>NW_026126638.1:2080000-2700833 GCF_943737965.1 Phodopus roborovskii
ATTTCCCAGGAAAAGCTGGCTGGTCTACAAGAGCTCCAGGGTAGGACTCATGTAGGTGGGTGGGAGCTTTTGGGTGCTGATGTCAAGTGAAGTCAAAGGTGGTGTTTCTGGCATGCAGAATTTTCCCAAAATAGAACCACTTTCCTAGCTCTTGAGTTGTTCTCTGTCACTGGATGATCTTGGGCATAAAAATGGCTTGAGGAACTGAAGACATGACTTAGTGGTTGAGAGCACTAGCTGCTCTTCCAAAGGACCCAGGTTCAATTCCCAACACCCACATGGCAGCTAACAACTGTCTATAACACCAAGATCTGACTCCCTTGCATAGACATACATGCAGGCAAACCATCAACCTCATCGAAATAAAAACAAACAAACAATCGAAAACTACCATGAAGTGATACTGCGTATGGAGTTCAGGGTTGTTTGGGTAGCTGATCTGTCAAGATACCTTCTTAATGTGAGTTTCACAGTCTAGTGACCCAGTCCCTTCATTTTGTGGGTACTTTCTCAAAGTCTGTGCTACTGATGCTATGTATAACTATTTTGGGCTGTGCATGGATAAACATTTTAAAATTTAATAGTGATATTTATGTTGTGTTAATGCATTTAATCTATTTATGGAGACATAAAACTTTTCTTAACTGAATTTATTGTGAAACTTGACTTCTGGCTATGTAGGCCAATTTGTAATATGTAAAGCCTTGCATTAAGAATATCTTTAAAAGCTGGGAAAATACTTTACAAAATTATTTGAAGGTTTCACTCACAGCCTGGCTGCAGAAGCTCTGGAAGCCCAATTCTCCAAGAGTTGAAAACTATATAGGTCCCAGGACTCGAAGATAAAGTGAATGGATCCTGCAAAGGGTCTGACATTTCAACGAAGCTGATGCAGTGTGAAAGCTCCTTTTGTGTTTCTTTTAGCTTTCTAGTTTAAGAGCAGGCCATGGTTGGGATTCCATGAAGTAGTAAAAACTTATGGATGAGGAAGAAAAAGAAAATCCCCTGTCTTATTTGAGATTTCAGTAGACCTATTTTGGAAATTAGGACAACAACAAAAATGTCAGTAAAGAGAAAGATGGTCCCATGTGCAATTCTGACCTAATGGCCATTTGCAGAACATGACACTGATATGTTGCAAGATACTCATTCTGGTCAAGGTCTGTTCAGCACAATAAGCCATGTGCTGGACAGAGATCATATCCATTGAAATAATGAATACAGAATTAAGTTAGAAATCCAAAGGAAGAGGAAAGGCAAACAAGCTCTTAGATGTTGAGGAACAGAAAACTTTCTCAGCAATAATGAGGAAAACTATGAACACACAGAGTAATGAGGGTAAATTTCAAAATTGGTATGCCCAGGTAAAGATGCTTCAAAGAAAGTATTTTACCTGATTGCATTATTTTTAAAAACTAGTTCTTAAAAAGTTATATGTGTGTGTGTTTGCCTTTGTGTAGGTAGGTGCATACAGGGGTGATGGTGTCCATGGAGACCAGAAGATGGTGTCAGACTTTCTGAAGCTGCAGTTTATAGGTGGATGTGAACTGCCTGGTGGGTACTGGGAATTGAACTTGAGTCTTCTGTGAGAACAGCACATGCTCTTAACCTCTGAGCCCATCTCTAGTCCCTTACCTCTGATGCCATTCTTAGGAAGTCCTATGTATAATAGCCAGCAAGAGGAATCTATTGTACAAAATATTATATTTTTACATCTGTCATGTGAGGAGTGAGAATTGACTGGAAAGAGTTACTACAGAGTTTCCTGGAATGATATAACCTTAGATTACAGTGTACACATTTGTCAAAAGAGTTAATATTCATCCAAGCTTTATGCAATTTATTTTATGTTTATATTGCATCTAATGAGAAATATCCATTAAACAATATTGAACTCAACTTTATTAAATGCATGCAGAAGTATTGAAAGAGAAAAGTCTTGATATCCTTTATTTATCCTGAAATTCAACGAGAGAGAGAGAGAGAGAGAGAGAGAGAGAGAGAGAGAGAGAGAGAGAGAGAAAGAGATGAATTGGTGAACAGAGGGGTAAGTAGATAGAGAGGCATGTAAGAAATGAAGAATTATAAAATCCCATGGTAGAGTCTGGTTTATGGCTATGACTGTTCACTATAATATAATCTTTTCCTTCTGTCTGAAATTCCCACAACTATGAGTTGAGTGGAGAGCATTCTGAAATAACCAGACAGTAGCCAAAGTATCATGAATGTGAGGGGACACGTGCTCTGGGAAGGGGGGTGGTGCAGGAAAATGGAGGGTCAGCCTCACTGCACATCCCCCTTAAGGCACAGTGAATTTGTAAGTGGCGACTGAGAACCCACCACCTACATGAGCCTTGAACAATCTCTCTGGGCTCCTGTCCTGACATGGAAATTGGAGTTAAGATTCATCAAGGAGGAATGGCTCTTGGTATTGAATATCAAGAGGTCTCCCCTTAGTGCCCACAGGGAAACAAAGCAGAAACAATTTCACAATGGAAAAAAATTCAGGTATTAATATCTCAATCCAAAGATGAATTTTTCTCAGTCTGATTGCATGGTAAAGACTAAAAGAAATTTTTATTGTCAAAAAAAAAAAATAGCATGCTTCTAATGATGTGTGCAGTTCTTTCTATCCAGTCTCTATCCTTATTTATGAACCATCAAGAAATAGGTACAAATCATTGAGGACCAAGAGGGAAAAAAAATCACATAACAAAAAGAATACTCAGGATAGTTCCATACTGAACTCAGTACACACAGATTTTAAAATAACTTACCATGTTGAAACTATATGTAAAGCAAGATGAAGAGTTTAATGAAAATGGGAATGTCTTTAAAAGAATCAAGTGTGTGTTGTTCAGCTTTCTATCTCCATAGTTTTGGGGATGTGGTGAAACAACAGATCACAGCAGGAGCGTGTTGCTGGTCAAATCAAACCACAAACTTCAAGAAACAGTGAAGGTGAATGACGAAGGGGGTTAGGTTCCCCGGTGACAGAAATCTCCAATTAGTCCTCACTAGCTAAAGACTTCACCACCTCCCACTCTCCCCACTCCTAGCACCCATCCTAAACAATATCTAAACACCCATATCTAAACAATAACAAAATGTTAATATCAGAACTGAAAACTCCAACAGAAATTGAGCACCCATATTATTTTGCAACACAAAATAAGTATAAATTAGTAGGAGAAAGGTCAGTAGAAAATATCCTGGCAATGCGTGACAAAAATATTAGTAAATATAAAAAAGAACATAAAACATGATAAACTGAGCAAAGAACTAACACGTGTACAATTGGAGTCCCACTAGGACAGTTGATGAGACCATATCAAAGTATTAAAAAAAAATTGATGAGAGACACCAATTCATATACCCAAGGAATTAAGCAAAGCTGGATTTGTGTAAATAAAAAGAAAAGCACATTCTTTTTGGTAAATTGTAGCAAATCCATTGAAGACAAAAATAGAAAGAAAAATGGCATCAAAGGGAAAACACACCTTGTATTCAATTCCAGCCAGAAGATATGGTGGTAAGACAACAATGAGCATTAAAGTCCAGCAGAAAATAGCTGGCTATCTCAAATCTTTTATCTACGAACACATATTCTTCAAAGTAGCAGAAATAAAGTTATATTCAAGCTATTGAAATCTGAGTAGTTCATTATTGAAGGACGTGCAACAGTGGAATGTTAATGGGGAATGTTAATGGCAGTTTTTCTGGCATGGGGAAAATGATTTCATAGAGATGAGAAAGAAAGAGACAGAAGGCAACATAAAACTTAAGTATGAGAGGTTACGGCTGTGTATTAACAATGGAGCTGGGCCATGTCTTGCAGAATTAAATCACCATAACAACATGGAAGACAAATGAGCAGTGAATGGATGAAGGATCCAGACATCCTTGCATTCTTTGGGAAATAATAAAAATACTTGTACATATTAGACTTCAAATAGCGGAGTAGGGGACTGGAGAGAAGGCTCAGCAGTCAGGAACACTTTCTGCTTTTACAAGACCCCAGGTCCAGTTCACAGCACCCACTTGGAGGCTCACTGTAATTCTATTTTCAGAGGATATCTGAGCACTCTTGTGACCTCTGTGGGCACCAGGAACACACCCAGTACACATAAAATACTGAAGGAGAAACATTTATGAAAATAAATAAATAAATAAATAAATATTTTAAAATTCAGTTATATCTTGTCTCTATGACAACCAGAGTCACCAGTAGAGGGGTGTTTAAGATGCTAACACAGAGGATGGGAAAGTGTCAATCAATTTATATGAAATCCAGAAAAGAGTGAAAGGAGAATGTAGTACAAACAAGACAAATCCAAAGACATTCTTCAGTTATTTATATATTTATTAGTGCATAAATGAATACAATAAAATAAAGGATTCTAAGGAACTGGGGAATGGCCCAGAAAGTGCTATGTAGCAAACAAACAAACAAACAAACTCATCCTGTATAATATCAGAACATTAATCCAAAGAAACATGGTATCCCTATACAAACACCAAATGCAATGGCCAAGCAAGACTGGAAATAGGGAGAGGAAATGCAGAACAAAGTTTGATCTACTGGAAATCCAAACACTCATGTACCTTGGCACTATGTGTATATTGACAGGGAATATAAAAAGAGAGCAAAACCAGCCAGAAGGAAGAAAGACAACAAACAAAACAAAAAACCAAACCACAGTAAGATTTTAATCATTGTTTCTCCAAAATTCATTGAGCAAATAGAAGAGCAAAACCCAACAAAGTTATGAAAGGTTTGTACAATGAAGCCAATCAAATTGATTTTCTGGCAAACATTAAAAAGATACTGCAATTGCTGTGTGTGGAACTGGTGAGCCAGCTCTAACTTTGTGACCTGTGGTAAAGTCCCACCCATCAGTGTGGTATTCAGAGATGAGATCTTCGAAGGGTTAGCAAACTGAGATGATGTTCTCTGGAAGAAGCCCTTTCTCTCTCAATGCCATAGGAGCACATAAGAAGAAGAGAGCCACTTGCAACCAGGAGGAGAGCCTTTGCCAGAGCCTAACCATGGAATTCTAGCCTCTGGAACTGTGGAAAAATATATTCCTGTTACCTTAAGTGACCCCTAGTTCATGGTGTTTTACTATGACTACTTATCATGAGTGACTGTCCTTTGAGTGACATGACTGGCATCTTGGGGTGTTCATCTGTGCCCATTTGTAAAGATGATTCCAGATGAGCTGTTGATAGTTTGCACCCCATCACAGAGGGGCAGGGAGAGCCGGGAGATCTTCACTTGAGCATCCAGGGGCTCTCAACTCTGCCTTAATTGCATATGGCCTGAGAAGAGGCTAGAGTAGACAGGCCACAGAAGACCAAAGTCAGAGAGCTATCTGTGCAACTATGGGAAAGGCCTTATCCCTGCTGGGCAAGGATTTTCAGGTGCAGCCTATTTAGGGGTGGGGAGGAGCACCCACACCTTTAAGTAACCCTTCACCTATGCTCTGTAAGGAAGCCCAACAGACTCATTGGTTCCCTGGAGTGAACTTTAGGGGAACAGTACCCTGGTTTGTTCTTAGGACCTGAGGGGAAGGGGTATATGTTTCTGAGGAAGAATTCTGGCTACACCACTGGAACTGACTGGTACAGCATCCAAGCAACTAAAATTCAATCACATATTGGACCACAAAGCAGGACTTTGTGGTTTAAAATAATGCATCACATTTTCTTGTGAGACAACTCTATATCAAATGGTGAAGAACCTTTGAATACTAATTCATATACATTGGTGTAACTCACAAGATGAGTTAAACATTTGATACTATTAAACTATAAGAAAATATGTGAGACTCAAATAAGGCAATAACTAAAGGCAAATACATAGCCTTGAATATATATTAGGAAAAAACCAAAGCTAAAAACAAAGGACCAATTCAATAAAAAAATAGATGCAATAAAATTAAAGCATGAGAGCTGAAAGTAATGAAGGAGAAAAAAAACTTACTATAGAGAAGTTAAAATGTTTAAATGATTTCTTTTAACATCTTAGTAAGTGACTGATATAATTGATACAAGATAGATTTGAAATTTGCAAAGCTCATTAACAAAACTATGCAAGACACAGATTAATACTACCTGGAGTAAAAAAAAGGAAAGTCTTCATTTCTAAACAGTTTAAATACAATTAAAAAGACATGGTGAACAGAATGCTATTGATGCATTTGAAAACTTACATGAAATGTACAAACTTCCATTTAAAGCCATAGCTGTGCTGAATCCCTCTAACTTATAGATGTGGGCACTAAACAGCAGGGACGCTTCTAGGGATGCTGCATATCCGGGATCTAAGTCTAGACCTCATTCTAGTCAATGTCCAGGAAAGCCTGGTGAATATAGTATATTCCAACATCCTTCATCTGGCTGCTGTGAAATGCCCTCACCATTCCCTCCTAAAGGATCTGTGCCCTAAGATAGGCTAATAGATGTTCATGGGGAGGTAGCTCATCTTGTCTTCCTAGTGCCCAGAAGCTTATGAGCTCTGCTGCCACAGCTGAAACCACATTCTGTTGGAAGAGGCAGACATGTTGATAAGGACACCCTTCCAAGTCACCTGTGAGCAGGAGGGAGTCTTTCCCCTAACAGTTAAAATCACAGTGGTAGAAGCCATGCCGCTGGGGGAGGAAACCCCTTAGCACTGTGTAGTTGAGGACACTTACTGACCTTTTCTGTGCCCCACTTTCCATATCTATGAAACAGAAATGATTATAACAGTGCTTATGTTGTAAGGGTACTATGAATAGGACATAGATTATTACATTTGAGAACCCAGGAACCGCACCCGCCATGCACTAAGCACTTCCCAGTTGTTTGATACTCTAGCTAGGAGGAACTAGGATGATTGGAGAAATGACAAGGAGGAGGAGCCAGGGCCAGTCTTAGCAGACTCTTTAAGAGCCCTGCTTGCAGAAACTATCCTGGGTGACATACCCAAGTCACAAAAAAGAGGAACATGGTATGTGCTCACTCATATATGGATTTTAGACATGGAGCAAAGGATCACCAGCCTATAATTCACACAGCCAGAAGAAACTAGGATATACGGAGGATTCTAAGAGATTCATATAAGGTCCCCCACAGAAGGGGGAAGGGATAAGATCTATCTCCAGAGCACATGGGGAGTGGGGGGGAGCAGTGAGTATAGAGGGAACTAGGAGAAAGAGAAGGAGGAGAGGAAAGCATGTGGGACTAGGGAGATTGAGTCAGGGGAGGAATAGATGAGAGAGAGAGAGAGAGAGAGAGAGAGAGAGAGAGAGAGAGAGAGAGAGAGAGAGAGAGAGAGAGAATAAAACAGAGAGCCATTATATGTTTGAAGAGAAAACTGAACCTAGAAAAATGTTCAGAGACCTACAAGACTGACCCCAACTAACAATTTGAGCAACAGTGGAAAGGCTACCATAAATGCCCTTCTCTGGTAATGAGATCGACGACTAACTTATCCACCATCATGGAGCCCTCATGTAGTAGCTGATGGAAACAGAAGCAGACACCCACAACTAAACACTGAACCAAACTGGAATCCAGATGCAGAGAGGGAGGAAAAGACCAGGCTGCAGAAACACATAGAGACAGCTGACCTGAACAAGGAGGAACAAATGGGCCCCCAGACTGATAGCTGGGAATCCAGCATGGGACTGACTTAGACCCCCTGAATATGGGTCTCAGTTAGAAGGACTGAGCAGTCTAAGGGACCTCGGACAGTGGAACCAGGATATATTCCTGGTGCACAAAAGGACTTTGGGGGCTTATCCCTCATGGAGGGGATGCTCCCTTAACCTAGAGACAGGAGAGAAGTCCTAGTCCCTACTCCAAAGGACTTGACAGATTTAGATGACCCCTCCTGGAGGGCATCACCCTACATGTGAAGTGGGGGGGATGGGAAGGGAGGGTGGTTGGGGGGCATGAGAGGGTGGGAGAGGGAAAGAGGGAGGGAGGAAGGGAAGGAGAGGGAACTGGGATCAATATGTAAAATAAAATTTAAAAAAAAGAGCTGTGCTTGCTTTTGATTTAAGCCCATTTTACTTAAAGTGTCATTAAGACAGAGTGACTTCAAATGTTACTGTTGCTCAACCACAATCAGCTGCCTCATTGGTAATGACTTCTAATATACTACCGGGTTTTCATGTCTATTCTACTTAATAGGGCTCTGTGTTTGTGCATGATCCATGTGTCTGTGGGTGCAGACATGCCCACGCCATATTACATGTGCTATGGTTGAGCACATGGAGGTCAGAGGACAGCTTGTGGGAGCTGATTCTCTCCTTCTGCTGGGATCTGGGACTCAAATGCAGACTTGTGCAGAAAAGCCTTCCCTCTCTGAACTGTGTCCAACAGGCCAATTAACTGGTAAGGGTTAGCAGTGTACTCGTGGATAGGGAAGCTCGGGAGGAGAAAGAGGGCAGCGCTTGTCTCCATCATAGGTGTACTATGTAAAATGCATTAGGCCTAAGGCAAGGGCTGCACCAAGCGAACCCCCTCCCACTTCTAAAATCGTACAGTCTTTTGAAATTTGCTAATTGGTTTCAGGATCTAAGCTAATGAAGGTGTGAGGGACATGGCTTGACAAGAGGATGCTGCCTGCTGACCTCACTGGGTGGTCTCGAGAGGAGTACAACTTTGTGTTCCCCAGAAACAGATTAAGGAGGGAGGGAAGTTTCCATGTGTGCTGTGTGTGAGACAGAGTCCAATTAATAGACTCCAAATGTGTCTACTTGAGCCCTCCATGGAAGAATGGACAAACAGCCACAAGAACAACCAGGCACTATTTAAATTCAGATCTGATCTGATAACAGACCTATCAGCATACCGTGTGAATCAGGGGATACAGTCTTGCAAGCTTTGAAGTGTCCTGCAAAATTGAATGGATACTGGGAATGGGCAAACGGAGAGAGAGATAATCACAGACTGAACTAAATAACTAAATATTATATTACATGTTGGCGAATATCCTAGAATGTTATGGAATAGTCTGAGTCTGTTCCTGGTGAGAGAAAGAAGCAGATGTTGTAGATCTATTCTGGACTAGGTGATTAATCAGGGGTTCTCAGTTCTTAGGCTAGAAGGTGTGGGTCTCCAGATCTAGAGAGTGTCCCCTAATAAATGGGGCACAGAACACAGACTGGCCTGAGGCTGGGCTGTCTCAAGGGCTGGGGCCAGCCTGTGTCAGGTGCCGAGCAACATCTATGGAGGCTTGTATGTGTGTCTGCATTTCTTACTTTTCATCGGGGCCTTGGAAGAAGAGAGAGAGTCCTGATTTCTAAGCTTGTAGATTGCTCAGTTCTTAGAAACAGGACTAGAGTGAATTACAGGTATAGTATCAAAAACAATTTTGAGATTTGTAATGTGGGGCATAAAAACTAGCAGCATCAAACTAAATTGAGATGGAAAGATAAAACTTACAAATCTAGGCGTAGGTTTAAAAGGCACATCTGCCAGTCAGGGTGCGCAGCAAGCTGGCTGGCTGCTGAGCAGTCCCCCTGGGAATGAACAAATTGTAGAAGACTGAGGCTGAAGCAAGTGTAGCCTTCAGCTGCATTCAAAGAACTTCAAGTCCATGGAATGGAAGCTCATCCCTGGGAACCCTGAACTGGCCAGACAGGTTGGAGCCAGGACTAATCTCCTTGCAGAGGTCTCTGAGTTTAAAGATCCCTCAACCGGTGAGTAGAGGGTCTAGAGTTCCATCTCCATGCCTTTCGGCTTTGAAGGCAAAGAAGTTCCTCTTCTGTCCCTTGCTTAGGTTATCCCATGTATGAATGTGTCTCCTGGGCACCAGCCCAGGAGAATGGCAAGTGGACAATACTGAAAGTGGTCCTGTTTACCGAATGATTGCTTCTGAAAGCAAGCTAGAAGCTACTCAGATGAGCTTTCAGAAGCAAGGTGCTTTCTGACTTGGGGGACTTGGAGGAGGGTCCTCTCGGAAGGAAGGCACTCTGACTGGAAGCCATTGTCTAGAGTCTGAGGAAGCAGAAGTTTTGGCTTCTTGGATTGGTAAGAGACTTAAGGTGAAGAGATGGGGTTGGCAGGCATTGGGTCAAATTCCAGCTCCAGGCCTCATCATCTGTGTGGTGTGGGACAAGTCATCGAGAGGAGGGTGCCAATAGATATACGTCCTATGAGTCCTGTCTCAATGAGGCAAACTGTTAAAGTGCTGAGAAACAGGTGTGCAGCCTCCAGTTAGTCACGTACCTGCCCTGAGTTGGTTTTCTCATGTGCAAACTAAAGGTGTGTTCTACTTCCAGAATTGCTGTGTGGCCAGTATAAGACACCAACACAAGGCTGTGGCTGTTGTATCTGGCATGCTGTGTAAGCCTGATAAATATTAACAGAAGGAAACCATACCATTGCCCTAGGCCTTTGACAAATAACCTCTTCCAAAATGAGACCACTGTTTGATGTCAAAATTCATAAGAGGCACTGTTATCTTATACAGAAAGCAACTGACTTGCTAATAGCCACCGACTGAGAGTGCTCAGGATGAGAACAAGCTCTTTACCAGTTCTTTCAAATAGATGTTTGTTTTGGCAAACCTACCAAGTACAACTCCTACAAAGTAGTAACACATGCGTGCGAGTACAATACAGACATGCCTATAGCAGTTCACAGACCCAGTGCTGTGGTTTGCGTGTTAAATGTGCCCCTCTGGGCTTATGTGTTTGAACACCTGGTCCCCAGCTAGAGATGCTGTTCTGAAGACTGTGTAACCTTAGGAGGTGGGTGTTGCCTCTCCTGCAAAAGTGGGCCAATCTGGCAGGCCTTGAGATTGGACAGCCTGGGTCCGTCTTGTCTCTTCTCCCCTCCTTGACTGGGGACAAAAATGGAACTGTCTGACTCAGGCTCCTGTCTCTGCTTTCTGCTCCATGACGGTCTGGATTCTTTCTTAAACGATAAGGTCAAATAATTGACTTTACTCCTATGTTGCTTGTCAGCGATTTGGTCACAGCAATTAAAAAAAAAAATCTAAGATTACAACTCTAAGATTCCAGTAAGATTACAAATACAGTGGTTGACACTTCTGTGTGCTTAGCTGCAGTGGGAGTGGTCTCTGGAGTTCTCACTAGAGCCAAGCCATTGCTTCCCCCAAGGGCATGCCTTTTCCTACTCCTTTCCCTATTATTATCAAATATAGCCCTATTATGTTCACTGGAATACAAGAGGTGATATACTAAACATGGGTTTGAAATTTCAAGGCCTTACTTTTGATGCCCATGTGAACCTGTGCAATTCATGTAGCATCATATGTTCCTGTGTGGAATGGAAAGCCATGCCTTCCTTTCAGAAGTAAGTGACATATGTCAAATACTCCGCAGAGCATCTAAGAGCTAATGGGTGCCAACTCCCCGACTTTTCTCCTTTTTCCTCATTTTAACTGTTCCCTACCCCCCATAGTGCTAAACTCCAGTTCACTTTACATGATAGCTGACATGTTTGGATGGTAAATGGATTGCCTGTCAATTCTGTCTTTTCATGCCTTTGTTAGTTAGGGCTCTCTAAAGAAACAGAAGTGGTAGAAGGAATATAATAAGTATAACACAATCGATATATTATATAATATTATATTATCTATAGGGGAGTTTGTTAGACTGATTTACTGGCTATGGTCCAGGTAGTCTAACAATGGCTGTTTCCCAGCGGAAAGGCCAAGAATCCAGTTCAGTCTTTCAAGCTGGATGTCTCTGCAGGCCTGATCAGATACTGGAGTCCAGACAGATTCCTGAAGGCTATGTTACAATCCTGAAGAAGGTGTGTTTATTACCATCTGCAGTAATAGGATAGTCAAACTTGCCAGCAAGAGTGAGGACAAGCAGACAAGAGGCAACAGCTCCCTTCTTCCACACATTGTATATGGGCTGCCACTAGAAGGCAGGGCCCACATCAAGTAATCTAATCAAGATGATCTTCCACAGATGCACCCAACAACTTGGGATTTTGTTGATTCCAGATGTGGTCAAGTTGACATCCAAGATCAGTCATCACAATATACTGTAGGTGCATGGTTATTTTAAGTGGGTGAACTGAAGTCCCAGGCACCTTTACAGGTCAGTCAATAGTTCATTGGCCTTTGAATCTTAGAGGATCACTGCTGCAAAGACGATGTGGCATCCTTTGTCTAAAGACAGTCACTGCTCAGGTGTGGCTCTTCCTTGTGTCCTTTGGAAGGCAGGTTCAACAGGACATTGATTCCATTGCACTTTATGTAATCCACTTATATCTGCTTGATTCCTACCACAAAGCCAGGGTCATGAGAGTCATTGTTTTACTAGTGATGACACTTACAGGAAGGGGCATAGAAATTCACAGAAGACAGTGTTTGTTTTTAGAAGTAGAGGAACCTCTTCTTACCTGGCATGAGAGATCCATGCTAACGCACACCCTAGACAACTGAGCTTCAAACCCTGGTTCTAGGACTTGACATTGACACTTAGTGTTGCACTGAGTTATTATTTGCAGAATGCCTATATTTCTCTTCTAAGAATGCTGCACAAGAAAGAGAAGTTATATACTTTCCCAAGAAACAATTTGATTCCAAACACTCATATGACCATGTTGATTCTCTGCATAGATGTTAAGGACCTCTGATTTTTATTCCTTTCTATTCTATATGATTTTAGTTCAAATATAAGGGAAATTGATGGCATTGTGCCTGTGGGCATATTATCTTTGGCCAACAACCTTCCCAAGCCTTGGCTTGACTAACCTTTGTCTGTCCTGAGAGAATAAAAGAGTACCATCTAGACACCTTTGCAGTGAGGGGGAGGATCTCTGGACCCCGTGGGTCACTTTCTAAATGAGAGCCACCCTGTCTAAGTCTTCCCATTCTTTGGTCCATTTCTCACACTGCTATACACAGAAATCTTCCTGGAGAGCCAGGGGCATCAGGCCCAAAGCCCCAGCCCCACTACATAAAGAGGGTGAGTGCGGATCATTAACACAAGTTCAGATAATTCACCTTCCATACCCAACTTAATGTCCCTGTTCACACTCTCCCCCACAAGACACTGTGTAAACCCCCCCCCAGTTAATCATGGGTCACTTTCTGCATTTTACAACTATTATTCCCTCTGTGTAGAACTGTCAATACACACTAAACATCCAATACAGTCAGAAACTGCCTGGAGTGGTGGGGATACCACCACCAAATTTGTATGAAACACCCACGTCTCCCCAGAAGATCCAATCCATCTGTTGCCTCTTCACACAGAATTGACTGTTGTTTTCCATTTTCGTGTGAGCTGGCTGAAGATGCCCATTTTACAGAGTCCTTGATGTCACTGTCCTGAACTGTACCTTCCTCAACCTGTGCATTGGAGTTCTAATGTTTGTGCTCAGAATGGGACATGGTTGGCTGAAGATGATTTTAAAGGGATGGCTGAGTTAAAATGACACCCTTCGAGTGGGCCTTACCTGGTCTGCCTTGGCTCTTCACAACTAGAGGAAGTATGGGCCAGGCTAGTAGAACAGTCCCATAATCAGCCTCCTGTAACCACACACACACACACACACACACACACACACACGATCATATAAGAGGCTGAGGAAATTTGTGTGTAGAGAAGGGGTGCAGTCTATGGCTATTCCACCCTGAATACACTCAATCTCGTCTGATTTCTGAAGCTAAGCAGGGTCAGGCCTGGTTAGTACTTGGATGGGAGAAGGGGTGTGTGCACACAGAAGAAAGGCCACGTGGGCGTGTAGCAAGAAAGCTGTCCTCTGCAGACTACAGAGGGGTTCTCAAAGAAACCAAACCTGTCCACACTTTCCTCTTTACTTCCCAGCCTCCAGAATTGTTGGATAGAGACTGCTGTTAGTTAAGTCACCGGGTCTGTTATGTATTCCACAGTAGCCCTAGCAAACCACTACATTTAAACTACTGGAAAACTTCTCTCTTTTTTTATATAATTTTTTATTTAATTTTATATAACAAAGTCCAATTAAATGAAAACAAACATTTATACACAATATTTGGGAATTTGGGCGTCGTTCTTTCCAAACTACTTCCTGCTGGTAAGGGGCGCTGTCTTGGGGGATTCAAAGAAGATTCAGATATCCTAGCTGTAGTCTGTAGGGCTGTGGAAAACTTCTCTTAATTAATCTTTGAATGCTTCAATCTTCACCGAACCCTGGACACATGAAGGCATCTATTGCGAATGACACAGAGGATCTGTGAAGGGCATCATCCAAGGTGGGTTGCAGGGAGACACTACATTCTGGGGAGAAGGAAGTAGCAGAGGAGTTCTTGAAGGTCCCCAGAGGTCTAAGCACCCTCCGAGCATCCCCAGCACCCTCTGAGACATGTCCTTCTTTCTGAAGATCCTCCTGTCACTTTGTGATGACACTGGATTTCGAAATTTCCCTTTATCATAAGGAAACAGGAGAAGGAGTCTTTTCTTTCCATGTCAAAATTTATTAGCATAACCTCCACCCCACATACTGCCTTCCACCCCTTAAAATAGGACATTCCTCTCCAGTGAAATAACATGCCAGCAACACAGACAAATGGAGAGCAGCGAGAAAAAGAACTGGGGAGGCTGTGAATTATTTTCTTTCTTTCCCACATAAATATAGTAAAAGAATGTTTGAAGGCATAATGGTGCTTTGGGGAAAGATCCCAGCCCATTTATAGGGGAAGAGCGAGGACTCTGTTTTTTACTTGGCCAACTTGTACTAGGAGGAAAATTGATGTTGAAGCCAAATTATGCCCAGAGTGACCTTTCCCTCTCTTCCTCCTCAAACAACAACATTTCCAGAATGTGTTCTGGGATTGCTGTTCCTATTTCACCCTGCCTATTATGATGTTCTTTCACATACGTCCTTACCCCAATTCACTTGTGCAGTCTCGTGAATTCCTATAGTTTATATATAGGTTAGCATGTTCAAAACAGCCTTGCAGGTATTTTGTTTTAAGGCGGTGCTTTAGCATAGCATTCAGTGGCCACAGGTGAACAGTGTGAATGAATGAGCCTATGATTTTCTTTTCTGTGCCCACACTATACATGTGTACCTATACACATGCATGTGCACACGTGCACACACACACACACACACACACACACACACACACACACACACACACCATTACCTAGTTCTGTGTACACACCCTGGCTCTGTATTTTGCCTACAGCTGAAAGCATTCTAACTTGTTCAATGTATATCCTTAAGACACCACAAAAAAGCAGTGAGCAGAGATGCTCCTAGGGAATGCCATGTCCTGGCCTGCTTTCTGGTACTATGATAAAGCATCCTGATGCAAAGCAACCTGGGGAGAAGGAAAAGGGCTTATGTGGTTTGGACTTTTTGATCATAACCATCTATTACTGGTAGGAACTCAAGGCAGGAACCTGACCATAGGAGCTGAAGAGACCTTGCTTCCATATACAACCCAGGATCACCTACCCATAGGGGGCTAGGCCCTTCCAATCACTAGTCAAGGACCCGCCCACACACTTGCTTACAGCCCAATCAGACATATACATTTTTTTTTCTGTTGGGGTTCCCTCTTGTCAGATGACCCTAACTTGTGTCAAGCTGATTAAAAAACACAACCCAGGACAGTCACCAAACACTGCTGAGGAGCAAAGCTTATTCCCTGCCATTGAAAGAGCCAGACAGAAAACCCTTCACTTCCAATTCTGTCCTGGGCTTGGTGTGCCAGTCCTTAATGCCTACCTGGTTTTTTGGAGCTAGTTTGCTGAATTTCTGAGGTCTATGTAATATGATTTCAAGTGATCCTATATGCAGTTTGGGGACATGTTACAGAGACTCTGCTGGGCAAGTGAGAGTGTGGTGTGCTCTGCTGGCAAATGACTAAATGACTAGTGGAGAATGTATAGCTATTTGTGTACATGCTTCTGTGTGGAGGGACAGAGAAACAGATAGAAGTGGCGGGGTTTGGGGTGGGGAGAATGCAGGAAATAACATTTTTTTTTTTTTTGAGACAGGGTTTCTCTGTATAGCTTTGACGCCTGTCCTGGAACTCACTCTGTAGACCAGGCTGGGCCTTAAACTCACAGAGATCTGCCTGCTTCTGCCTCCCAGGTGCTGGGACTAAAGGCATGCACCATCAAACGTCTGGTGAGAATAACATTTGAACAGTTTGAAAAGTTTCCCAGCCAGCTGCCCATCAGCCCTGGCACAGTCTTTGAACACGCGCAGGCCTTCATGTTCCAGACTGCAAATCCTCTTCAGTACCATCAGAAGTCACCTTCCACTCGTTCTTATTCCATCAATTGTCCCTGTCCCAGAACGACAATAAAAATTCAGCCTGAAGAAATGACTTGCCAGCCAACAACTGGGGGCAAATGGGAGGGGCTTCCTTAGACTATACCAGGGGTATTTCTTGTATGGTGGGCTGCTGGGAACGGAATGATTTGTTACTGCTTCTGTAATAAATGATAAAGGCTCAGAAGCAGTAGGCTGGCTGGGTTTAATACATTGGGCTGTGAATAGCTTGTCACAAAATTCCTCTACCTAGTAAGAATTTGGAGAGAAGACTAATTAGATCCATGTCTTCAACATGGTGAAGGGAACACTTTATCTCATTTTTTCAAAACATACCCTCTTCTAGATCTGTGCAGTTCCAAAATTGAACAAGGGTCAACCCACCCCTATTCAAGCAATAGCTCATTTTGATGCTGGCTTCCAGTTTTGTGGGGTGCAATTCTTTAAGAGAGTCAGACAGTCTCTACATCCCTCTAGGCTTGGGGACTAATTACCTCAATCCTGTGTAAACTCTCGGGAGTTGATGACAGCTGACCCTCTACAGTAAATTAGGCAACCCAGCTGATGAATGAGGTGACATTAATTAATGAACCTAGAATGAATGGCTTATGGTAATTCATTCATTCGCCATCTATTTACTCACCAAGCACCTTTGCTTTCGTTTTCTCAAGGAGACTCTGACATAGCTTTGAAATAGAAAGAAGTCAAAATCTGCTGGGCTTAGAAATAAGAGACTAGAGAAACAAGACTAAAAATTGGCCTCTTAATTTCAACTCTTCTAGTTGAGGGCATACCACATACAATAAAGTATATTACATTCTGCCTTTTTTTTTTTTTTTTTTTTGCCAGTTTTTCTCATGGTCTCAGGCAGCTCAGATCATCTGTAAGATCAATGATGCTCTGATGTCTATGGCTTTTCCAAATTTTTGTCCCACAATTCAATGAATTGATGTTGTAGGAAAACTCAGGCTTGTAAATCAGTGATGTATGAGTTTTAATTTTATTTCTTTTACAAATTTCAGATCATAACTTTAAGCTCTGTTTCCTTATCTATAAAATGGACACAAATATGCATAACCTGAGTTAAAAACAAGTTCATATAAATGTGATATTATGATTTAGATAGAAAGCCTATCCTTCAAAAAATGTGTGTTTAAAAGACTTGGTCTTTATTTGCTGACTCTGTTTGGGAGGCATTAGAAACTCAGGAAGTTGGCATCTACATGGAGGTAGTAGGTCTCTGGGGGTAGGTCTTTAGGGATATCTTCCCAATGGTCCTTGTCTCTGTTAGCTGTTTGTTGTGAATAAAGACCTCCCATATCACAGACTATCGCAACCAGGATGTTCTTCACAAACACATGAGACCATGCACACATGGACCAAGCAAACCCTCTGAACAAGGAGCCAAAATAAAACTTCCCTTCCTTAAGCCATTTGTGTTAGTGATTGGGTCAGTCTTGACGAATGCCTCTGGTCTCTGAGGACAACTGCAGTCATGTGCACATGCCCACATTTACACAAATACATATGCTTAGTTTAAAAACATAAAAATAAATCCCAAGGACAAGAACTTCTTATCTCCACAGGTAGAGAATAAATAGGTTTCTGATGACAATGAAGTGCTATGTCTTCCCAATTTCAACCCTACGTTTAAATCCACATCTCCTTCTGTGTATCATGACTGACCTCCTGACTCTAACTGGCTTTTACATAGACTTGAAGGCCAGTTAAAGAAAATGCTGCGAGTCCCCGTGTGACCCACTTGGTATGTCCCATCATCTCACAGGACCTCAGAGATGGAGATTCCTACTTCAGTTCTTCTCTCTTCTCTCAACAATGCATGGGCCATGTCTGCGCACGCGCGCGCGTGTGCGCGTGCGCACACGCACATGAGCACACACACACGCGCATGCTCACATGCACACACACACACACCATTACCAAATGCTCCCAAGCAGTCCCCAGTATAACACAAACAACCTAAAATGGTCAGATCAGATCTTTTTTCAGGTTGCTTCTATAGCTCTATACTTTAAAAAAAAATGACTACAGAGGGAAAAAGCCCACAGCTTCAAAAAAATGAACCCACTTCCCTGACTTCACATAGTAAAGGGCTCCTTAGCTGAGGAGTTTGTTTTCTGCAGAGCTGAACTTCATCACACTTTATCACAATGCCAAGTGAACACTGGAGGGTTATGCCGCACATTCACCTCAGCAATCTCTCCAGGATAGCCAACACTTTCCTAGACTCCCCAGTAAGGACCTGCTCGGCTTTTAGTAATTTAATTAGGCATGCATAGGAAACGCAAGTGTTGCACTTGGCTTTGGGGAGCTCCCGTTTTGCTGTTATGAGAAGGGAGGAGTACTTCCCGGGATAACATCAGCGGCCGCCCCATGTAACATCAGACCACGAAGGGTCCTTGGAGACCACCGGTTCGATGCAAACTTTAAAGGACAGGAAACCAAGGCTCCAAGAGGGAAAGTGCTTTGGTCAGACTTACATAGATCTCACGACTACTGACAGATCATGGGCAACAACCCAGATGTCTAGTTCAAACTCCATCATGCACATGTATTTGTCTTATCGTTTTGGTTCTTACACGGAAATTCTCTGGTCTTTGCAATTGAACATGCTGAGGTTTGTAACCCTCATTTATTTCTACACATTGGTGAGTTCTCTTATTTCAGCCATCATTGCTTCAGGGTCATGTTGAAAAACAGATGAGTGAATGGAGCCATTGAGTCAGACACCCAAGTGTGCTGTGTGGCTACTTTCATGGATATAGTTAGCTAAAGATAGCTATACAGCAACAAATCTTTAGGTTTTTTTGTTTGTTTGTTTGTTTTCTGTTTTTGTTTTTTCTTTTTTTTTTTCTTTCTTTTTTTTTTTTTTGGTTTCTTTTAATGTCAGGCTGAGAGTGGTCTTCCCCCATTAAATGAATTGGTACTGGAGACTGCTTCCTGAACATACCAGTAGCACAGACACTGAGATAAACAATTAATAAATTGGACCTCATGAAACTGAGAAGCTTCTGTAAGGCAAAGAACATGGTCAACAAGACCACACAGCAGCCCACAGAGTGGGAAAAGATCTTCACCAACCACAATCTGACAGAGGGCTGATCTCCAAAATATACAAAGAACTCAAGAAGCTAGTCACCAAAACACCAAATAATTCAATTAATTCAATTAAAAGATGGGGTACTAAATAGAGAACTCTTAACGGAATCTAAAATGGCTGAAAAACACTTAAGAAAATGCTCAACATTCTTAGCCACCAGGGAAACACAAATCAAAACAACTCATTCCCTAGGAAATTGAATGGTCCCTTCTTCTTCACCCACACAGTGCTTCCTGTTTAGTAGGGACCAATGGGATCCTATTAAAGAAAGTCAGCGAGCAGATGAATGAATGAGCCCCCATCTTCTGGCATCCCACTAAATTCCTTTCACTATAATGCCCCAGAACCATACAGAATTGTAGAACCAGAAAAGAAACTGCCAAATTACCAGATGCAACCCATGTGTCTTTCCAGAATGGAGTTTGGAGATAGCATAAATGGGGTAAATGGCCAGAGAATGCTGCAGCATCAGGGCTGGAGCCGGGTTCCAGAGGCGAGGTGTTTTCCTATCATCCCCTGTTCCCCAGGGAACATCTTTCACCTGGGCTCCCAACCTGGAAAATATGTTCCAGGAGCCACTTTGCAAGCTGACACTGTGATCTGCTCCAGGGTGGCGCCCTCATTAGGAAGAGCTTAAGCAGCTGGAAGAATGCCACACAGGCACAGCTCAGATAATCGTTTGTATTGAAAGAAATGCCTGTTTCTCCCTCTGACTGCTGGGGGGGCCATAAGCGAGAGCCTGCTTCCCAAGGGTTCAGAGGAATGGGCCAGGAACAGGATGGAAAGTGTCATGGATATCCTTTCCTACATGTCACTTTACAGCTCACTGTTCCTTCACAAGATACTCATGCATTTGTGAAATTGGAAAGAATAATACAACTCACTCACTCTTAAATATGGATCAACTGAGGCTCAGTAATTAGTGACTTGGCCAAGGTCTTATGATTCTATTGTAGAGTGAGGCTCAGTCTTGTTGATGGATTTATTAAAATGAATGCATATTAAAATACATACTAAATAAATTAAGATGTATATTGAAACAAATGGACATCTTTAATGTCCAGGGCCAGTACCAAGAGAATGATTAATTATCTCTGATACTATATTCCTTAACAGCACAGTGTGAAAAGCAGAGTTAGAAAAAAGAATCGTGGGTCCCAATACTGATGTTCTTAGTTTTCAGCCATTTCAAAGCAAGAAGCCCAATAAAGCAGGCTATTTGCCACCATGATGAAACCTGGAGACCTATGTCTACTCGCAACAGCCCAGCGCTGAGCAGGTGACACTGGCAAAGCAGCTTTGACTTATGGGTATACAAAACCCAGATCCTTTTCCTATTGCAGCTCTGCCATTTCCCCATGGCATGGTCCTCCTCTGCATGCTAGGAACTAGGCACTAGTCTTGACTGTGTCTCTCTTTCAGAAAATAAGTGAAGTCAGAAGACGCCTTTAGCCAAGTGGCATGGAAATCATGTGTCATACTCTTACATTTCATATGCACTCGAGTCACTGGGTGTTCTTATCTACAGAATGGGTATGTATTCAGTCTCTCTCTCTCTCTCTTTCTCTCTCTCTCTGTGTTTGTGTTTTGGGGGAAAATTGTGCTATTGGTTCTATTATTAAAACTACTGTTAACCTATGCTAGCACACTGGCTGAAAGCTACGTGATATTTTTATCCTTACTTATAAGAAAAAACAAAAGCAGTTAGTTATCCTTCCTGATGGCATATTGAAAGCCAAAGACTTGGCTGGGTGTTTAACAGGCATTACAACATTTAATGCTAACAATCACCTTACAACTTAGACACTTGGTTATTTTACTTGAGGGAAAGAGGCTTTGAATCAATAAATAACAAATCTAGGACTGGTACTCAAATCTAGCTGACTCGGAGGCCTATGACACATAAATTTCTTTAAAATTTGCAATAAAGACTTACTCAATTCATATTGAGGAAGATGTCTCAGGCCACCATCCTTTCCCTGCTGTTTCTTGGTTTCTACTTATACTTCATGTTTAAAAGATGTAGGATGATGGTGTCACTTGATGTCCCTTAGGCAATTCATTTATTCATTCACTCATTCATCAACTATAACATTGAACACCTTTTAAGTGGCAGGTCCTAGGTTAAACAGGTGTAGTATGTGTCCTTCAAGACCTTCTAAAGTTAAAAGAGATATGCACATTGACAGTTGGGCAATTAAAAACACCAACAAGAATAACTGTGCATGTGAAAAACAGGCTGATGTTATTAGGGCACTGTCAAGAGGGAGAACAATGGGAAACAGCATTGGCTTCACTTGGGAGGTTTGGGAAGATTCTATGGAAGAAGACCGAGCCTCTTAGCTGCATTAGGTTATATAGAAAGCCAGAAGCAGAGGATAGGAAGGGGTGTCCAGGCTGAGGGAGTGGCTTATGAAAGGGTCTTGCAGCAGGGGGAGCTTGACATGCTGAAGGAATAGGAAGGTGACCAGCCTTGAGCTTAGTGAGTGAAGGTGATGCTCAAGGCGACTTAGCAGAGACTTGTTACGATTGAAGAATGGCCAAGGAAAGGAATTAGGCTAGGCCTGCTCTCAATGGCTTCCACAGGCACACTTATTGCTCATTTGTAAATGGAACGACTCTGGTTTTGCCTCCCTTCATTGGATCAGCCCCTGTTTGCCTCAATTCACTTCACTGCCCAGGGATGACTGCTGTCAGTAGGTTAGGGGAACCTTGTGCTATACTCTGATGTAGAGAAAGAAAACATCTAGCAATTTCTTGCTTGGTTGCTTTTTTTTAATCATAAAAATAGACATAAATACTTTTCTACTTTTAAAATTGTATTTATTTTTATTCTAAGTGTATGAGTGTTCACTTGCATGTATGCAAGTCTACATGGTACCTGCAGAATTGGAGCTACAGACAGTTGTGAGCTGCCATGTGGGTGGCAGGAACTGACTCAGGCCCCCTGGAAGAGCAGCCAGTGCTCTTACCCGCTGAGCCATCTCCCCAGTCCCATGTTTTCCTATCTTCTATGTATATATGACATATTGCAAAACATGTAGCTATAAGATAGAAATATTGACATCATTAGTCATAAATTATCTAAAATTATTTATAGCAAAGAAAACTGACCAGCCAAGAAATGTCTTATTGACACTCTGGTCTCTTACCTACTCCTGGCAGAAAACCAAGTATACCCAGAGCAGTGTGATTCCTTCCTGAGAAGTATCAATGAATAAAAATCCAACTCAAAATAAATCGATCTGACTTCCTCATCTCCACCAGTCTTGGGTGGGACAATTTTTCCTCCCCTGTCATGATGATAGTTCCATTCCAGCTTCCAGGACACGGTGGCATGCTGACTCCTCCCTGCCATATCACTAAGTGCATCATGGGCCTGATCCTCTGAGCAGGTGCTCACTATCTCCGGAAGAGCTAGTGTGCCTTTCAATCCCTAAGCTTCCGCTGTGGGTGAAGGCCAAGTTGGGCGCAGTCTCAGAAGTAGGGCGACTATGATAATATTCTGCAGTCCTGGACCCAGGGCATACATGCACAGATGGATGCATGCTGGATTTTTGTCTGAGGAGGAAGTTGCCTCCTTAGTCCTGGGCTCCATTTCATAGGAGTGGGAGTGGGAAGTCTGGCTGGGGGGGGGTGACCTTCATTAGTTCTGAACTAGTACTTCCTCCCCTTTTCTTCCTTCTGAGAGATTTATTTGTTCAGTTGCCTCCGTGAAGCTAATGGGGACTTGGGGTGGGGATGGCGGGAGGCCAGTAGGCTGCTGTGGATGGAAGGTGTTATATATTGCTTCCTGAAGGGTAGCATGTTCAGAGGGAGGAGGAAGGAAGATGGGCTGTTAAGGTTTGCTCTGATTGAATACCCAGTAAGCAAGATGGATGGTTCCTCCAGAGAGCTATTAGAACATGAAATAGCAGGAAAAAAATAGGAGGGAAAAGGCTAGGTGGAGAAAGGGAAACAGAGTTTAGAGACAAGACGAGGGATGTTCAAATCTCAAAGTCAGTGTATAATCCCAGCAACAGAGGTGGGGCATAGAGTAGGATTGGCTGTCATACAGTCCTCACAGGAGGATCTGGAGGGCAGCTGAGTATGGTGAAGGATGCCTTTCTTATCTCTCTTAGTACCACTATCTATTCCCATCATTCCCATATCCACAATCTCTATCTTCTCCATCATCCCCATCATCTCCATCTCCATGTTTGATAATGCATCAAGTTTCTTATTTATGTTTAGGATTTTGAGCCTCTTCGTTGAGCTGTATTTTACATCCTTGTCGTTTAACAGCACACTGTGAAAAAGCTATGGGAGGAGCAGAGATCATTAGGAGCAAGTTAATCCTGGGGAAAGAAAGAGAAGACTAACAAAGGAGCCAGCGGGATGAAGACACAGAAGCAGGCACATCTCTTCCCTATCATGTCAATCCTGGTGCCCCATGGCAGGGTTTAGGCCATTCACACTAACACTGAAACACTGGGGAAATGATGCAGGGTATCTTGAGGGAGGGGTGTGATTAAGAGGGTACAACTATCACAATGGCAGGGGCAGGCAAACAGGTGTGGAGACTTGGAAGGAGACATTTGGTATCATAGCTCAAGCATAAGTAAAGTTCTTGAAGAAGAGGTGTCTAACAGGACATTGATGGAAATGAGAAGCCAAAATTGCATGGGTCCTAAACAACACACTGCAACACTTTGGACTTGATATTATAAATCACTAGGAGACTCAGCAAGGTTTTCTGAGCAGGAAGAAGAAAAGAGGAAGAGGAAGCTGAGGAAAAGCAGAATTTCTTTAGCATTTGTTATATAGCAAGCCAAACCTTATTTCCTCTTCTTTCAGAAGAGGCTTTGGAAAGAGAACATTCTTTGAGAATCAATACAGTTGAGATTCAAGTCCAAGCCTCCCTGACACCCTGGGGGCTTTAGTAAGATGGAAATCTGGTGCTGTGTGTCTCCTCTGTATATGGATTTGTATGGCTATCATGAGGCATGACTTCAAACTTGGCATTTTTGAAGAAAACAGACATGTTATCTTACAGTCCTAGGGACTAGAAATCTAAAATCCTTTCTACCAGAGACTTTAGAAAGCAATACCCCATTGCTTGTTTGTTGCCCATTGTGACTTCAAGAAACCTGAGGTTCACATCATCTGTGGCAGCTTGATTCTATGACCTCTGTTTTTATCTGGCCACATGCTTGGTTCCTTGCCTCTCACGTGAACTCTTGTCCATGAAATGTGGATAATCTTGCCCAGATCTTTAACATTAGTATATCTGTAAAAAACACTCCTCTATTTCTCTTTCTACCTTTCTTTTCATGCTGGGGGGTGGGAGGGTGGAATCTTCTCATACAGGCTAACATGCTAGGCAATCACTTGAACAACCCATCTAATTCTTGTCTCTAGTCTTAGGTTTTAGGTTTTAATTTTCACAAACATGTAGCTGATAGAGGCTTATGTGTGTATTTGTAAAACTTGTGTGGCTAAGGCAGGAGGCTTGCCATTAGTTTAAGGACATTCTGGACTACACAGAAAACTTGAAGGTAGTAAATGCTACATAGAGTGATCTTGTCTCAAAAATAAGCAAACAACAAAAAACAAAGCAGAACAAAAACAATGAAAAATATAATTTTTAAAGAAAAATTAGTTTCTTCCCCCTACTTGCATTGCTTCAGGCATAGGGGAATGGAGACTCAACATAAAGGAGCATCCTAGTAACACCATGGCTGTCCACAAATGTGAAACCATCCCCAGGAAGTGATGTGACTGTCAGTATTGGATACCATAGTCTTTGTGGAGGCAAGGAACACAGATATGGGCAGGCCCATGGTCCATGGGACCCAGGTAACCCATTGAGACACACACTGTGTCAATGCATCCTTAGGTGTGATTTTTGTCACAATCTCCCATTAGTGGTTCAATGAAACTGGAGGTACCTTGCTTTCAGAAAGGTCTTAGGAGTCTCTGAAAACACAGATAAGTTCAGCACAACACTCTGCTTCACAGAAGTGGATAGGACTGGCATGAATATATGGAGCATGTGCTGTGGTTGGCAGGTTCCTATTGTCCAAGACATGTGCAATTGACTCTTTCAGGGAGAGACTTAATTGTTTTTAAAGAAGAGGCACAGTTTTCCCATAGTGAAAGACAATGTGTGCAATCTATTCTTTCTTGCCTATCATCACTCTATTTATAGGTAAACTTTCCTTTCCCTATTTGCTTTACTGGTTTGATTTTTTTTTTAAACACACTATTTATTTATTATTTACTTTTTTTTAAAAATTTTGCACATTTGTCAAAAGCAGTGAAAGGTTTGGAGGGGTGGTGAATTGATGGGCTATTTGGGGAGGTTGTGGATCCTTTTGGACATGGGGACTGGAAAGGGGGCACAAAATCATAAGGGTAAGGCCAGAGTTTTATGGCTGGGACAGGTTCCAGCTTGAGAACTCTGATTCCTTCAATGTCTGTGATGTGAGTAAGCTATGCAACGTACTCTAACTGTCCTGCTTTCCTCACCCAGTTGGATTGTATCCCCTTAGACCATGCGCCAAAAATGAACCTCCCTTTTCTTAATTGCTTCTAATGGGTTTCTGTTACATGGTGAAAACAATAATTAATACAAATAACAGTCAAATTGTTAACATGTGGATATTTATTTTCAAATCAACAACTAAACATGTGTTCTGTTCACTTAGTGTGTTTATTGAATACTTACCATGGTGATACTCTTGGGGTTTTTGTTTGTTTGTTTGTTATGTTTTGTTTTTGAGACAGGGTTTCTCTGTGCATATACCTGGCAGTTCTGAACTCATCTGTAGATCAGGCTGGCCTCAAACTCATGAGATCCACCTGCCTCTGCCTCCTAAGTGCTGGGATTAAAGATGTGTGCCACTATTACCTGGCTTCTATATTGATACTCTTATGGTCTTACAAAATAATAAAGATGGATACGAGTCACAAGATGAAATGCAGATTTAAATGGAAATGACCTCAAATGATAGATAATTTTAGACCAATATTCCTTAGAAGATCTTGGAGAGTCTTGACTTGTCATTATCCTTAGGTCTCAAGAATACAGCCATGGGAAGCAGCAGGGATTGTTGTCAGTTGAATGGTTGCTGAGGCAAATGATACAGGTTGAAGTTTAGGCAAAACAAATGATGGGAAGTAGTGGCTTTTCTTCTTGGGAGGATGTGTTGGTATCAGATGGAGAACTGTATTTGGTGGGTTACTGAGCCTGCATAGGGACAGGATGATTCCTCCTCTGTTCACATACATGCATAAAGGGAAGGATAAGAGATGGGAAGAGTTGACTCAAAGCTAGTACAGTCTAGAACAATAGAGATAGCCTAAAATCAAAAATCAAAGCAGTGTAGGAGAGGCAAATAATCTGAGTGGATGTTTAATTATAGATATTGAATTGGTGGGATATATAATGAGGGATATAGGCAGAGAAAAAGAAGTCACTGATTTTAGAGAGATGAAATTCTGTAGTTTTCTTTCAAATCGAAGATGAATGAAGTTTCAAAACTAGGAGTCCTCAGAATGGAGGTTATGGTTAGAAAAATGAGATTGTCAAGAGAGGGACAGGAAAGCATATGGCCTGGCTGCAATATAGAGTCTGAGTGGGTTGGGTCTAAGTGGACAGGGAAGACAAAGAGCTAAAGAACTTTGAACTTAGACTAAAGAGTTGGCATCTATTTGTCCTAACTGCTCTCATGACTGTTGCTACATCATGTCCCACCTTCGCAACACAGTTTCTTATTTTCTAAAGGAATAAAACAAAACTCCTCAGGACAAATAGTCAATGGGAGGCATGCAGAAAAATTCAGTGGCAACGGAAAGGTAGTTAGGCATCTGAATCTGTAGAATGGGTGCTATTGAGCAAGTATTACACCAGGAAAGTTACTCGGGAAATTATTTCAGGAAGCTGGGCTCCTTCCTGCCTGGTACCTGTGGCTCTGGACTGGTTCCCCATCCCCTTCACTGCTACCCTCTCTCAAATGCTGAGTCAGTGATGATGCCAACATACAGTGTGGCCTTTCCCTGTCTCTGTAGGAGTTCAGTGGTACTTCCCCTTTTGAAAGCTTCAGGCTGAGTGTGAAAGAGCTGAGGCTTGGTCTTCTGGTTCTCAGAGAGCCAGTGGAGTGAAGAAGCAGATTGAAGGATGGACTGTAGCTTGCTATCTTATTCAACTTGCCATCTGTACATGCAGCTTTGTGAGAGGTCACAAGGAAGGCAGAAGGGCTGGTTTGAGGAGTCTGTACTCTCCTCTCTTTAGGCCTCTCTGGCTCTGCTATTGAACAAGGGCCAGTACTATCTGCTGGCATTGACTTACCAAACTTCTTTATAATATCATGCAAATTTGAGCAGCATCTATGTGATATAATTGGATCCTCACAATGCCCTTCACTCAGGTAGAGCAGGGGTTGCTATCGACATTAACAGACAAGGAACTTGAGACTATGTAGAGCTCAGCAATCAAGTTAACAGTGACTACATTTCATGGCTGGGACTCCTCTGGCTTTCTCACTCTAAGTCTGTTAGTTGATTCTGGCGGATGGTGTTATCAGAGTTTTTGAGACTCACCAACCTTAGAGAGACTGGGCTGTTAGGAAGGGAATACTCAAGGACCTCCATTCCCAGGGCCTGATAGACAGGAAGAAAATGGCAGTTGAGGCTGGTTGCTGTGGGGTTGATAGGGCAGGAAGTGATCCAGAGGGAGCAGAGGCTGCTGGTATACTTGGCACTGCATGCTTACCTCCATTACTGTACTTCGAGTAGCAGCTTCCAACAGAGAGTGATACCTTGGTCTGCATTGTGTCTCTGAGCACAATGCTCAAGGAAGGATCTCTCATGGAGAATAGAGATTTACTTCCTAAATTTCTGGAGGTGGTGAACTCCAAGATTGAGGGTCCCATGTGTGATTAGGGTCCTCCTACTTTAGCATCTATGCCAGAGGGCAAGAGAACAAGAAGGGACAGAATCTACTTTTATTATAGATTTTATTATTATTATTATTATTATTATTATTACTATTACTATTATCGGTGCATTGTGATATGTGTGTTGTGGGGACCAACATGCTAAGGTATTTGTGTGGAGGTCAGCAGACAACTTTATGGAGTCACTTCTCTCTTACTTTCACCTGTTGCCAGGGGTCACCCTCAGGTCCCCAGGCCTGAGCAACAAGCACCTTTACCTGCTGAGCCACCTTGTCAGCCCTGAACCCACTTTCATAACTGACCAGCTCTAGTGGTGGTGACTACAATTTCCCATTCATCATGCACTACTTCCCTATTCAAGGTCACACTTCTTTTTTCTTAATTAAATTTGGTCTTTGACAATTCCATATATGTATAATGCATATTGCTTACCCCCTTACCCCCTCTCTTCAGAACACTTTCATCACATTCATGTCTTTTTGTTTGGTTTTGTGCTCCACTGAGTTTTGTGCTCCACTGATGTCTTCTGTGTGATCATGGGGTTGGAATTAACATTGGAGCCTGATGGGCTCACAGTTGTGTACACAGTTGCAACAATGACTGCCATTCCTGCAGAATTTATCAGTAGCCAATGGCTCGCTGGAAGTGGGTAGGGCCTAATGAACCCTCCCTGATCTCTGATTCATTTCTGACAAGCCCAGTCTTGTGTAGGCTCAGTATAGGCAGTCATCTGCTGTGAGATCCTGGTTGCAATGGCTGCCTCATTCCCAGATAATTTCTTGGTCTTCCTTGCCTTTGACTCTTATGTTAATGACTCTTCCTCTTCCTAGGTGTCCCCTGAGCCTTAGAGGGGCTGGCCTAAATGAATTGTTCAGGGCTAAGCACTCCACTGACACTTATTCTGGATACTCTAGACAGCAAGGTCTCACCTTTTAACACACTGTAGATTGAGTTCCAACATGTAGGCTTTGGGGACACATTCACACGATAGCAAACATCATCTAAAAAGATGCCTGCATTCAGTGCTTAATGTGGTAAGGAAAAAAATCTGTGTCTCTCAGACAATCAAAGAGATTATTAACTTTATGAAAGTGCCACACTTTTTCACTCATCTCTAACCCAAATTTAGCATTCCCTCCTTTATTAAATAGGCAACAATATATCAGCAGTAACTGACATTGACATCAATAATATCTTTTTATACATATTATACATTTTGAAGATAAGAAATATTCTTTATTCCCTTCTCTGCTTCAGAATTAAAGTCCTTCAATTTGGCTGCAATTCAAGTTACTTCGTGTGTTATAGAAAGCACAGCTATGAGTAAACTGCTTACTTGTTTTTTTATTGTATTAACAACCATGTGTCAATAAAACTAGAATCCATTTTTAGCCCCATGTATTTTATTTTATGCATTTGAGAAAATTGCTCCATCCGTAAACTTCACCAGTTGCTAAAGTGGCCTAGTATAGTAGTAGGGTTTAAGAACTTCAAATCTTGGGGCAAGAAGCTCTTACAGCAGGTATCTGGGGAAAGTCCTGAAGAGACTTTACTTATGTTGAGATAAACTCTTTCATGTGACATTCATTTGCTTTTTTAAAAAAGTGCCGCACTGTGGATGAATCTAGAAGAAACATGACTGTTGCAGGCACAAGCGCAAATGAAAGGAAATGAGGAAGGATTTGATCATGATGCCAATGCTTAGTCTCAAAAGCAAGAGTCTTAAGGGAAAGATTAAATGGAAGCTGAACAGAAAGAAGATTTCCCCCCACCCCCAAAGTACTGAAGGAGAAAGAAGTCCTCAGAATCCTTCCTATTCATTCTTCCAACAATCCCAGCCCAGCCCCCATTCCATGTCCTGGTTGATACCTTTACTTTTCCATTACAGCAAACTGGACTTTGTGACACGACGATGGGCTGACATTGTGTCATGAGGCCCCATGTAGATCTCTGTAAAATGCTGAAGTTGAGAAATTGAGTAGAAGTATACAATTGTTCTACAGATGTGGTGGCTTGAAAGAAAATGGTTCCCAAAGGGAATGAGACTATTAGGAGGTGTAGCTTTGTTGGAGTAGGTGTGGCCTTGTTGGAGTGTGTATGTCACTGTAGGGGTAGGCTTTGAGGCCTCCTATGCTCAAGCTATACCTAGTGTCACAGGTCACTTTCTGTTGCCTGCAGATCATGATGTAGAATTCTCAGCTCTTCTCCAGCACCATGCCTGCATGCATACCACCATGTTTCCCCCCATGATGGTAATGAACCAAACCTCTGAAAATGTAAATCACCCAAATGAAATGTTTTCCTTAATAAAAGCTGCTGTGGTCATGGTGTCTCTTCACAGTAATTAAAACCCTAACAAAGACAACAGATTTCAAAGGATCTATGACCTATGGCTTATCAAGCATGTAGAGGAACCTGTGCAGATCATTGCTTAGCATGGAGTAACCCAGCATGCTTTTACCCTGTGTCAATTGACCAAAACCTTAAAGAAAGTGTCTGAAAGATACCTGGAGTTCTTTTCATGTTCATTTCTGTCTGTTGATGACATATAAAGCAGCTACTGGACAGCTCGGAATCCCTCAGTTCTAATTCTTACAGAGTCCCACTTTGTCCTTTTCACTCATCTTGTTGCCACAGCATGAATGACTGTGCTACAAATGCCACTAAGAGCTGACTGTGCTTAAATACTTTCATTTTTATTCTTTTTGGACATGAACACAAAATAGAGAACAGTAAGTCAGCAAAGAATGTGGGACTGAGATGCTCAGCACAGGTGTCTTGAAAGACAGAAGTTATCACATGATCTATTGTGGCTGAGCCATGGTCCTGTGGAGGATCCTGCAGGGTGTGGGAAGGGAAAACAGGGAGAATGTTCTCCAACAGCTATGGTGGTTGATAATAATGCTCAATTTCTCTTTGCTGAGTGATAATCCTCCTGTGTTCCTTCCATCTTCAGGGAGATGTAGCAATAATCCAGTTTGTTACAACTCAGGGAACTCAGTGCAAACCCAAGAGCAAGGGACGCCCACCAGAGAGAGCAGCCAGGTCCAATTGCAGCCTCCAGAACAGTATCCTTCTCCTAAGAGATGCTTTGAAAGTGTTTGCTGGCTGAATACATGAATGAAAGTGTGGCTCAGTGTGGTGTTGAAGTTGAATAGAGAACTTAGGATTAATTCACTCATTCCTAGAATGTATGTATGATGTATACATGTATAATATTCAGTGTATACACACACACATGCAGAACTATGTGTGGAGTCCAGAGGTTGCTGTTGTGTATCTTCCTAAATTGCTAGCCCCCTTCATTTTTGAGACATTTGTCTCTGAACTTTGAGCACACTGATCTAGCCAGACTGGCTGGCCAGCATGCTCCAGGAAGTCTTCCTGTATCTGCTTCCCCAGCTCTAGGAGGGCAGGCACTTCAACTAAACTTAGTTCCTTGTTGATCCATCCCTCCAGTTCTCCACTTCTGGAATTGTAGCTCACAGCTAACAGCCAGGCTGACTTTTAACCTGTTTTGTCACAGTTTTTTAAATTCCCTTCTTATACCGCACCCTCCAACTGCTTGCAGGGATGACTTCTTCCTCTGTCTTTTCTGCAGTACACACAGATGTAGCACATGGTACCTTTTCAGTCCACCTTGTGCTGACTCAAGCAAGAATAAATAAATCACATGCTTCTGATGAACAAAAATGAAGGAATAACAGTTTCTCTTTGAGGTTTCTCTCTGATACTCTGCAGGCTCTGAGAAGCAGAAGTTACAGTTTTGATGAGTGTAGAATGCAACCATGAAGCAAGCATAAAAATATGTTTAGCAAGTATTCCCACCATAGTTCAAATACTGTCCATCATTCTCATGTGTCAATGGCTGTTCAATACCTCCCTACGCTTACAGGGCGATTCCCAGAAGGAGTCACTGACCATTTTCACAATAGCTTGGGGAAAGTGAATTGGAAGAAGAGGGCATCTCCATGGGCTTGGTCTTTTAGCCCCAAATCTCATCCCTAGACTGGTTCAGTAAGCTTGGGAAAGGTAAATGGCAGCATTTCCCTAGGAACCATGGGAGCAGGGAGGGAAGGAGGGAAAAAGGGAGAGGATGTTGACCCCAGCCAGGTGACTTGTTGTGAGGCTTCTGAGGCCTGGGGCAGCCCTGCCCATGAGTCACTACAGCTAAGTTTAGTGCTGGCTTTGGTCACAGAACAGATGGGCAGCCAGAGCAAAGATAGACTGCTGGACTCCAGCCCAAGGTAGCCCTGTGCAATTGGTACCTTCGGGCTGGCCCAGGGCAACCAGGTGACATAGACACAGACACAAGCATGCTTCTGGGATAGCAGAGAGAGGACGTGAACTGAAGCAGTCCTTCATTTTTTCCTTACTCATTCATCAAAAGCTCTGTGGAGTGGAGTGGAGTGGAGTGGAGAGAAGGTTCAGCAGGTAAAGGTGCTTGATCCCAAGTCTGGCCATCTGAGTTATGTCACCTGGACCCAAATGGCAAAGGAAAACACCTATTCCTAAAAATTGTCCTCTGACTTGCACATTCATGCCATCACACACACACACACACACACACACACACACACACACACACAGAACCCTATAGAACACCATTTGCACAAAAGTAAACCCAAGTCCTTGCACCAAAAAGTTTACAATCTAAATGGAATACAGACCCTAACTGCTTAGTTTTATCAACAGGATACAAATAGATTGAAGATAGACAGGAAATACTAATGGCTGGAATATTGGCGGGTCTTCTCAATTATTCATGATTCTCTCAAATATATCTTGTTTCAGAAGATCAATCTAACTGAACACAAGCAACACTACACATATTTGGGGCTAATTAGGCTTGCAATCTGGGAAATACAGATTTATGCAGTCCTGAAAATATGCTCTCAGGTTTGACAAAATGGCAGATATATTTATAGTCTTGAATAGCAAGGGAAGTTGGAAGCTGTCTCACCTGTTAGTCAGGCATTATGATGAGTGCTGGTAAAGTGGTGTCTTGTAAGAGGAGTTGGGTGTGGCTACTGTCCCTGGGTGGTTTGGTGGAAGGAGTCTGCTGAACTGGTCATCTGAGGATAGTAGACAATGCTTCAGGAAGCTATGTTTGGTTCCATGTGAAGGTCAGCCCACATGGAGGATGGACCATCTATAGCCCAAATCAAAGGCTGGTCTGGGTTAGTGTCTGAGACCAGACTAAAGAAGTACACTCAATTCTATTTCAAATGTCTTAAATCACTGCTGGTTTTGTTTCTTGGGGATTATCACTGTATTTTTTTCAAACAGTAATCCTAAGAAGTGACACTGTTACCCCTAGAACTGGCAAGCTGAGAAGTTGCACTGTATTCCAGAGAAATGAGGAGTCAGTTCCTGACTCAGAGCCAGTTTCATACTTGTCCATGACATTATTGGGTTTAGTGTGGTTTTGCGAAGGGTGTGCTTCTCTTTGGCCTGGCTGAAAGAAAATTTGGGTTAATTAAGTCTTACTTCCAAACAGTGTTGGTTGCTTAATGGTGTCAGTGTCTCCTAGCTGGATTGTTCTTTGAGTCTCTGTGGCTCTGAGCTTCCATAATTTAAAGTTGCATGTTTTCTTCCTGGCTGTGGTTGTGTTTTAATCTCTTTATGAACAGTACCTCTCTCTCTCTGTCTCTCTTTCTCTCTCCCTCTCCCTCCCTGTCTGTGATCTAGATACATATACCAGGATCTGTGAGCCAGGTGGTATAGGGATAGCTGAGCAAACCAGGACACTCCCATCCAAAGTCACACCCCTTAGCCACCTGGGACCTCTACATGTACTGAGATGCCCCCGCCTCCCCACCAAACAAAGTAGTCATTCCTACCTATTGCTTCCAAGTCACCCTTGGTAACACCCCCTTTGTGACCAAGCACATTCTGAAGCATACGCTGCGAGTAGGGACATTGCACCAGTCCAGCCTAGACTAGTTTTGGGTGCATGCATAGTAAGACAAACTGTCCTCAAAATGAGCTTTTAAGGGAAAACTGCTATCTTATGCTTAAGTATAATTGGGCGCACAAGTGGTTAAAATCAAGAGCAACTTTGGAAAGGACATACACAGTGAACCAAGGCTTCCATAACTGAAGCCTGTCAGTCAAACGAGAGACCACCTATGTGTAGCTCCTAGCAGAGAATCTTCCCCTTCCTGGGCCTACAAGAAGGCTTGGGCAGTAACAGGTGCTCTTGAGCTGCATTCTTGCTTAGGACCCACTAAGCCTTTGTGGAACATTGCCCCTATCAGCACATTTTATTATGGAATAAAGACCTGGGCAGATTTACTATTTGTGTGTGCTTCTTCAATTCCTTGAACCTGAAAATTCCAAGAACCTGAAAATGCCACCTCTAGACAGAGACCGCCAATGACACTTGGGTCATGGACAAAGCAAATGATGAGCAAGTTTACGGGCCAGGTCCACTTTTTTTGAAGGCACCAGGAAAGCACTGTTACATTCCTTGAAGGCTTTTCTGAGCCTTTTAGTTCCCTCCAGCATCTCTCTAGGGCGAGAGATGGCTAGACTTCAACATAATGGCACCCATTTCATCCCTGCACCCTGGGAACTCAAGCCAAGGTGCCATTTCTTCAGGAAAACCCATTCTTGCCCCGGGCAGGGAAAGCCCAGGATGAACCAACTGGGATGGGATCCAAAGGGCAGGCCTTTTTCAAGTCCCTAGTATGCCACTGCAGGCAAGTGCTGGGACCTGGCACGGCCCTCTAATGGATGTTTCATGGGTTTTCTAACTCAAACTTGCTTTGCTTTGGTACTATGGGTGTGCATCATCAAGCTTTCAACACGATACAGTAAAGTGTCTGAAAGCTGCAGACAGACGCTGGCCGCTTCTAACCCTCAGCAGTGAATCCTCTTGGAGGTTGCTTTCTAATGAGACGGTGAGTATGTCTTTGGGATGTGGGAAGGGAGCTGGCTGCAGTGAAGGGAAACTGTGAGAGTGGAGTGATGGTGTGGTGGGAAGGCCGGGGTGCTTTATTGATGGTCTGCAGGATGACATTCTTGCTTCATCACGTGATGAGTGTTTCCAAGGCACTGAGCCAAGACCAGCTATAAACCTGTCTGGGGAAACATTGCTGTGAAATACTTCTGAGCTCACGAAGCAGATGTCCGCAGGGGGAGGCAGCTCTGCTCACCTGATTCTCTACATATAGCGTGTGATCTAGGGAGGATAGAGGCCCATGGGCCTCTCACATCTAGTTTGTGACAGAGGCAAGTATGCACCCCACTTATGCTGATTTCTAAGTTTATGTTATTTTCACAATCCAAGAATGTGGATACTTGGATGGCAGCCATTCCAGTTCTAGCTGTCTATTGGCATCATGGCCATAGCAATGCTGCTAGCCAGTTCTGGACTTAGTATCCTCTTCTATAAAACACAACTTTGGCAAAGTTGCCCTCTAGCTCTCTAAGGGTGGGAAATGTATCTGAAGAACAGATGCTATTGCCAGGAGACACATGCATGCGTGCAGAATGCATCGATCAATCGATGCTTTGTGATATCTATGTGTCTGTTCTCAGACTAGCTCCACGCCTTTTATCTGCCCTCCATTTCTTTGTACCCAGTCCTCCCCACACTTGGCCATAACAAAATCTTTAGTTTGTTCTAATAGGATGGTTCTGGTTTGTGACCAAAGAGGTTTCATTTATTTTATTCAGAGTGTCAGTGACAGTGCTGGTGGTACACACATGGAAGCCTAAGGTGTTAGAATCTTCCATTTGAATAATGGCCCCTTTTCCATGCTTCCTCTAAAAGTTGTTGTAGTTGGTTTGTTGCATGCTTTGTGAGTGAGAACGTGTGTAATTATGACTCTCTCCTCCTCCTGTGTGTTTCTCTGTGTGTGTGCATGCGTGTGTGCACACGTGCACATGCTTGTGTGTGTTTGGCCTTCAATATAGTGAGTGAACTCAATTTATGTTTGCTTTGCTGATATCCATCTCCTTTTACAACCCACACATATCCTTTAGGCAGGCAGCTCTCTTCCACTTCACACCACATTCTGTGAGTAGACCCAAATCTACTTGCTTCAAAACTGATTTGACCATGCTGATTAGAGCTGTAAGGTTCCTTAGCCACGGAGCTTTGTTCAGTGATGGGAACATGAGCTGATGAGATCTAAAAAGACTCTGTTTAAGACAGCTAACTTGAAATAATTTATTTATTCATTTCATTGGACTTAGAGCTATTCTTCTGATGGATAACCTCTATCTTCAGGGGAAAACTTGCTTGAGAACAACAGGCAAGAATAGAAGAAAAAACAGAGGAATGGAGGAATATTGAGCACCTGATACCAACTGGATCTAAGCAGAAACTCTTCTGGGTTTTATTCTCAAGCCAATGCGATTGGGATGAGAGTCTTGACAATGAGAGGATGGCTAAACTCCATTAGCTTGTGAAGGTCTCAACCATCAGCATCATTGCTTTCTTCTTTCTCTGCATGCATCTCCCCTCAATGTCAAGTCCAGGTTGTGTTTTGCTCTTAGTTGTTGGCTTGTTGTTGTTCAAAGGGAGCCTTGCACAAAGCCTCAGCTGAGGATGAAGATGGCTAGCAGGGTTTGGGGATGCTGAGCAGAGTTTGGGCTAAATCTTCTAAGGTTGCCACCACATTGCCTAACCTTTCCCTGGTTTTGGCAACTGTTTCCCACATTTAAAACGTTGCCTGGGTGACTATGGGAATTTCAAGTCCCTCAGATACTGGACTCTTTCTTTTCAGAGATAATTTCTCTCATCAGTTATGCCATCATTTTCTGTTGCCTTTGCTGGATGATCTACTTCAGGTCCCTCATTTATGTAGACCCATAGTGCTTCCAGTGCTCTTCCCCCTCTACCATGTCATTAATATTCCAGTTGATTAATCTAGCATTGTAGTTTTTCTCCTGCTGGGGTTTTATTGAGTCTTTATCCTATTTCATACTGGGTTAAAAGTTGCTGGATGATTATATTGGACAAAATAGTTGGAATAACTTCAGGGAGGAAAGATTTATTTGGGCTCATGCTCTGAGAGATACTTACAGCCACCCATTCAGGGCCTGTAAATAAGGAAGCGCATCATGGTGGTAGGAGCATGTGACAGAAAGTGCTTACTCAATTCATGATGGACAAGAAGCAGAAACTAAAAAAAAAAAAAAAAAAAAAAAAAAAAAAAAAAAACCAAAAAAACTAAAAATCAGGCATACCTTGGCCATCTCTTTATTGAGGACCAATCTCCATAAGTTTCCACATTGCCTCTAACATAGTGCCAGCAGTTGGGGACCAAACATGGAGCATCTAACCTGTATGGGACATTCTCAGTCAGATCTTAGCATCAGAACTGATGCTGTGATTTCCAGACAGAACCTCTCTTTTCTTCTTTCCTTTTTTGATCTCTGATAGTATTGTTACTACTCAAAACTTTCCTTCAAGTTAGAAAATACCTCATTTTGTGACTTTACTCACAGATTTTCAAGGTATTTAAAAAAAACATAAGATCTGGGGCTGGAGAGATGTCTCAGCAGTTAAGAGCACTGGATGCTCTTTAAGAGGACCTAGGTTTGGTTCCCAGTCCCCATGTTGTGGCTCACAACCATCTACAACTCCAATTCTAGGGGATATGACAAACTCTTTAGGAATCTGTAGTCATTGCACACATGTGGTGCACAGACATACATGCAGGAAAAATACCCATACACATAAAATAAAAATAAATAAACTTAAATTAAGCTCAAACTCTAATCAAATATGTTCTACAGTATGAAACACAAAAACAGGAGATCCTTTCTAAGATTGTTTCTTCTGGCCTAATATGTTCTTCTTAATGCTGTGTCCTCTTTGTTGTTGTAGTTTTACCTGGCTGTTTTGCTTTGCTAAGTCTTGATCTGAATGGCCTATGTTGATCTTCCATTTATTTTGCTAGTAAGTGGACATAGCTTCTTTCTATTCTTGTCTAGAGCCAACTGTTCTCCCAAACAAGAGTGAGGGGTAAGCGCAGTCATTCATCTGGCTCTCTGTAGAAATGTTCTGGACAATTGTCTAGTTCTTAGCTTATTTTGTTTAATGGTCTCATTCTCAGTTTAGGTGTATAACTTTCTGTCCTATAGAAATCTCCCCAGATTCTGTGAATAGCTCTGTGTACTCCCACCCTACCAGAGGCAGAGAAATCTACTATTTTACTCAGTCTCCTAAGTATCTTATGTTGTCAGCTCACCAGTTCTGTGAGAGGATGCCAAATGGTCTGTTTCTTTCCCTGAGTTCTTCCTTCAAAGTTTTTTTTCAGCTCAAGGCTGTGTCCTTTTCCTTATGGTAGAATATTTGCAATTTTTTAAATCAGGCTTTAATATTAGTGCTCATTTTTTTTTCTAGGCTGAAATGAGACACTCCCAGGGACAGGTTTGCTATAACAGGAAGGACTAAGGGTCTACAACCAACAAACCAGCCATGGGGCTCAGAGAGCTCCAGTTATTTTATCCTATGGTCATGGGTCAGTTGCACTTACTTGAAGGATTATTCTGTGGTTTACAGATATTGTAGGTGTTAGGACAGGTAAGATGGACAATCTTGGGTGAAGTGATGTGGAAAGTGAGGGTGATGGATGACCATGTATACTTTTTAAATTATTTATGCAATTCCTTGGTAAAAAGGGAAGCTGTGACTAGTCAGGGACAGAATTCCATGTCAGCCTGGCTCTGCAATTTATATATTCTCTTAAAGGGTCTCTTACAATTACCGGGCTCCATCAGGAAGTTCTTTTGGATCACCATATTTCTTTTATGCAAGTCCTATGAAGGTTTACCTGCAGACATACTCCAAAGGCCAGTTCCCTATTATTCCTGGTATAGCTAGGACAATGCCCACTGGCTATAAGGACACACATTCTTCTCCACCCTATGTTGCAGCTGATTGCAAGATTTTCTAAGTCAGGAGCTCTTCCCAGTGGGTAAGCCAGGCCTTGCTGTGGATGGATGAGATGTCCTTGGGTTTGTCTTAATCCACCTTCAGGCTTTCCTCTAGACAGCTCCCAAGTCACACAGCACATTTGTAGGATGGTGGGAGCAAGGGACCACTGACAGTGGCTTCTCTGGGTGTGAAAAGCAAAGACCTACCTGAGGAGTAGTTGAGACCTTATTCAAATTGGATATGAAAAATAGTATGTGTCCAAGATTTGGGATAGCCAATGGTTTAGGCCTGCCATGGCCACCAAAGGAAGATATAGGGTCGAACCACTATGGAAGTAGAGTCCAAGAACATGGTGCCACTAGGCCTTTCTCCAGTCCCTCAAAGTATTAGTTTCCTGTTAGGAAATTGGGAATCACATAGCACCCATTGCACAGCTTTGCTGTTAGGATCAACTGGTCTTTTCTGAGTACCTGGAACTGAGTAAGGATTTGGCAAGTGAATTCTACTTGGCCCTGTAATTGAGTTCATTTATGAATTCATAGGCAGAGCTTATGTGATGCAATGCATGTGTGTGTGCTTGCACAGGTGTGCTCATATGCATACATATATTTATGCATAGCCATGACATTGTACAGTCAAATCATTCCTTCATGCAGTGATCATGGTACTTATTTAGAGGAAGGTAAGCATTGTGTCCGCATCCCCATTTTAGCTTCCTAGTCTGGGCATGGAAAAGGGTTCAGTACAATGTGTCACATGTGCCTGAACTGGATTATGCTCAACAAGACTGGTATTAGAGGTAACATTTACAAAGTACTGGATGGATGTAAGTGAATGAGCAGAAACCATTTCGTAAGTATCTTAGAGGAAAGTAAGATGACAGCAAGAAGAACATAAACTACTAAGCAATGACAGACTCTAGACTAAACTGACACATACACCAATGTCTTATTAAGGAAGTCAGAACTAGGACGAACAAGGCAAATGCATCTATAGCTTTCTAACCTCATGTTGCAGACTCTTGAAATCCAACAAGCATCTGAAACACAGGTAGATAGATGCGCTCATGGAAGAAAATAAGAGTCTGAGAGTAGGTTAGAACTAATGAAGCATTGGCTCAGCACCAGCGACAAGCCTTCGGCTTTAGGCACCTGCTAGAAGTCAGAGTCCTGTGAGTGTTCACTCACTCACATGGGGAAGAAGAAACACAGCCCCGATAAGCAGAGCTGTGTCGATGACATCTCCTGCTATGTGTCCTCAAACTTGGGAAGCAACACATCAGTGATGCCATCTCCAGGGGCCCTAATGGAATATCTAATTCAGGAAATCTTATGGCCAAGGGTGAACTGAGTTAGACTTAGACATAGGGATGGCAGAGTGCTACAAAAGAGCATGCCTGCAAGTCTGTGTGCTGTGGGGGCCCAGGGAATGTGTAGAAGTGCTCACACTTCTGACTCCAAATGAAGTACTTGTTGACAACTTCACTGTCTCCACTGGTTAGTGACACCCAATTTAGTACCAAGTTATTCTCAAATAGCTGTGCACATGTTAGTTTCTTTCTCTTTAAAAGCAGAAAACACATCTTATCTCTGAATTTCTCGATTGCTTCTCTCAATATAAAAGCCAAAGAGAAGAAAAAAGACCTCACTGATGCCACAGATGGACAGGTACTCGTCTATGATGGGTGGCACCAACCTGTTTTGACTTTCTATGGAACTGAGTGCCAGAGGTTTGACAGAATGCTGACAGAGCCCAGCATAGACGTCACCCATCAAAAGGAGCTGACTAGGCCCCTAGAAATTTCTGGAATTTGTGTCTTTTTATTTTTATACTTGGAAGGGAGAGAAATTAGGGAGCCAAGTCCATGTGGGTTGTCAACAGGGCGCTAGGAGGAAAGCAGCAGTTGAAGTGTCTGAGTAATTTGGGCAGAAGTGTTTGTAGGCTTGGCATTTCAAAGGCAGAATAGAAATGCCCCATGCATGCCTCTGAATGTGCATGTGAGAATGTTATCAAGGGTCTGTGCTGGTCGCTTCTAGAAGAAAGACTAAATTTGGGAAGAAGAAAAAACCTGATTATATACTTTGTTTTTTAGTAAGATCAAATTTCTGAAGAAGTAAAAAGCACACAAAGGCCTTTTTCCTCTCCCAAGTATCATTCTATTGTTCATATCACACATACATACACACACACACACACACACACACACACACACACACACACACACACACTGTATAGGTACAGATATAACTTGGATGAATGCTCACCTGCCCCAAATCTCTGAAGAAGAGCTCAGTTCCCGATGGCAGTGTTGAGAGTTGCTGTGGATCTCTAAAAGAAGAGCCAACTGGGAGGTCTTTAGGTCACTGGCAGCAAGGCATATCTTCAAAGGGGATTGTGGGAGCCAGTCTTCTCTGTTTCTCTCATCTTGTTTAAAGGTGCAAATAGCTTGCTCACCACTCAATCCTATCATGGTGTGCAACCATCTCTGGAGGTCCAGTTCAGTGGGACTTTTTTTTATCTTGAGCTTGAACCTTCCACAACTATAAAGCAAGGCAAACCTTTACCATTTTGTCAATAGACTATCTCAGGAATTTATTACAGTGATGGAAATCTGACTAATACAATGAGTCACCATGTGCCTGGCCAAACAAGTGCAGGTCACCATTGAAACAGGAGACAATCAAGTTGAAGTCATCAGCTATGTCTTGTATCATCAGCCCATCAGGCCTCATTTGTGACCTGTTCACAGGTCACAAAGACTGTTCAATTGTTGCTTGACCAGATAGAGTATATATAGAGACTATGGACTTAGACATGTTCTTTGCACCTGGAATGACATGATGGCTGAGTTAGACAACTTAAATATAAAGAGGTAGATGCAATTCTTGAGTCAGACTATTATTTAGGTACCAGCAGTAGACCATAAAGCAACTGGAATCCTTGAAAGATTACAAATATCAGGTTTTATTTTTTTTAAATGATTCTTTTGGGAGTACTCCCTTTTCTTAGCAATCCATGTTAAGTAGAAATGGCAGCCTGGATATATAAAAATGACATACTGCCATATATTAGGAGACTATGTATAGGTGTAGTAGCTATCTATCTATCTATCTATTTATCTATCTTCCACTCATCGTGTGTATGTGTGTGTGTGTAGAATCCACAAGTAATAAAACAAACAAAGAAGAATTTATGCAGTTGATTTTGAAGGTTATCTGATAATGCTGATTTAGCATCTTAATCGGGGCTCTTTGAATGCAGAATCAAATTTAATTTTAGATTTTTCTGATCATGGTTGAGTCTCAGATGACAAATAGATGTGTGTTCTATTTCAGGTCAGGTTTTATTACTTCATAATTGATTGAGACAAAAGGAAGTTTTAAAACCATAACGAGGCAGAATCTATGAAATGCTCCTCGATCTATCAGCACATACTTTTAAGGAAAACTTAATCATAAATGCCAGAGAAAAGGGCTACTGTAGTGATGATTGAGGGAGGGGGCGTGTCTCAGCTGATAGAGGGGAGGGAAGAAACAGTGAATAGAAGATGTGCAGGTGGTGTTACCTCATTGCCTCATCTGAACTGCTTCAGCCCTCTGCCTTTGGGGGAGACTGGGGTGAATCTTTCCTTTTAATCTATCCTGAATACCTCCCTCGGTGGCCCTGCTAATCCTCTAAAGTCACAGTTCCTCCTTGTTCCCCTTTCTCTCAAAAACCAAAGATTGTTCTTTGCTATCTGGTAAATCAGTCCAGATATCCTACTTCTCCCACCCAGGCTGAGCTTCTTCCATCTCTGCATCTTTGCTGGTCTGTTCTGCCCAATGGAGCACTGGTACCCACCTTCCCCCACAAAGTCTCCTCCTCTGACCCTCGAGTCCTATGCTGAATCTTACTTTCTCTTATAAGTATCCCCATCTTGGGGTGTCTTGTGTTACTGTAACAAAATTTTGGACACTGGATAATTTGTAGAAATAGATAAGCACATTTCTTACAGTTCTGGGGTCTGAAAGTCTAAGGCTGAGAGGGTTGACTCTGTGAGGGCCTGTAGACTACATAGCTCATGAAAGGAGGCAGGAGGATGACAAGATATGTGTGCATATGATAAGGCATGTGTGCATACAAGGGGGAAAGGAATGGATGTATCCTTTTATCAATAACCCACCCCAGGGATAACTGGTTTGGTCCATACATGAGGGCAGAGTCCTCATAATCTAATCACCTCTTTAAAAGTCCCACTACTCAACACTATTGTGATAAAGATTGAGTTTCCCATACATGACTGTTAGGGTATATATTCAAACGTTATCAATCCCTCTCTGACTACTGAAGTTCATTATACTGTCTCTCTTCTCTTACTCCAGTGTCATTGTGGTAGATTTCTTTTATCATTATTTTTTTTTCATTTTAAAAACAATCCTAACGGGTCATTTGAAGTAGGGACTAGGACTTCTCTCCTGTCTCTAGGTTAAGGCTGTATCCCTCCATGGGGGATGTGTTCGCAAGGTCCTTCTGTGCACCAGGGATACATCCTGGTTCCACTGTCTGATGTCCCTTAGACTGCTCAGTCCTTCTGGCTGAAACCCATATTCAGGGGGTCTGAGTCAGTCCCATTCTGGATTCCCAGCCATCAGTCTGGGGGCCCGTTAGCTCCTCCTTGTTCAGGTCAGCTATCTCTATGTGTTTCTGCAACCTGGTCTTGTCCTCTCCATGTGCATCTGGGTTCTAGTTTGACTCAGTGTTTAGGTATGGGTGTTTACTTCTGTTTCCAACCCTACCTGGATGGCATTGCCCTACATATGGAATTGGGGTGGGGGGATGGGAGGGGAGAGTGATCAGGGTGCATGTGATGGGGCAGAGAGTGTAAAAGGGAGGGAGGGAGGAAGAGAAAGAGAGAGGGAGGGAGAGAGGGAGGGAGGAAGAGAGGGAGGGAGGAAGAGAGGGAGGGAGAGAGAGAGAGGGAACTGGGATCGACATGTAAAATAATAAATTAAATAAATAAAAAACAATCCTTTCCCATTTTACATGCCCATCCCAGTTCCCACTCCTTCCCCTCCTCTTGCTACTCCCTACTTCCCCCATCCTACCCCCATGCACTCCTCAGAGAGGGTAAGGCTTCCCATGGAGAGTCAATGGAGTCTGGCACCTTACTCTGAGGCAGCTCCTCCTCCTACATCTAGGCTGAGCAAGGTATCCCTCCAAAGAGGTAGATTTTTTTTTTAACAATTGTCTTACTAAGATAGATAGTACATGTAGTCACGTGCAGATATACATTCATTATAAATTTTATTGATATAAACAATAGGTAGTACATAGTTTATAAATATTAGTAAAATTCATAATGCTTTTTACTTGCATGTGTATATGTGTGGTTGTGAATATGAATGTTTGCATGTGTATGTCTTCCTCTACCACTCCCCACTTTATTTATGGAGACATTGTCTCTAGACAAACCCAGAGCTAGCTAACTGGGCTAGTCAAGTTAGCAAGCAAGGCCCCTGTCTCTGTATTCTCAGAGATGGGGTTTTATATAGGTGGGGTAATATATTCACCCATCTTTATAAATCAAGCCATCTCCTCAGTCTCAATAGCATTTATTTTGAGTTTTTAATAAACAGTTGATTTTTGTATAATGTTTTCTTTGTTTTTTGGTCAACTCTTGTATGTATGGCCATTGTACATGGTAATTGACAAATATATATTTTTCTGACATAAGTGTTGGTTGATATTTTAACAAACAAAATAAAGTGAAACTAAAAAAAATATTTGTCATGTTTCTATCTATTTTTGGTGATACATGAAAGACTGCTGAGTTCAATGGTAGTTTGCAAATACTCAGTCATGTGTGTTATTCAAAATACAATGATTATAGAAACTGTAATCTAATGTGCCTTAACATCTCTTTTGTTGATTTAAGTGTATACAATCAACAACAACAACAACAAAAAAAACCAAACTGTGGTATACATCAGTTGCCAGGTTATATGTAAAAGTCTCACCATGGTTACTAATTTCAAGCTATTGATGTGATATCACTGATGGTGTGAGTTTGGCAGAGATGTGTGACTACATGGTCACACTGTGAACAATAGGAAAAAATGGTCATATATGACCCCAAGTGTACTGCTAACAAAAATAGTAGCATTTTGTGATAAGTTTGAGGATTTTAATTTTGTTTTAAATATATCATTTGATTGTTAAGGTTACATATACTTCCAAGTGCTGCCTAACAAAAGTTCTGAGAAGTCAGCCATTCTCATAAGCAGGTACAAGCTGTCACTGTCACACTTCCATCTGATTTATAGTCAGGGGCCAGGTGTCCTGTGGGATCCTGTAAACAAAGAGATGGATAATCCATCCTTGTCCTCAAGGGCCACATAATCTGGGCTAACAAGGACGCTAACAGATAATAATTGATATGATGAAAGAAAGAGTAGGGTACCAAGGGTTTTGGAAGGAGGCAGTTGCTACAAGGTAACCAGGAAGGCTACACAGAGGGGATTTAAAACTGAATCCAGAGAGAGAGAAAAAAAAAAGAGGTGTGTGTGTGTGTGTGTGTGTGTGTGTGTGTGTGTGTGTGTGTTATGGTGGACAGGGATGGACAGACAACTCAACAATGGGAACAAGACACATGTACAAGGACATACATGTACAAGGACACAAACCTCAGGAATTTTGTGGTTGGAGATAAAGCCTATGATGGAGATGGTAAAAACCGAAAAGATCATGAAAATCTATAAGATAGTGAATACCCAGATTCATTGCCAGTTACTTTAATATTAAATATTCCTCAACTCTCTCTCAGGTCATTTTTTATGTGGTTGTGTCTCATGAAGATATGTGTTAATGAAACAGCTGTAGAAATAAGAACATTACAACCTCTCAAGGATTTGAGAATTACTTAATGGTCTTGGCATCCAAGAAAACACATGGGACCTTCGTGGATATTTCCAAATCACCCTGGTCACCTTTAATCTATTTTAACCATGAAATGGGGCACATGCTTTTGTTCTTGAATACCCAGAAAGAGTGACAAAGAAGGCCCAAAGTGATGGATGCATAAAATAATCCTGATAGTTGTGTATTTTATATATTTCAAAGTTACAAAATTGACCAGGAGTGGGGACTAGACCCATGGCCTGTAATTCTGAAACCAAGCATCTGTTCTCTAACTGTTTCTACCTTCATTTCCAGACCATGATCACACAACATGTTCCCTTCTGTGATTCTGCTACTCTCTATGGCACAGCAATGTGGAGCACATTTCAAATGTCAAAGGACATCACATGACTCACAGAATTGAGTAACTTGGCCCAAAATGTTGAGCCAGATTGAGCTAGGAACACACAACCGTCTGCAAAACACTCTGAGCCTCGGCAGAAACACTTCAGAGTCCAATACTTTTGAACCCAGGGCCATAAAAGGAAGATCTTAAGAAATTGTTTTACTTTATGTATGTTCGTTATGTTCAATTAACACGAGAGCAGATTGGTTTCCAAACATACGGAAGAGATTTTTCATCAAAAGGATTTTCCCCCCACTGGGTTTCAAGTTTCTCGTTGTTGCCTGTCATTTGATATAAAATATCTGATTTTCAAGAATCTTTTAAGCCAAGTAGAAAGTGTATAAAGCTGCTTTCTCTCCCAAGATGGATGAAAGTATGTGTGAGGCTCAAGTCACTGAAGCTAGAGAAGATGAGGCAGGTTGAGGTCATGGGTTCTCTCTTTATATTGACAGAAAAGAAAATAGGCAAGAGGAGATGTTCCCATAGTTCATGAGGGAGGGCACACTGAATGAGTGAAGTGGGCAGTATCTGAAGGAGCCAGCCTACCCCTAGGGACTGTGATATACCAGGATTTCCATCACTAGATGTGAGGCAGGAAATGCTTTATTTGTGTAGGGGAGGTCATAGAACTTTGGTACTAGTTTGACACCTAGAAAACCTGCCTGGTGTCTTGCTTCTCACTGACTCTCAGTCTCTCAAATAGTCCAGTCTGTTTCTAAGAAGTTTCCATGAGTTTGCCTAGATATCTCTTGATAGTCCAGAGGAGAGAAAGGAAACTAAGAAGTCTGGACTTCTGCCCCTCTACCATCAGAAGAGTGACTGTTTTTGAGTCCACTCACAATTTAATACTGGAGACCAGCCTTCACTCTCTTCATAGCCATGAGCACAGCCATGCTAGCATTATGTTACATGTGTTACTTTCTGTTACTCATGTCCCACTCTCTGGATAGGCTGTCACTGTTCCTCATTCATCTGTTCCCAGCCGCTACCAAATAGATGATTATTAATCACTTTTTTTCCTTTAGGACTCAGTTTATCTGCTTTTAACGTGGAGACATTGGTATATGGTCTCTTCAACTGTCACATTCAGTGATGCTCTGGGACTCTTGTCTCTTCCACTCTGATGTAACAGCAGTGTCAGAGGCCACATCTTATTGTTCTGAGGAGATGCTCTTCACTTATCAATAGCTGACCAGAATCCGAATGCCTAGCCTAAACCTCCATCTACTTAGACAAGGAATGGAAAAATGTCTGTAAAAGCAAGAAACAGTTTACGTGTGTGCTTAAAAAAATTCTTAGGCTTTATGTTTAGAGCATTCATTGGGCTTGTGGGAAAATGAAATAGAATCATACACCATCCTAAACGAAGAATCTGTCTCACTCCCCGCAAGGCCCAGGGACCCTGCAGAAGGGAGTCAGAAGGGCTGCTGACCTCTGTTTTTGCTGCCTCTGTCTTTGGCACAGCCTCTGTCTATGGCTGTCTTCAATTTGCTTTGCTCTTCTTCCATGCTATTGGCATCAGCTACCCGCAATTCTACTACTTGGCTTCAGTGATAATAGTAGCAGCAGTAGTAGTAGTGGTAGTAGTAGTAGTTTTGCCCCTTGCTACAGCTCAAAGCAGACCCTTCCCTGAACAGCTTCAAGGCCTTCAGGAGCCTGGCAGTCTGTGCCTACCACAAGACCACTAAAACTCCTAAGCTGTTTCCCGGCCCCCTTCCCTGGGTCCCCTCTGGTTAGCCACAGCGTATATAATGTTTGCAGTTTCCCAAACACGTACAGCTGATGTAAGCCTTCACACAGGTTCCTTCACTTCTCTGGAACTCTGAGGGGAATGCCCATGACTCCCATCTCACCCCTCCTGAGCTCTTGGAGAATGAGGCTTCCTGTAAGGATTCCCACTGAGCCTAAAGATCTAGCTGAGCTGCGTATTTATCTCACTATGGGTACTTACTCATATAGTGTCTGTCTCCCCTCAGACTTCTGTGGCTGGCTGTGCATTTCTGCACCTTCAAATGTAGCTCACTCATATGTTTTCAGAATTAATATTTAAAAAGGACAGCTGGCATTGGTGTGGGAAAGGGGCAGCCATGTATAAAAAGCACGGAATCATTTCCCATCATACATAAGCTTTCCACAGCCATTGGGTAGTTTAAACACAGCCTGGAAAGCTGTAGAAGAAGGAGTTGAGAGGACAATTATGCTGTCTGCACAGACCCCCAGCTACACGTGCCTCCCCCACAACATTAGTGATTTCAAACGTGTTCTAAGGGAGAAGAGGCCAAGGTCATTGCTTACCCACCACTCTCATGCTGCTGGGGGAGGGAAATTATAAAATGTGAGATGTGCAATTAGTTAGATGGCTGCAGAAAGACCATAAAAATTACTCATTGTCACAGGAAGGATTTATTCTAGCTTATGAAAATTAACCCTGCTTTGGAGAAGAGGTTTGCAGGGAATTGCAGTAACTGCCCAAGTCTCTGTGGGTGGAAGCCCTCTGGGTGATCTTTGAAGGTGCTGTTAGGTGGGGATTGGCAAGGATGGAAGGAGCAGGGAGAAGCTGATCTTTCCTTGAAGAACCCTAGAGCTACTGAGCCGAGAATACCGGAACCCTGATTCACAGAGCTATTATTTTCTTTTCTTTCTTTTTTGTTTTTTTTTTTTTTGTTGTTGTTGTTTTGTTTTTGTTTTTCTAGTAATTCTCAGGCATGCTGAGATGGGCTGAGCATCTGAAGATGGAACCTCCTGGGCTGCTGGGTGAGGAGGGAAGGGTGATGGGTGTGATCCAACTATAACACTAGGCTGCTTTCAGGGGCTCTAGGTTCTCTCTCCATCCTAATCTGGAACTGTTGTATTTTAGTGGGTAAGTGATTGAAAATTTTTTCTACAAAATGGAAAGAACATCAGCTGAGGTTTTACCATGATAAAACAAAACTAACACTTTGGCTGGTTTTTGGGAACCTATTGTTCATACTAGATTGCCTTGACCAGCCTTAACACAAGGCAAGGTGCTTAGTCCTACAGCAACTTGATAAGCCAAGCTTTGTTGATACCCATGGGAATCCAGTCCCTTTCTGGACAGAAACAGAGGAGAGGGTTGGGGTTGTGGTGGAGGGGAGGTGGGGGGAAGGAATGGGAGGGTAGGATGGAGGGAAACTCAAGTCAGGATGTAAAATAAATAAATTAATTAAAACAAACAAATAAAAATTCATGAGTGAATTAAGATCATGTATTCAAGTTATACCTAGAGTACCCCTGCTTACTTCTATTACTGTGATAGAGGCTGTGACCTGCAACTCACAGTCCGTCCTGAAGGGAGACTCAGGGCAAGGATCTGCAGTCAGGACCTGAAGCAGAGACCATGGAGGAGCCCTGTTTATTAGCTTGTTCCCAGGGTTTGCTCAGCTAGCTTTCCTATACCTGCTCGGTGGTGGCACGGTCCACAGTGCATTAGGCTGTCCTCTCACATCAAGTATTAATCCTGAAAACACCTTACAGACTTTCCCCCTGGCCAGTCTGGTGAAGACATTTTTAACTGAGGTCCCTCTTCCCAAATAACTCCAGGTTGTGTCAAGCTGACAAAAACAAAAACAAAGAAAAAACCCAAAACAAACAAAAACTAGTCAGGACTTAAAAATACATCAACCATACTTAATGTTACATAAACTTCATATGGGTTTTATGAAGTGTTCAGCATGATGTTGAGATTTTACAAATGTTAACTCACAGTGGGAGAAACCCAACAACATTGCTGCTATTATCATGTCCCCTTGATGGAAGAGGAAAATGAGGCCTGAAGGTTTAATATTCCCAAGAGTGTCCATATGCTAAGACAGATAGGGTTTGGACCCTGGAGGACTGTCTTGAAGTTTGCGCCTCTAATCTATGCTATGAAAAATCATAACAGAAAACTATGCTCTGCTGGCTCATGAGGCCACACATTCTCAGTCTTCTTACTTCTCTGGAATTGAATTCTCTGGCTGCTTCTGTCTTTCTAGGACCTCATGGAAATCTTGTTATTACTTGGAACCAATATTTTTGTGGTTTGCTTTTTAAAGGAAAGAAACTTGCTTTGAGACCTTCAAATATTCCCAATGATAGTACTCTTAACTTTTTATAATATTATCATATTATACGTGATTGTTAGAAAGAAAGATAGTCAAGAGAAATTTAGTCAGATTCAGTTGTTCTATCTTAAGATTAATGGCCCTCTGGCCATTAATATTTTTAGCATCTTTACTCCTAAGGATACTTTATGATGTTAAGATAGGTTTGCTCCCCTCCATGCATTTCCAGAAGTCATTTCCACTCTATGGTGTCTTTAAACGTCAAACCTATTTTATATATTTTGTTCTTAATTTTCTGTTTTTTTTTTTTTCTAGTTTCACCAATTTCACAGCCTAAACATGAACTGAACAAGGACAACTGATAGGGGCTGTCTTTCTGTAAATATGGTTCTCTTATTGGTTCATGAATAAAACACTGTTCAGCCAATGAGGCAGGAAGATAGGTGGGTCTAGGAGACAAGAAGAATATACATACATACTTACATACATACATACATACATACATACACACATACATACAATGAAAAGCAACAGAGGCCATGAGTTTGGAAGCAAGAAGACCATATAGTAGGTTTGGAGATGAGGAAGGAAGGGGATAAATTATGCAGCTATATTGAAATCTCTAAAATAAAAACTTAAAAACCATGTTTATTTTACCTTTATGAATGCTTTGTCCACATGTATGTACATGTACCACATATGTGCCTAGTGCCCATAGAGGCCAGAAGAGGAAATAGGATTTCCTGGAACTGGAGTTCCTGATGATTATGAGCCACCATGTGGATGCTGGGAACTAGACCAAGGTCTTCTACAAGAGCAGCAGCGATCTTAAGTCTGAGCACTTCTTCACATGCCCGTGTCTTTCTTTTAAAAGGGTTATCTCTTATTCTTTAACAGTTTCATCGTATTGAGTTTGATAGTTTTCACTCCCATCAACTCAGCTCATCACTTTTCTCTTGCTGGGACTTCTTCCTAGCAAATCCCCTCCAGCTCTGTGTGTGTGTGTGTGTGTGTGTGTGTGTGTGTGCGTCTGTGTGTGTGTGTCTCTGTGTGTGTGTGTGTGTGTGTCTGTGTGTGTGTGTGTGTGTCTGTGTGTGTGTGTGTGTGTCTGTGTGTGTGTGTGTGTCTGTGTGTGTGTGTGTGTGTCTGTGTGTGTGTGTGTGTGTCTGTGTGTGTGTGTGTGTGTGTCTGTGTGTGTGTGTGCGCGCGCACATGTGACCCAGCATACTTATCACTACCTGCACAAGCATGAGTGGATGTTATTTACTAGAACATGGGCAACTTATTTGTGGCTTTACCACTGACATACTTGTACTTCCTGCCCAAGTAACCATTAACTGCTCCAGTCCCTCAATGAAAGATGGAGAGCAAGAATATTGGTTTCAGTTTAGTATAGTTTTTACAACCTATGATATTTTTATAAAATATATGCTCATCTTTAACTACAGAGGAGTGCAAACATGAGTCTGTTCCTTGGTTGTAGATGTTGTTTACTCCATCTGTTGTTTTATTGGTTATGTCCAGAAATGAAGCACACATTTCAAGGGAGTGGAACTTCATGTCATCCATCCAAGTGTGGAGAAGCTTCATACCCATGTTGAACAGTATCAGGAGAAACAGTTCTGCTTTGTGCCAGATGGTAGGAGCTCAAAGATGAGAAGTTGTAGCTGGCAAGGATGAGTGAAATCCAATCCCATTCCAAGGCTCTGGGTTCTTCCTCTAATCATTACCCACCTTTCTGAACCAACTCTAAAGCTAAAAATTGGGACCACCAGGAATTCAGGGCCTGGGAACTCATTGACACAGTTTTCAAAGTCACCTTGTTCTAGCTGTGCTCTGCTGCCAAATCCTCAGTGGTGCCAGCCAGTGTACCATCCTTTCATCCAAGAATCCTACACACTCCTGTCCTCTCAACTTCATGAGAAATGCTAATTTCAGTTTCATGGAGACAGTCACACAAGATCACCTCAGATGTCACCATCTTCGTCCTTTTAACCTTCGTCAAATTCCCAATATCCATAGCTACACTGACTATCTTTTCTCTAGCTTTAAGGGTATGGTCTCCTTCTTTTCATTAGCTTGGGGATTTTGTTGGATTGGACAGTGGGAAAGGGTTGTCTCTGACTCTCTTGTCTGCTCATGGGGCCATTTTCCTCCTACTGGGTTGCCTCATCCAGCCTTGATATGAAGGTATATGCTTAGTCTTATTGGATCTTGTTATTCTGACTTTGGTTGATATCTCTGGGAAATAAGATTTTAAATCCATCTGCCCTTATAGATGTTCATCCTTGATTTATAATTTTGGTAAAACATTTTTTCACTTGTAAATCCATTGAGGATTATTTTATGGCTCGACACAGTTTATCTTGGAGAATATTCCATCTGCCCTTCAGAAGCAAGCATATTTGGGTGCTGCTAGGTGGGGTGTTTGTTTCAAAGATCTAGTTGCTTTGTACTGTTGGTCAAGTGTTATATTTTCTTGGTTGACTTCTGCTTAGCAGTTCTATATTAAAGAATATGTGGTATAAAATTCTTGTTTATCATTGAATTTTTCTCCATTTGTTTCCTACAGATTTTGTTTTATGTGTTTTGGACGTTTGTTGTTAATGTGTATATGTTTGTAATTGTTATTTCTTCCCAATTAATTGAAACTTTTATTGTTGTAAAATATCTCTTGTCTTTATTAGCAGTTTTGTCAAGAAGTCTACTTAAATGACAGCAATATGGCCATCCAGGTCCCCTTTTGTACAGTGATTCTATGGTGTACTTCTGTCTACTCTTTTGGCTTTTGAGTATTTGTGTCTTTATGTCTAAAGTGTGTCTATGTAAATAACATATACTTTATTCATTAAAATAATTCATTTCAGCAGCCTCATTCTTTGAATGAAATAGTTCAACTATGTACATTCCATGTAATTACAGTTAAGGTAGATTTATATGGGTCATTTAGCTATTTGTATTGTATACAGCTTATGCCATCTGGTTTCTTTGTTTATCTATTACTGCCTGCTTTTGTATTGAGTAGAAACTTTCTAGTGTATTGTTTTAATTTCTTCCTGGTTTCTCTCTCTGTCTTATACATGCACACACACACACACACACACACACACACACACACACACACACACACACACACACATTTAGTAGTTGCCTTAGGGATTGTAGTCAACATCTTGACTTACAACAATTTAGAATATATCAATGTCAACTTAATTTTAATCATACAAAAAAAAACTATTCTCCCTTATAATCACATTCCTCCTTGTGCTGTTATTACAATTGTTCTTTCTTAGTAGCTTTCCATTGCATAGGCCTAGGGAATTACAAACACACATTTAAGAATGCTTTGTTTTTGCTTATGAAGTTGTCTTTACAGGTGCTCTTTGTGTCTTTATCTAGAGTTCAACTGCTCTCTCGCCCCTTTCATTTTAGCCCTGAAGGACTCCTTTCATATTTCTTGTAGTGCACACCTGTCAACAATGAACTCATGCTTTCATTCATCCAAGATTAGCTTAATTTCCCCTTTCTTTAAAAATAAATGCCTTGAGTAGGTATGCTACATAGCTAGCCTTGTGAATGAGGCTTTTGCAGGAAGCTGTCTGCCACATCCAGTAGAGATCACCTTCTAGGGACAGGGCTTCTGGGGCAGCGCCAAACCTATCATTTCTTTTTTAACAGTGGGTGTTAGGATGCTATTCCTTCGTGGTCAGAATGAGTGGAAAGCTATTGATTTTTCAAGACTACCACAGAGCTAGAGAATGGCAGGTGAAGATAAGGCCATTGCCTCCAATAAATGGTCTTTGGCCACGGCAAGTCTTTAATGAATTCCAGAGTAATAAATTAATTTTCACAATCCTGAAAGGGAGCTGTCATTACACCATTTCAGATGTGTTTTGGAAACTTATCTCCTCCTGTGGAGAGGGATCATGGTGGGTCTTGATCCTTAATGTAGAGATCTGCAGATGATGTATGTGGATTCTCCCTGGAATGCAGGCCTTTCCTCCTGCACTTCCACTTTGAGTCTGATACAGTAGCAGAACATCTCTGTTCCTCCTCTTTCTCTTAGTGGTATATTCTACTCTTCCACGGAAAATCTGAAAGCTGAAAGTTCATGTCAATTTCTCTAAACCACGCCTTGTTAATCAATAGTGCAATGGGTGGAGACATGCAATTACCTGTTAACATGTGTGGTCATTGCAGGCATAGAGACAGCAATGTCACGTTGCATGCTAAAGTGGATAACATGCATTGAGCAATGCTTATTATGCTATATCTGAATCAGTTGCTTGTCCAGCTGTAGATGGCTTTATAGTATCATAACAAATTTGTAAGTGGCAATAAGAACATATGACAACATGTATGTGAAAGAGATTCATAGTTAAGTGCTGCAAGGAGATTTCTCAACCAATGGGCAACTCTACTGTACGTGTCTGGAGGTATTGGAGCCTGGGGGCACTCAAAGTTTTCTCTAAGATTTTTAGGGGTCCACTGTCAAATCTGGATTATCAGGCTCCACATCATTCTATAATGAATGTGTTCCTATTTTCCTTTCACTTCTGTTGCTCACAAGGAACTCAACTTGCCTCACCCTAGAACAACTCCCATGTTCACTCCATCACTCCCTGCCTTCTCCCCTAATGCTGACTGCACTTGTTTGCTTTTCACAACTGTGGGTGGTGGAGCCCAAACATAGAAAACCTGCATAGTTTACTGGCTTTGACTGAAGCCCAGAGCACACTCAGAGCAGAGACTGACAGTTGTCTTATCAGCCTTTGTGATTTGTTTGCCTGGCCATTGGCTACTGAGATCCTAGAAGATTGTGGAGTGGCACAGAGTGGGCTGCTCTGCTGATGAGGGCATGGCCTCTAGACAGGGGCTTGGTGTCAAAGGGGTTCCTTCTAGAAATTTAGCCTGTTGAACCACAGGTATGTACCAGCAGACAAAAAGAAACTAGCAAATGTCTGGTCTGTGCCTGGGCTTGTGGTAAAGGATTGCATTTCTCTGCTTTTTGTCTATCTGTACATTCCAAAATCACTAATTCCTTTAATCAATAGCAAAGGTTTGTTCCAGGTGTCCCTGGGACATCAGTATCTCCTTGGCTTGGTTAATGCCCTTTAATCCTCATTCTTACAGAGCCTGCTCAGGAATTTCAAGAAGACTTTATCAGAGGTTAGGGATTGAGACCATATATAGAGTAAGGCCAGTAGTCATTTCATTAGTTTTTTGTTCACTTCCAATTTTACAAGGAACATTCACATTCACATTTCACCAGGCAGGCAGGTGGGACCGAAGCTTCCCGTACTGTCTAGAGTCTGATACCAAAACTAAGAGAAATACTACAGAGACAGACAGGGGTTAGAGAGAAAGCTCAGTGCGTAAGAGTGCTTGCTGCTCTTCTAGAGGACAAGACATTGATTCTAGAACCCACGTTGGTGGCTTACAATTGCCTATAACTCTAGTTCCAAGGAATCCAATGTGATCTTTTTGCGTCCATAGGCACTTGCATATGTGTGGCATACATTCACACACACACACACACACACACACACACAGACAATATTTTTAAAAACACCTTCAAAGATATTAAATGCAATTGTAAAATATGAGTGTATTTCTGTGTGTATATGTCTATGAGTGTATGTATGTATACTTGTATGCATGCATGTATGTGTCATTTAACTCTTTTAACAGTTCAAGAAGCAAAGACTTGGAATAGACAGATGGCATGGAGTAATCAGTAAAATTAAGTTCCGTGTTCACAAATTCCAAGTTCTTCTAGTTCCTAGTTTGGTGAAAATTTTCATATGAAGCCTGTAATATAGTCCTTTAAAAGGCTTGGACATGAGGCTTGACTCATCAGCACAGCATCAGCATAGCATGTGTAAGACCTGAGATTCAGTCCCTACACTACAAAACAAACAGAACTACAACAAGAACAGACAAAGAAAGCTTGGACAAACGATATCCCTAGGCCAGTCTTACTTCTCTTCTCAGGAGAGGCATTGGGCATCCTCAGCTGGTAAAGCTCAAATGAAAAGACCCATTGGTTGTCTGGTTTACTTTCACTAACTGAATGAACATTTCCTTGGTGTCCCTAGGTACAGAGTGCTGCACCAGGCTCAAGGAGGTGAATGGAAACACACTTGGTCCTGCTTTGGGGAAGGTTCCCTGAATCTAGTTTGCATATGACTTAGGATTGCAATGCACCTTACTGTTAGTATAGAAGGTGATGTTGATGTCAAATCCTCCAAGTGGATCTTCATGGGACTGACAATAGGGAGTAGAAGGTGGCATCCCATATTTGTTCAAAAATGAATCTTTAAATATAGCAGCTGGAATTTCTCCAGGACTAATAAAAATAACAAAGCTTCAGGAATTGAAAATTTGCCCCCAGAACTCAGACTCTCTCAGGCTGTATGAATCCTGATTCCTCTTCCAGCCTCTTGAACTTGCCATCTGTCTATCTTATTCCCTCCTTTCATCTTCCTGGCTCTACTTGGCAAAATCTTGCTTATCCCTAAGCCCTAGCTTTTCTGAATAGTTTTCTAATCACTCAAGACCACAATGATTATTTCCTCAATTCCTTCAGCCCTTTCCTGCAGTCCCTGACTTTGAGGACATATTATGATTCAATTTCAATGAATGCAGATCTGTGTGTGCCTTCTTCTCCTGCCTAAGGAAAGAGTCCTACCTCATTCATCTCTTTCCCAGGACCTAGCAACCACATGCCACAGACTGATTCCACTGCCCCATCACCCTTGAAATCTACTTTTTGTAAATTATCACAACCATTTATGAAGTTTTGAGCAAAATTCTCTGTGGTGAAGCTCCTGGTGAGACTTTAGACACCTCATCCACAAATGACCTCCACCTCAAGGGCTAAGACCAAGTGACACATGAATTTCCTAAGGTGTACCTGAGGTCCCCACTGCACTTTGATTTTCCTTGCTTTTTTTTTTTTTTAACACATTCTTTATTTTCTGATCTTAAGAGAAAAATAGATGTAGTGTCTAATCAGAGCAGGGCACAAAGTGAGCAAGAAAAGATGCTTGGTGGTTGGTGCTGTAACTGATATTTAGGGAATATTGACTGGATTACTGAGTATATGGCTAGGTAGGTGGGTGGGTGTATGGATGGATGGATGGATGGATGGAAGGATGGATGAGTAGATGGGTGGGTAAGTGGATGGATGGATATAATAACAAAAGGATGTTGGCCATGTGAAGGAAGAGGCCAAGCAAGTGGCAGAGACAAGCAGCCATAGATGCTTAGTCCTAGAGCTATGGGGAATATTACATATGTTGCTGACTGGCTGATGATAGCACTTTTGTTTAGGAGACCTTCATATAATTACACCATCCTCAGCCCTTCCTTAAGCACATTAAACCTGCTCACTATTTCCACTCCTCAGCTTCACTTGTTTTTCAGATTACTTGTGTGGTCTGTCCTCCCAATTCACTCAAAACTATTTAAAATTAAATCCTAAAACAATTTCCTCCACCAGACTGCTTATTTTTCTTTCCAGAACTCATCCCCAACTATATTAGTCATCATCTACATGAAAGCATGACATGGGTGTATATAGTATAAAGCCTCCTAGTATGTAGCTTTATTCCTTTTTACTAGCTACATATTGATGTGTAGATTCTATGTATCTGTATCTATCTATGTATCTGTCTATTTATGTATGTATGTATATATGTATGTATGTATGTATCTATCTATCTATCTATCTATCTATCTATCTATCTATATCTATCTGCCTACTAATCAACTTACGCATTCCAGGCTGCCCTTGTTCTCTCTATGCATCAAGGATGACTTTGAGCTTGTCATCCTTCATTATCTCTTGAGTGCTGAGATCAGAGGTGAGCATCATCATTCCTTGTTTATGGAATTCTGAGCATGAAATCTAGGACTTTATATGGCTAGGTAAGCACTCTACCAAACTTAACTATATCCCCAGTATTGACATATTAAATATTTATTTCTTGATTTGTACATTATCTACATTGTACCATTGGAAGCTAAACATTGTGGAGGTATCTTGTTATTGTGTCTGGTTATTGTATCCTTAATGTTTATAACAGAGCTTGGCACACAGTGGTCATTCATTTAGCATGTGTTGTATAGCTGGATATATGGACAGTTTAATAAAACCAGTGAATGATTGCCATCTTTACTCCCAGACCATGATACTGCTGTTTCTTTATGTTGCTTATCCAAAAAAAAAAAAAAAAAAGGAAATCGGAGTTGAGAAACTTCTTGAGTACATCATGTCAGAGCTTAATAGGATATTAGTGACCATATGACCATCTTATGAAAACCAGTTATTTCACAAGTGTAGAGTCTAAGCCTTTGAGTGGAGCTGTGGATTGAACTGGATCACCTAATATATTCAAAACCTGGTTATTAGTACTAATCAGAACCCAGACCCTCTCTATGCTTAACCCAGTACTCCCCACTCTTCATTGTCAACTCTCCAGACTCAGCACAGAAGACTTAGACTCTCTAAGGTACAAAGTAGACTTATACTTTGGAACAAGACTTTCTTTGTTTTTCTTTTCAAAATTTGTAAACATTAAACTACAATTACATTATTGTAAACCCTTCCTTTCCTCCAAGCCAGTCCATGTCCCTCTCAAATTCATGACCTCTTTCTTTGTTTATACACACACACACACACACACACACATACACACACACACACAGAGGGGGGGAGGGAGAGAGAGAGAATGAGGGATGAAATGCATAAATGTATAACTACATCCTGCTGAGTCCATTTAATGTTGCTTACATGAACTTAGGACTTGATAGATTAGATAACAAATTAGGGGGCTCATCACTGGGAAGACTAACTCTCACTGTTAGCATTCTTTAGTTTCCTGTAGTTTTTTGTCTATGGGTAGGTTCCCCAGGAAATTTTCATTTTAGCATATCTATTGATATTCTTGTTTGTCTTGTTAGGTAGCCATATTGTTGAGGCATCATATTTGAAGCTTCCCTGTCATTTCTACAATCTCAAAGCAGATTCTGTGGTCCTCTGGATCTGACAATATTTCTGCCCTATCTTCCATGATGTTCCTTGAACCTTAGGTGTAAGAGCTGTTTTGTAGAGTTATTCTTCTCAGTCATTTTTTAAAATAATTGTCTTTATGTAGTGCAAAGAGAAGTCACATAGTTGACATTAATGTTTAGTCTTAAATTGGCTTTCAGTCAACAGTGACCATCAAGTACTGTATCCACTTTATTTCCATAACATTGACTTATTCATAATAAATATTAACCCACATAAAAGAAGGTCTATTGTACCAGAGTCTACCTAAGGAACCATCAGGATCAAATGATCCTTCCTAGGTATAGCTTTCTAAAACTATCATCAGCAACACAGTGGTTTTATATACACAAGCATCCAAACACCAGCTTTGACATGCCTCAGCTTAATGAGTCCTAAAATTTCATCATAGATATTTTTAGGGCTATTTCATACCTAAAACTATATTACAATTCAGGCAAGAGATTAAACTAGAAGCAATGCCAAGTTCACAGATCTTTAAGGTTCATAATGAATGGCATTTGGAAAACCAAGCCAGAGATTCCAGAGAGGTTGGATTGGTCAGAGAGGGTTGTAATTAGGGGGTTGTGTCCAATACTTGAATAGAAGTCACAGAGAAGATGCAATGCGTCCAAACCAAAGAAAACCTAGTAGTAGGAGTGGTCTAGGACTTAGCTTCCAGGATCAACCCCTAGACCCCAGAGTTCCCGTGAAGAATGTCACCAGGAACAGGTCACTGTGACACATGGGGTGTTGCAGTTGGGGAGAAAAAACAATGAAAGGAGGAATTCAGACATAAATTATAAGGGCGAGTAGTTATGGAAAGATGAAAGTGATTTATTGTGGGTGATGAGAAGTTGATATGGTTTGGTCTAAAGGATAAGGAAGAAATAACAGAGGGCAGGGAGCAAACAGCTTGATTATATCTGAAAGGTAAGCCTGTGCATCCAGGACTCAGCCTCTATCCCCTTGTTGCCCTCTGCCACCCCATGTAGGGAGATGTTTGTTCATAAAAGCAGGGGAATCCACAACTCTTAAATCCTCACTATTGTTGTTCCTGATCCTCAAGAATGGAACTTTCTTCATTTGGCTTACCCCGGGTCATTTTCCTCCCAAGCAACTCATCTATCCACAATGGAAAGTTGGAGACTGACTTCCTATAGAGTCCCAGAGCCACGATATGTTTTTGATGACAGTGGCCCTGTTACATTAAGATAGCAGCATTTTGTAACATTCTTCCCATCCTGTGGCTTTCCACCATTGCTTGCTTTCCACCATTTCTTGCGATGCTTCTGGAATCTTGATGTAGAAAAGGTGATACAGACATCCCATTTAACAGTGAAAACTTTTTACTCACTGACCAGGTATGTGTCTCTGCATTGCCCGACACTCTTAGCTCCAGCTGAGAGCCCCAGGAGTCTGTAGGTATAAATATAAATATATAGAAGGCAGTTTTACAACATGTCAACACATTTTTGTTGTTTTGGGAAACTACAATGGTGTGTTATGTTGTTGGGCCCATCTCCTCTTACAGCTGTAGACTATTGGTCAGATTTACAAAGCAGGTGTATATTCTGTCCTGTGGAGTGGAACTCGGATTCAATTACAAAGTAGTTGATTATCTCCAAATAGTCATGACATGATTGCATGAATGTGTGTATCTTGCTGGGAAAATTGGTATTGCATTATGTGTGGTCTGCAGCTGGTGAATAATTGCTAAATGTTGTCTCTCAAAAGTCTGGGTACATCCTCTGGCTCTATGAACACTAGTTAGTGTGGAAGGTGTACTCAACTTTCTTCTCTATTGGTTTCTCTCTGACCTGGAACCAAAGAGTATGGTGTCTTCAGCAACAGAGGCTTGCCTACTAGCTCTAGTGGGTATCAAATAGCAATGGCAATCATCTGTATGCTTTGGGAACCTCTGAAACCTATCTAGCCATTAACTCAGGAAGGCATCCTGCACCTAGTACTGGGGTTCTTGTTGGGAAAAATGGCTTCTGGAAATAATATTATATATATAAGGAAGCTACCACCATTTCCAGTACCCTTTTATTCTTTTTTAAAATTTAATGTGTTACATTACATTTCTTTTTAATTTATAGAGTAGTAAGTTTCTTTATGGCCTTTTCATGAATCCTTAGTTTTTGTTAACCCATTTTCTCCATCTTCTTGCTCCAACCTGATGTAAGTCTTTCATGCTCAACTTGACTTTAGTATCCCCCATGTTTTATTATCCCTCCCCTCTTCATGCTTCTTTCTGCCCCTAAGTCTCCTTTTTTGTTTCCCCTAGGAAGAATTTTAAACTTCAGAAAGAGGTGTCTACTATTAACAGTTTAATTTTATTCTTTTTTTTTACTTCCTCCTCCTCCTCTTTTCCTTCTCCCCCTCCCTCTCCTTCATCTTCGTTGAGAGAGGATTTCATTGTGTAGCCCTATCTGGCCTGAACCTCCCTGTAGGTCAGGCTGGCTTTGAAGTTATAAGGGATATGCATGCCTCTGCCTCCCAAGTGCTCAGATGAAAGATGTACCATCATGCCTAGCTTTATATCATGCCTAGCTTTTTGTTCCTAAAATGCATCCTTCTCTTGATGATGTAACTTCATCCTCCTTTTGGGCTTCTGAGTCCCTACCAGAGAAGCTGTGGGCACAGCTTTTCATGGCATCTAAGAGTATCGAGACTGCATCAGGCAGTCCTTCCTTCTCCTCGCTCCAAGGCTGACCCCCTCTAGCATAGCTGCTGGACTGCATATGGTGTAGCTTTGGATTCTAACCCCTTCTGTAATACTGTAATTGTAGGGGGGGAAACCACAAGGAAAGATTTCCCATAGCAAGCCTATTTCAAACACGCATACTGAGCTAATGCCCAGCAGGGCTTGAAGTGGGGAAGCATCTGTAGACTGATGAGAACTTATGTACACCATGTATTTCTCTCCTCTTAAACCTAAGACACTGGCTGGGGAGAATGCTGTTTTATGTCAAGACAGATTCTCCAATTCCAAGTCAATATTAGTTATAATAATCACTATTTTAACTCACCCAACTTTCCCCTTTGCTCCTTCCTGGCACCCATGGCTCCATGTTGGTCAGCATCTAATGAGAAGCAGAATGTGTTTGCACATTGGAAACTTTGAAATATGTAACCCATTTAATGTGGAAACTTGCCTGAGGGCAGAGACTAGACTTTCCCAATGGCCTCTTGTAGCACAAGCACATTCTCCCTGGCTTAGCCTAGAACTTGACCTGCAGAGGTTGTCCTCTAGGTTCGCTGAGGGAAGGCTGAAGAATTCACAAGCCTTCTCATGAAATCTAGAGAAGGCATCCTTGGTCCACTCTGTTCTTCTGTGTTAGGAGTTTGAAGAGACAAAATGCTCTTTTCTTTTCCTTTGTGAAGGAAGGCACCAGAAGGACATCATTGATCAAGATGCTGAAGGCTATGAGGTACAAGAGATGGGCTTCCTCATCAAGGTCTTGTAGCAGTGGATCTAGAATGGAAATTGCCTCCTTCTCAAGTGCAGTTTGGAGGCCAGGATCTGGGACAAGAAGTACTGGTCTAAAACTCTGAGTTTACCTAAGAGGTCCCAGTAGAAATACTGAGCTATGTCGCTCGAGGGCCACCTTTCCTTGGCCTTTCTTTCCTCTTCTTGGGGTGTTCTTTCCAGGGACACATACATGACTGTTCGAGGAACTCAATCTTGTCTAATGACCATTGCTACCTCCACCTCTTGGTAAAACCACCATTTGCTCTAGGACCATCCTCTTCATGATCCATGGGTTTGTATCTGTGACTGCATAATTATAAGGAGCCCATTCCTGAAAAATGTCATGTCTCCTTATTTTGATTTCAAAGGCGTAGTGGGGGAAAAAGACAGGAATAGCCCACTCAAAATACTGGCCATAACTCCAAAGAAGATATATATTACAGCCCCACACAGAAAGATTTCAACAGCATTTGCTCTTAGGGACTGTCAATTCAAAGAACAGGCATCCCATTTTACACTCACTAGGGTGGCTACAGGGTAAAGGACTGGAGCATGAAGAACTAGTTTGAAACACTGAGAGCTCATCAGAGGCCCTGGTGAGGCACTGAACTATGTCACTCATGGTCATGTTCTTGGCTGTCTTAATGTTAGCAAGGATCTGAAGAAATTGAAACCCCTGAGCATTGGTAGAAGAAGTGGTGTAACACAGAAGTGTCTAAGAAATCATTTTGGCAGTTCCTCAAAAGTTTAAACACAAAGGAACCATGTAATCTGATAATCTGCCCCTTGAGGGTATATTAAAAGACATACCTAAAATATATGTACATATGTCCACAGGAATAGTATCCAGAGAGTATTAAGGACTCAAATGCCCATTAACTTATGATCAGAAAGAATAACAAAGCAAAAACAAGCAAAGGTGGGTCATTATTTGGTAAATAGTAATACTACTACTACTACTACTAATAATAATAATAATGACAGTACAACACAGTCGGGCCTTCAAGAAGCCTTTCCCCAAAGACCATGATTTGTATGATCCCATTGACATGAAGTATCCAGAGTGGGGGAACCCGAGAAAGTAGACTGGTGGTTGCTGGGCTGAGCAGAGGGGTTAGGGAGGGGAAGTAATTGCTAATGGATATAGGGTTTCTTTGTGAAGTGATAAGAATGTTCTAGACTTAGTGGTAGCTCCAAGACTGAATTCAACAAAAATCACTGCAGTGTATTCTTAAGTATTCACTTGAAGGCAAATTATAGGGATAAGGACTACATCTCAAGGTGTGTGTGTGGGGGGGGAATCTCTTATGGGCACAAAAACAAAAGGAGAAAAGTCGACAGTTTAAAGGAGCCAATGTATTTGTCTTAAAATCGATTTTCGATTTTTAAAACAAAGCAAATGTGAATGAATATATTACCTAGCCAATTTTTCACACTCCTTCATGCTGCATTGAGGAGGGCCTTCACTGTGCATTTCTGAGCTTAGGGGACACCACCTAACCATTGCTACCATGATAGAGCTTTGGGACAATATACATGGCACCATCATGCTATTAAAACCTTAGCTAGGTCTTCCTCCACCTAACTGCAAACCACTCAGGAAGCTCATGCTGCATCTCCATGACTAGTCCAGGGAGGTGAGCTAGTCACACAAGTTTGCATTTCCCATTACACCACTTGCAGGTTGCAGGTGAGTCTCTCTCTCTCTCTCTCTCTCTCTCTCTCTCTCTCTCTCTCTCTCTCTCTCTAGTTTCTTCTTTTCTTTCTATTATTTTTGTCTCCTCTAAGGGTGGATGGAGTGGACTGGTGAAATACTTTGGGCTCTGAGGTCCTAGGAATCTGCCTCCTAAGTATAAGTCACAACAATGACAATCATTTGCATGTTCTGGAGTTTAAGAGAACATTATGGAATTCATGAGGAGATACTGTCACAGGGAGGCTGCAATAGCTAGGCTGGGTAGTATACACCTTCTCAGGATACTCAGGTACCTGGGCCTTGGTTTTCTCATCTACAAAATAGAGATTCCTGGGCTTGGGTGTGATTCAGTGGCAGAGTGCTTGCCTAGCCTGCCCGAGGTCATGGGTTCCACCCCCTGCCCTGAAAACAAGGGAGGCTTCCCTTCCTGCTTGAATTTCATAATCACATATGTTGTTGGGAATCTGTCACACTCTATTTCATATCTTGCTTTCTCTTAGCTGCCATGCTTCATTCCCACATATTTCAATAGTTTTGACAAACGATTATCTTTCTTAAGGTCTAAACATCTATAATATGTTAAGCTGATGTGTGTCTGTTTGCAAATTTTTACAGAGCTCTCTTGTTCTCTAGCTATACCTTCCATGTGATGGAAGCCCGAGGACCAAGACCAATTCCACTGGCAGCTTCTACCTCCAAGCTGTGTCTTTGTAGCAGCTTCTCATACAGTATGATGCCAAGATCTCCACCACCATGGTTACTCTGAATCCACTCCCCACTCCTGTACCTACATACTACAAACAGAATGGGGCTTGACCTTCCTCATTCCAACAGAGTATACTTAAGTAGTATAATTAAGCAGCTTAATTTTGCCTTCATTTTCTCAGCCACCCTGTCCACAGGTGACTCACATTACACTATTCATTTATAAGGCAATGTCCGCGTGCCCTATCCATGTGCCTTCCAGTTTTTGGATGAAAGGGTCAGGATTTACATTTTTCTTATTGGGACCCACAGTGTCTGGCACTTCTGCTCTGTCAATGAACGCGTGTTTAGGAAGGCCTGCTGATACTGCTATGAGATACAGTACTGATCCCATTTCATTGAAAAATCCATATGCAAATCAGCATCTGCTCTAATCCCTAAGCCACCAGATGTGAGTACCCAGAAAGACATTATTTCTCAAGCCTAGGCTTGGCCCACTCTATTAAATTATTTCTGGTCTTGTTAACTTCAGAAATTGAGCTAGAAGTCACATCAATACTCATTTTGACTAAGCAAGGAGGCGACAGCGAGGGGCCTAGAAAGAGAAAGAGTGGAAGAGAAGAAAGGTAAGAAAGGATGGTGTGGGGACACATTGAGAACTTCCCTGGACAGCTTGTCAAAAATGTCACCTTAACTTGGTTACCTCCTTGTTCTCAAGTTTTAGGTGACCCCCTTCCTTGTATTATAATTCACTCTTTTTATTTTCTGGTTTTACTTGTGGCAGTCAATGTTGCCTCTGTTGCGCAGAACAGTTCTTTTATCCTAAGAAATCCAAAGACAGAGCCATAGATATATTAATGATCTTAACAGACATGGGAACAGATAAGACCTATTTAGTCTCTGTTTGAGGAAATACTGAAAATTAGAGGTGCCCCGGGGTTTAAACAATAGGCAAATGAATCCCAGGTTGCTGGGTGTAAAGGAAAGAGAATTTAGCATCTCCAAGGCTATCAAGTGTTTCCTAAAAACTAAAGGGAAGGGCAGAAGACATGGTTCAGTAGTTAAGAGTACTGTTGTTCTTGCAGAGGACCCAGGTTTGGTTTCCAGCACCCACATGGTGCCTTACAACCATCCCTAACTCTAGTGCCAAGGGATTTGATGGCCACTTCTGGCCTTCAAGGGCACCAGGCATGCACATGGTACACACACATGTGCACACACACAGGGAGAGCACTCATAAAATAAAATAAATCAATCTCATAAAATGACTTTTAAAAAGTAAAGGTTGTTATTTTAATGAAAACAAGGGGGCTCCTAAAAAGACACAAAGACTCCCCAGATAATTAAATACACAAATATTCTGAACTTTTCTGATAGCTGCTGCCCCAGGAGAACTTTAAATGACAGCAGACAATCAACGACCTAGGATCACACATCCAACCAGCATCCTCTGAACAGCTGTTATGCGTGAGCAATGTGCTGTATACACAAGAAATGCCACCTATACAACCCTGCCCTTAAGAAGCTTAAAGCATCATTAGGGACACAGAACAAAATCATTAGTGAACAATACAAGACACTGTGTAATTAATTTTCCCAAGGTGTGGTGTGACTCTACCTATTGTAGGGAGGCAGTGAGTGGAAAATTCAACCCAGTCTGGTATTGTTGGGACAGGCTTCAAGAACAAGTTTGAAACATGAATGTATGGCAGAAATTTCCAGAATCTCAAGTGATAGGAAGAGAAGAGGAGAAAGAGGATGAAAGGAGGGGTGGGAGAGGGAGGTGGTGTTTTAGGAAGGGCTTCGGTACAAGGTCTAGAGTAGTAACATGGTGGCATGAAGAAATAAGCATGCTGAAGATGGCATTTGCCTATAGTCTTTTGGACTCCATCCTTTTGCTCTAACACTCTATCCATTTGCCCTCTCCCCTACCCTTCTTGCTGTGGCTCTGGTTACCCATGGAATGCCTTTTAGTGGAGGAACTCTGAAATTCTAATGTATTTATCTATCTCTTATATGTGCCCTATATAGTTTCAGTTACTACACGTGGGTCTTATCAAGAAGAATGTCATTTTATTTAAAAATTTCATCTTCCTCTATATACCAGTCAGCCCCTTAAGGATTTGGACTGTGTCTAACCCATTCTACCTTCCATTCATAGTGCAATATGTCATATTTATAGTTCCTAATAAGCATTTTTTGGTGGTCTACATAGACTCTAGGCATTTTTTTACAGTTCTAGAATTCTGGTTGCTGCTACCTCTCTAGCTCTTGGTCTTCATTTCAAGGCTGTATTAAGTAGAGTATTGAAGCTAGTGATAAATGTAGGAAAGAAGACACAGAGAAAAGCCTCAATCCATGCTGAGTAATCATCTCAACTGCCCTGTTATGTAGCAAATTAGAAGCTAAGCATACAGATCTTGGCTAGAAGGACGGGAAGAAGTCAGGAATCAAGTAGGAATTCATGGGGAAAAGCACCTATAAGATATCTCCATGACAATGCCCAGTGTGTGCTAGGCAGAGTAGCTGGTATCCACAGAGCTTGCTGTCTGTGAGGGTCTGAATATGAATGCCCTTCATAGTCTCCTGTATTGGGAGCTTGATTGCCAACTGTGGTGGCTTGAATGAGAATGTCTATCATCCATGGTCTTGGACATTTGAAACCTTGGTCCACAGTTTGTGATGCTATTTGGGTAGGGTTTGTAGGTGTGGCCTTGATGGGGGAAGTGAGCCACTGTGGGTGGGCATTAGGAGTATGAAGACTTGCTCTATTTCTAGTTTGCTTTCTCTTCTTCATGTTTGTGATTCAAGATGTGAGCCCTTAGCTTCTTCTTCAGCCACCATGACCATGCCTGCTTCTTGCTGGTATGCTTCCCTGACATGACAGACACGTATTCCTCTGGAACCATAAGCCATATAAGCCTTTCTTTCTATAAGTCATGGCGTTTTATCACAGCAATGGAAATGTAGCCAATACACCCAACTGAAGGACTCCCAGGAACTGATTTATTAAATGTTGGAGGCTCTGTCCTAGCTAATGAATCAATTTCTCAATAGATTCATAATAGCAGCATTATTGGGAGATGGTGAAAAGCAGACCTAGGGCCTAGTTAGAGGAAGTAGGTCACTGAGACATGTCTTTGGGGAAATATGCTATACTGGCCTCTTCCTGTAGTCCATCTCTCTTTCCTGGTCTCACCTGCTCTGACTCCAGTGAGAGCTCCATTACTACACAAGTACAACACCATGTCTAAGTACATGAATCCAAGTAACCATGGACTCCAATTCCTCTGAAATCACGAGGCAATGAAAATCCTTTATCTCCTAGCTTGTTCTCTTGCATATTTTGGTTACAGCAAGAAGACAGGCAATATGTAAACTCACCAAAACATTACAGAGCCTTTTGTAGTCCCTTGAATAAGATGTAGCCATCTCCATCACACTTAGGTATATGGTCTTTTTATTCCTTTGTAAGTCAACCATTTTAGGAAGGAAAGAAGATTCAGCTACATTTGCCTCGAGATATAGAAAGATTTAGATACTCTAGTCAAATCTAGAAAAAGTGGCTGCCATCTCTTTCTTGGTTTTGAGACCTAGCCTAGTGTGAATCTGTTTTTGTAACAGAACAGGAACTTAGACCCAGGCCCTGGAAGTCATGGTGGTAGCCCACCTCAGCTGAGATGGAGAGATAGAATCAGATTCAATGCCTAAAGTAGAAAAAAATATCAGACATTTTTGGATTGGCAGTCACCTGGGTTCCACCCAATGATGCTACATACAAGTTAGGAGGTCTTGGAGATGTTATTTGTTTTTGAGTCTCAGTCTCCTGGCCTGTAAAATGAACATGGCAATGACACAAAACAAAGTGGGTGGCTCAGGGATTAAGTGAGATAGCATGTGTATGTAAAGCTTTACACATAGCATCTCAGCAGAGTCATCACTTGATAAATGGCAGCCATCAGATAATTACAATCACTCAGTGTGTTCTGGGGCATCATCCACCACTCAGCCCTGCCCAAGTAGCTTTGCCTTGAATAGGGCTTGGGTAGAGCGCAGGGGAGGTGATGAGCCTAAATGTGTGGCACATCCTGAGAAAACTGCAGTATCATGGGTGTGCCTCCTCCGCAAATCAGGTCTGAAAATTGCTGACAAAGGTGAGTCATGAATCTGAGTGGTATGTGATGCTCATGTTCTGGGCAAGCCCAGATCCCCACTGTAACCAGAAGGTTATTCTCACAGGAAGGGATTTAACAGCCACACACCTAACCCCCCCCTCACCAATCTTTCTGTCCTCTTCTATGCCTTGCTCCATCTTGCTCCTTGATCTTTAGATTTAAGGGAGTCTGACTTCATCCCCACAAAAGGAACCAACCATCATCTATGCTTTTGACCTACTTGGACTAGCTGGTACCTTGTCCCATGACATTCCACATTTTTGAAACATTTCCTACCATGTCAGAAGAAATTCAGCCACTTCAAGGCTGGACCGACATGGAAAGTCATATATTCACTCCCAGGGCATGATTTAAGAAAGCTCCCTCCTCCATCTCACCTTGCCATTTATGGACCAGGAAAGCAGAAGTTCTGTCATCCTAGAGTCTTTCTTAGTGTCATGACCCTGCAAAGCTGTAAATGTCACAAGGAGGGACTGACTGCTTAGGTTAGAATCAGTCACTAATTTCTTTGTGTCTATTTATATGTGTGCTCATTGTGTATGCACACACACACGTGTGTGTGTGTGTATTTGTGTGTGTTTGTATGTGTGTGTGTTTAGGTTCACATATCTATATATATATGCATGTATAGGCCAAAGGTCAACTTTGGGTATTGTTCTTCATGTGCTTTTCCCAATGATTTTTGAGGCAGGGTCTCTTATTGCCCCAGGGCTTATCCATTAGTTTAGGCTGGCTGCCCAGCAAGCACCTGCCTACCTCTTTTTATCCCGCACTGGGATTACAAGTGTCACCACTCTCAGCATTTTACATGGGTTAAAGGGATTGAATACTACATTCACTCTATTCTTAATTCTTCCCAGAGGTAAGATTCATTTTTTCCACCATGTCTAGAACTAAAAAGTCAAGCTTAGAGACACAAGGCAGGGCCCTATCAAAAGGACAACATATGTAGCAGGATTAGGTCCAATGGACACGAATAACTTGACCAGGCTGTCACTATCGTCTTCCCAATCTACCCTGGAGGGAGTGATCCCAAGGGTTGAGACATAACCTCACCGCCAAAGCCCAAGTATGTCATGGAGCTTTTAATAACCCTGCCTGTCCCAGCCTCCCCCACTCAGGGGGAACAGCTGGCCTCACCCTCCCTGCTTCTCATTGTCACTTTCTCTCCTGTGTGATGCCAGGGCATTGTCTTCAAGTGGGTGGCTCCATACGAAGAAGGATGTGAGCAGTGCTCATTTAGGATTTCTTTTATGCTCTTGTTGCTGGTATTGCCTCTCTACATGATGGTTGCAAAAGGCATATGGGAGATTCAGCCTAATTAAGGGGCCCACTGAACTTTTCACTTTCTGTAATTTCAGCTCCACCCAGCTTTACCTGGCCACCCAGGCCCCACTCACCTCCTGCTCTCCCCTGAGGAGAACCTCCACAGTGTGTAAGGTCTTCTCAGCAGCAACACAGGCAGGATCTGCATTTGCACTTTGTTCAGTCTGCCTTGTCCTCTGGTGGTGACCTGGACACCATTCTGGGGACAGAACTCACCTAGTAGCAAACATGAGCCTCGTGCAAGCCAATTGCCATGGTGCTTGACTCTCTTCAGTGATAGTGTTTACACCACGGGAAGTAGCAGGCACTGTGACAGCGCACCATGAGTTCACATACAGAAATCCCACTTCCCTTGAAGCCTACAGAGGCTTCCTTGTCCCTTTCAGGCTCCATCTTTCCAGCTGTGACTGAAGAAAATCTTAGAAAGCATTCCCCACTATCATATCTGTGGATGAATGGCTGACAACACTGGAGAAATACCAGTTTTAACTTGAGGCAAAACCCTGAGCAGGGACACTAACTCTGTGGTCCTTCCACTTCATGGTATTCTGGGAAGCTAATGTGGGAAGGAGACGGTTGTGAAGCCACCTCTACCATGGACATCCTCCAGTATGCTAGTGGGTAGCAGAATGATGCCATCTCCCTACCTTCCCTATAGGTAGTCAGCTAACAAGTTCATACCCTTCCTACCTGACTTGCTCTTGTGTTATATCTTTCAATATGAGTGGGTCCCTCCATACTCATAGTGGTGTGGAATCCCAGTCCATTCTTTCAAGATTTGGTGTTTCAGTCCAGTGAAATAATGTCCCTGTCTTAGTTTCTTTTCCTGTTGCTATGATGAAAACATGCCAACAAAAGCAACTGGAAGGGAGAACGGGTTTATGTTGGCTTCCATTTCCAGGTTATAGTCCACCAGGGTAGGGGGATCACAGGCAGCTGGAGGCAACTGGTAACATTTCATCCACTGTCAAGAAATAATGAATGCCAGTGCTCTCAGCTTTACCTGTGGCCATAAAATGATGCCACTCACAGTAGACAGGTATTTCTGCAGTGAAGGATGCAGTCAAGATAATCCTCCACAGATATGCCTAGAGGTCCATCTCTTAAGTGGTTCTAGATTCTATCAAGTTGACAACTAACACTAGCTATCACAGTCCCCAAGAAACAGAACAATGTTTTAGAAGAGGAGGAGCTATATTGTCATCTCAGTCCTGGAATCCTCCAGAATCACAGACCTGGGCATTCCAGTCATATCTGTGAGTCTAGCTAGAGAGGCCACTATCCACTAATAAGAGATCCATGCTTAGAAAGAACCAGTCACTCTGCTCAAACTTTTGAACTAGTTACGTTTTCTTACCTATTTCCCCCACATCTTTTTACTTCCTCACCTTACGGTACGTTCCCATAGAACAGTTGGGAAGCTCAGACTTGAAAAGATCTATCTAGATCAGATGTGAGGGGAGGATCACCACAATGTTTCTGCATACCATTAAAGGTACATGAGTCCTGCCTCAGGGACTGATGCCCCTCTTGTCTCCACATAGAAATCACCATTGGTGCAAGGATCAGTTGATAGGTGTGGAATGGGGAGGAAGAGGCCTTAGCTTCTATTTCTATACTCCAGAGAAACTGTTTAGCTTTGAAAACGGATGTGTCCTGTCCTTGTTCTCAACCACAGCACTCATCACAGTTATAATTAGTGATTTATGGACTACTATGCAGCCAGCCCTGAACGCTGCCTTCCACCAGGCAATGTCATATGTATACTATGTACCAGTCTGTTCCCAGTGCCTGGAAAATAATGGCTGTTCAGTAGTTACTTGTTAAATGACCTTAAGGTCTTTCTCAAAAAGAAAAAACCAAACTAAAATTTACCTCTTTGTTACTGTTTTGCATTTGAACTAATTGCGCCTCCTGAACACACTAGTTTGGATTTATAATACTATTGAAACCAGGAGGCAGAGTGTGCTGAGGGTAAGGGTTCTTCTAAGGTTTACACCCATGGTTTTAGTATTTTAATCCCACTAGCATATTCAGTTGGTAATCTCTACTCAAAAAACCTAAGATGCACACCACCTTTGCAAACTTACTAACACTTTTTTTGACTGAATTAGCTCAGCATTGTAGATTGCAATACTAAGGCACCCAAAAGGGGAAGCTAAGAAATTTGAATAAACTCTGTGTTAACTCTCTGAATTGGGGCTGAGGAAATGGGTCTGTAATAGGGTACTTGCCTCTCATGTAAAAGGTTCTGAGTTATGCGTCTAGTGTTGAAAACAAAAAGACATGCATTTATAAGGGTTGTGAGAAAATAGTGCATGTAATTCTCCATACTTGTCTGTCTACATGGTGTCTTTCTGAGTCTATAAAGGCGAAAAGTCCTGCATCAACTTCCAAGCAGACAGTCCGAGCACTCTGTGTTGCAGGCTTGCTTTAAGCTGAGCTGAGATGGGGGCTTGAAAGCTCCTTAGTGGCAAATGATGTGTTGTCCTCCATGGAGAGAGATGATGACACCGACTTGCTCTCAACTGACTATGGGCTTTTCACAGCTCTTGGCCTCTGCCTGGTAGATATTCCTTACACAGTGGATGTGTCAAACTGGCCCAGGATTAAGGACATTGTCACTTGTTCTGTATATCTATGGGATACTAAATTCCAGTGCTGCCTTTTGAGGTACAGATAGTGACATCTGAGTGTCCCCTTCCCAGTCCCATGTATCTCATTTCACCAAGCCTAGTCTAGTCTGAGTTCGAGCCCTGCTGTCATCTTTGCTGAAGAGCCTGATGTCATGCTGTAGGAAGCCTCTCCCACGCAGTGACCACTTGGCTACCAGTTCTTCTGAGTGTGCTGTGGTCCATGCCAAAGGTTCTTGAGGTGTGGTGCCTGAACCAAGCAGTATAGCATCACCCCAAATCACGAGACACACAACTCCCCAGGCCTCACCACAAACCAGCGAATCACTCTGAAGGTGGGCTCTGAAGCCATTGTAACCCAATCTCCAGATGTCTCTGATTCATGTTGAAGTGTGAGAACCACTGGATAATACTGTGTTATGGGCTCAGATTTACTGAAGTCAGAGGCTGAAATAGAATTAAGAGGAACTGCAAGAAGTCTGCTTTTCTTTTCTTTTATTTCTGTCTTTCTTTGAAGTATTTTTGTTTGTTTCCTTGCTTTCTTTGTTTTTACTTTTCTTTTTTGAGGCAAGATCTCATTCCATAGCTTCATTACCCAGTGTGGCTGGGAACTTCCTATGTAGTCCAGACTGACCTTGAACATGCCTATTCTGTCTCAGCTCTCCAGATTCTGGGATTATTAGGCATGCCCTGCCATGCTTGAGGAGGAAAGTCATTTTAAAGATGTATTACCTTTTCAGATGGGTACACTGAGTACGGGACAACTTGTCCATGTGTAAATCCAAATCTTCAGCTAGATCTTACTGGTTCACAATTCAGAGCTCTAGGGAGAGTTGTTCTGGAATGTTCTCACCAGCTCTGGTCTTGAAAATGAGCTTACCTATTTGGGTCAGGGAAAACATAGTTTCTGGGGCTTTGGCCTTCTCAGATGAGATGCAAATCCTTCCCTCCCCTGTTCCAAGGTTTTTTCCTCATCTCTAACCACACCCCACACCCCAGAGCTTAAGTGTCTTGAAGAAAAGACAATCTTCAAGGGCTTGGTTCAGAAGTCATGGTCTGCATGGTCTCTTCCGGAGTACTGACAGGTGATTCCCAAATGTAATTGTTACCCAGATTCCCTGCATGCCTAGCAACAGATGGGCAGTCTGTAGAGGACTCCTCATTGGAATTCTGGGAAAACCTATTCACAGCAGTGGGGGAGGGGCTGCACAATATCTCTGAACAGTTCAGCTGCAAATGAGCAGGGCTTGGCAACCTTCACTGCCCTTAAAAAGGAAAGATCTTGATGTGTTTGGGGACAGTCCATTATCACTTAGGGGGTGAAAAAAATCAAAACTCTAAAGCGCCTTCCAGACTCCTGTGCCTGTGTCCTTCCAACACAGGACAGTCGCCAGCTTTACATTTCATCTATCATTTGAGACCATATGTGGAAGTTCTGATCACTGACATTTTTATTTTTATCTCTCAGACCGAAAAGGCTTGTCTCTCATCCAAACTGTCTTATTAAAAAGGCTAGAGTTGCCTCCGAGGCCTGCAGGCAGAATGGTGATGAGTGAGGGAGAGGGAGAACTTGGCCATTTGTGAAGCACAGAGTTGGTGTAGATCTGCATCTCCGCTCAGGCTCTCCCGGAGTTTGCCTGTGTCATTCACAAAGGCTCTACCACTCTCCTCCAAGACCTTCAGAAGCCTTTGACTTCCACAATCTGCATATCTGCTCCCCAAACACTGCTCCGGGCATCAACCTCTATCAACAGAGATTTGAACAGCAAGTTTCTGGAAGACATTGGCTCTTCTGCTTCCAAAATAATACTTTTTTTTTCTGCCTTTGGCATTATTTTTTTGGCATTGGGTGCCTTAGCTATTTTCCCTCAGTGGATCTGTAAGTTAATATTTATAGAGAGAATCACTACAAGTCAGCATGGGTTCACTGAGAACCAGCCACGTGGAACTAACCCTATTTCTCCATCTCAGAATGGTAACCAGGCAGCAAAATTGGAAGGATGCCCAACTGTAGAGCACCCTCATTTCAGAAGGGCATCCATTTCCCAACAGGAATATTTAAACAACAAACATATCCAGAGAAATTAAGGTTGTAATTGAATCCTATGTCAAATTCATTGTTAATACCACTTTAAACAAAATCATTTGCTCTAACACTCCCCCATTAACTGCTGTGTCCTAATGATTTGTCAATGATTTCTATAAAACCAGAGAATCCTGTTTATCAAACGTGTGTATTGTATGTTAGGGATTCAGATGCTCAACAAAGACAAGAACGCTCAAACAAGGCTAAAAGATGGCATTCAACAAATGTATTTCTGCAACCAATTGCATTAGCGGCGGCAGAAAGAGGTCTGGGTTAATGACTGCTGACAAAACGGAGAGTGGCACTCTCATCAGCCACCAGCTCATGCACACAGCTGCCAAGCACACCAAGCAGGTTGGGACACTATTAATAGTAACAGAAAGCCTAGATCAAAGGATACATGACCCCTGCGCACCCTTCACTGGTCAGACCACAGCTGGACCGTGCTCATGCCCTTACTCTGCAGGCCACATTCTGCTAGGAACACTGACAGACAGAGAAACTTGTCATCAGTGGGAGATGCCGTAGCACAGAGCCTGGAGTCCTCTCTATCTGTGCCTCCCTCAAACAGCAGGAGAATTCAAGTGCTCCAAGTTCCAGGAAAGCAAGTTTTGCCTCAGAACGGCAAGATTTACTAAAATTCAAAACCAGGAATGATGTCTATTCTTTACAAATTACTGATCTGAGAAAACGTTTACATGAAAACTGTAGGTAGTCCTGTGATGAGGGTTTCCACAGGGAATGCTTAGTATGGTTTTTGGTTTCTTTCCAGACCTGCATTGAACTAGTTTCCCCCTAGATCCAGAACCTAGATTGCAGGGGACCTAGTTTTCAAAGACACCTTAGTAAGACTGGGCAGGCAAGTTAGGTTCCCAGCATCTCAGTTGCTATTAATTTGTTTTTGTTCTGCCTTCCATCTGGAAAGTCAGAAAGAGATTTCCTGATATCTAACCTTGCTTCTAGAAAGAGCACCCTGTGTATAATGCCTAAAATAAAAAAATAATAACAATAACCTAAGCAGATACTTTAGTAGTAATGAGTAGAAACAGACTTTTTTGAGACCTAAGCTTGAAGACTAGGAATCTCAAGATCTACTTAGAGCAGTGAGTCTCAACCTTCCTAATGATAAGCTAGAGGTCCTCAACCTTCCTAATGCTGTGACCCTTTAATGCAGTTCCTTGTGTTGTAGTGACCCCCAACCATAAAATTATTTTGTAATTTTGCTACTGTTATAAATCTTAATGTCAATATCTATGTTTTTTCTGGTGGTCTTAGGAGACCCTGAGAAAGAGTCATTTGCCCCTCTCAAGGTGTCATGGCCCACAGATTGAGAACCACTGACTTAAACATTTTCTTCACTCTAGGCCTCAAGCCCTTATAAAGGATAGCCAAAGTTGCTGCCAGTCTTTTATGCGAATGTACGTGTTATGAGTAGGTTTTTCCCATGGACCTGGTCCCACTGCTGCACCAGCCCCAAATAACACACAGAGACACCGTATTAGATATAATTCTGTTGGCCAGTTACTAGTTTCTTATCAGCTAGCTCTGTCTTAAGTATTGACCCATTTCTATTAATCTGTTCCCACGTGGCCTCATCTTACCAGAGAGGCCTTGGCATTCTTCTCTCTCCATCCTCCATCTGTGAATTTATGTTTCTCTTATTGGTTGATGAATAAAGTTGTTTCAGCCAATGAAAAGGCATGATGTAGCCAGGCAGGAAATATAGACAGGGCTACCAGACTAGGAGGATTTGGGGAAGAGAAACACAGAGAGTGAGTTGGGAGTAGACATCATGTAGCTACCAGGAAGGTAGGACACCCAGACATTCTACATTAAGCTGAAACCATGTGGAGATACATAGCTTCATAGAAATGGTCTGATAATTAAGAAAGAGCTAGCCATTAAGAAGCCTGAGCCATGGGTCAAACAGTTTATAATTAATATTAGCCTCTGTGTGTTTATTTGGGACTAAACTGATGTGGGACAAGGTGGGACAGAAATCTGTCTACAGGATATTATCCTTGGAAGAGGCTAATTCTCCTTCATATAGCAGTCACTGGCTACCTGTAGTTCTTTTTTCTAAGGGTAGAACTCCATAAAAACCCCCTTCCATGCTAGTTAACATGTCTATTAAAATTGTTTCAGTCTTGTTTAGGCAAGGGTTTCTGAGAGGGATCATTTCACAGAAGACCTCCTGCTATTCTGTCTCTTACTGTCTCTGTACCACAAGCTGTGGATGAATGTTCTGTGGTATAGATGTAGCCACTGGGATGGGCTCTCCACGTGATCTGTTGATCTTTGCATCTGTCCAGTTGGAATTTTCTGTGAAGGTTCTGTGATGCTTCTTTGATGGGGGTCGGGTAGCTACATTTATTCAAGAAAGGCAGCTTTCATGCTACACTGTAATTTTACAAATGAAAATCATGAAGAAAAAAATTACTGTTCAGATCATGGTCCTCAGAAAAACAAACCCAGACAGGAAAATATCTTAAAGCCTCAGCAGAAGATTGGGGGTGTGGACAGCAGCCAGCATGCAGTACAGGGAGAAGCTTCAGGATTTTACTAGGATCACCAGGTAATGCAAAACAAGACCACAAGTGCCAGAACACTGGCTCCAGCCTCCACTGCAGATGACATTGAGATCTGATCAGAGTGAAGAATCACTCTTGAGCTCTTCTACACCTCCTAGGGATATGTGAGTGATGGAGACAGTTCCTGGCAAGCACCCTAGGGGAGACATGACTTTACCATGGAGTGTTCCATGACATGGCTCCAGAGGGACTGTTTTTCCCAGAGGGTACTGACTGGAGAATCTCATTTGTGAAATGACATTGTTGTGCTCTCCAGTGCTTGATAAGATGTCCTTGTCTTCTCTCTTCTATATATTCCCATTCTGCCTATGACTTTGTCCTTGGAGTGTGTGTGTGTGTGTGTGTGTGTGTGTGTGTGTGTGTGGTATAAATTTAAGTATTTTGGTTTACACTTCAGATAACACAAGAAAGGAGACCATTAGTCATTCAAGAAACCCTACCTTCAAGGTCCCTTCTTCCAAATCTCTCTTCTTAGAGCATTAGTCTTGTTTATTTGACTGAGGTCTGTCAATTACACATTTACACGCACTGAGAACTAAGCCACATCCATCATTGAACCCTTTTCAATAAGGGGGTCAATTCTTCATTGTGGGATTCTCACACACATCTGGGTTCCATCAATATCTGGTGGTCACATTGCATTATGCTGTATCAAAGATAAGATACCACATTAAATCTTAACTGCCAGAAGGATGTGTTATAAAAAGCATGGGCAATTCTTTCCCAATGAGGGTGGATAGTTTTTGAAGCACCTATACACTTACTCAGTGGAAAGGATGCAAAAGAAACTTTAAGCACCTCACCCTGTAGCGAAGGATGAACCACAGAAACAACTGGGGATACTCTGTCCACAGAAATTCTGATCCATAACCTAACTGAACAGACACAACCCAGACCTGGGGTGAATAGTTGACTAAAACTGAATTTCACATGGGTAGATAATGCTGCTCCAAGAGCCATAGGTTTTTAAACCCCAATTCTCAGGACCAGATTCAGGATACCTGGCAATGAGTTGTTGGCCAAGCAGTCCCAGAGGCTTCCAAAGTAATACAACTCTTGCCACTGCACTTGGATGCCTACTGGAAGTAAAGACCTTATTGCCAAAGACACCACATGCTTTGAAAACAGAATGAAGAAGAATCCAGTGCCAACTAATCTATCTGTGGACCACGGATGTTACATTATTCAATTACTAGGCAAGATGTGCCCACGGATGTAATAATGGCATGAATATCAGGATGACAACCAACTGATTCCCAATTGGATCTGGGGTCTGCTCCACAGACAATAATGTGTTCCTGGTACCATAAAACTTGTCAAAAGTTCATTGTTATAGTTTTCACATGTAGGCATGAGCATTCTACAGTCTCTGGTTCTCTGCTTCTTGACCAGTTGTGGGTTTCTGTGTTAATCACTATCTACTGGGGAAAAAAAGAAGCTTCTCTGATGTTGGCTGAGAGATGCAGTAATCTATGGATATGGGAGGATTTGGGAGAAGGAGTTGAATATGATCAAGATACAGTCTACAAAATTCTCAAATATTTACTAATAAAAAATTAAACCAACAAAAACAAACAAAAACCTGTGATTAGGAAGGTCAACTGTCCTAGGAGAGAATGTATACTACTATTTTGCTAAGTGAACATGTAGCTTAATGGCCTTCTAAATGTTTATGTTTATATGGATAGGCTAATGCAGTGTTCAACACTTGGAGAAGCCCTTTGGGCAGTGGATGACAATTAATGTAGAATATCATAAATGTTCAAAGTCCTGAAAATAAGTGACTGCCAAACCTAGCTCTAAGTAGATGTCCTGGCCAACTTAACACAAACTGAGTCATCTGGGAGGAACCTCAAATGAGGAATGGCTTCCATCAGATTGGCCTGTGAGCATGTAGGTAGAGCATTTTCTAAATTAATAATTGTAATATAGATGGGCAATGTTTTATCATCCCTAGGCCAGTGGTCTGGGATTTTATATAAGAAAGTAAGCTAAGCAAGCCATGGGAAGTGAGTCAGTAAGAAGCTCACTTCATGATCTCTGATTCAGTTCCTGTCTCCAAGTTCCTGCTTGAGTTTCTGCCCTGAATTATTTCAGTGATGGACCATAATGCAGATAAATTCAACTCTTTCCTCCTCCCAGATGCATTGGTCATAGTGTTTATCACAGCAACAGGAAGCAGAAGCGGGCATCTGAACCACTTCTGAGGATCAGGAAACATCACAGACGAGGAGGCAGGAGGACTGTAAGTGCTAGAGGATGGGTAGGAATGCTGCAAACCACTGTCTGAATGTGATGACACAGCCATTTTTGTTATTAGCACACAGCGACCTTGACCACCTGCACAAGACCTGTGTTTATGTGCGCGCGCACACACACACACACACACACACCACTTGCACACATACATGAAAATAGTTAGGAAGGGCATTAGTTGGGAGGAAGAACAGGGGTCAGAGAAACATGACAGGGAGAAGAGGAGATAGTGAGGAGTGGATATGATCACAATGCATTGTATACAAGTATCAAATTGGCAAAATCAGAATGTTAGACCTAAAAAGCAGAGGCTGGGGCCTGGGGTGAGCCAGTGCAGGACTGCAGGGTAAGTCTACTCACAGTAGATGTCTGCCTCCTGCCCTTACACAGCTGGACTATTCAAATTCTCTCTGAATTCCATGAACTTAGTTTTGTTTAAGCATACTTTGATTCTGTAATCTAAAAGCTAGTAAGAATAGAAATGCAATCAATACAGAGATTTGTTGGCAAAACCTCCTCCCTGTGCAGCATGCTTCCCATTTCTGAAGGCCAGCACCCAGGTGGTGACTGGGAAGCTGCAGGCATGGAAAGCAGACAGAGCAAAGTTGGATTTCAGCTCTGTGGCTTCCCAAGAGCTCCATAACCTTGATAATACTCCTGAAGACCTCCAGTTTGTTCATCTTCAAAATGGACTTGGTGATCTTCACACCATTGAGAGCAGAAAGGAGGCAAGATGGTGCCAGTGGTCTGGAAAATTATAGCTGCTAGATGAAGGCCCTCCCCAGCAGCTGCCAGGTGAAGGCTCTCCACAGCAGCCATTTCTCCTCTCTTGATTCTCCTCTCTTTGTTTCTTTATTTCCTTCTCTTTATTCTCAATCTTGTTCTTTTCCCCCTCCTGCTTTTTTCATTCTTTTTTTCTTGAGGCAATCATCAGCTGTGTTTCTAAGGGAGTTTCTAGGTAAAGGCTGTTTCTCTAATGTGCTAGTGTAAGCAGAATGAAGACTGCATAGACAGACCATGTACTGAGGCATGGGTCCACATGGATAAAGATATAAGCTGATTCTGCCTCAGACCATGAATACTTATGGGACTTGGTGTGGGACATTTCCTCTATCTGAGCTGGTTTCCCCATCTAAACAAGGAATTGGTCCAGAATATGATTCTTAAAATGCAAGTAAGTGTGTATCCAATGGAGGTTCTGTTGCATGTTGGGTCAAGTGATTTTTTGAACATGTGAGAAAGAGTAGTTCTAGTGTTTACTGATTCTTATCCTTCCAAGACCCCAACTTCTAAATGCCAATAGATCATTCAAATACTGTACAATGGTTCTATTGATTTCAGACAGAAGGCAGCTAGACTGGCAGTATTGTCAAAGTTGGACACCGCTCTGTTGGGCAAAATTCAAATAGTTTCAATGAACCAGTAGCTCTATGATGTATTTCATGAAACAAAATAGAATTCAATTCTGTGTGTGCATGATCATGCATTCATCTGCATATGTGTGTGTACATGTGCATGTATTCATGTACAGGTGTGTGTGTGTGTGTGTGCACGTTTGTGTGTTGTGGAGGTTCATCTTTAATTTCTGTGCAATTGCTCTTCACCTTGCTTTTGAGATAGTGTCTGTCACTGTCTGGTCACCAAGCCCCAGGAATCTACCTCTTCTATTTCTCACATGTGAGGACTATAAACGTTGAGCATCACCACCCATGGCTTCTTAACAAGTGTTCTGGGAACTGAACTCAAGCTCCCATGCTTGCACAGCAAGCCCTTCACTGACTAAGCCATCTTCCCATCCCCAGATTTCTCCAGATTAAGACTTCTCTGGAACCTTCTCTGTGTGACTGTACACAATAGATGACTCCTTTTCTCATCCAGCCCAACTTCTACTCATATCCATGCTTGAGTATTCCAAATGAGAGTCTCATGTGTTCTGGGGAGATGGTATCTCCTGTGATCAGTGTGTACTTCACGCTTTTGCTCTTCATGTCACAACTCCACAGAGCAATCATTGTCTAAGAGAATGCAAGAATATTTTACTGTTAGAAAAACCCGATAAAAGAAAGCTGGCTGGCACACCATTTTTAAGAACCCTGTCTATAAGCAACTTGCCCACAGAGAAGAATGCAAAAGGCAGCTGGAGAAGCCAGCTGGAAACTACAGCTTCAGAAACACAGGCAGCCAGCATGGGGATGCCTAGCCTCCTTATCTCATTTAGATTTTTGACTCTTAAAACCATTGAGGCAATCACAATGGAAGAGTGACACCCCCCACCCCCACCCTGCCCCTATGGTGGCCACATTCATTTCACATTCCACAGCCAGTACCGCTAAAACTTCCTATTTGCGTGTCTCATCTGCTCATTTGCGTGTGACTCTGTTCCAAAAGACACACAGCTCAGTTGAGGTGACAGACAACTGGGCTGAAGGTCAAGAATAGATCCTCCCTGCTTGCCATGGGAGTTTAACTCGAACATACCTCATCTGTTGGTTGTTTCTTAATTCCTTATTTTTCCGGTGACTGGTTTCAAGTGATTTGAATAGCAAAAGTGAAGAGATATGGGGTTCACAAGGACAGTATGTCCCAAAAACAAACCTCGAAGGACCTTGTGGAATCCCAAAAACTACAAGCAAGACTGTCCACAGGGCTCTCAGGGGAGCAGGCTGTGACCAGTCATTTTAGTTTACTGGATGCTAAAAATATCTTTGGTGTTTTTTTTACTATATTTTTTCTAATTAATGAATTAACAGACTTGTTTATTGAGCAAAGGTAGCATGTGTTGGGAATGTACTGTGTGCTGGGTCCTGCTCTTGATACTAGAAAGAGCTGCAAACCCGATTACCAAGGTCCCTGCTATGGCACAGATATAAACAGTGAAGCAAAAGACAAGATAATAAAGTGTCAGGAGTGGTGAAGCACTGTGAAAGAAAAGCAGGGGAAGGGGTTAGCAGATATGAGATATGGCGAAGAGCTGACTACTTTATACAGACTGTTTGAAAACATCCTCCATAAGAGGTTAATGCCATGTAGAGTGCCTTAGTTAGGGCTTCCACTACTGGGAAGAGACACCATAACCTCAACAACTCTTACGAAGGAAAACATTTAATTGGGGCTGACTTGCAGTTCAGAGGCTTAGTCCATTTTCATCATGGTGGGACATGGCGGTGTGCAGACAGACATGGTGCTAGAGGAAGAGCGGACAGTTCTATGTCTTGATCTGCAGGCAGCAGAAGGAAACTGTTGCCACATTGGGCATAGCTTGAGCATATAAGACCTCAAAGCCTGCCCCCACAGTGACATTTCCTCCAACAAGGTCGCACCTCCTAATAGTGCCACTCCCTATGGGCTAAGCATTCACACACATGAGTCTGTGGGGGCCATTCCTATTCAGTGTAAGAGATACATAAGGGGAGAAGCATATAGAAAGAATACTCTAGGCAGATGGACTCATCAACCTGGAGGAGACGGATGTACTTATACTCAAAAAGAGCTTGAAGGCCATTGTGGTCAATGTAGAGTGTTGTTGGTAATTTCTTATTCCTTACATTTTGCTCTTTGGGGGTCCTGCCGCCCAGCTCCCCAGTAATCACACAGAGGTTTGTTCTTTCTTATGAATTCCCGACCTTACCTTGGCTTATTTCTAGCCAGCTTTTCTTAAATTATTCCCTCTATCTTTTGCCTCTGGGCTTTCTCTTTCTCTTTTTCGTTTTACCTTTCTTCCCTTCTTACTCTGTGGCTTGCTGTGTAGCTAGATGGCTGGCTCCTAGTGCCCTCTATCCTCCTTTTCTCCTTCTTGTTCTCTCCCCCCCCCCCCCCAGATTTCTCCTATTTATTCTCGCTGCTTCTCAGCCCCACCTATCCTCTCTCCTGCCTAGCCATCGGCCTATATTAGACCACTCAGGTGTTTTAGACAGGCAAAATAAGAGCTTTACAGAGTTAAACAAATGCAACATAAAAGAATGCAACACATCTTTGCACCATTAAACAAATGTTCCACAGCATACACAAATGTGACATACCTTCCAACTAGTATTCCACAATAGTGGAGTGACCCAGGTTGGAAGTGGTAGAAAAGAAAGTCAGAAAAGGAGGAAAAAGTCGGGTTGTCTAGAGTCATGGATGCTATAGCAATTGAATACAACAATGATGCCATCTATTTTGTGTTGGGCAGATCCATTTTGGCTGTGAGCTGGACAATAGAGAGCAAAGTACTAAGAATGGTGCCAAGGCATACATACAGAGATGTCCTTGGCAAAGATCAGGAGATTCATTGGTAGATTTATTCAGTAGAAACTGGGTTTGCTTCAAGTGATAGACAATCCAAATAAGATAAAACAAACAACAGAAAATAAAAAACTAGCAACTTAATAAGATGAGAGTTTGTTTCACATTCTGCCTAATGAAAGCCAGAGCCAAATGTTTCAGTACTGAGATTACAGCTGCGGACATCAAGTCCAGGGCCCATTACCTTTTCAAGTAATAGGTCCAAGGACGTGAAGTTATGGAAGGGGTCTAGAGAGAAGATGGCTTTTTAGTTAAGAACATATACTGCTCCTGCAAAGAACCCAAGTTCCATGTGTCTGTGCATTTGCCTGAGACATCTCATAACCTCTTGTTATGAGCTCCAGCTCATAACTCCAGCTCCAGGGACTCCAATGGCCTCTTCTGGTTTCTGGTGGAACCTGCAGTCACACAAATGCATACCACAAACAGGGTCCTAGTTTGCTTTCTAGTGGACTGATAAAACACCATGACCAAACACATCTTGAGGAAGAAAGGGTTTATTGGCTTACATCTGTCTCCCTATCACAGTCCACACTGAAAGGTGCCAAGGTAGGAACTCGAAACAAGAAACAAATCAGAAGCCGTGGAGGATTGCTGCTTACAGTTTTGCTCCTTTAGGCTTGTTCAGCCTGTTCTTTTATAGCATCCGGGACCATCTTCCCAGGGGTAGAACCACCCTCAGTGGGCAGGGCCTTCCCATGACAATTATCAAACAAGAAAATGTCCTACAGACTTGCCACAAGCAATCTGATGCAGGCACTTCTCAATTGGTTAGAGTTTTTCCCTGATAACTCTAGCTTGTGTGGAGCTCACAGAAAACTAACCAGAACAACAGGGACACACACACACACACACACACACACACACACACACACACACGCACGCACGCACACACACACAGAGAGAGAAAGAGAGAGAGATAATTAAAAGTGAAATAAATCTTTTATACATACTAAGAAGCCATTCACTTTAAGAAAGTAAACAACTGTTCACTACAGAAAGTTCTGTGGCAATTTCAATGTGGACAAGTAACAGATGGTGATCTGTGTTTGTTCAACTGCCATGTAGCATGCCCATTTCCTAAAGTTGACATGCTCATTCTCTTCCTAGTCTTGCCTTGATATATGTATTCAGAGATTGGGAGGAACTGGAAAGAAGAGGGAGGGTTGACAGCTTTGTCCTAGGATCAGGGTCCATCCTGAAATCTCTGTGGGTAAGTTCAGATCCCCTGGCTGCCCATGTCCCTACTCTAAACTATGGTGGCCTTCTGGATTTTGAAGACAGTATTAGAAAGACATCCCATTTCCTTCTTCTACTTTGGGATATAAAAAGGCCAGCTTCATTTAATTAGAAAAATACATTGTGTAGGCTGATCACCATTCCTGAGATGGGAGTAGATGGACCTAGGAAAACATCCCATTGCCAAGGTTGAGATAGACAAAGAAAACGTGTCAGAGAGGGATCATCTAGGGGAGGCCATTCCAGGTACTGGAGAAGGATGAATTGGAGAGAGATAGGTACATAAAACAATCCCGGTGCTTATTTCTTATCTTCTATACCACACGTACTAATGAATGGAGAACTGCATTGATGTAGGACAGATAATAAATGCAATGGCAAGAGGGTAAAAAAGATAATTCCCAAGCTTCATTCACAACAGTGGAAGATTTATTTAAACAAAGGAGCGATGTTTGAGAGAATAAATGTTCCTTCTTGAAATGTGCCCATATGAAGATGTCTATTAGTGTAATACACAGGGCCTAGGTACAGACTGAGAATATGAAGGAAAAATTGAACATGTATATCTTGTCTATTTCCTTCTTTGGGACATAAACTGTTCCCAACTACCCAGTAGAGTCCCTATGCTCCTGGAGTGTACGGTGCCTATCTAGAGAGCTTTGTTCCTGGGGAGGAGATACAACTCTCCCACTCAATATCTTCTAGCCACTTAGCTTGGAGTTTGGTGTTAGGAAGTCTGTTATTGTCAAGTTTCTAAGCTGTGTTCCTTACGGACTGACTCATATAATGAAGGTATCTGACTCCGTACGTGTATATATTTCCATCTCAGGGTAGGAAAACTGGAATGTTACAAACCAATCAGTTGAAGTTCCCAATTACTTTCTTACTTGCTTTGCATCATGCAGAGGGTGGGGCAGCATATTTGGTATGCCTGAGAAAGCCTACCTTGTAGGGATCTAACAGAGTTCAATCTATATTTATGAAGACAATTGTTTATTGTGTTACAAAACACTAAGATGAAGAATCAGGAACAGTGATACTGGGGACAACTATGATGAAACCTCTGAACAGAACTTGTCACCCTGGTCCCTGCACTGATCCTTCCTTCTTGGTGTTCTCTACAACTCTGCATCAGTCAATGAGTCAGTGATGTTTTTAATGCCCTTAGCACGGACCATTTACAAGACGACTGTCTCCAAGGGGCTCAAACGTTCTTCAGTTTTCAGTTCTAGGAAATGTGGAATGCACTTCCTGAGAGGACATTTGGGGAGCATATACAAATGACATTTGGGGGCTGTGAAGATGGTATAAGCACTCCTAACAAATTGGGTTTTTAGGAAATAATAAACGGAACGCTGCTGGAATATTTACTTAGTTCCTAAGAGACCTCAAATACGTTGGCTCTGATAATCTCAATCCAAACAAATGTTTCCATGTCTTAAACAGACCCTAGTATGCAGAACCTTTCCCTTTACTTAGAAGAAAGAATGGTTTGCGTGGTAAAGTTATACTGAAATCAATGATGCATGAAAGAGTGAGTAATGCTATTTAGAAATCCTCCTTAAAATATATCTTTACACCAAAATAGTCAAGAGAAAAATAAAGTAATGTTATCTCTGCTGCAGTCAATTTGAAAATTAATGAATTAGTATTTATTAAGTGCAGGCTGAAAGGTGATGTGTAAAATATCAGACAGCATCTTTCTTACTCTGTTCCAATGTGCATCTGCCACTAATAGAAGCCTGAGCCCCAGGCAAAGCCTTTTGTATTCTTGTCTTTAGAGAGAATCGCCCACATGCTCCCCTTATCCTGGTGATAAAACATAATTAATAATTCATCCTTTATGCTATCACAGACACAGGGCCAAGGATGTGCCGCGGTGGGCGTTGGCAGCCTCCTTGCTGTTCCCTCTTACCCCATCGCCTGCTATTTGTTTGTAGTGCAGAGATGAGCGCAGGGGGAAGGCCCATGAGTCCCGAGAGTGAAAGGAAAGGCACTGTTAGCTGATGTGGACATGGCTTTGACAGACCTACTTGGCACCTTCCATACCATAGATAGAGAGGAAGAAGTAGTCAGGAGTCCAGAAGGGCGCAAGCTAAGGTGAACAATTTTTAACGCATTTGCTCTGGCCTGTGGAGGACTTGCTTGGGGGAATCTGAGCTTCCAGGAGCACCTGATGGGCTCTGCCTGATTGTCACACATGTCCTTCACTTCACAGAGACTCACCCACAAATATTTCACACTAAAGAAAATGATGGTCAGAACTTTTCTCCAAGAAACCACAGGTTATAGGCTGGCGAGATGGCTCAGAAAGTATAGGTGCTTGCTACCAAGCTTTGAGAGCTAAGTTCTAAATCCTGGAGCCACATGGTAGAAGGAGAGACCTGACTCTTGCAAGCTGTCCTCTTATTTCCACATATGCTCATGTTTCTCAGTCCACCAAAATAAACAAATACAAAAACAGAAGGGAAAAAAAAAAAAAAACCAAAAAAAAAAAAAAAAAAAAAAAAAAAAAAAACCTCACGAATCTAGAATTCAGAATATGGGAATCATCATGATCTTGTTGCTACCATGTTCTTACGTCTACTAAGTTGTTTCTGCTTTTGTTATAAACAAGTATCTGCTCTTAGGCCAGGATTTGAAACAGTGTGTGCAGGTCTGTGGAGATGGTTCAGCTGTTAAAAGTATGTCCTGCTCTTGCAGAAGACCCAAGTTCAGTTCTGAGAATCTACAGTAAGCAGCTCATCACTGCCTGTAACTCCATCTCTATGGAATCTAACTAACACATCTGGCTTCAGCAGGCACCAAAGATACATACACACCCTGACTTTTGTGTAATAAAAATAAATATTTAAAAAAAAATCTCTGAGTATACAGAGACAACCCCTAGAGGGAAACGAGGCCACTCATCACCTGGGAACGGGAAAAAATGCCGAGCTAAGTTGCCCACTAATGGTTGATCAGTCGCCAAACTTCTGCAGGGGGAGCGCAGAGCAAAGTGCCATCTTGTTTTACAAAGATCACAACTAGAAAATCATGGGTTCTATGGGCCACGGGAAGATGCAAACTCTGCTTTATAGAGAGAAATGGTTTAACCTAATTTCATTTTATTTATTTATTGGTGCCAGATACAAGACTCTGTCATGGCACAGGGATCTCGCCACTATCCCAGCTTGTTCCTTTTAATTGTGCCCTTTTATATTGCCATAAGCTACATTTTCTCTTCTCTTTCCACAAAGAAAAATAAACACCATCTCATGTATTCCCCTAAGCCTAACCTGCAATGCTTCTTTCATACTTCCAACAGTAGGTAAATTGTCAAATGTCTGCTTGCCTTTACCAGGTCCAGGTCATGCGTACTCACACAGTAGGCACTTAATGTAATCTTACATACTTGAATTGCATCAATCATGGCATGTGGAAATAAGTTATAAAAGCTAAACTGTGGAGAAAACACACAATTTGAAAGATTTGCGTTCAATGGAAAATATGGTCAAACTGCTGAATCTTGAGAGATGAGTGTAGAAGGCAATATCTTGATAGCTATAACATGATTAACTACTTAGAGTTTGTGCTGTTGCAAGGCATTTCCAATTTCAGTCACTGCATGTGTGGTTTGTTTTGAGCTCATCCCCAATTCTACTGGGTTTTGGGTCAATTGGAGGGGGAAAGCAAAATCAACTCAAGATCAACCATTTTTGCAATGGTGTGACGTCATCCCGGCACTCAGCCTTGGTTACACAAATGCTGATACGGTGTTACAGGACTGAGTAAGAGCCTTGCTTCCAATACAGCATGCAGCCACAAAGAATGCCGGTAAGGGCTGAGGTCATAACAGTATCTTTGTGTCTGGGAAGCCTAGGAGCACACAGTGAGGATAGCATTAGCCTGGGTCAGCATCACAGATAAGTATTACTGTTATCAGCTTTAGACCTGTAATCTTGGAAAACTCTTGAACAACATGGAAGCCCAACTTTACATCTTGTGGGCTTTTATTGAAAATCCAGTCCTAGCAGACGGCCAACACTTAATCCATGGATGCTATGATGGCAGTGACATTGCTTGTAACAGCGACAGAGATCTCAGTTGATCTTAGTGCTTTCCATACCCCATCCCACACACTCGTGTTCATTTACCCACAAAACGAGACAAAGATAATCTTACACTTGGCACTATTTTAGTGTACTGTTAGGAGTCTCAGGTCCACAGCAAAAACAAACACACAAACAAACAAACAAAACATCATCTCCTGGCTTAGCCACTATAAAACCAAACAATTTGTGTAACTTCTCTTGTACTTCAGTTTTCATATCTGACAATAGAAATTATACTAAAACCTTGATTGCATTGTGGCAGGAGAATCAGTTTTTGTCAGTGTGTTGATGAGTTTGGACTATTAACCCAAAATCCCCCAAGAAGAGAGGCTTAATCAGGATGCCTGTGGACACATCTGTAGGTGCTGACTGTGGATTCAAGCAGAAGACTCACTCTGAACATTGAAGGTTACTTTTTCGTGAACTGGACTCTGAAATATAGAGAAAAGAAGAAAGCTAACCCACTAGCAGGCATTTATTTCTTTATGCTCCAGAATATGAATATGATGGCTAACTGCTTGAGTTCCTGCTTTGACACCCCCACCCCATGATGGACTAAAGCCCAGGATTGTAAACCCTTTCTTCCCCTCTCGATTTTGTACAAGATGTTTTATCACAACAACAGAAATAAAACTACAACAGTTAGCACACACTGGATTTGGGGGGCATGATTGATTTAGAATAGGTTCCACTAATAAATGTTATGTAGTTCTTTTTTTCTAAATTTGAAACAACACAGAAGAGGTTCCTACAGTGGGCATCTCTGTTCTTTCCAGGTCCCATCCTGTTGGCCATTGTGTATGGAGAACCATGACAAGAGTAAGTTAAACACTGAAACTAAGGCAAAGCTAACCCAATGGAGATTAGACAAGTTCCGTTTTCAGAGATATTCCAAATACCCGCTATACAAACACACGTAAGACACAGAAATTAGTAGTTATTTTTCAATATGTAGATAGTGAGAACTTGCAAGGTATTTGATACACACTTAGCTATGTTTCACATAGGCAAGTGCCCCTACTTCCATGTATTAAATATGCTAGTCAATTTCTTTAAAAGATTCATCCATGAATAGAATACATTTTCAATGGTAGACCTCAACTGAATGCTCAGTGTCAAAGAAAAAATGCGATGAATACTGAACAGTGACTTATCCATACCTCTATCCCACTCAGTAATTACTTTTCTTTGTATGTGTCTGTATGCTCACATTTTTGTGGTTTTGCATATATGTTCACACGTGCATGTGTGTGTAGATGAATGTGCAGGTCAGAGGTCAACCTCAGATGTCATTTCCGAGGACTCCATCTACCTTGGTTTTTGAGGCAGGGTCTGTCCCACAAGCCTGGAACTCATCAAATGGAGTAGGCTGACCAACCAGAAAGCCTTGTGGATCCAACCAGTGCTGGGATTATAACTGCATACCAAGCCTAGCTTTATTTTTATTTATTTTTTTTTAACATAGATTCTGAGGACTGGTGTACATGACAAGTTCTCCACTGACTTATCTAATCTTTCTGGCCCCATTCAGGTTTTTCTCTTCATCAAGTGTAAACACTGAATTAGGACACTATGTTAATTGACACCATTGGTCCTCTCCGGTTTTTATTCAAAATAAGTTATTCACTATGACTAACAAAGTGTTTTCAATGTTTATTCCTGATTACCTATGTCTTTTCACCAAGCACTAGTTGAGATACAATGTTTCAGGTCTTTGGCTATAGCCATTGCTCACACTTAGGAGATTCTGAAAGGGTAAACCTTAGCCAAAACAAGCCATGTTGACTAGACGTTAGATAGCTCTTGGGACAATTTATGCCCCTGCAGCCTTATAGAGACTGACATGCTTCTTCTCCTAGACCTGGTGGGTAGCCCCAGACTCATTCCAAACTAGCTTCTCGGTATCCGGCCTGTGCTCAGAGAGGGCAAGGCCCAAGTTTGAGGCTGCCTTCTTATATGCTGATGTCACCATTGTCCCAGTATGACCACTGGCTCCTCAGGATCTCAAAATGATAGTGAGAGGCTCCTCTGGTCTTTTGTAGATTTAGTGGGAATTTCTGTTATTTCCCAGTTACCATGGGAACCCCTACCAACAAATAAATATTTAGATAAGGATGAGAAGCAAACCTCCTTAAAGATTTTGTGTATCTTATTTAATGCTGAAACTGTTTAGTTATAAGTGAGTGTAGCTTCTTTGACAGTGGCCAACCCTCCTCAGGAGTGGTCCTTCCCTGGCCATGCAGGGCCTTCCTCGCCCATAGTGGCTCACAGGCCTCCTCCTTCCCCCTCCTCCCAGTCTTCTGTCTTCTTTTTCCTCCTTTCTTTTCCTTCCCTCTCTGCTCATTCCCATTTACTCACTCTCTAGCCTTTTTTTTTTACACCCTGTGTCTCTCTCCTCTTCTCCCCCTTTCTCCTGATTTGTCTTTTCTTCTCTCTTGGCAAAAAGAGGCAATTAAATCTGTAGCTGCTTGATCCATGTGGTCCTTGAGACCATGAATGACAGAAGACTGTCCCTTGGCCACCTGTCACAGGTTAGGCCTGTGGCCAAACCCCACTTCCGGTGTTTGCTGGAGATGCTGAGAAGTCCTCCTGGCACGTGGACAGATGGTGGGTGATGGAGTCCGGATGCCGAGACTCAGGGTGGGTCAAAACAATGATCACTCAAGTGTAAACTGTGCTAATTGCCTGGGACAAAGGGAGAGCCAGGTCCCAGCGGAGCACATGTGAGGGTGGAGAATCGGAAGCAAGGATGGCTGACGTTGCCCACGCATTAATATCCAAGGTCCCAGCCTCAGTTTCTAGCTGTCTTCATTTCACTTTCATGTTATTGATGCAGATGGGTACAGAGGTGGAGCTCTATCCTTTAAACCCAGTATGTAAAAATTAACCGTGGTCCTTTATAGAACTCTTCCCAATGTGAAAGGTCTTTTCCTTGAACACATTTCATTTAAAGCATCACAGACAGAAAGACAGATACATAGATGATTATGCTTAATCCACAGACAACCATATATTTATATACATGGACATTTCATTGTAAAAATAGAACAGGGAAAACGTTAAACATGTACTACTTAATGAATCACTCCAAGGGAAACACTTTTGCAACTACCTAGACCAAGCACTCTGTGGTGAGCCAGTCACCTATTTACCTTTGCCTTATATTACCCTGGTGCTGTTAGTCCTTATGGATGCTGGTGATTGGACCCATCCACTTCTGCAATATCAATTAATTGTAGTGTAAGTATAGCCCATGGAGCTTTGCTGTCAATCACTTTAACTCTGTTCAGTGAATGAAGTTGCAAGGGGCCAAAAACTACAATGCTGCCACTTTCACAGGTGATAAATGTGTGTGTGTGTGTGGGGGGAGGATTGTGTAAGATGTGTACATTACTTAATGATATACAAAGGCTTTGAGTTTCATTCTGATGGGTTGTTTTAATTTTCCTGTTGGAATAGTATTTGTGCTTTGGGGGATGGATCTTATACCTTAATACAAGTATGCAATCTATAGTGTTAAGGCAGAGTAACTAGCATTTCCGTATCCTCGACTGTCTCTGTGTGTGAGGCAGCTTGAAAGTTTTCCCCAGTTAGTTAGAAATGTGGCATAGCTGCCATATTGTGCTCTATAACATCAGAACTATGTCCCTGCTTCCAAGTACACTTGATTCCTACCATCTACCCTCTTCCCAGCTTCGTTCTTGTCCCCCAGTGGCCTCTGTTCTATTCCTGACTTCTAAGTGATCCTTTGGTGAGTTTTGACAATGGCACACTTCTAACTCCATCACCCAAAGCTCTATCTTTATGCTGACTTCCCCCACTTCTAGAGTCCTCCCTGGCCCAGCCCCCGCCCCAGCTTTCACCACAGTAAGCCATTTTATGAGTTTTCTAGGAATATTAATTTTCACCTGTTCTTACACTTTATAAATAGAACCATATATCTTCCACTTCTAAATTATTACTGCTTGTTTTTTTAATGCCTCGAATCATTATTAAATTTCATCAGCTGTATTTCCCGCATATATGAAGCAGTCATATATTTTTTTCCATCCTCTGCTCTTTCAGTGGCCTGAATTACACTGATTCATCTATAAATCCTTAGCCTGATTTGTACTCCTGGAATAAATCCCATCTGGCCACAAGATAAGATTTCTTTTTTATATTCCTCTTTGATTTACAAATGCATTTCTAAGAAATTTCATGTTTTTCTTAAGGATATCAGTTAGTACCATAGCTATTAAAATGTTTTCTAGGTTATGATTTTAATATAATTGTTTCTCATAAGAATAAGTCAGAAAAGAATAGTTCCTTGTCTTCTTTTTGAGCTTATGTGAAGTTGCTGATACATATTCTAGACGTTTTAGTAGGTTGACCATCTTAGCTCAGACTTTACTTTGTCAAAAGATTTTACATTACAGATTCAATTTATTAAAAAGATATAAGACTATTCAAATTTTAAAAATATCCTCACAAGTTATGTTTAGTAACTTTTGCTTAGCAAAGATTTTTCCATTTAATTTGTGAATTATATTCCCATAAAATTATGTATAAAAGATTCTCTGTCCCTTAAGTTCATATGGTAAGAACAGATCACGGTTTATTTATGATATGTATAAGTTGCCATTATTTTCTCTATGCTTGCTATAGGTTTACCAATAAAGTAATTTGGGGCTGAAACTTTTTTTTTTTTTTTTTTTTTTTTTTTTTTTTTTTTTTTTATTATTATTTTACATGTCGATCCCAGTTCCCTCTCCCTCCCTCCCTCCCTCCCCCCAAGCCCTCCCTCCCTCCTTCCCTCCCTTTTACCCTCTCTACCCTCTCCCATGCACTCTAAACACCCTCCCCTCCCAACCCCCCACCACAATACAATATGTAGGGGAATGCCATCCAGTTGGGGTCATGTAGATCTGACAGGTCCTGTGAAGTAGGGACTAGGGCTTCTCTCCTATCTCTAGAATAAGGCAGTTATCCCTCCATGGGGGATATGTTTGCAAAGTCCTTTTGTGCACCAGGGATACATCCTGGCTCCACTGTCTGAGGTCTCTTAGACTGCTCAGACCTTCTGGCTGAGACCCATATTCAGGGGAGTCCGAGTCAGACCCCTGTTGGCTTCCCAGCTATCAGTCTAGTGGGGGCTGAAACTTTCTTTGGGAAATTTTTAACTGAAATTCAATTTCTTTAATGGATTTGAATATTGATTTTACATATTTCTTCCTGTTGATATGTTTTTTACGTATTAACTTTGACAGTTACTTTCTTCCAATAACTTGTCCAATTCATCCAGATTTTTTAATTTATTAATACAATGTGTTTTCCAGTATTCCCTTGTGCTTTTAATGCCTGTAAGATTCACCTCAATGTCTCCTCCTTAATTTTCTTTTTGGTCTGTGTAGTACTTTATCAGTTTTATTAACTGATTATTCAAGTAACTGTGTCTAGATTTATTCATTTTCTCTGTTGTTTCTTAATTTTCTTTCTAGTGCTCCTGTTTTCTTCTTACTTGTCAGTGTATTGTAAGTAGTTAATTAGCTTATTAATTAGTTTATTTGTGCATTTATTTATTTAGTATGGTCCAAGGATTTAAAACAAGCTCCTCAAGCATAGTAGGCAAATACTCTACCACTGGGCAACATCCCAACTTTCTCTTTTCCTTTTCACTTTGTGTGCAACATTAGGTAACTGATCTGAATCTCTTTTCTTTTAGGGCAGCTGTATATTTGTGGACTCCCTGAATTACAATGAAGAAGGAAGAGGCATTGAGCCTAGAGTTTGGCTGAAATATTGGTTCCCTGAACTCACTCTGTCAAATACCTGTTCTGGTATATCTAACAGTTCCTACAGGTGACAGACTTTCCTATGTCTGAAACTCCTCCCAGGAAATTCTACATATGTGCTTAATTTTGCATCTTTAACTTTTTATATGTCCCCCCTTGTGTATTTCTACACATTCACTGTGCACACTAAGCCTTTAATTATAGGTGAAGGTGAAAATAATGTATGAATTTACTGTATAATTTCACTTCTTTCATGAAAGAAACCATCCAAACTTATGGGTTTAAAGTCCATACTTATTGGCTGATTTGCATACAAATGCCTACAGGTCATAACCAGTCTTCTTTATAATACTGCAGAGAGTGAGATTTATCATACCATTTTGAATAAAGTAGGTGTTAAAAACCAAGCTGTGGTAGACCCTGCCCAATCCCAACAGTATAGTAGACTCTTTACCAAGTCTCAAGTCTAGGCCAGTATGTAGTTAGTAAACCAAGAGATGGAGTAGTCCACGGGTCCACAGCAGGAGCAGTGGGGCTGAGAGATGCCAACAAGTGACACTCAGATACTCAAGCCAATCAAGTGCTGGGGCCTGCTGCTCAGGTGATCTGAAGGTTCAGGAAAAGCCTATCTATCAATGAAAGTCTCGGGAGGAGCTCTGCTCTCTAAAAGAAACCCCCAAGGGCAATATATGGCTCCCGTCTACAAGGTGCCCAAGGAGAAATAGAGAAAGAAGGCAACATGTTGATGAACAGGTCTGACAGAGGTGGGATGGGTTTGAATCCCGAATAATGCCTCTTAAAGCTGCCATGTCTTCAGTGATGTCTTTGACCTTCCTTTGTTCTCAGTCTTCTCCGCTTGCAGAATGGGGGTGATGGCTTCACTGACCTTCAGGGAACTCATGAAACAAATGAGGAAGTCCCTTTGACCTGTTCTCCATCTGCAACTCTGGCCCTTGGTCTTGGCTGAGATCAGCTCAGCCAATTAGATTATGGGTTTCTGTACTGATGTTGTCACTCACTGCCATTGCCGTTGTTGTTCATGGAGACCAGGATACAGGAGAATTTGCAACATTTGAACAGAAAAGGCGATTATTTGATTGCCATAGAATCTGGCTCTGTGAACAAACAGTGCTGTCCACCATTTAATTTGTGGGACTTGGGAAACAATCTTAGATCAAAGAAGTGGCTTTGGGATATTTTTATGCTTGGAAGCAATTAAAATAATGTTGCCCAGCCTGTGGTTACAGAGAAGCTTCCCAGTTCACATATGTGCATAGAGTATACAGCCTTTCTCCAGCCTCCTTAGCTGTGTTGATGGCCTGGCATCCCTATCCCAGAAGGGAATGGTGTAGCAGCTTGCTCTCAGAGCCCCTCCTAGCACCTCAGTGGAAAGCCACATGATTTGCCAGCAGGACAGCAAGCAACTTAAAGTCACACTGGTCTGCATTTGCATAGCTTGTTATGGTTGGTGACCTGGACAGAACGCATGGAAGGAGAACAAAGCAAAGCCACTCTTTATAAAGGCCATTCCTCAAGCTCACTCATTTTCCAGATCCTGGCTTTTGAGCTATGAAGAGGCTTTGAAACACATGTTTCCAGCTACATCTGTGCACAGGAAAAAGCCGACATACTGATAGGCTCATCACCCACTTTGACCAGACCACAGAGCTAGCTCCTTCTCATGTCTTCACTGGATCGTCTCTGAGATGGAGCTTCCATCCTCCTTTCCACTTTCAACCTCCAAAAGAATAATCTGCTGCCACTATTTTATATTACATTATTTACATCCTTGACCCCCAACTTTAGAGGGGAGCTTGAATACCATCCCATCCCCCATCCACTCACCAGGGAGGGTGAGGCCTTCATGGGGAATCATCAAAGTCTGTCACATCATTTGGGACAGGGCCTAGGCCCTCCCCATGTATCTAGGCTGAGAGAGTGTCCCTCCATGGGGAATGGGCTCCCAAAGTCCGTTTGTTCACAAGGGATAAGTACTGGTAAGTCTCATAGACTGCCCAGGCCTCCTAACTGACACTCATGTTCAGGGGGCCTGGTTTAGTCCTATACTGGTTCCCCAACTGTCTGGCTGGGGTCTGTGAGCTCCCACTTGCTCAGATCAGCTGTTTCTGTGGGTTTCCCCAGCATGGTCTTGATCCCTTTGCTCATCGCTCCTCCCTCTCTACAACTGGATTCCAGGAGTTCTGCTCAGTGCATAGCTGTGGATGTCTGGGCAGAAGAAACTTATTTTAAGACAAAGAATAGCACTTTTCATCTCTTCTTCCCAGTTCTGCGGGGTTAGTATATTAATGCTATGAGGAAGATAACTAAAACGACACAGCCTAGCCCTGGAAGGCAGGTGGGACCCTTTGGCATTACATAGAGCAGTTGGTGGTATCACATGAGCCAACTTTGACTGACCTACTCCTGTAAAAGCAATTTTGAATGATACAAATACCAACACTGGGTAAATTGATTCAGTGGGTAAAGGCACTTGCCACCCACCTGACAACTTGAGTTCAATCCAGGTCCCACATAGTAGAAAGAGAGAGCTGATCCTGCACATTGTCACCTGACTTCTACATGTAAACACAGGCTCTCTTTCTCCCCCCACACACACACACAAAACACTGCACACATAAACAGAATTTTTCTAAGGTGTGAAGAATGAAATTAAAACATTTGCAGGAAAATGGGTGGAGTTGGTAACCATTATGTTAAGAAAAACTAAACCACAAACAAATATTACATAATTTCTCTCACGGTCACAATCTAAATTTATGCATATGATTTTTAAATAAGAAAGAAACTATGATGGGAGACTAGTCTTAGGAGGAGAAGGAGCAAGGGTAGCAGAGTACATGTGACATTAACACAGAAAGAGGAGGAAGGAGAACAACATGGTATAGGGGTGGAGGGAGGGCAGGAGGGTAGGGATGAGAATAAAGGATAGTAATATATTCAGGTGTGTTCAATGTGTGGCCTAGGGGTCACATACATCCCAAAGAGCTATGAAGCCAATAGCTTCATCAACATCTGTAGATGACAATATCATGTTGCAAAAAGTAAATATCTTGAATACACACACACACACACACACACACACACACACACACACACATATATATATATATATATATATATATATATATAAAATAAAACCATAATGAGATCCATTACTTAATAAATAGCTAAAACCAATAACTTAAACAGTGGTATGTTTGAGGTTTAAAAAATGCCTGAAAACTTACAAGTATTTGCTTTTCTTACAAAAAAAAAAAAAAAAAACCTGAGTTGCATTCCTAGAAAACTACCCCCAACACACACACACACACACACACACACACACACACACACACACACACACACTTTAAAATAAATCTATTTTAAGTGGCATGTCCCATGTGTGAGTTGTCACAATGCTAAACTTCAGCTTCAAGGCTTCCATGTATAATCATGTAGACCTCAGGCTCTGTGTCAATAAAGTGTTAGTGCTCTCCAGAGCTAACTCAAACATTCTCATCTATAACACTTCACGGCCCCCTAGGTCCTCAGATGACTTAATTAAAAACATTGGAACCCATACTACTCAGTCTACAAATGGCCACATAAGTCTCCTTTCTATGTTCAACCCAGATGTGAGGTAATCTCCTTCACAAGAGTAACTTGGCCTCAGTGCAAAAATGTAATCCTTTCAGAGACTGAATTAAAAGCCACTAGCCATAATTGTTCACAGGTTTTTTACTCTAGCTTTTTTGTTCAACCTTTCCTTAAGACTATGAGTATATACAAGTCAGCCCTCATCTTCAGATTTTATTGAAAGGCTGATGGGAAGGACAGATTTGTCTGCATCTTCTCTCATGTTTTCAGTTCCCACTCAAACTCACTTGCAAAGTTCTTGAGCAAAGCGATCATTGCCTGTTTAGTACTTTGGGATACTATTTAGTACTATGTTGGGCAGCGGTTTAGATTGATTGAAGCCTTCCGTCTTGGAGTTCCTTCAGTAAGGCACACAGTGTTTACAGGGAGAGAAGACAACAGGGAAAAGTAAAACATTCCGTTCTGCAGGAAGTGCCTTAAGCACAGGAAGTAAACTCAGTAACTTCAGGAAGACCCTGAAACTAACCAGATTCACTAGACCTCTCCTTCCCCAAACACATGTAAGCAGAGAGACAGTCTCAGAGGCACTCTCAGTCAAACCAAACTGCAGGAAAGAAGTAGAAACTAGCCAAGATTCCTGGAAGAGGCTCAGACAATGAGCCTGGAGGCTGTGCAGTGCATGCTTGGTTTCCAGCTTTCATGAGCTGTTACCCATCTGGGCATGGGCTTTAGCGACACAGCTGTCTTTGAGTTAAATTTCTGCTCCTATAAGTTACCCCTCATCCATATTCCTGTAAGAAACCCTAATAAAACTCATTGGTTCATCAAGTTGGACTGGTGTGTTGTTGGGTCTCTAACTGGGGTGAATAGTTGTCTGTATTCCCAGGAATACTGGCACATGAAATCAAATCAATTTTATTGCTGTCAATAGTCCTTTCATTGTGAGAAACGGTTACATCTGAGATCACAGGAAAATAGTCAGCAGCCCATGAGACCATCAGAATGCAACTGTAAAACACAGCACTGTATGTCAGAAGTAAGAAGACTGAGTCATCCATGTGTGTTTTAAAGATGTGCAGGATATTGTAGCAAAACAGGACTTTTGTACCAATGTTGTAATTTGCATTGGATTCATACATCATAGATATGACCTTTTATGAAGATGCATTGAACAAAGAAAGAATTAGTGAGGCTTTGGTTAGTTGTAACTGTTCTCTGTATTAGCTTGGTCAGGTTGCTGCAGCAGAATATTTCATATCAGGGGCAGAGAAGCAGAGACTTATTTGCTCACAGTCATCGAGGCTGGAAGCCCAAGACTACGTGCTGTGAGGATTTATTTCTCTGCAGTCTCTCTGCTTGGCCTGCAGAAGGCTACCTCTCTGGGTGCTCATACAACCTCTCCTTCGTGTGGCTGTCTGAGTTTCTTCCCCTTGGTGGACTCAGGACTTCAGTATGAGTGCATTCGACCTCAGTGGCTCACTTAAAGCCTTTGGCTCATGCTAGGAGTAGGTGGTTCCCTCTGGAAACAAAGGGAACCCATAGTTCTCTCAACCCTGGCAAATTGAATGAAGACCATTGAAATGAGGGGGCTAAATTGAAAACCTCTAACTCCATAAATAGGCTGCAGAAAGGATTCATCTTCACTGACAATCAAGAAGCCATTTGTGCCCACCCTTAGGTAGGAATTTATTTTTCTGTTTTTCGGGACCAGGTTGAGTTTTCAGATTAGTTCCCTGCTCTGGCTTCCAAAACTGTCTCAACTTTCCCCCTGAACTGAAGAGTCTTGTTTCTACTGTTTCCAAGATACACCTTGGTTTAACCCGGTTAATCCAAGCCAAATGAGATTATAAAGGACCATGACTTATTTTTTCTTGTCTCAATTCAAACAAAGCCTGGAGCAGCATAATACCTCACCATGCCAAAATAACTTTCTGGCAGAAACAACAATCATAAACTATGTTAAATCTTTGCTGTTTTCTAGTTATTCAAGCAAATCCAAACCTAGGCAATATCCCCATCAAAATAAAACTGCTCAGTAACAAAATAACTTCTAATTATTCTGAAGTACAACCCAATTTATTCTCTAAATCCAAGTTTTTAATCTTATTTTTATAATGCTTATTAATTTTTGATAATTTCATATAGCACATTTAGATTATATTTCTCTCCATCCCCAATACCTCCCATATCCTTCTTCATCTCCATATTCATTCAACCTCACGGCTTCTCCCCTATCAACACATCAAGTACAGTCTGTGTTGGGCTGAGTAACTCCTAGGCATGGGACCTATCCTGCAGTATGGAGGATATACAAAGTGTTACACCATTGAAGAAAACTGACTTTCTCTTTCTCAGCAGCAATCAAATGTAAATAGCTCCTCAGATGGGGTAGGAATTATGTTCACTCCTTTCTTCTGTGGTCTGTCCTGAGCTCTTGCTGGCTTTACCATATTGTACAATCACTGTGAATTTACCTGTGCATCTCTCTGTACCTCGTCCAAGTGTGTCTTGAAATCACCCATCACCTCTGGCTCCTGCAATCTTTCTATATCCTCTTGTGCATTGCTCTCGGAGCCTTGATGAGCAGGTATGATTTAGGGCTGAGCACTACAAAGTCTCTTTTTCTCTGCATGTTGGCTAGTTGTGGGTCTCTATTAATTGTCATCTACTGCAAGAAGAAAGCTTCTCTGATGACATTTGAGTGATACACTGATCTATGGGTATGCCAATAAGCCACTATACTAAGAGTAGATTTATTGTTATGTCCATTTAGCAGAGTAATAGCAGTAGATTTTCCCAAGCCCATCACTTACCTGGCCACTGGTTCTTGGCCTCACTGACAGTTTAAAGTATGAGATTTATTTATCTATTTATTTATTTATTTATTTATTTATTTATTTATTTTGGAGAAGGCCTTAAATCCAATCAAAAGAAAGTTGGTTGCTGTGGGACAATCTTCACATACTGCCAATATGTGTTTCTTTCATTATCAATAAAAAGCTGATTGGCTGATGGCTAGGCAGGATTGGGGGGGTGTGTGTGGACAGAGACCATGCTATGAAAAGGATGGAGCTAGATGCAGAGGAAACAGGGTGTGTAGAAAACCAGGTAACAAGCCATGGCCCGTGTGGTTAAAACTTACATAAGAAATACAGGTTAATTTAAGTTGTAAGAGCTAGTCAGCAACAGGCTTAAGCTATCAGCTGAGCACTTGTAATTAATAATAGCTCTCCTAGTGGTTATTTGGGGAAGGCTTCCAGGACACAGAGAAGCTCTGAGTACAGTCTTGCTACTATTGCATCAATGGGCATATCTTGCTATGTTGTGGAAGTTTTCTTGTTTTGCTGGGTCCTGCCACTTTTCTCAGCCCCAAATGAACAGACAGAGATGTTATATTAATTATTAAACTGTTGGCAGATGGCTAGGGCTTCTTATTGGCCAGCTTTGTCTTAATTATTGACTCATTCTATTAACCTATGTATTTCCCCATGGTCTTGGCTTACTGGAGAAGGGTCTGGACCAGTTACTCCTTTGTGGTCTACATGGCTTCTCTTTGTGCACCCTCTCTGCCTACCTTTCCCAGAATTCTCCTCGTCTCCTAGTCCCACCTATCTTCCTGCCCCTACTGTCTATAGGCCAAACAGTGTTTTATTCATCAACCAATAAGAGAAAAAAATATACAGAAGGACATCCCCCATCATTGCCAGGAAGATCTTTGTTTTAACTCACAGAACTCACAGCTGGATGAGACTGATGATCATTTTTCTCCTCTGGTAGTGTGCATGGGTACTTCTAGCACTATGGAAACTAGACAGTGGAAAATAAGCATCCATTTGAGTACAAGCTGGGTTTCTCAAATATGCCCTGTCTTCAGCAATAAGGGCTGTAGCAGTTTGAATAAGAATTGCCAACATAAGCTCATATATGTGAATGCCTATTCATCACAGAGTGGCAGTACTTAGAGGAATTAAGAGGTTGGGCCTTGCTGGGGTAGGTTTACACTTTCTGGACAGAGTCAGACACATCTTCATGTTTCTATTGTCTCATCAGCTTGCATTTTCTACAAATGGCATATCTAGTTTCTTGACCTGTTTTGTTTTTTGTCTTTTTTTTTTTTTTTTAATACTTGGGTATCTTTTTTTTTTCTTCTTCTTCTTCTAAAAGATTTGTACAAGTTCTGACATACTGTATGTTGTAATCACTCAGGTGTTTTCTGATGTATTTCTATCTGGTAACTTTTGAGATTGTATTGATCCATCAGTTTTTATCCTTTCCTTTATAACATGTTTAAAATAGCTTTGTCCAATACAAAAAATATATTTTGTCTCAACTTCTTTGTGAATTGACCCTATAGTTCCAAGTTTTATACTTTAAATTGATTTTTAATGTATTGTTATAAGAAGTATAAATTTCAGTTTTAAATTCAATCTTCTCCAAGTTTTTTCAGTTTTCTTATCAAAAGTGACTGCTTATCCTCTTTATTGATCCATTATCTTTTCCATGACAAACAAGGTTCCCATATGTACGCATGTAAATATAATGTATACAGTGTACATTCATTATAGATTAATAGATGGTATCTGAGTCTTTTATTATGTTTATTTTGTGTCTGTTCTTGAATCATTATTATACTTGTTTTAATTAATTTATATTTATAATATATTTTAATATCTGTAGGGTATAAAATACAGTATATTTTATTTATATTTATATTTTGTAAATATAAATATTTTTAAGATTTTACTATTTATATTTTATAATGATATATAAAGAGTATCTTTTTTCTTATCTTTTCCAAAACATATGTATTAGATGGCAAGTCCATGTAAGTTTTAGTGTTACATTAACACAATCACTTAGTATTTGCCTTAACATTGTCATCTTTACATGTTATTTGATGATTAATTAGGATTATGCTTCTCTTCATTTACAAATGTGATTTAATTCTCTACTTAACTTTTTACAATGACACAGGGCCAGTCAGCTTGATGCTCACTGATTGGCTAGACTGGCCATCCACTCCCAAGAATCTTCCTGTATTTACCTCAGTGACACTGGGATTACAGCCACTCACTGTCATGGCCAGCCTCTTTTCCTCTTTTTTTTTTTTTTTTAATGTGGGTATGGGGATTTGAACTTGGGTCTTCATGATTGCATAGTAAGCACTATACCTACCTAATTATCTGCCAAGCCCCCACCCAGAGGTTCTTACTTCTCTATTTGTGTGTCTCTTATTGGATTCCAGATGCTAGATGTGGCTAAAGCTTGTGGATCTCTGAAGACTCCTAGGTTCTAAGCTGTCATTTTCCATTTTTCCCATTGTCCCTGATGTAGCCTATAAGGCAATCTTTCTCACTTTCCTTGGCTCGCACACTCCTTCATGAAATTCTTCGTTCTGACCTCAGTGCAATGGGAAGAGCGTCTGAGACATGCCAGCAACACCACAGAATGTTTTCAAGGCCTCATCCCTGTATACCATTAGCCCCAGCCTTGTAGACTTAGACTTGCTGCAGCTACAACATGGCAGACCGGTCCTCCACTCCGCATTGCCCACATTATCGCCGCTGTGCCCTGTCCTGACTTTATCTCTTCTCCCTGATGTCTTCTTGGGAATCCGTAGGGCCCCTGGCATCTCCATATGTGACTTTGTTGAGTAGCTTCACTTGCTCTCTGTCACTTGTATGCTGACATCCACTCTCTACCTGCCTTATGCCACTCTTCTAGATCTGACCTATAGTCCACTTTCAGCATCCTTTCCACGCACAGCTAAATCATCACAGTATCCCTTGATGAACAAGTCTGACTCTAATGGGGCTACTCTATAGAAGTCTGTACCCCTCGCCTTCCATCATCCAACTGTTACCAGTCAGTAGCTGTACTCTTCCAAGTCATGTCCTCTCATGCCTCTTTTGTGCTTGCTGCTCTCTTTATACTGCGTGCAATGTATTCCGCTTTCATCTTATAAGCCCCATTTATCCTTTTAAGTGTCAGCTCTTCTTGGCTTCTCCTCCTTAACCTGGGAAGTTAGTAATCCTTTCTTTTGTGCTCCAATAGCTGCATGTTTGCACTTTCATCATTGTCTTACATTACTTTTTGGCTAGCACCGGTTTTCAAGTCTGTCTGTTCAGACTAGTCTGTTTTCTCTTTAACTGTATTTCCTTTTCCAGAAAATCAGCTCGTGTTTATCTAATTATTATTTTATTAATAAAAAATGGAAGTCAGATATCGAGGTGAAAGCCTAATTGATCAGAGAAGTGGCAGAAAAGCGACTATAACCTCCTCTCTCTCCCTCCCTTTTTTCTTCTTATTCCTCAATCCAAAAAGGCCTAGCCTCTTTCTTTCTAAGCCCCTCCCTACTACTTCCTGTGTCTTTCTGTATGTCCTGAGTCCTCCAAAACCTCTATGGCTAATTCTGGTCAGCCAGTAGCTAGCTCTGCCCTCTGATTCAATCAAGGTAAACTTTATTGTCAGTCTCAGGAGTGTGATCAAAATATCCCGCAACATGGACGGGATTTAATATGTGCTGAAAAGAGTTTGTGTAACATGAACTACTTAGACAGATGGACTGGATGGTTCTATGCAAGACCGCTAGGGGCGAATACCATGCCCTAGAGTGAGATTTACCTTAGTCCTAGTGGGTATGAGCTCTCAGAGTGGAGCAACCCAAGATGATTTTGGACTGGAGCAGTGAGAAACGAGAAGCATTTAAATGCTCTGAAATCTCTAATGTAGGTGTGAGGAGAGAGACTATGAACAGGGGAGTAAGGAGGAAGTGCCCTTGAAGAAGGGCCAGCCATATTGGGTTCACAGTCATCCAGGACCTAGAACTTCCAAGTCCCACCGGTGGTTCCCCAGAGGAGCCCAGCCCTGGGGTTCAGACAGAGCACAGAGGAGCACAGGGAGCTTACGGTGAGAGGCAGAAGATGCTACTCTAGTAGAGAAGACAAAGAGTGGGGACCCTGCCATGAGAGGCTGCTCCATGGGACACAAAAGAAAACCAGGAAAGAATGAGAAGGGCCAGACAGAAGGTTGGCATGGACCCATTTAATCACCCTGGAGAACAATTTTAAAGAGTAAAAAGTCAACAGGGTTGAGATTGAAGCTTTTAAGATGGGGCTGGTTTGGTCAGGAGAGGGCCTTCCTTGGTGACCTTCAAGAGAGCCATTTCTGAACAGGTGAGGGGGCGGAGACCCTGCCGGATGTGAGAAGGTGGGCGGGAGGAAGCAGAGGGGGCAGGTGTTGTCCATTCCATGGAGAATTTGGCCTTGGGGGAAGGGTAGGCAGGGCAGAGGCAAAGGAGTTACACTTTGTGTTACGGAGGCAACTGCTCTGCATCTTCTTCTCAGCACCCAAATGGCAAACCATGCAAGCCCAGTGACACCCTCCTCTCAACTCTGTCCTGTTTTCCCCTACTCCTTGCTATCTCGGTGTCTGTCACCTTCCCTCTGAAGAGGCTGCTGACTCTGTTCCCCTTTCCCCTCACCCTGTTGCTCCTTTGTGATGAAACAAAACCTCTCAAAACATTTCCTACATCATCTCTTGTGTGGTCAAAGACGCAAATACATACAGAATTCCCCATGCACAGGTCTCAAAACTCTGAGTCTCGCTCAGGTAGCCCAGCCCATTCTACCCTTCAGGTCCATGGAGCTGCCCCCTCTTGCCCAGTCCTACCTTTCCTTCTAACCTTCTTCACCCCAGTAAACCATCAAGCTTCTACTTCAGTGGCTGGCTGAACCACACCTCAAGCTACTCTCAGGCTTCACTTTCTAGAAATTCCCACAGTTCCTTTACTCTCTCCACTGAAAGCTGACCTTCCAGAAAAAGTTTCTTTGACAAGATGTTCTTCTTCTTTGTTTCTTCTGGGTAGCAAGCAATCACTACCTTTGGAAATTGGGGCATGGACAGAAAGCATGGAGAACTTTGTATCCTCTAGTCAGCTAGAACTTGCCCCAAAGTCCTGGCTTCTTGACTTAATTTCTGCTTTAAAACATACTCTCTCTCTCTCTCTCTCTCTCTATATATATATATATATATATATATATATATATATATATATATATTCTGTACATGCAACTATGAGTTGTTTTTCTGTACATATACTTTTCACAACACACATACACGTATACACACATACATAAGAGAGAGACTCAAACTTGAATTATGAAGAAAATGAACCCGCAAATACAGGAACTGGCTCAAAGGGTGAAGACATGGATAGCCTGGAGAAAGGGAATTTTCCACTGCCCAGAGAAAATGGCTCTGCAGTAGGTACTGGGCCATCCCTTTGTTCTGGAGCTGACAGATGCTCCATTGTCAGCATCCTCTGGCAGGGCTGGGGGACAAGAGAGGCTATCAGTGCCACACAGGTTAGCACCTCGTGCTACTCAGTTTAGTACTTAGCAGAAGTACCTTGTATTGTTCTTTGTTTCTTGTGCGGCTACCTTTTCATTCCATGAGAAACTGAGCATTGAAGGGAGGTTTCCTGTAACTGAGGTTAGGACAAACTCAGAAGCTGAACCAAGACGGCACTTCTACCTGCCAGAGGCTGGCTGAAAGCAGAGCTGAGCTGTCTCGCTCCTACCCTGTAGGATCCAGTACTCCCTAGGGCACAGAGCACAGTAGGGGCCAACCCATACTCTCTCCATACTCTCAATTAAATGGCAGGCAAATGTACCTTCTTGCTGCTGGGTGCGGAGGAAGGAAAACATCGCTCTCTTGTTCCTGCCAATGCTCAGTGCCAAGCTAAGCCCCTGCAGGTGCACAGGCAGAGCTATAAATACTTGCCGCATTGTTCTTCTTATTGGTGCCAAACAACACCAGCTCCTTCCCTAGGGAGCTGATAAATAAATGAGAAAGGCCACCCAAACAAAGCAGGCTTCGCTCGGGGCTGTGCCCAGATAATTCCAGTTGTCATGTGGCCTTTATGGTAAAAGGAACGGGAAACCTTGACCAACCTCTTCTGGACACAGAGTCCCAGCACAGCGCTATGACCAAAGGGAAGGCGGTGGTGGCTTCAATCAATCCTTAGTGTCAGTCTTTGATGAACGATACCAGGGTTGCCTTCCTTATTGTCTGAAACATTCCATAGTATCCTCTTAACAACCTGTGGTGCGGTGTGGCCCTTTGTGTTTCAGGCATGTAGAACTTGGACCCAAACCTTTGTCTTCTGGCAACAGATCCAGGCTTCTGCTTAGTTTTCTACCTCTCTTGGCAAAAGCTTTTGGAGCATATTGGTAAGCCATGCCCTTCCATACTGATTCACACGGGGCCAGTAGTTAGCTTACACTAAGGTAGGCATCTTGGCCTGACTCTGCCCTCTGGTGAATGCCAATTTGGGTCTTAAGGAAAGCCTCAATCTTTGGGAAAGACCCTTTCCAGAGACCCTTCCCATGGAGTAGGTGGTGTTCTGTATGGTACCTTGCTTCCTCTGACTTGCAACCAGATGGCAATAAGAGAAATTTGGGAGTCATACACTGGGGAGAGTCTGGTCTCAGCTACCACTGTCAAGAGCTAATTTTACTCCATAGACTTCCAGCATGCTCTCTGGACTTTCGGGGTTCCAGATCAGGTGTTCAGAAAGGCTGGGAAGAGTGAGATGTCGGGAATGCAGCAGGACATTAAGGTTTGGTGTTGAGGAGTCTGTCCAAGGACACCCCCATATACCCAGAGAGGTCCTTTCCTCCCCCACAGCAGAGAAGGGATCTTCCCGCTCATTCCTTTGACTTACATACATAGCAAGATGTGTCCCTAAGATGTTAGCAATGAACCTCCTTTCTATTGGGAATATCTTCTGTGGCATGCTCTGGTCTGGATGCTAAGTCCGAAAAGTAAAGAAGTGGCTGCAGGCAGCAAAGCCATCTAAGCCCTTTGACCTCAGATGCGGAGCTACCAGGTTCACCCTGCAGTCTTTAGGTCTTGCTTTGGCACAGTATTTCTTCCCTAAGCTCTCATCCCTCCCACCAGGAATGGGAAATTATACTCTGTGCCACAGCCCAATGCCGGAAGATATTTTGTTATATAGGCTAAGACATTGCCTTGATTCTCAGACTAGACATTGGACTTCTGAGATTGTTAAAGACTATGGGGATTCTCGAAGTTGGACTAAATGCATTTTGTGTCATGAGACGGCCATGAGCCTGTGGGGACCAGAGAAAAGAATGTGGTGGTTTGAGTGAAAACTGTCCTTCATAGTCTTAGGTATTAGAACACTTTTTTCCCAGTTTCCTAATTCAAATCACCTCAGAAATGGATGTATAATAAACTGCTACATGATTGTGGGGGGGGGGGTGAGGGGCAATCTAATCAGGGCTGAGCATTTCAAGGAGAAGGATTGTAATTGCAAGTGCAAGCCATTAGGATACGTCTTACTAAGAGGCGGATTTAAGAAAAAGCTTGAACACTGCGGGAGAAGTAGACTTTGTAGATACATAGCGATAATAACATTGCAGGCAGAGGCAACAAGTGGATGTCAAAGTTGGGAGCACACTAGTGTGTTTGGTTGACAATGGTTGACATGGTAGAATGGAAGATCAGGGCAAAGAAGGGCAGCTGGAGCAGGTGGTCAGAGATCTCCGGGAAACACCCCTTTAGGCCATGAGAATCGTTATAGTTGGCTATGCTTTCCTCTTTGAGAAAATAAGGACTCTGTGAAAGAGGCCTGTGCGTTGCAGGGAGTTGACAGTCCTTTTCCAGTACTCTAGGAAGGGCTGATGGAGACCTTGAACAGGGAGGGAGTGATGTGAAAGAAGAATCAAGTCAGCATCTGGGATCTCCCACCAGAACAGACAGGGACTATGAAAGAGAAAGGGCAAGTTGTTCATTCTAGCAGCTGGAAGGATGGTCTTGCAATGCCAAGACAGAGAAGACCATGAGTAGAGAAGGGAAAGGAGGCACAACACTAGCTCCATTTTAGACAGGAATATTGAAAAGGAATGTGCAGCAGAAAAGGGGTTCACAGCTCTGCCACTACCTAGCTAAATGAGTGGGCAAGCCAGTTCCACTATCAAGGTCCTCCTCTCTTCATCTGCAAAGACAAATACTGTTTCTTCCCAGGCAAGTCATGGGGGCTCAGAATCATTTGCAATTTCCACAGTATCTGGAGCATGACTGGACTGAATCAACAGTGGTTATGGCTACTATTCACGGGAAGGCTAGAGTAATGCAGAATAGCAATCAACATTTTCCAGTCTCCAGAGGGCGGAGTGTTTGTGTGACGGGCAGATACCTTCTTTGAAGTTTGTAAAGGTCAGCGCTTTGCCAGCTGCCTGCTATAGACAAAAGGCAATGTGGTTTTCTCCATCACTGTTTTTTGGTGTCTTACTTGCGTACCTCAAACAAATGACCTGAGGCCAATTCCCTACACTGCTGGGACCACTCTAAAGAGAAGTTCTTTCTTATCATCAGATCTGAATGTCCTTGGTGCAAAGAGAAGCAGCCTTCCTGACACCTTCCCATGGACTTCCCCAGACAATCTGCATGGAAGAGATAGTAACCTCAACGTCAAAGTCTTGGGTTTGTAGGCTGTGTGGCTTTACCAAAAGTAATGTTATTATTCTCAGCTTGTTTTTCTCTTTTGCGAAACTAAAAATAAGAGAACATGAGTTCCAGTCCTGTTAAAGATGTGAGTCATACCCTGGGGCGGTAGGTTTGAATTCTAGCTTCTCATTTCTTAGCTGTGTGGCCTTGTATAAGTGACTTGAAACTTGTGAGCCTCAATTTCCATATTTTAGCATGGAAGATATAATAAAGTACATTTCTCTGTGTGGTTGTTGAGACTCAAATGAAATAAACAAAAATGTTTAAAACACAATGGAATGGAATAGGTTCTTTGGCAATTTCAACTATTGCAATTACAGATAGATGGTCTTAGAGCATCGTAAAGTGTTTTCTATACATGGCTTGGTGTTTGTATCTGTGCCTCATGATTTATAATGTCCCGCAGTCTGTTTCTGATGCTGTGAGTCTTTGCTTCCCAAGCTAACTCACAGGAGCATCTAGATTCACTCAAACAGTAAGCATTTGATTTGGAAATGCAAAACAGAAAGTGCAGGGCATAAGTCAAGTCATCTCAAGAAGCTTTTACAGCCAGTTCTTCAATAGAGTAAAATTGCACCCCCTTATTTTCTGCTTTGTATACTGAGCTGTTGAATTTACTTATTTTTTAGTTCAAAGGCCACTCTCTTCTTCAGCTCTGGCCTGCCTCCACATACTGTGATTGCTATGAAATCAGGGTGTGTGTGTGTGTGTGTGTGAGAGAGAGAGAGAGAGAGAGAGAGAGAGAGCTGATGGTTTATAAGTGACGTGTGTTCAGGCTGAGCATTGAAAACATGTGGACATGTGTCAAAATGGATCTGTAGAAAGACAAAAGAAGTATTTGAGTAGCGCTGAGATTTGCAGTCCCAAGAACACTAAAGCATGGGCAGTCAGCAAGCTTTGTAAAACAGGACTTGTGGGGTGCCAACTATGTGTCCTGGGGCCTGATTAATCCATGCTCCAGACAGATGTATATGACATACCCCACACAGGAGGCTTCTGAATGCAAATGCCTCTTTGCTCATCCAATTTGCTCTTCAACTACTGAATTTCTAGCTTATGTAATCAGGGTCTGGGCAGGCCTAGGCCTTTGATAGGCTTATGCAGAATGTATCTGTTTCTGTAGGTCAAGTTATTTGCACTTGGTGGAACTTGGCTCAGTTCCCAAATTCTCCTGTCTACCAGCTATGTGACATGGAGCCTGTTGTTAATATGGCTTGACCCTGCTGAACCTCGACTCCACCAAATAATCTCACCATGTATTCCTTAGGGTAATCGAGAGGACAGTCACTCTGTTCAGTAAGCAAACAAGCAACAATCATGGAAAGTACTGCTACTTTGTTTGCCCTTTGTCATTCCACGTTTGTTAAGTTCCTGGTCTGTAGACAAATAGCTTTCTGTCACCTGGAGCATAAAGGCTATCACAGAGCCTGACAGAAGCCAGGCCTTGTATTTACTTCTTGCCATTAAATAAATAAATAAATAAATAAATAAATAAATAAATAAATAAAACTACCTATTTAGCTTTTTTGGCTGTTTGTATAACAGCTCACCAGGGAAAGGAGAGAAAGCACTTAGCCACCTCTTGCATCTCAGCCACACTACCAGGTTCCCTCTGTGATGCATCCAATGTGACAGTGGCTCCTGGCTCAATCTATGCCACTCATTCAGATAGCCCTGGGCAAATCAGTGCTCTCTGTTAGAGTTGCAACTTTCCCTGTCTGTGAAATAAGAGAATCTTTAAGTCTCTAAGGTCCCTGCTAGCTGTAGCAGCTCTTTGCTCAGCTGGGTCCTCCTATATCATTCTCACTGACAAATGTACAATCTTTAATCCAGCTATTCGAAATAATCAGCTGCACCTGTAACTCATTAAAACAACCAAATCCTTGGGCTCCCCAGGTGCCCTCAAGCACTTTGGAAGGTTCTTAAAAGAATCTTTTAAGCAACCGGAAGAGTCTTCCACCACCCATAGGAACATTCCCAATGTCCTGGCTACCTGCCCTGTGGATGGCATCTACCTTTCTTCAAGCAACAAGAAGCAAGAAGCATCCTGCTTAATGAAGAGAGAATGAGGACTCTAGGCAACAGGGACTGACCATTTGATGGAAAAACAAACATTGAGCTTGGCTTTCTAGGAAGTTCTGGATCACCCAGGACAGCAAAGGAGACCTACTTGTAGGAGAGATGATGCAGGAGGAGAGAGGTCCCCTCAACTCCATTCTCTTCTCTTTCTGAGCCTAAGTAAGCTAGATATCTGAAAGTGTATTTCTCTGGAACTCAGTCCTCTGGTTTCTATTCCACGTTTCCCGAGGAAAGTGACCTTTGAAAGGAGAAGCTGATGTCAAACAGACACTCGACATAATATTACATTGTATTTTGTCATTACTTAACAAGTGTCTTCTGTCTATCCTGCAATAGGGGACAGTATGCATGTGTCTACACTAATTTAATTCAAGAAGTTTGTCAAGGTTTCCATAAATGTCTGGTTCAGACTCGACTTCAGAAGCTGTGTATTCTCTTGGCTTGTTGGGAAAATCCCAACCTAAACATGCACACAGTCATGAGTCCATGCACACAGTCATGAGTCCATACATACATCCACATGTACCTACACAAACACATTTATTCAACACTTGGGAATGTTCACTTGGTGCCTTTAAAATCAATGTAAATTTGTGGGTTCCATAACATATCAATGGCCATGAGAGCTGCTCACTTTCCAAATGATGGGCTTTGTGGCCATAGCACCCTATCTAGATCTGGAAGTTATCGTGTGTGGTTCTCTTTCATGGTAGAATGCATGAGGACTTTCAGTTCTCTGATATTATACAGTGGCTTTCTAAAGACAAGATGAGAGGGCAGTGTTGTAAGGACAGGGATCTTCTACGGTATAGCTTGCAAAAGAACACACGTTTGGGGTTCAAAATCCACAAGAGTCATAGACCTGTCCCTGTACCCCAGTATGATACCAACACATAGCAGAGGGTTGCCAGGATGGCAACATTTACAGTGATCACTCTCTGAACTATGACTTCCATCAAATATATTAGAAGCACTATGTTAGGTCCTGAGATAACATAGTACTTGGTTTCTGTGATTGTGCAGCTATGACAAATGCATTATGTTTTAAAATGTATAAGTTGAACTGGAATATAGATTTTAAGACACTATGAGCTAATAAGAGAGAAAATAATTCTTTGGGTGACTTTCCTTTAATTTTAGCACAGGAGTCACTCATTTGAGGCAAAATCCCTTTTGGTGATTTTTATGTGCACTCCACTGTGTGGAGGTGAGAAGGAGTACAAATAATCCATCTGAAGTGGAGAAAGGAGACCTAGAAAACAGAATTCAAGTCTCCTGACTCCCTCTTATCCATACACTCAAAATTGTCCAGGCTTAAACATTGTATCAGTCAGTGGTTAGTCTTGTAGCAGACAGTATGGAGATGAGCTAAATGGGTTCCTATCCAATTCTGATCAGAGGCTCCTCCCTGTAGACCAACCTAAGAGTGTCCATGAGGGTCAGACTGGCACCATCACCATAAGATGCTATTCAGAGAACCCAACTAGAGCAAGCCCAGGCATGTTTAGAGCTTCACTTGCCTTGGTGTTCTCTCTGTGATTAGCTTTGAGGATAGACCTTTCTATAGGTTTGTTTTGGCTATGTGGTCAGATCTGGTAAGTTCTGTAGCCATTCTTGGCTCCTGACTTTGTCAGTTTCTCATTGTGCTTTTAGTTCTGGTGTTGAGTTTAGGTATCTTGTGCCGTACATCTCAGGGCCTCGTTGTACTGTGCGGTAAGTGTTGTCACATCGAGAGGAAGCTCCACACAAGGCTGGTATGGCAGACACTCTGCTTGCCTGTCATCTGTAGTTGATTGGCCATGTGTGCCTAGGGCATACTTTGTGAAACTGGTGCCTGGGGAAGGGTGCAATGAATCCACATTGTGCTCTGCAGACGTGGTTTTCTCCATCCCTGGCCACCTGTGAATCATCTGAAGTCAAACTCTAAACTGAATGAGCTTCTGAGGATCAAATGCTATATAGGACCTGGCACTTAAGAAAAGAGTAACACTTCACAGTATGTCCTATCATGGCTAAGATAGCACATGAGACATAGTGATCTTGCCATTATGATGGGAAATTCATTTGACCTTCCATGGTTCCCATCACAATTAACCTCCTGGAGCTTTTGACTTCCAGCATGAATATGGGGTGAGGTATTTTCTTCCAAGCTAAAGCTTGGAGCCTGGAGAGAAAGTAGCAAGAGGAGGCTTAAGGCCTCCTTCTTCCCTAAGAACACTTAATGAGAAAACTTCAGCCTCCCTAAGATGTGGTTTTGAGCTACGAGCTCCTCAGACAGTGAGTTAATGATGAAGGAGAAATTTCTGCCTTTTCAATGGGGCTAGTCCAAGAACACATCAGCAGGGTTTGTTTGAAGAAGCCAACCCCTTTCCTGCCTCCCTGTAATGACTTACAGTTAATTCTGGATGGACCAGATGATCTGGTGCTCAAACAGAATCTCAGCAATAGTAAAACTGCTTTGTGGGTTTGTTGAGTGTTTTATAGCTCACAAGACCTTTCTTGTGTTATCTCATTTGAGCCATGGAAACCCTAGACATAAAACATTACTATCCTCATTTCTTGGAAGAAACAGTCCAGAAAAGCTTCAATGATTTTTCTGATGGCTATACACTCACTTGGTGACTAACCATGACTTAGCCTTAAGTCATCTACTTCAAAAGGACTGTTTTCCTTGATGTGCATTCCCAGCCACAGAGAAACAATGTTTTGGTTTGCTAGGGCTCTAGAATCATCTGTAAGGGGGTGGACCTGGTAGAGATACTGATTGTTGAAGAAGAAAAAGCAGGAGTGAAGGTCTGAACTTTTGGAGAAGTTACTCTGAACTCTGACCTGAATGTTGGGTGTTTTGTGAAGTGTCAGGGCTAATTCATTTTGGATGGCTATGCTGCAGCTTGCCTCAGTGTGGGAGGAGAGATAAACTGTGGTTCATGTTCTCATCCAATCTGGAGAAAGTGGAGTTCTTTCCTTGGGATTTTATACATTAACTGTATCATGGGAGGTCACTGTGGTCCCTGAGAAGCCAAGTGTCACCATATAACAGTGTGATTTGTGCTTTCCATATAAAAGGCTGGCAGGCTTAAAGATAGTAAGAAAATGTAACCTTTGTTTTAAAGAATCTTATATCTTGGTCTTCACACAAAAAAATTGACTGAAGTTAGTGTTGAAACTCTTATCATTATAAATGGGAAAATTTGATGTTATACGTTCATAAATGCAAAGTATTACACTTAGTAATTGATACAAAAACAGTATACATAATTCTTTGACTCAAGAAAAACATTGGCATGTAAATTTAGGCTAAGTAATTTGTTTCTGTGTTCTAGGGTAGTAAATAATTGACACAAAGATAACAAATTAAATGTTAAAAAAAAATGCATCTTTTTAAAAAGAATGTTTATCAATGACTAATAATGGGCAAGGCATTCCTTGTATGCAATAGTATACGTTTAATCACTTAAAGGAGTTAGAATTAGATTGTGCTGTAAGAATTTATTATTATTCATTAGAAATTCTGAGCATAAGACAGATTCCTCAGTAATGCTGACACTACAGGATGCTTGGGGGGGGTAGCTATGAAGACATCTCTGTTCCTTTTTGGATGTTTAATGGCAACTTTAGGGGCTGACCACAGCCCCTTTGAGATACTTTATGTGGTGTATTTTGTCCATGCTTTAATAAATAAAACTTGCCTGAAGACAGGGTGTGGAGCTAGCCACTAGTTAGCCATAGAAGCCAGGCAGTGGTGGCTACACCTTTAATTCCAGCATTCAGGAGGCAGAGGCAGAAGGATCTCTGTGATTCAAAGCCACCCTGAGCTACCAGAGATTGATCCATTCTAAAAGAGAAACAAAGCCAGCAGTGGTGGCTCACACCTTTAATCCACTAGGGAGGTGGTGGCAGGAGTGATATGTCTGGGCAGAGAGAAGAATATAAGGTGGGAGGAGACAGGAGCTCAGAGCAATCAGTCTGAGGATTCCCAGAGAAAGGGTAGTCCATTCGGCCTGAGGATTCAGTAGAGGAAAGAATTAGTGGCTGGCTGCTCTGCTTCTCTGATCTTTCAGCATTTACCCCTACATCTGACTCTAGGTTTTTATTATAAAGACTAATTAGAATTTGTGCTGTAAATTTATCTCCTAACTCCATTTGTTCTGGAGCCATTTCACCAAGAAGTCTTTTAATTATCAATTATTGTCCAAATAATTTTTCTACAAAGAAGGGCCTTGCCGGTCCAGAGATGCAAATAAACATCTGGTCTACCTGGAGGCAATATCTGTTGGCATGGATAAATTGACATTACATATAATTTCATTCTCTGTACATTTGAGAAAAAGCATTATTATCTAGCCTAATGTAGAGTCTTCGTGAGTCTAAACAGTGTTGCTTTCACGATTTAATGAACGACATTAAAACATACATTTGAAAGCTCACAGAGATTTCTCCCTTGCTGTCTTCTAATGCTTGGGAATTTTTTGTGATATTCCAAGTGTTTAATGATATTCCCCTGTTCAAAGTGTAGTAGGTTAAATCAGCAGTCATTTTTCTGCTCACAATTCTACAGATCAGAAATTTTGTAAGACTCCCTGAGTACACAGATCATTGCTGGGGTTACTCATATGCAGTATTTGTGCCTGAAATCAGGTGCCTGCAGGGAGGCTGAGGTGACTCAGTGATCCTTCACTTGGCCTTTTTCTCCTGCACAACAATCTAGGTGTCTTTCACTGAATGAAATTCTAAGAGCACAAAAATAAAAATGTCTATATCTCTTAAGGCTTAGTCTTACGATTTAGTGAGAGGTAAAACACACTCTAAATCTTCATGGAAAAAAAAAGTATGTTAGATGGGCTGGGAAGGTGGTTCAGTTGGTAAAAGCTTTGCCTTGTAAGCATGAGCACCCACATAAGAAAACCTGGGATTCACTGTGTAACCCAAAGCTGAGCTTAACCTCTTAAAAATCCTGTTGCTTCGGCTTCCCAAGTGCTGGGACTGTTTCTTGAGATACCGTGGAAAATGGGCCAAATCTGGTCTACTAAAAACAATCCATTTTTTTTAATTAAAATGAAAAATGAAAGATGTTTCAAAATGTGAAACTCAGAAAGCATTCAAGAGCTGAGAAAAACTATACATTTGGGAACCAGTTCCAGAAATTAGGAATGGACTACACTCAAGTGATATTATTTGACTCAGGAGCAAGGGGAACTGAAAACATATGCTAGGATTCCAGACTCAGCTGAGATCACTGATGGCTTTGGGTTCTCCAACATTTCCCTTTTTGGAAGGTGTGTCCCACTGCTGTCCTTGACTGTTACGGGCATGGCAGGCAGACACTCTGGCTTTCTAGTTCATAGGTCTATAGGAATCTTATCCACTTTGGAACCTGACAGAAATCATAAAATGCTCTATTTTGAAACTCTTTGTTTGAAAAGCACTGCTGAATGGGAAGAGAGACCATGTGGAGAAACATCTAGACATCCCAGAAGATTCATGTATTGTAATGAAAGGTACTGTGGATGCTCTACAGCTGGTGAGACCTATTCAGTACCAAATGGGACACACAAACTAGGCTCCTGCTGAGCCTTGACCAACTGCAGATCTGTACAATCATGAACAAATTCAACAGTTATTTTAAGCCACTATGTTTTAAAACAATTGATTATATTAAAAGAAAAAACACTAAAACATACCCTGTCTTCACAGATGTCTGTATCCCCAGAAACAGTGGTTGGTACTTGTTTACTTAATGACTGTCATTCTGACCTAGTTCCTTGTGGTTCTAATACCATCCCCTGCTGTTCCTCCAGGACTTTTCCCCAACTACTGTTTCTTTATTTTTCTAGGTTTTTAACATCTTTCATTCTCCTGGATCTTCCCTATAACATGAATAATTAAAAACCCAGAGACAGATTCTGGGGTTCAAGCTAAAGATCAGAAAAGCAAAGTGGCCAAGACAGTAGCTCTTACCTCTACCAAGTTGAAATGGCAATCCTCTCTCCATGAATCCTCAGAGGCAAATGCTCTGAGTTCCTGTCTCCTCCTGCCTTATATTCCTTTCTCTGCCCAGCCATATCACTCGGGTCTCTACCTACCTAGTGCTGGAATTAAAGGCATGAACTCGTTCCTCATTTGGACAGATTCACTCTTGTATAGCCCAGGGTGGTCTTAGACTCACAGAGATCCATCTGCCTCTGTCTCCTTAGTCCTGGAATTAAAGGTGTGTACCATAATTTCCTGGCCTCTATGGCTTGTGGCTGGCTTTGCATTCTGAACCCTCAGGCAAGCTTTATTAAATCATAAATAAAATATCACCAAGCTTTCCTTTGCCACAGGCAGATATGAATCTCCATATTCCTCATGAGAATGCTTTTGGAACCTAAATCCTCCTTCAACCAGCAACCTGCCTTTCATCTTTTTCAGGGGAGAAAACAAAAACAAACCAATTCTCATGCTCCCATAATAGCTGTCTATATTCACCTCTACTGCTCACAACCTAACCACTTAAGGTCCCTCAGTTTGGTCTCCTTCAAGGGTTAACTTGAAATGCTCTAGCCAAGGTCAATTTGTAGAAGGCTCATTCTGATCTCCCACTTCAGTGCTATTCAGGCCTCCTATTGAAGGCCCCAAGGATGTAATTATATCACTAGATCCAAGATAAATGATAAATGGGTTCTTATTGGGGAACAATTACACAGAAAAACACAAAGAACCACTGGGAGCATTTCCCTGCTCCTTCTACTGGATCAGCTGACCCACCACAAAGGAAAGCCATGCCTCAAGCTCCTCACTTTTCACTTTTGTCTGCCTGAAACCACACCTAAAGGGCTGTTGCCACCATTACAGGTCCACAGACCAGACACCTACATCCTATGATTAGAAATCCCTTCTTCATTTAATGTTGAGACCATGGCCTTCTTACTTGGTTGGGATTCATACCTTTTGGTTCAGATTGCACAACTCTAGAGATCATCTTTGACCTATTCAAAGCCATCCCTTATGGCATCTCTTTAAAAATCCTGTCCTTAGGAATCAGGTTATGATCTAATCACATCCTTCCTATAGTGGTTTTGGAATGTCTAAATTTCACCATGTGAAATATAACATGTCCCTATCCCCAGCCCTGAGAAATGTGAAATCACCCCATACTTTTTCCCCCTCTTCCTCTCCTGCTTTGAACATGTCACCAGCTTTACCTGATTATGTCCATTAAAAGGCTTTCCCATTCAATCCCCCTCTCTCTGTGTCTATACCCTTTGTCCATTCATACTCTGCTCACTTTTGAGATTCATCCTTCTGCATTAGTTCTTCAAAATCCACTCTCCAGATGAAACGAGACCATTTCCTGTTTATATAAATCTTCCATTCTTCTGCTTAGCCCTTCCATGACTAGATATTAGCTATAGAGATCACTCTACGCCCTTTGCCACGGAGTACATGGCCTACCTTCTGCCACCCATGTTCTGGCACCGTGTGTCCTGCATTGTCAGTCTGCTGAGGGTCTCTTGTGCGTGCTTTGTTCTTGCACACCTATGCCTTTGCTCATGAACAAAAGGTTTTCTTCTTTCTCGTTGCCTAACTCATTCTTCAAATATCCAGGCTGAGCATAGTGTCACTCCCTGCTCCCATGACCTCTGGCATTTAATCACTGCCTCTCTCTCACTAACCCTCATTGACCAACAATAGCTGCTATGCCTGTTTTGTAAATTACTTTGTGTGGCAACAGTTCCTTAATAACAGGGACGAGCTCATCAAGTGGCCTCATAACAAGAATGAAAACTAGGTGCAAAAGGCTCCTTAACCACCATTTAAAGGAATAGAAATGCCTGATGACCTCAGGAAATCACTGTTCCCTACCTGGGTCTCAGTTTTCACTTATAAGCAAGATTGTACATGTTTCTTATTAAAAAGGTTAACTCCTCCATCAAAGCCCTCAATTTTGTGTATTTCTGGTAAGACAGACTTGTTCTAATATCTCCATATTTATATTTATTTTTTTATTCTATTCTCTTGCTACTTCAAAGGCTAAAACATGAGGATCTTAGCCTATGAAGCGAGTTCAAGGCCAGATTGGGCAACCCAATAAGAACTCATATCAAAACAAAAAGTAAAAGGAGCACTGGAGATATAGCTCAATGGTAGAGTGAATGCCTAACAATCAAGAGGCTGCATGTTCAATTCCCAGTACCACCAAAAGAAGTAGTTCACATGACCACATAGCCATTAGTGCAGACACTATTGAATGCCTTTTGAATGTATGAACACAGTTAATAAATCTATCTATACTATAAGGGGGTAATCTCATATTACATGTAGAGTGAGATATGAGCATGAAAGAGCAAAGGAAGAATGAACACAATCCCAGAGTATCTGACATGAGGGTGTGTGGTCACAGCCATTACACAACAGAGCTGGATATCCAGACCGAAGCGTTAAAGGCAAGCCTTCTAGAGAAGGTAGAGCTGGATTGTGCCCTGATAACTCATTCTCAGATGGCCACAGAAAGCCTGGCATAGCTCTGCACCTGGAGAATCAGTCACAGTGTGGTGTGTCACACTCACAGTGTCCTCGGGTTGTGTTGGTTGGGGGGAGGGGGTGGAGAGTTTGTAAAAGACTCATTTATGAGAGGCTTTGAGCATAATGAATTCTTCCTGCATTTGTCATCATGCCACTAATTAGGCTACATTTTGTGGGCTTTAAAGTGGCTCTGGCCAGAATTTCCTAGATATTTTATTGTAATTTAGCATTAGTCAGGCTTGAGTTAATGGACACAGGCGGCTTTATTCACCCGGGTCTGGGCCTCACCATTGCTATTATATCTTTTGATATTCATCCTCCAGACAGTAATCAGCGGGTATTGATTTAGACATGGTACATCTCCATAGGAATTTCCATTTTAATTCAACATTAGCAGCACACCATTAAAACCTAAAGGAAAGGGCAGGGCGAAGTGACCTTAGAGCATCGCTGGCTGGAAAATTCAGCTGTTTCAAGTCATTCTACTCCACTTTGGGTAAGACAAGACCAGGACGTAGCGAGTCACCTCTGTTTTGCTTCGGTGTGACCCCATAGGTGTTTCACAGCAGAGCCTGTTGCTCAGAGTTTGAGGGGTGTGGCAGAGGAAGGATGCTGATTAACAGTAGGAAAACTCCTTTCTAACTTTTCCCATTGAGAAGTGTTTGGAAGCCTGCATCTTGTAGCACTGTCAGAGAAATGCAGAAATGGAGACAGCATTCTTTGAGACCTAGCCTGACTTTAGCACAGTGGTAAGAACAACGGAGTCTAGCTGGAATGCTTTCTCATGCTGAGAAGGTCTTGTGTCCCCCTTGCTCCAGAGAGGATGCTCTTACAGAGGCCTCCATCTTTTGGCATTGTGAATGACAACTTTATCTACATATGTGATTAGCCACATTCATGATAATCTAGAATACACATGACCTGTGGACTTCAGGCTGGACTCCCTGGTATCTGGGAAGGGAGTCTGAATAAGTCACTAAGTCACATGAACTACCATTTTCCTTTCCCATGAGACCAATAAGCAGATTGCTCTTGCCTTATCTCCTACTTCCTGCTTTGATTTACTCCATATCTCCACACTGTCAGTCCCAAGCCTTCATCTCTCTCCCTCAAGGCCCATATTTGTGCCTGCGCCAATTGTATCTCCTATATTTCACTTGAACGTCTCATGGGAACCTGGGACTCACTATATAAAGTTGATTTGGTTTGCTTTCTTGCAAATGTACTTGCTTTCTTGTAAATCTTGGTACTCTCCTCCATTCACCCAGTGCCACAGAAAAGACTTAGGGAGAGTATCTACGACTCCTTTCCTTCATGTTCTATTAATTGAATCATATCCATGCTATTGGCTCTACCCTTCAAATACTCCTCCTTGTGAAGTTGCTTGTACAATAGGGACAAATACTGCTGGTGCAATAGGACAAAACTGGCTGAATGCTCAGTTTTGAACTGAATTTTTGTTGTTTGATGTTCAGAAAGCTTTTCCTGTTGTCAAAATTTTCATACATCTCCTACTTAGGGTTGCAACCCACAGTTTGAGAAAGATAGGTTTGGGGGCTGAAAAGATGGCTCTTAAGAGCACTTGTTGGTCTTCTAGAGGCCTGGAATGCCATTCCAAATACTGATACAGGGTGGCTTACAGCTGCCTGCAACTTCATTTCAGGAGATCTAATGCTCTCTTCTAACCTTCACAGTTATTTGCAAACATGTGGTATACACACCACCAGATTCACCTCCACAATCACGGTCTGTATAGACCTTGGTCTCTATAGACCTTGACTAAAAACCTCAAGGAAGGCAGACAGACAGAGCATTTGTTACATATTTAGTGATACACAAATCTCTAGAGTCCTAGTCCTTGCAGCTTCAGACCCATAGACCCCTTTGAGAAGTAAAGTCCTAGAGGATAGGAGCTGAATAAATCATTGGCTTTGTAGATGGATCTCCTAGGTAGGTCCTATGTGATCAGCCTCCTTCATGACAATGTAATGTATATGATGACAAGTGGAGAGTACCTTTGTTACCAGCAGGAAATCAGCACAGAGCTGGGGCATAGCTGTCACTCATATTTGTTGAGGTATTAATGACCATAGCTATCTACTTCTGGAAGCACAGTTGTGTTCCCAGTGTCATACTATTCAGACACATCTCTAGATGCTGCTCTTGGCTTTGTCCTTGTCATGAATATCTCTGACCAAGAACAGAGCCCAGAACTTACTAGCCCCTCAGCCACAGGATTCAGCTAGATAATTCCTGTTTTGTGCGCGTGCTGAGCATGTTTGTAGACTGAAGCAGACAGTGGGTGTTTGATAAATGCTTGCTAATGTGTGAATTAGAAATAAAGAGTTTTTAACCTCAAAGCAAACGACAACAGATAGGAAGACATTGAGTTGTTATTGTAGTGTGGTTCTCTCTGTCCTTGCTCTACCTTCACAAATACCTGTGATGGAAGGACAAATAACACTGAGTACAACTTGGAGCATTATCTTGCAATGGAAGTCATGTGCCCCATGAAGAGCCCCAGGCTAAGCAGCCCAGGCTCAGCCAAAAGCATAACCCAGGACTCTAGGTGAGGTCCTTTCCTGGCTAAGTGGTCTCTATGTCTGTTGGGCTAATGGTTCTTGGTTGAAGACCTAATGTATTCTTAGGTGGAAGAAGTTAATGACTAAGCATTGTTCCCAAGTCCAAAGAGTTTAACATATGTATACTACCAAACAGCAAGGAAGCCAAAGAGCTAACATGTGGTGATGTATTTGAATGCCTGGTTCAATAAATCTCAATCGAACATAATGAGCTGATTAATATTAATTGCCTTCTCTTTCCTTTCCAGGCATGGGGGTAAGGGTGGGGCAGAAAGGGAAAGAGGAAGGGAAACAGAAGGGGACTGAATTCCTAAGTAGTGTGATTCAATTATCTCCAAAAGGCCCTGAACAAGCATGCAATTACTACTAATTGCAAGTAGTAGCGCTGATAATGATCACAATCAATCACCTTGCTTAGCCCCAGTCTAAACAAGACTGGAAGCGTTCTCACTGCTCTGTAGGAAGAATGGTCAGTATAAGTAGGCCTTGCCCAGAAGGATTCTATGTTCTCAATTGCGGAGAAGCAGAATCCCAGGGTTTCTGAAGATCAGTCAGTTCTACCTTCACCTCTTACCCACCACTTCAGTCTTCCTACAAGCCACCTCAGCTCTCTACCTACAACCTACTGCTCAGTCTAGCTATAACCCACCATTGCAGGTTTCCTACCATCCTCTTCATTCCACCCACAATCTACCTCTTCGTCTCCCACAGACCATGACTGCACTCTTCCCACAAACCTCCTCTGCAGCCTACCCACAACACACTGCTGCAGTCTACCTCTGCAGTCTTCTCACAACCTGCCTCTGAGCCTACCCACAACCCACCTCTTCATTCTACCAACAATCCACCACTGCAGTCTTCCCACAACCCACCACTGCCATCTTCATACCCACAACCCACTACTGAAGTCTTACTGTAATCCACTTCTGTGGTTCAAACACAACTCATCTTTTTAGCATACCCACAACTCACCTCTGGAATCCACCCACTATCTACTTCCACAGTCTGCTAAGTAAGAGCAGTTTTACTTATGGTAACCTCAACAATGTTTTCCTACTCAGGGTTTCAGGGTGACTGTATTTGAAAATTGATTGTGTTCAATCTCCTGATGTAGTTTATGCAATCACTGGAGCCTATAAGATTGAAGGGCAGACATAGATACTAGAAAGTACAGCTCTGTTGTCATCTCTGTGGCTCTAACCAATGAGAAATGAGACCTTGATCTTCACACCTATGAGAAAAGATGTTATTATTATTGTCTCCTTCCTTATTCTGTTACAGTGGAACTTACATGGGAAATCCATAGCATGTCCTTGAGTATGTTGCTGTCTATTTGTAAGACAAAGATTATTCTGGTCTTCTGGAATTTCTAGGGAAATCTTTGATAACCATTGGTGTTGGGAGATTAATGGACTCTTCAAATTTAAATGAAAGTAATCCTATGCAGACTTGGCAGTTCACAAACTCTGTGGGCAAGAGAAAGCATGTGAGCATCTTGTACCATGAAACAAACACAGAGATCTGAGGGGGCAGCTTCTTCAAAGATGCTACCATAACCACCACAGCCAAGGATGCAAACACAGAGCTACTCCCTCTCCACTCACGTGTGGGGCATCTCCTCCTTGTCTCCTCTAGGGAAGCTTTAAATTCCCAATTTATTTCTTCCTACTAATAAAACTCACATCCTATTATAAAACTTCTATGTGTTTACTACCACTTCAAATAAAGGAAACACCCACATGAAAGCAAAGTGATATATATATATATATATATATATATATATATATATATATATACACATATTGGGTATCTACAAAGCATTCTGAATATATCAATTGATTTTGTCTGTTGCAGGACATCCATCTACAGTGTTTCTGAATAGCAGGTGTTTCTCAGTTGAATAGAGCTGACTTCCTTGTGAGGAGCATAAAACCGGGGTGATGTATTTCTGTTAGGTGATGCTCTCCTGGTCTTTAATCCTAAAGAATGGAAGCCTAATGTGTACTAAGAGGCAGGTGACAGAGGAGCCTACCCAGAGCCACACCCACAATTCTAGGGACTGACAGAGAGCTAGTCATTGTCATACTTCATCTAGAGTCAGGCATAGCCAACCTTTTGACATTGTGACAGGATATTGTCACCCCAAGTTCATGGCAATGGGATTACCAAGAAGAAAGAACAGGAAACTGTCGTCTTAAAGTGTATGACTTTGTATGAGGCCTTGTGGTAGCTGTCCTGGGTGGTGTACAGGCTTCGGACTGAATATACTACCACCCAAATCATCATCACTACTTTCCTTGTCTCACACATTTATGTGTGAATGTGTTCATCTCCTTTTCACAAAGCACCCATTGGAACAGGTTGGGGATTTTATGATAAATTTTTTAAAGAAGTTTGTTTTACATGTCAGTCCCAGTTCCTTCATCCTCCCCTCCTCCCCTGCCTCCCCCAAGCCCCACCCCATCCACTTCTGCTCTCCAGTGAGAGTGAGGCCTTTCATGGGTGATCTTCAAAGTCTACCACATCATTTGGAACAGGGCCTAGGTCCTCCCCCATGTGTCTAGGCTGAGAGAGTATCCCTCTATGTGGAATGGGCGCCCAAAGTCTATTTGTATACTAGGGATAAATACTGATCCACTGCCAGAGGCCTCATAGACTGCCCAGTACTAACTAACATCCACATTCAGGGGGTCTGGGTCGGTCCTATGTTGGTTTCTCAGCTATCAAACTAGAGTCCTTGAGTTCCTCCTTGTTCAGGTCAGCTGTTTCTGTGGGTTTCCCCAGCCTGGTCTTGACCCTTTTGCTCACCACTCCTCACTTTCTGCAACTGGATTCTAGAAGTTCAGCTCAGAGTTTAGCTGGGGTGTCTGCTTCTGCTTCCATCAGCTACTAGATGAAGGCTCTAGGATGGCATATAGGGTAGTCATCAATCTCATTATTGGGGAAGGGCATTTAAGGTAGCCTCTCCACTATTGCTTAGATTGTTAGTTGGGGTCATCCTTGTAGCTCTCTGGACATTTCCCTAGTGCCAGATTTCTCTTTAAACCTATAGTGTCTCCCTCTATTATGATATCTCTTTTCTGGTTCTCCTCTATTCTTCTCCCAACTCAATCTCCCTGCTCTTTCACGTCCTCTTCTCCCCTTCTCTTTCTTCTAACTCTTTCTCCCCTCCCAACATGCTCCCAATTTGCACAGTTCTTGTCTATTTCCCCTTCTCGGGGTGGGGGGGGCATGTATGTCTCTCTTAGGGCCCTCCTTGTTTCCTAGCTTTTCTGGCGATATGGATTGTAGGCTGGTGATCCTTTGCTCTATGTCTAAAATCCATATATGAGTGAGTACATACCATGTTTGTCTTTTGTGACTGGGTTACCTCACTCAGGATTGTTTCTTCTAGTTCCATCCATTTGTCTGCAAATTTCAAGATTCTATTTTTTCCCCCACTGTGTAGTACTCCACACATTTAAATATACCACATTTTCCCCATCCATTCTTCAGTTGAGGGGCATTTAGATTGCTTCCAGTTTCTGGCTATTACAAATAATGCTGCTATCAACATAGTTGAACAGATGTCCTTATGGTATGAATGGGCATCTTTTGGGTATATGCCAAAGACTGATTCCCATTTTCCTGTGGAACCACCATACTGATTTCCAAAGTGGCTGAACAAGTTTGTACTCCCACCAGTAGTGTAGGAGAGTTGCCCTTTCTCCACATCCTCTCCAGTATAAACTGTCTTTGGTGTTTTTTATTTTAGCCATTCTGACAGAGTTGTTTTGATTTGCAGTTCCCTGATGGCTAAGGATGTTGAGCATTTTCTTAAGTGTCTTTCAGCCATTTTTAATTCCTCTATTGAGAATTCCATATTTAGTTTTGTACCCCATTTTTAATTGGATTACTTGGTGTTTTGGTAACTAGCTCCTTAAGTTCTTTGTATATTTTGGAAACCAGCCCTCTGTCAGATGTGGGGTTGGTGAATATGGAATAGGTTGTTTTTAAGAGTAAAATAAATTAAATAATTGCAGGAACACAGTGCATATATGTGGTGTGTGTGTGTGTGTGTGTGTGTATGTGTGTGTGTGTGTATATATACCATGGCACATGGACGGAGGTAAGAAGGGTAGCATTTGATGGTGTTCCTCATCGTCTACCTGGTTTAAGATAGGGTATCTCTATTTGATTTTGTTTCTTATTTTTTGTTGTTGTTTTCTTGCTGTGTGTACTGGTCTAGCTGGCCTGCAGGCTTCTATGAATTCTCGCGTCTCTGCAGGAGCAATGAGATTACCTACACTTGTGTTGCATACCCAGCTTTAACATGGGCTCTGGGATTCTAATTCAGATCCTCAGGAATGTACAGCAAGCCCCTTCACCTAATGAGCTATCTCTACATCCTGAAAAAAAAAAAACCACTTTATATCCATCTCACAGGTACTAACATGAACAGAAAAGAACCTTTTCAAAGATAAAACCTGGTGTTGGAACAGTAACCTCCCGTGGTACATCTCAGAACCCTAACATCTCTGGAGGTAATCCCAGAATCTGTGGGTTAAAAAGATTCATAAGCATTGTAGCCAGCTCCCCCCCCCCACACACACACACCAAATCCCTCACTCTTGCAACCTCAATTCAAGCCTGTGGTCACAGCCACTGCACACAGTTGTCCTTCTTAAGCCACCAGGAAAATTGTGGTGATGGAAAATATCTGGGGCTTTGCTGCAGACCTTAACATAGCTTCTCACGCAACCAGATGCTGGGAGCCAGCGACTTGGTACCTCACATTATCCCGTCCCAGTTCCACTCGGACTGTAAACCTATGTTCCTGATGCACTGTGACCCACTGTCCCAGATCCATAATCTCTGTGCTCAACAAAGCTTCTTGGACTTTAGTGATTAGCAAGTTTTCCGTGGAGTCTGCATGATGATATGCTGAAATTCCATGCAGGGAATCACCAGGAGAGGATGGAATGGAGAAATATGAACTCCACCCACTTTTCCAGAGTCTCAAATACAGATGTGTGTTGGCAGAGGTTTCTGTTCCACCCAGTCCTGCAGCCCTTTAGTCCCAAATAAACACACAGAGGCTTATGTTAACTGTTTGGCAGATGGCTCAGGCCTCTTACTGGCTAGCTCTCTCTCAATTATTAACCTATTTCTAATAATCTATGTATCTCCATGTGGTCTTGGCTTTCCAGAGAATCACCAGCATCCATTCTTCCTGGCAGCTATGTGGCATTTCTCTTTCAACTGTTTCTTTGTCTTTCCCCTTCCCAGAATTCTCCTAGTCTGGTATCCCCACCTATATGTCCTGCCTTGCTTACGACCAGTCAGCGTTTATTCATCAACCAATAAGAGGAACATATATTCACAGCACATAGAAGGGTATCCCCATCAGCTATGGGTCTATCATTGTGGCCCCAGTTGAATATATTTGTGGGTCTATCTACTTAGGAAATCCATCCTGGAGAGCTGTGTTTCTCCTTCTGTGTTCTTCCTAGGGTTTGGTGTCTTTTGTCTATAGAATGGGAGAGAGTCCTTCTTCTCCTGCAGTCCATTTATCCTGGGGATGACATGCCTGCTATGGTCTGACGCTACGCCCCGTCCTGAAAGAATACCTGAATATCTATGGGCAGGGAGAAATGTTTTCTTCAATGGTGTAACAACTGCTATAGAGCCCATGTTCCTGTGATCAACTCCTCTCCCAGGATCCTGTGCAGAAGGCCAAGAAAGCACGAGGGGTCAGGGAGGTAAAACAACAACAACAACAGCAACAGCAACAAAAAACCAAACAAACAAAAAAACCAAACAAACACAGAAATAGCCAGGAAAGTGGGTGGGAAGGGGTAGGGAGCTCATCTGGAGTGGGAGAGAAGGCATAAGGGTGGTGGAGTGTGCACAAAATCACAACGGAACCCATTAGTATGGATAAATAATAAATGCTAAGAGAAGGAATCAAGGGTAATATACCAGGATGCTAAGGCTCCGGAACTTGGATGTGACAGTGTTGATCAACACAGTATTTTCAGAGGTGACTGCCTTAAAATGAGGTCAGTAGGGTGGGAACTAGTTCAACAGAACCAATGTCCTGTAAAAAGAAAGTGGGAATTGGGCTTATGCAAACATGAGCCTAGAAAGCATGCTTAGCTACTGCTAGTCAAGAGTGCCAGAAGCCAGGAGAGGGACATGGTGCGGGTGACCCAGGATCTCTAGTATCCAGGACTGTGAGCTGGGAAATCTGTGATGCTGAACCCTCCTGGCTTGTGTCTCTGTGTCCTGTCAGATCCAGGGAGTTAAAACAGCACCCGTTCTTCTGGAGTACAGGCAATGGGCCAGGTGTGTGGCACTGAGTTGGGGCTGAACAGTCTTGTCTGGAGCCAAATGTAGCCAACAGTCCCAACTATGTCAATGCAGGTGTCCTGGAGCTCTGATACCAGAAGTAGCCCGAGGGCCTCTTTCTTCCCAATTCTCTTTGTTTTGGTTCCTCCAAGTAGAGGCCCTCAGGGGACCTGTGTCACTCTGAGTTATTTATCCATGTACAGCAGCATCAGATCTCAGAGGTGAGATGCATCACAGCAGGGCCCTGAGAAGATGTGGCCTGTCAATATCACTGGGCTCCACTTTAGGCCACATCCTGTCCTTGCTGTAGGTGTCGGGTGTATGTGGATGCTTCACAAAGTGAATCACAGAAAGGTGAAATATTTTATACAAAGTTACCACCCTTTTAACAGTGAGGCAGGGTCATTTGGCACAAAGAAAATAATAGCATGTAAAATAGGGATCCACTTGCAAATCTTTGAACTAGTTCTTGGCAGAAAGAGAAGGCCTCTAGCTACAAATAGCTGTGGGGGAGGGACGAAAGGGAAGATGCCTAGGGGAGACTGAGGATCTTTCAGGTGGGGGTTAGGGCATTTTTCCTGGAAAGAGGGTGACATGAAGCTGACGCCAACCCATTCACCCAGTCCCTGCTCTGTCCTGATTTCCAAAGCTGGTTGCCCCAGAACTGACTTGCTGAGTGGCATCCTAAGATGTCCTTGCTACCACCAGGACTGCCACCATGTCACTTCCCCTTGCATTGATAATATTGTTTTGCAATCAATTAAATGTTTTTTCCCAAGATTTGATTTGACTACCAACACACTATAAAAGAGCTTTAATCCAGGAGGAAACCAACAAAACAGACTATAGAGAGGTCCACTGATACATATTTTTTTGAGGGCCACAGCTGGCTTCTTTTAGAATGAGGTCTGAAATCCAGGAGGGTTGACCTGTTTTGACTTTCCAGATCTTTCACCAGCACCCCCAAACAGCATCTCCCTCCCTAAGCTTTGAGGTTGCTCTGAACTGTCCTGCAGGGTGCTCTGTCCCGAGCCCCACCCTCTTTGCCCTGTTAATTATCTCCAGGTTCCCTCCCCAAAGGAATTCAGAACATGCTGAGGTTATTTGTGGAGCCTTTTGTTTCTGGGAGATGGGGGCTTACACAGCCCAGAAAGAGCAACACTTGCCTACACAGACAGTACTGCCTGGGCTATTAATATCCCAGCACAATAGCTTCAGAACGAGGTGCAATGTGGCTTACCCAGGCCACAAGTCTTCTCGGCCACAGAGACAGTATTACTTTACAGCAGCCTTGCTAACACCCTTTCAGTAAGCCTCTTGCCTCAGCTTCTGATCCAGCGAGGAAGGGAGAAGGGAGGGAAGGACACACGGGACTGCAGTTGCTCCCCCCACTGTGCTTACTGGATACAAGGGCAAATGGAGGCTTAGACTCTCAAAATAATATTTGTTTAGAGGCCCCTCTTTCTCCCCTAAGCATCCCAGGCATTCTGCATTTGTTGTCTTTCCCTGCCTTAGTTATCTTTGTGCATAAAGGCTAAACATTTTTAATGCATTTATTCACTGGTAATACTTGTGCTATTGCCATGCACCTGAACCTTCAAGGCTCTGGCGAGGCTAAGACAACAACACGGAGCTCAGAGCTTTGTGGAGAAAGTCTGATTACTTCTGTCACCAGGCCAAGCAGAAAGGTCATAACCAGGCAAGAGGTCAGAATACCAGCTCAGCCTTAAAGGGACAAACATACCAACACTTCACAGAGAACGGGCTACATGAGGCTTGGGGACATATGGCAGGGAGGGAGGAGCCGTGCAGAGTGAAGGGTAAGTTTGACAGCAGGAAGACAAGGATTCGGTTGGCGGGTGCTGTGATTTGAGCCTGAACTGGGCCCAACAGGCTCCAGCAGTGGAACACTTCATCTCTGATTGATGGTGTGTCTCAAGAGACTATAGAACTTTCCAGAAATGTGGCCTACCTGGTGGATGTTGGTTTCAAAAACTGTATCATGTCCACTATTGGCTCTAGTCAGCTTTCTAGTCTGGCCATGTGAGGAGCTCATACACCCCCTTTTCCATGGAGCCCCATCATCATGGCTATCATGCCCCCCCCCCGCCACCATGATTGGCTGTGTGCCCTGAAACAATGAGCCAAATGAGACCCCCCACCTCCACATTTGGTCAAAGCGACCTGAAGGTAAGTGAAAGCTAACTGGAGAGGGATGAGTAAATCCCAGAGGCACACAAGAGTGGAGAGGGGTTTCCAGGTCACTTAACGTTTCCAAGGATAAGATTCTCACCAGTCCTTCAAGTCGCTTTCTGCCAGGTGACATTGTCTATTGTCTTCCCCAATGTATTTCCATAAGTCAGTACCCTACAGCATGGGAGGGCCTCAAGTTTGCCTGTTGCCTAGGGCATCTCAGAGTCCCTGCCACTTTCTCTAGGCTGACAAGTGTCTGCTTTCAAAAGTGGGGGTGTCAGAATAATGGCCCAGGCAAAACTGGTACGGGGACAGTAGCAAAAACCTGCCACTTGTGACTAATGAGTCCCCAACTGTGCTCATCTGCTTGGGAGCTAGAAGGCCAAGAAGGGCCCTCTAATTGGCACACTAGCCTTGGGGGCCCACTTGCTCATTTGTGAAGTTTAAGAACACACTGACAGACCAACATGTTATTAGTGCAAATTACCCGGTCACCTGGAACCCCAGCTCTTTGTTCCAAGAAAGATTAAAGGGCCTGGGGGACCCCCCAAAAATTGAACCATGAAATGTCATTAGCTCAATCATGATCCTCACAGCTCCCAGAACTAATTATAGAGCTAGGAGTGGCTGGGGCCAGAACCCTCTGTTATAAAAAGATTTTATGAAAGGCCAAGTGTGTGTGTGTGTGTGTGTGTGTGTGTGTGTGTGTGTGTGTGTGTGTGTGTGGTGTGTATGTGTGTTGGGGAGGGGGGGAGGCCACAGTAATTCTCACCCTATTATATTCCTTTCGATTATTTACAGTAGTAGACACTGGTGGTGAACCTATATCGAGCCTGGAATCCAGTGAGGTCACACAGGCTTTCTGGAAGCTAAGGAGGCCATGTGGAATCTGGGACACAATGAGGCAATGGTTCAGCTGCCCCTGCATTCCACACCTCCCAGGGTCCTCTCTCTGCTCCCCTCCTGCAGCATCCAAGTCAAGAGCACAGCCCCCATGGTAAGGACAGCTTTATCCCTGTCCAGGATTTGCAAACATTTTCCACCCCTCAAGTGTTTTAATAATATATTCGCCTACTCTCTTTACTGAACCCAGAGGGAAAACAAGTGCTGGAAATCCAACGTCACAGCAGGTCATGCCACCAGGTAGTGCCCCACTGGCCATATGAGTGTCCTTTGACTGCATCTCCAAGGATCCAGGAGCTCTTCCTCATTGCCCAATATCCCTTGCATTAATTAGGATGCAGCCTCAACTTACCTATTCCTGGAGAATAAAGTAGTCAGTCAGTGGTCTAAGCCACTTGAAGCTTCTCTCTTGGAACTGTACTTCATAATCCTCAGGTTTTCCTCAACCAAACTGTCCTATGGTGCATGAACCAAGGGTTGTAGACACAATGTGGAGAAGCCTCCTAACAGACCAGTTAGCAGGCTTTCCCATAAGCAACCAAGACATGGTTTTAATATTGTGAATCCATTCCATGTTTGACTCTGTTTTCTTTCCTCTCTTTCTCCTCACTGTATGTAGGTAAGAGAACAAACATATGGATATGTCCTTGCCTTCCATCTTGAGACAGCATCCCTTATTTTTTGCCTCTTTAAATTCCTACTTTTTGTGCAATGGGGTCTTCACACTGTGTGACAAGCACTTTATTCATTGCTACTTTTCTCCAACTCAAGCATCCCTTTGTTTGTTTATATCAGTGACACAAATCCCTTAGGACACTGGCACTAGACACTGGGATACATATTCAGCAAAAGAAAAATACACTACATTAAACAATCTTTTGAAATTCCTGACCCAATTATGTACCCTCCAGAACTACCTTGTCCCACAGAGTAGAGGAGAAGTTATAAAGTATAAATGGTGGATACAGGCAATAGGTAGTAGGGGCAGAGAACATCTGTTGGGCCTCTAACATGTTCGTGAGAGTTCTAGGCAATCAGCAATGGTGGGCCAAATGACAATTAGCTTTGTAAATAATTTCAAATAACCAAACATGCATGCACATGTGCATAAACACATAAGCCTCCGTGTAGGAGTCTTGTCATGTGTGTCCACCATTGGAAAATTTTCCAACAGAGAGAGCTGGCTGGCATGAACAGATTCCTTGGCAGTGGCAGATCATGTCCAGGTTTCTATATGGCCAAAGACAAGGGATTAAAGGTCCTACATTCCTGTTTTCACTAATGGAGGGACTGCTCTTTCATGTCAACCCTTTTCTGTTTGTTTCTACCTATCCTCCTTTTCTTTATCTCTCGTCTCTGAAGTCAAGTCACTAAATATATTGCTGTCTTCTAGTGTGATGCTTATTCAGCATTTTAGAAAAGAAGATTCCCATGATGGAAGTCTGGCAAGACAGGCAGCTTCAGGAACCAGATGCCTCTGACGGGAGTGCGGGATTTGCCTCAAGTCAGGCATTTGATGGCATTTTGTCATCTTGGTCACTGAGGCAGAAAATCAGTAACAGAATAGCCCACTCCATTTTGTTCTTCTTAGCACTGTCTCCAGGGTCATTAAAGCCCAGGGGTTGCTCTGCAGATGACTCTCTGCCATGCTGCCCATAAACAATATCTCCTTCCTCAATGGATGGCTGTCATACTGGTACGGGGACAAGTGTACCCTCTCTAGTCCACACTGCAATGGTCTTCCATCTGTTCCTCTTCAGTTTAACTTAATTCTTCCTTTTAGTATTCTGTTAAGTCTCAACATTGATCATATCTCTGCCTCTAGTAGAGTGCTTTGAGACCTTTTGTGCCTGGACCCTTCCCTCAAACTCCTCATAGCAGAGCTTCAACCTGATGAGCAAAATCTCTACCCACACCCACCTTACCCGCCAACCCCATACTTAATGCTTTGCTTTTCTTTTACTCCATATTGTAGTCCAGTTTCGCATGAAAGTACATCTCCTGCATCTATATCACTTCTGGAAAGGCCACTAAACCATCCCTATTTGGGAAAATTGTGCAAAATTTTCAAGATCTATGGAGGTCATCTCCCTTTGAAGGATTTCCAATTCAACTCATTGTTCTGCCTACATGGTCTCCCTCAGTTTGGAACAGCACACAACTGTCTGAGCTGCCCACGTGTATCTAACACAATCTACCTTGTGTGACTCATTGCAAAATCCTTTGTTCTCTACTGGGAAAGCCATGTCCCTAAGCATCAGCATGGTGTATAATTCATGATGATTTCTTTTAGGGTGCTCGCCTGTCTCTTTGCAGAGTAGTTTCCCTATACATATATGGGCCACTGGATTGAATATAGTATAGCCTAGCATGAAAATTTCACCAGGCTATTATCCAAAGTGGGACTCAAGAGGCTTCCTTGAAATTTGATCAGGCACGGCTCTAAAGAATAGGTTTTCCTGGGAAAAATAAAGGGAGGAAGAACAGTGCAAGGTATCTGCAAAATAAACAGTCACCACATCTCAGATCTCAGCTAGTTTGTCCATCTATGAAAAGGAAGAAGGGGGAGGAGGAGGAAGAGGAAGAGGAGGAGGAGGAGATATGAGGAAACCCTCCAAACAGCAAATTGGAAGCTCCTGGTTTGAGAGGCTGCACAGAAAGACTCGGTGCTTCCTAGGCTACGTTTACAAACTGTTTTGTGACTCCTTCCACTAATCAGGAATCTCCACTAGAAAATGACACCAGGTGTATGTCACAAAGGTTGGACTACTCTTATGCATCCTGGTGCCTCGCAGGCTCTTTGATCTTCTGTGTCCATTGTCCCCTGAAACCAATCCTTTCCATTCCGCAGTTTTCCTCCTAGATCACCTGATACTTCCAAGTAGCCAGGTGTTCCTTTCAGAATCAAGAAGCTGATAACCCGTGCTTTTGGATCTGACCTTCAGCCATGGTCTTTGCCATGGACGTAGGAGTAGGATTCTTCCTGCTGTGTGAAAGCCAATCAACTCATCTATCGCCAAACTAAGGAGGTCACTAGATAGGAGGGACATAATAGAAGCAATGGGAGAATAAGTAAATTAACTCTATGATAGAATTATCCTAAGATGAAATCTCACTTTAATGGGCAAGTTTGGGATTGACAGGAAACAAAGGAAAGCTAATTAATGCTATTCCTCTGCAGATGTCCTGTGAATGGTTTCCTTCACAGGCCTGTCATAAATGCTTTGGTACACAAGTTGTATTTTATATGTCTTTTGTGCCTCACTCTGTGTCTCGCCTTGAACTGAAACCACATACACCTTGTGGACTGGCTGTTCCTACAATTTTGTCTGAAGGGGACAATTGTACCTGGTCTGCCTTACTAATTAAAGTCGCCAATTAAAAATAGTGGCTCAAAATGCGATTACTCACTATAGCCCTCTTCATTATTCAGGGGACAATTGGCATGCTGCCATTCTCCAGATATTTGGGGATCAAAAGATTTGTGATCCAGACTAGAGAGTATAAGTGGTTCAACAGATAGTATTCAGGGATTCAGCTGGGTACAAACTCCTCAGAAACATAGAAAGTGTTTAGGTCCAGGGTTGGCAAATAAATTGATAAAGTCCTTAAAAAAAGGTTTTGCCTAAATTCATCTTGATTTCAACTGAGTTCTCTAGATCTAAGGGTATAGAGATGCAGAGCTGGGGTCTCTCATACCATCCCTGTAACTCAAGTGGACAAACCACAAATGCCACCACCATCACCACAGATCATATGCTGAGAGCTACAGCAGTAGGATGATGAAAAGGGAAGCAGAGGAAACCTGAGGCTTGGCTTGCATGCCTGACCTGTATTTTTGGTGTTCGTCTGAGTACCCACTTATCCCTCCATGTTTCCCAGAACACAGACAGCCTCTCTGCGGCTTGGGTAAGGCCTATCCTTAAATGTGTTCACAGTAAATAGGCACATTCTCCAGTTGGCAGGCAATGTACTATTTAGTCATCTTAGACACAGGGATTGCTGTGGGTCAGTATCCACACTGAGTATCCATATACTGCATTTCCACAGAGGACTCCAGATTCCTCCAGTCTCAATGTAGGTCAGAGAATATCTGTAACCTTTGTTTACCTGGTCCTTGGTCCTACCACACTAGGACCAGAGGCAATAAATAAATAAATAAATAATAAAATATACTAGTTCAGGTATCTTTAAGTTCATATTGCAATATATGGGATGATGACTGTTCATTTTTAAAGTCTTTCAAGTTGGTGTGCAGGCAGCAAAGTTTACTGCTAGATGCAATAGGGCTTGGAAATTGCCCCTTTGCCAATAAGCTAAGAGTGCTGGATTTTCCCTCTAATAGATCTAGTGAAGTACCCAAGATAGGATTTCTCCCATGTGTGGATGAAGAAGAGAATTTGGAACCTGAACAATTGTGCTGGGTGTAATTGTTTATTAATTGCATGACTTTGAGCAATTGTTTTCTTTATTTGAAGAATACAGACCCGATACCCACTTCACCCTGGCATGGAGATGAAGTGGGATAATGCCTGCAGAAGTACTTGGGAGCTGGCGAAGGATGCTCCCAGCAAGCACCCCACACACAGCCCTCCTGCATCTACTTAACCCACTCTCTAAGAGCTAGAGTCAGATTCCTACCGTATGGAATTATCCTCAGTGCAGCAGATGGGTTTACAAGTGTCTTGGTCTCTTCATGTAATTAGCAGCCAAGGAGTCTAAATCTTGCATTGTTTACATGGAGAGTGTTTCTTGCCCGTTCCCACGTCATACCATCTGAAACTGTTACCTTTTATAACTGGTGAGTGCAGTTCTCTAACTTTGTGGGATCCTCCGCATACAAACTCTGTTGGACTCATTCCTTACTGTGGATGGCTACTGCTCTGTGGGTGAGCTCTACGGTTTACAAAAGTTTCTTAGTTCATATTCACAATTTGAATCGTGCTTTATGAACCCCTCTGAAATCCAGAAGACAGATGCCACCGTTCTATCCACCAGTGAAGAAACTGAGGCACAGCAAATCTTACCAGTGGGTGATGTTTTAAGAAGTCAAATAGCTCCAGCTGGGAATAGTGCCTTCTGCTTATAATCACAGCACTTGAGAGGGTGAAGAGAGGGGCTTGCCATAAGTTTGAGATCATCCTGGAAGACATAGTGTATTATTGGCCAGCCTGGGCTTCAGAATGAGATCCTGTCTCAAAAAAAAAAAAAAAAAAAAAAAAAAAAAAAAACAAACAAACAAAAAACAAAAAACAAAAAAAAAGCAAACAAACAAAAAACAAGCAAGCAAACTAACAAAATCACCTGGCTCCCAGTGCAAAGCTCTTTTTCTCTGGCTGAGTTGTGCTTTCTCCAGAGAAGAGCAGTATCCAAAACTAGGTGGTAGTAGCACACGCATCCCAGCATTTGGGAGGCAGAGACAGGTGGATCTCTGTGAGTTTGAAGCCACCCTGGCCTACAACGAGAGTTCCAAGACAGGCTCCAAAGCTACACAGAGAAATCCTGTTTTGAAAAACAAAACAAAAGAATAGTATTCAAACTAGAATGAGAATCAAGAGACATATGTACCTTACAGAAAGGTAATGAAGATCTGGAGGGAAGAAATGAGGTTAAGAGACTTCCCTGAGGCCACTTTGCTTGGGTCATTATCCTATGACATCTATGTGGAACTATCTGTACATGTCATTTGTGCTGGTGAGGAGACTGTCCCTGATCTTAAAGAACTCATTCAGAAACCAGGGAACTGAGGATAATATTCAGGGTACTTTAGACAACTAAAGGTGATCTGCCACTAGTGACACATATTTTCCCCTTTGATGGGAAGTCTGACTTCCTTACTTAAGGCCCCAAAGTATAAGCCAAAGCTTGATTTGGGTCCAAGTGCCCTTTGTAAATGGTCACATTCGCATGTCCCACAGCGGTCACCAGAATTGGTTCAGCTCCCTGGAAGGACTTCCTTATTTTTCATTGAGTAGGTGGGTATGTTAGTAAGCCTTCCCTTACTGTGATAAATAGCTGAATGTTGAAATGGTCATTTCATGCCAGGAAGATTCGGCAAATGGCTCTCCCCATGGCAGGGAAGAGAAAGAAAGAGTAAGGGGCTAGCTCTGAATCTCACTATCCTCTTAGTGAGCCAAAGAAGTCCCAGGAGGCCCCACTTTCTAAGGTCTGACATCTTCCAATAGCACTACACTGAGGTCCAAGATTTTACCACATGGCCACATGAGGATGTGGAGTTTGGAAATTTATAGCATACTTTATGGACTATATGACCTTCTTCGCAGATGACATCTTCTTGGAATATATTTCAATTCTTTCTTAATTAACCAAGCAAGGGCTTCTTTTAGTCTTTCTTCTAAAGAGGAATTAGCTGATGAACTTGGGTAGTTGAAGGTGCCTGTGCCTTCTCCCCCTGCTCCCCTGGGAAGAAAAGTCATGCCCAAGTCCTAAATGCCTTCACAAGGCATTCATTCTGTTCTTACAAGGCAAGGAGACCCGTTTGCCCTAGTATTGGTACCCTATTCACCTTCTTCTCAAAGGCTTAGCATCAGACTGTGCACAGGGGATTCATGGATTGGAATGCAGAAACTTAGACATGCAACCTCCCTATCATGTCCTGAGTAAGTGGGATGTGGTATGGAGCTTCTCTACTGTTCTAACATTCAGCCTGCTAAAACAGAAAGATGAGTTGCCATGCCTGTCTAGTCTGGACCCTTCACCAAAGCCAAGTAGTCCACAGGAAGACCACAGTGAGGAGGATTCTAGATTTGCCATCCATCATGGGACCAAGTCCAGGGACTGGAACACAATGTAAAACGCTCTGTGAGAATGGATCTTGCAAACCCCTAATGACAGCAGGTGGCATGGCCGTGCTGGCTAGTCAACCCTCATGGTGCTTCAGCATGGCCTTGGAAATATCAGAAGAAAGAGCAGGCTCTGTGAATCTACTCTTCTGCATACCCACATGACCTTGCATGGGTTAACTTGGGAAGCTTTATCTGGTCTGTCTCCTGGAAGGACTGCATTAGTGTGGGGACATCTATCAACAATCCCCTGCCATGTGAATAAGCATGGTCCGATAAGACAGAATTGCAAAGATCATTATAGAGAACAGGGATGAATGACACAAATCATGAAGATGTAAATGCTGGAAGGTGAGGGTCTAGCCTTGCTTTTGCTTCTCCACTGTCTAGCAGGCTAACCTGGGCTAATCATGCCTTTCCCAGTTCCCTCATCTGTTGACAGTTGCTTGTCTGTAGCACATAGAAAATCTATTGGGGCAAACACCAGCCCACATGCCCAAGGGTTCTGATAGAAGGGAGCTCTGAGATTTTTTTTTTTTTTTTTTGGTTTTTGGCTTTTCAGTATCCACTCTCCACAGTCCAACACTTTATTTTAATTCTTACACACACACACACACACACACACACACACACACACACACATAGAAATAGAGAGAGAGAGAGAGTCATTTTCATTCCCCATTACCCTCTTTCATCCTCAGCTCTTTCCCATGGAAATCCTTCCCCTCAACAAGCCCCCTTCTCTGATGGTTTTACTTTTGAGCCACTCAGTTAAGGCTGTTTGCATGGGCATGAGTGGAGAGTTACCTAGCAAAATACAGACCGAAGAACATGACACCTTCTTCTCAGAACCCATAGACTGCCCATTGTCCCCTGGTGAGGGCTGGGATCTCACAAGCCCCTCCCCCATGCATGATGAAATGGTGATAGGCCCAGTCATGTGTAGATTTTCCACAGGTGACATCAGCTGCAGTGAGCTCACGAGTGAGCTATGCCATGTCTAGAAGACCCTGAGTCACGGGACTCTTCCCCATGTTCTGCATGTGTTAGTGGATGCTTTGTTTAAGATTGAGCACTCTATAATCACTTGTTCTGGACACTTTGAAAAGTTGTGAGTCTCTCACCACCACACACTGCAAGAAGAAGCTTCTCTGAGGAAGGCTGACAGCAGTGCTAACCTCCAAGCATCCTTAGAAGAACATCTGACACCAAGCCTGTCTAGCAAAACGGCCCTAGGAGTCCTTCCCTGGAAGCATTATCATGCTTTTCCTCCTTACTGCTCAAACCATCAGCATTGTGTGGGTCTTTCACCAGCATAAAACACCAGGAAGACACCTTTATCATGTATGTAAAATCTCAAACATAATACCAATCTGGGGGGGCGCAAAGTAGACATTTGATTAATGATCCCCTGGAAGTTGCCAGGCACAGCACACTCTGGATGTGGTAGGGTTCTGCTATCAGTGGCATTGAGGGCACAGTATATCTAAGGGGATTCAGTGACCCTGCTCTGATCTTTGACATCTATCTGTATTGCTTTCCTTCCTTTAGACAAGAACTGCCTCCTTGCAAGACTTTCTCAAACAACCGGCATGTTTTCATGGACGGGGGTTCCTGAATGTTCCCTCAGTCACTCCAGGAATTTGCCTGTAATGGGTAGTAGATTCCTCATACCAAGCCACCTTGCACAAGGAGAATGCCAGGGCTGTGCTGGCAAGCTGAGGGGTGTCTAAAGGTCCTTCAGGTCTTCCTCTTGTAGCATTGGTTAGAGAGAGGAAACTATGATTATAAAAGGGAATTCCCATCTTAAACAAAAAAGACTGTGATAGTCTTAGCCCTCTGGGCCACAGTGCAATGTTCCCATGCCTTGGTTAGTGAGTATTTGTTGCAGAGTTTGTTACAAATGGCTAGAAAATGGAGATCAGCAGTATGGAAGAGAACTAGTTTAGTTTTCCCAACAGCTGCCTGGTCCTCTTCTTGTAGCTTAACCTAAGGAGTTCCAGCCATGTAGGGCCCTCCCTGTAGGCTTACTTATAGATCTTATTCTTAGAATCCAGTGGCAAAGCTGTGTCTGGCCCCTGGGGTCTGACTCATTCATGGCTGGATATGGGTAAGGCCTCGGCACACCTGGACTCTGGAAGTTCTAGAAGGAAATGCCAAATTCCCAGTGTCCCTTACCCTTTGCTTACTTGGGGTCAACTTACTCTGAGAGTATCCTCTGTATCAAGTGGTCACTGAAAAAGAAGCTGGCTACAGACCATAGTCAAAGATACCATGAACAATGGCATTTGGGGGCCATGTTGGGGGTGGTGGTGAAGAAACACTGTGGTGGGTCTTCATGCTGATGACATTATCTAAAACGCCTTCCTGAAAAGAAGACGATGAAACACTAGGAGAAGTGATAACTGAAGACATACTCATAGCATGTCTACACCCGTGTAGCGTGCACTGGATTCTCAGCCTAACAAAAACTGCCAGGCTGCTGTCCCCACGTCCAGAGTACACCCCACCAGCCATCTTCTAGCTCAACTCAATCTTCTTCCAAATCTCCATCCTCAGAGGTCTTCCATGAAACACGGACAAGGAGGTCTCTCACTCTGTCCTTATCTTTGGGCAAGAGGAGTGGCATTGTCACCAGGATGGGGCCATGGCAGGGGTAAGGAGAAGTGCCTCTCTGTGAGTGTGGCTCTGCTCCAACCTCCCCTACATGGTGCTCTGCCTGCTAATTAGCGCATCCGTCCTTCCCCACAGGTGGGGAAGTGGCCTGTGAGTGATGTCTGGCTGCCTGGGGCCAGCAAGGCCTGACCCTGCCACCCCTCTTAGGGACACACTTTGGGAGTGGGTGACTCCTCAAGAGAAGACCCCTCTGGTCCAGAACCAAGCCTTCCTCCTCCCTCTTGCAGGGAGGGGGAGAGAGGGAGAGGGCAGGCTGCGGATGGCAGAGAAACTCGGAGGCTGGTTTACGGCAAACAGACTGAGCTGCTTACGGGCTGGTGAGGTTGCCAGCAACCCCAGATGGCTCAGAACCTGCTGCTCTTGCTGAAAATTGATTTTGGAGGCAGTGAGGGAAGGAGGAGGGTAGGCAGGGGAAGGGGCTGCAGGGCAGGGCGGGGGATGGGAAGGGTTTGCCAAATAGAGGGTGGAATGTATAAGCTCTGATAAAGCCCTTGAGCTCTGGGCAGGCAGGGAAAGAGCTACCCTGGGAGGACATTTGGTTAGGATTTCTGCCTCTGTTTCCTGCATGAATGTGGCCTCTGTGTGTGTGTGTGTGTGTGTGTGTGTGTGTGTGTGTGTGTGCGTGCGCGCACATGTGCTCATCTCAGATATCTTCCTCCATATTCTCCTTATTTTTATTTATTTATTATTATTAATTGTTAATAGTATTATTTTAGATAGGCTCTCACTGAATCTGGAACTCACTTTTTCACATAGACTGGCTGCCCAGGGTTCCTACAGTCTCCACCTTCCATCACTGGGGGCACAGATGTTCACTGCCACACCCAGATTTTACATGGGTGCTTGGGATCCTAACTCAGGCCCCGTGCTTACACAGTAAGTGCTTTACCTACCCAGCCATCTCCCCTCGCCTCTGTTTCCCTTTTACCTCTCTGCCTCCTTCCCATCTCCCCCTGACTTTGTTGATACTCCCTAGCTACTGTCATTGTGAAACCCAGTAAGGAGAGCTCAGAAAGCACCCTGTGTGAGTGACTTCCACTACCCTGACTCAGTAACCCAGACCTGGGGATGCTTAAGCTTTGATCTCCTGGTTGTGATGGTTTCTTAAGGACTCTGAATCCTACTCTATATTAATATTTTAAATTATTTTCATTAACAATAGAAGCTCATGGTCTCTGACCCCCATACCTGCCTCTCCTTCATCATCCCCCCCAAATACTAATGAGATTTGGACTGTCCACCAAGGGCCCCAAACGCTAATGTTAAAATGCCCGTTTCTGGACTCAATCCTTACAGAGTTCATGAGATGAGAGAAGGAAAAGACACATTTACATAGTCCACTTGAATAGTGACGTACAATGGAAGGAAGAGGGAGATGAGAGCCTTCCCAGTCAGCCCTGTGAGGGCGTGGAGACTGTGTCTGGGACTTAAATGAAGGGTGTCTAGATTGGGAGTGGATTTTTGTTGTTTGGGTTTGTTTGTTTCTCAGGTAGAATTGGCCTAAAGCCTGGAGTGGTCGATTAGAAGTGAAGACATTTCTGTCATTAGTGGGGATGATGGAAGATGCAGATGGACCAGCCAGAGGCCCGAATGTGACTACATATTTGTGCTCAGGACCGGCCAGCCCAGGTGCTTTGTACTTTGGCTTCATGGGTCCGAGATCCACTGAACAAGGCAGAAGGCACAGGACAGTCCTGTGGACTACAGATGAAACTATCCAGGAAAATGGGCACAGGGGACAAAATGGCATTCACAAGGGGTGACTTTTCTTCTTTTTAAAAGGAGAAAAAAAAATGTGGGAACCAAGTGAAGGCAATAGGCCCTGCCATCCAAGTGGCTAGTAATGGTCAGTATCACCTATCAGACAAAGGTGGCCAGCCAGGCAAGCAGTAGCCAGCCTGAGATTTCTATCTACCCATGGATATACTTCCAGATCTCAGTGGCTCCTCCAAAAGCCTGGCAGAGAGCTGAAACCTTCTACTTTAGAGCTCAGAGGAAAGATCAGGAAGAGAACTCAGATGTATCTAGTCTGTGGCTCTTCCAATTTTAGATGACGTGAGGAGTTGCAGCCCAACCCCAGCATTCTTGGCTTCTAAGATGACTGAGTTTGCCTGCCCTTTCTCAGCGTGAGGCCTGGAGCCCCACAGCAATGGGGACCATCACCTCTCAGATACTGGGGCCTGGAGAGCTTGCCTCAGTGGCTTGACTTGCTTCCTTTCACTTGATTTCTTGCCTAGACAAGATCCTGTAGTGTTAAAAGGCAACAGTCTTTGGCTCTAGCCAAGCCCCCAAGGAGGAGAAACACAACACAACCTACCCTTGAATGAAAGTGTGTGTGTTTGTTTGTAAAAGGCATGATTAAGGGTTATTAAGACTTATGGCAAAGCACCTGCCCAGCTTGGGACAGGCCACTCTCCCCAGAAGCAGGCTGATGCTTGTCCCCAGTGCTTGAGTGCAGGCAACAAATTCTTAATCTGTTTCAGGATACAACAGTAAGATTCCTCCCCATCCCCCTCCTTGTGGGCTCCTACTCTCAGGAGAGAAGAGAAGGAGGACTCTACAGGGAAACTGCCAGATTCAGCAGATACCATCCCCTTCAGGCCTGAAAAGATTCTTCCTCTCTGAGACTACTCAAAGCCCCTGGGAGGTTTCTCAGGAGATGAGCATGCAGCAAATCGGTCACCCAGCTTGTGGCATCCACCCACACTGATGACAGGGATCATAAGCAGAGTCAGAGTGGTGATTTCAGGGACACTAGTTTGGGGAGTTTCTCATCCACTGTGCTGGCCCTGAGGAGTATCTGACATGTGGGGGAAACGTTTACAACAGTGTGTAGCACCCTGGGTGAACATCATCCTAATGGGACCAATGACCTGAAATAAGAGAGCATCTTTCTCAGCTCTACTGAAAAGCAGTGAATGAGAAGGTCACAGGCCTGTGGACCCCTGACTTCTCCTTTTTTGGACATTTTGTGTTCTAGTGCAAACCGGGTTACTTACTCTGTCTCTTCCTTACTCTCCTAAAGCTTCCTTCTGGAAGCTTTTGTGTGTTTATATGGTCACCTCTGAACTGGGATAGAGAACCCACTATGGTTAAGGAAATAGGCATAAAAAAGATGCCTCCCCAGAGTATGACAGTGCAAAGAGCATAGAGTCTGGGGTCCTGGGAGGACCTGACTTTCTGGGAAAATCAGCTAAGCTATGACTCTGCCTTTTTTTTTTTTTTTCCCCTGTAAAATTGCTAGACCAACCCAACAGGATTAATGACAAAAGTAGGTAAAATATTTTAGACTCTGCCATAGAGAAAACATTGATGCTGTACCCAAAGTCATGTTAAACCCCACTGTTCAGGGTGATGGCATTTGGAGATGGTCCCTCAATGGAGTGTATGAGGGTCAAATAATAGAAGTAGTGCCCTTGTTTAAAAAGACCCCAGGGATCTCACATGCCTCTCCCACCACATGGGAACACAATGGGAAATGACCATTTGTGAATTAGGAAGTGGGCCCTCACCAGACATTGAACCCGATGGCATATTGATTAGAGAGCTCCCAGCCTCCAGAATGTAAGGAGTGGATCTCTGCTGGCTCTAGACTACTCCATGCCTGGGATTTTGTGATGCTATCCCAGGTCCATCAACAGAAGCAGATCTACCACCCCATATCTGGGAAGCTATAGCACATGCTGGATCTGCCTGCTCTTCTCTGACTCAGTTGCTCAGAAATTCCACTTGCAAGCTGACCTTGAATCTGAGCCCTAACCTTTTAAACACACACATGTTGTGCTACCATCCATATTTCATATCAGCTCTTTAGGAAACTAGAATTCCTACAGATATAGGGCAGGGGGTCTTCTCAAGGAGTGGCTGGAAAAGGATTGAGTTAGAGAGGCTGAAAAGAGAGCGTTGAGAACTAATCACATAAAGTCTCAACCCTGCATAGTTGAAGAGGCTGCTCTCAGCGATTTTCAGAAAAGATCCCTGCTCAGTGACCCCCAAGAGAGGGTGCTATCTCTACCCATACCTCAGCCTTTCCAAGGATGGAGTTCAGGAAGAGCTGGATTGTAGCCATTCCAGCACGCCTCCAAAGCTGCAGCAGAGAGTTGGACAGGCTGGGGCAATGGAGGGGACTGAAGTGGGTCACCCTTCACCCCAATATTGTCACTCTTTCAACTCTGAGTAGTCATGAAAAAAAAACTCATCTAGAACATCCTTGATTTTCTCATTTTAAATTACCAGTGATGACATGTCAAACATTCATCATGAGGATCTGGTATTGTGGTCATTAGAAGGTTCCAGAGAGCGAGAGTTCGTGTACAGTCTTCCAAATAGACTACAAGGCTCTGGCATCTCTTTCACACTTCTTTTGATGTATAACTAGAGTTTTTATTTCAAGTTCATGTCCAGACTATGGCCTCCCCAGGCAAGCTCACATGACACTCCTTAGCCCTTTATCAGTCAACTGGGCAGCATGGGAACCAGGCCACTCTGCAAGGTGGAGATACAAGCCAGAGCCTGAGGAAAAGCCTTTGGAGCTGGCAGAGAGGATCTCAAACAGAAACTGTTGGTGGGTAGACCATATTGTCCTAGCTTTCCTTGTCCCCAGTATGCTCTTGTTACTTTTCTGCAAATGTGAAATGTTAAAGCCCATTTCCTTCCCCAGACAATCCCCTACACTGTTCATGTGTGCATGCATGCATGTGTGCATGTGTGCAGGTCAGAGTTCAACCCCAGTTCTTGTTTTTCAGGTGCTATCTACCTTGTTTAAGGGGACAAGGTCTCCCACTGGCCTAGGGCTTCCTGGTTAGGCTAGATTGAATGGCCAGAGAGCTCAGGGGATCAGCTTGCTTCCACCTCCCTAAGTCTGGGATTAAAACACACACCACCATGCACAGCTTCTTATGTGGGTTCTAGGAATTGAACCCAGGACCTGTACATACAGGGCAAGCACTTTACCAACCAAGCTATCATCCCGGACCCTCACACACATTTCTTAAAAAGAAAAGAAAACCAAGAGGCCTCAAGAAAGGGATGTAGGGCAACTCCATTTGCCACCAGATCCACGTCTCAATTGACATGCTGTGTCTAACACTGGTTTCTTTGAAGTCTGAGGCCAGCCTCTTTCAGAGAAGTTCTGTCATGGTGCTGCAGAGTCTCTGAGATTTTCAGCATCCATCGTGTCTTCATCTGATGCTTTGTTCCAAGTATTACTGGTGACATAAAGTAGTTAATTTATCTGCCAACTATTCTGTAGCAGTACTTTGGGATAGGAAAAAACCAAACGAACAAATAAAAACGGTATGCTGCTATCACTGAGGAGGGAGTAGCCAGGAGAGGGTTCTGCCATACTCTGCTTCTCTTGGGTGATTAGCATGCAGTCTGCATCCCTTTGATGCTAGGTTCCATCCATCCCTGAGTGATCTATGAGCTGTTACTTGCTCTATTAACAGGCACTCTCCATTCAGCACCCTCAGCACATTCAGTTCCTTTTCTGTATGATCACTGCTCTGTCCTTTGTTAATAACCACTTCAAATCCTTCCAGAACTTTCCTGGACAGTTTTCTCTTGGGTTGTCTTCATGGTTCAGGGCAGGACTCTGGCCAGGGTGAAGAGGGGGACGCTTTCTGTCCTAGAAGGCAAGCTGCCACTTGGTGGCTTGTGAAGCACAGGACATATCAAAGATCTTGCATTGACTTCTATCAGTAAATGAATTGTTAACAGACAGACACAGAAGAGGGTTTTGGAGGCTGGCCATTGCTCCGAAAGGTGTTGTCAGTTCTTTGGATCAGACTGAGGAAGAAGAAAAGGATGGAGGTGGAGCAAGCTCTACCTTGTTGATGCCTTTGCTTAGCAAGAATCAGGAGGCTCAAATAACAACACACAGTAAAGGGTCCCAGAAGGGGGATTAACCTGCTACTCGTGGATGATTCTAGGCATGACAGAGCCTGTTGGAACATTTCAGAGAATGTCAACAAGTAACAATGAAACCTTCCCTGTTCTCCATGCTCTTCCAATTTAAAGACTTTGTCTAGTTACTCTCTCTGCCAGAGTCTCTCATCAATACAGAGAGAAGCCCTTTGCTCCCCACAATGGATTTCTAGTTCATTTGCCTGGTTCCACAGGCTTTTCTACTTACTAGTGATGGAAGACAGGATGCAGCGGAAACCTCCTTAAAAAACTGTTCTTGGTGAATTAAATCCTGCAAAATGGACTTGCACATTGCAATCAGATTCAAATATCGAATTGGCATTTGAAGCTCTCTGATCACATCTTATCAATCCAGCCTTGGTTCTATGAAGAGGCTCCTGCCAGCCCACACTTGGGTATTACTGTCTTCTTCATCCTTCCGGCCTCAAGCCAACCAGAAGCCCCTCCATCTTCCTTAGGAAGCCTTCTCCCTGCATTTCAGCTCACATTCCTCCTTCTAATAAGTTCCTACAGCATTAATGGAGTGTTGTTGTAAGTTGGCAGGGATGCAATGTCTGCTCCTTATATCCTGTACATTGTCTTGTCATGATCGGCACTGTGGCATTCCTTGGCCATCCTTAAGATACAACACAAGGGGCAGGTCACTGAAAACCTTATAGATGGTCTATTGTTGGCATGAGAGTGGGAAATACAAAAAACAGAGGAAGAAAACTTGAAGCAGAGTTGAGTTCAGCTGCATTCCTTACAGCATCCATTGGGAGGCAGTGGCTGAGCCAGCTCTAGCTTTCCCAGAAGCTCCGGTGGCACCAGAGACATTACCCCAGAGGGGACCTGCAGGTGACAACTCAGTCATTCTGCTAGCCTTGCTGAAGGAATTGGAGCCACTCTGTGGCACTGATTTGATCTCCTTTTCAAACTGCCAGATATTTTCCTTGCAAACAACAACCAAAAAAAGAGATAGATGTATCTATGGACCAGGAGGGAAACAGCAAGCCAATTTGGAACCAACTTTGGCCAAGGAAATGGTACAATCTCGCTGTAATGCGATTAAGTCAAAATTACTTCCAAACGGAGATGTAATTATGACAGCAACTTCTTTGGGGGCAGGCTGAGATTTATTCTTTTTTGGAGAGCCAAGACCGGATTTAGTTTTTCGTGAGCCCGGGGCAGTGAAGATATGGGGCAACTCAGAATGTTTTCTTTCACAGAGAAACATTCCAAGCAAAGAAGAAAGCTGAAGATGGCCTAAGGAAAGCTCTGCTGACAGGGTAGCTTGGGAAAATGAGCTGTGGACTCCAAGCCTTTAGGTACAAGAGATGGGCAAAACCAGAAGAGTTCATGGTTCTGACTGAGAACAGATGGAACGACATCATACATGCAGGATGTGTGCGATGTATGTATGTATGCCTTTAGAACCGCTGCACCAACTGGTGTGACATTATATTGATGCAAAGGCATAGTGTCCACAAAAGGAGCTTCTGATGTGGAATACCTATTATGAGATTCAAACTAGACCAAGAATGTAAGACGTATGATCTCACCTTTGTAACAGGCCAGTGGCTAGGTACCCTGCCTAGCCTCGGAGAAGCAGTTTGCCTCAGAGCACCCAGCACATAAAAGACAAAGGCTGAATGCTAAAAGCTGTCTTGCTGACTCTGCATCCTGTTCTCTCACCTCCTGGTCCAGCCCTTGAGACCACATGGAGACTGGGTGTGTCTACTATATGTGTGCCTCCAACTCAGCATGTGTAATATCTCCCTAGAATTGCTTATTTGCTCATTATCGGCCTGCCAGCCATCGAGCATTCTAAAGCCACTGAACCCTGGTGCTTAGCAAGGATTGCTCTCCTGTATGAGGCTCTGCAGAGACAGATCTGAGCGAAAGATCAGTGTACTGGTGATTTAAAGCAGTGTTCTCAGGGGATTCTGATAATGGAGTAGGACAAATAGGCAAAAGGCCAACAGTCAACATTAGTCAGATCGTGAAAAAAAAATATCTTTGGAGTGTACATTGTAACCTAGAATTCACTCCTCCTGAAGAAAAAGGAGCTACATGCTGCCCTTGGGGCAAGATAGGACTGGATTTTTAAACTTTCAGGGTCTCTTAGGGTTTCTATTGCTATAGCAAAACACCACGACCAAAAAGCAAGATGGGAAAGAAAGGGCTTAGTTGACTTATACTTTCACATCACAGTTCATCACTGAAGGAAGTCAGGACAGGAACTCAAACAGAGCAGGAACCTGGAGGCAGGAGCTGATGAAGAGGCTGTGGTGGAGTGCTACTTCCTGGCTTGCTCTGCATGGTTTGCTTAGCATGGTTCCTTATAGAACCCAGGACCACCATCTCAGGGATGGCACCACCAACTGTGAGCTAGGTCCTCCCCCATTGGTCACTAAATGAGAAAATGCCTTACAGCCAGCTTGTAGCAGTAATCTAATTAGTCATATATGTACGTATGTATGTATGTATGTATGTATGTATGTATGTATGTATGTATGTATGTCAGGTATCAGGGTAAAAACCTGAAAGGTCAGAGAAGCAGAGGAATAGCCACAGTTGCTTCCTCCTTCTACAGTTTCTCCATCTAAAAGGGAGAAGATCCTCCCACTGCCCTGCCTTACTACTTCCTGTTTCCTCTCTGTCTCCAGTCCCCCCAAACCACTATGGCTAATTTTGATCTCCTAGTAGCTGGCCCTGCCCTCTGACTCCAAACAAACTTTGTCAGGACACAATCAAAATATCACACAGCGACAGCTGGACCTTATTGAGGCATTTTCTTAACTGAGACTCCTTCCTCTGATGACTCTAGATTGTGTCAAGTGGACACACAAAACCCAGCAATACAGCTGACCCCTTGTCAACAAACACATCACTATTAAGCCACATCTCTTTCTTTCTTATTCATTCCCAAGATCTCCCATTAAAATCACAAATGATTTTAAAAGTCCCACAGTCTTTACAAATTCAAAGACATTAAAATTTCAGTCTCTCTAAAACATCCAATTTCTTTTAAAAGTTCAAATCTTTTACCTCTGGGCTCCTTTAAAAAAAAACAACAAAAACAAAATTAAATCCCTTCTTAGAGAGGGAGGAATCAGGGCACCATCACAATCTGAACTAAGCAAAATCAAGCTCCAACAGTATCAATAACTCAATGTCCAATTATCTGGGATTCACTCACAATTTTCTGGGCTCTTCCAAAGGGCTTGAGTTAGCGCTCCAGCTCTGCCCACTGCAGCACACATGGCTTATCTTGCAGGCTCTGGCTGGCTCCACTCCATTGTTGCTGCATGGGTGCTCATCTCGTGGTCCTGGCATCTCCAAAACGCTGGGGTCTCTGCTGCAACTGAGCTGCACTTTCACCAGCAGACTCTCATAGGCTCTTTTCACGGTGCCAAACCCCAGCTTGTTTGCATGGCCCCTTCATTCCTGGGCCTTCAACTGTCACTGAGGTTGCACATTCACCAATGGCCTTTCCTGGCCTCTCTGAGTGGCAAGCCTCAGCTGCTCTCCACGACCCCTTCAGGCCTTCAAAACTAACATCACTTGGGTAACTTTTACACATTACCAAGTCTGGCTGACAGCACGATGTACAACCTTGGCCACCTCTGGAACATAGCTTCTCAGTGCTCTCAGGAAACACATCCAAGAAGATTTCACCTCAGTGATGCTGATCTCTTCTTAATGACGGCTAATTTCTTAGTTCTAGCTGGCCAGCATCAAGTTTCCCAGCAAAACGAGTTTTGCCTTACTTGTTCTGGTATCTTGTTAGTCACAGCTGATTCTTCGATCCTAGTTAGCCAGAACCACAATGTCTTAATTCAAACCAACAAATGGCCCTGATAGAGTCTTTAAACTTTCATCTGAAACTTCACAAGCCAGACCTCCATCCTCTGCACTGCACTCAACATTCTTATCTTTCAAGTTCCTAAAGAACATCCCACCGAACTCGTAATACTCAATGATTCTCCTAGCCCAAAGTTGCAAAGTCCTTCTACAATCCTCCCCCAAACATGGTCAGGTCTGTCACAGCAGTATCTCACTTTACTGGTACCAACTTACCTTAGTTAGGGTCACTATTGCTGTGATGAAACACCATGAGGAAAGGCAAGTTGGGGAGGAAAGGATTGATTTGGTTTATACTTCTGCATCATAGTCTATCACTGAAGGAAGTCACACAGGAACTCAGGACAGGACAGGGACCTGGAGTCAGGAACCAATGCAGAGGCCATGGAGGGGAGCTGCTTACTGGCTTTCTCAATCCACCTTCTTATAAAACCCTAACCCTTCTTATAGAATCCAGGACCAGCAGCCCAGGGATGGCACCACCCACCATGGGTTGGGCCCTCCTTCAATGAGCACTAACTGAGAAAATGCCTTTTAGCTGGATCTCAACAAGGCACTTCCTCAACTGATGCTCCTTCCTCTGATGACTCTAGCTTGTGTCAAGTTGACACACAAAATCAGTTAGTACACAGTCTTTCTCTGCTCCTACCACATAAGAGGAATCATATAAAGGAGAGAAAAAAATCATTAGTGACAAAGTGACCAGAAGCTAGGAGATAATGATACAGAGCTATGTGATATGGACAATGAGCTTCTAAATCTAGAAGTTTGATGTTGAGCATGACTCTGTGATTCCTTTTTTTCCTTGAACTTCCTGCCTGCCCAACAAAAGTGGTATGTCTCAGCTATTTCTGCTTCCCTGATGCCCTTCATCCTTACATTCCTAGATACTTTGGATAGCTAACATTCATATCCACTTGACAGTACAATTGCTGGGCAATGTGCAAAGAATCCAGGACAGTCAACTAGCAAGCAAAGTAAAAACATTTCTCATACCCTTGGGGGAGTTTTAGAGTTAGAATGTGCCCTTGAGAAGACTCAAGTGCAAAATCCAGCTCCATGGAAGTTCTGAAATGTCTCTCCATCCCCGTTTTCTTCTAATATAGGCTCAGAACAACAGCGCCAGGAGCAATAGCAATGACTTGTATGCAGGTAGGCAGCCTATTTCAGGTCAGTAGACTCAGATAGCAGTGCTGGGAGTGGAGATAGAGAAACAGGACTGAGAATACAAGCAATACCAGGGTTCGTGGCTTTGTCCTGCTAGGACCTTCCCACTGGAATTGTCCACCTGGGAATCAAGTAGGAGAACGTTATCTGCTATCCCCCTTTCCACCTTATTGGGGGATAGCCACACCTTAGTCACTGAATTCTGAATAGGAAGCCTAGCCATACCTAGCTTATATTTCCAAGAACTGGTTACCATAGCAGTAAGTCTATGTCCATGTGGTAGGGGACTGGAGGTATCCAATTCATATTCTGTAGATCGCTTGTCCATTGATGGACCTTTCAGTTCTGTACCTGGAACTCACTGTGCAGAGAACAGAGGAGAAGTGATCCATTGACTTGGCTGATGTAGAGAAGGCTGAAGCACTGACTCACTAAAGGAGATGGCAGATTGGTTAACTGACACTCTCTATGGAATCCATGTTTGGAGACTCAGCCAATAAATTGTTTTTCAGAGTTTTCAGGGCTCTTCCCAGCAACCACACGGTGGCTCACAACCATCTATAATGGGAATTGATGCCCTCTCCTGGCATAAAGTTTCACATGCAGATAGGGCACTCATATACATAAAAATAAATTTATATTAAAACAAAAAAAGAAAGTCATGCGTGGCCTGTCCTTGATGGACTCTCTGCCCAAGAGACAACCCTAGCTGCAAATCGAGCTACCCCTGATGCAGACCATTCAGCCATCTTTCTTGCACACCTATGGGTCTCACTGTGCTGACTGCGATGGGGATGGACCACACTTGGGTGGCAATGGAGGCAAAGGGAGGTCTGTGTCACCAGGCACATCCACAGAGACTAGCTCAGTTTTTTAAAACACCAGGAACTGGGAGCAAGAGCGAGGTGGCTTTGGTGAACAGAGAGTGGACATGGTCAGAGAATAGGATCAGTTAGACAAGAAGGGGACAAAGGAGTGTGAGGGTCTCCTTGGCTGGGACCTGAAGGATGCTAAAGCCAGGTCTCCTTCCTGGGGTGGTGGGGGATTACAAACCTTTTGAACTGGCTGACAGCCAAACTACCCCCTCTGCCTAACAGCTTTGCTTCCCGGCAGGGGTCTGGCAACAGGACAGAGGCCCTCCTCTCTTTTTCCTGGCACCATTAGCCTGTATCAATAGGTATCTTCCTCTAAGACAGGGATTGGGAAACCCCCCTGAAACAAAGCCACTCGTAAGTGGTCTTAGTTCTGCCAAAGTCACAGTTGATCCAAGGGTTCTGCAGCCTTCACCCACACCATCTCTAGCCCCAGATACCAACACTTAGATCATTTTTTTTCTAGAAAACCATCATAGGCTCTGTTGTCCCCTTCATGGATATCTCTTTTGTTTTAGCTACCTTCTCAGGTCATGTGATGGAATAGAAGAATCACCATACGTGCATGTCAAGGCTCCCTCTCTGTTGGAAGGCCATCCTGTCCACCTGCTGGCCTTGGGAGTCTGAGAGCTTCCTTCCTTTCCTGCCTCCTCCCCAGCCTTCTCTTGCAGTATCCTGCAACCGCTGCGTGGCCATATACTCTGTGTCCACCAGCCAGGAGGAACTGTGTGTGTGCTTCCTGCCTCTCTTCCCACAGCTTCCTATCTGGCAAGATGCCTCAGCACCTACAACAGTCATTAAGATTTTTCAGTTCCTGCCATAAGTAATTAGTTGTAAGGTTTTGTCTCGTACTGTAGATGAAGAAGCTAGCCCGTCCACAGCCTGTTGATAAATGAAGCCTAAAAGGGAGAACTGGGCTCTTATTAACACAGACTAGAGCTGATTGTCCATATAGGCAGGTGGTGCTCAATGGATTCAACCAACTGAAGGCTGAATTTTTTAAAAATTGTGTCTATTACATTCAGATTTTTTCCTTAATGGGCATTACAGGTAATCTTCAAATAATTGAAAGTACGTATGAATAGTTTATACCACAGAGTTTCTGGTACATCTGTGTTCATTGTAGCACTATTCACAACAGTCAAAGTGAAGAATTGGCCTAGGTACCAGTCAACAGATGAATGGATGAAGAAAACATGGTACATATACACAATGGAATGGGTATTTGTGTGTGCTTGCGTGTGTGTGTGTGTGTTCCATAAAAAGAAGGAAGTTATGTCAGTTGCTGGAAAATATATGGAACTTGAAGATCATATTAAGTGAAACAAGCCAGACTCAAAAAGACAAATATCACATATTTCTTCCATTTGTGAAGCCTAGTTTTTGTATCGATTGATAAAACCATTTTTACATCCACGTATATCTATCTATATCTTCCTGTGTCTGTATGTTTATATGACAAAGGAGATGAAGGAAGGAAGGAGACTGGTAGAGAACAAGGACGGGAAAGGGAAAGGGAAAGGAAAGGGAATGGGAAAGGAAAGGGAAAGAGAAAGGGGAATGGAAAGGGAAAGGGAAAGGGAGTGGAGGTGAATATGTTTGACATTCTTAATGCACTTGAAAGAAATTGTCTTTGTAAAGCCTATCACGATATACAAGTATAAGTATGTACCAACGAAACTGTTTTTTAAATATGTAAAAGTACATAGGAGGATGAGTATAAGCAATATGCAAACATCACATACTTTTTTACAGGGAACTTGGGAGTCTGAATTTTTGAATCTACACAAGGTCTTTAGAAGCAATGCCCTAAGAGGCCACTGCACTGACAGATGACTGAGTGAATGCCATCGATGTGAGACCTGTTAATGTGATGCATGTAACAGCCAAAAGATATAAAAGAGATGGAGAGTCAAGACCAATATTCTCTGGCTTCAGGTATGCATCCTACATGTAGCATAGTGGTAGATAATTTGAGGCAGGATGCGCAGATCGGGAGATGATTGTTATGAAAAAGAAACTCATTTATCTACAGTTCCTAGGATGAAGAGTGTGCCATAGCATCAGAGCCCACAGGAAGTTTGTGGTCAGTCCAGAGACGGAGACAGAGCAAGAGAGCTGGTGGATATTTTATTTTGATGTCCCAGGGAAGAAGTGTCCAAGGCAAGACAAGCAGTCTCAAGCCCAAGCCACCGTGGCAGGCTCTTGGGCTTTGGGGTTGTCTTCCATTGTCTAGAAGATAGTTGGATATTAGCCTGCCTTGGGAAAAAAAAAAAAAGACTACCAGAGATGTGGTTAGGGTGTGGGCTGTGGGCTGTGGTTGGGTCAACAATAGGGATTTTGAAGCGTCGTCTCTTCGGGGACAAGATCATAGATGGCAGTGCATTGAAATACATAATACAAAAATATTGGTTAATACAGCATGACCAGTTAAGAAAGAAATGAGGACATTGCTAGGGAAGTCATAAGAAGCAAACCTGTGTAGGCTGTGTAGTTCATAGTTCTATCTCAGGGGGTGGAGGAAACATCTCATTGAAACTGGAGGAATGGATAGAACACAAGGAGAGAGCTAGTGAAAGCCTTTACATTTCACATACACTTGTGAAAATACAGTATAATGTCTCTAATTAGCACTTGCATGCATTAATACCATTAATCAGAACAAAATTTCCAGTTGTCAGAGCAATTTTAACATGACTCTGAATAATGAATATGTTAATTTGATTCTTTTCTTACCATAAATTGAATTGTAAATATGAAAGGCAAGCATTCATGCAAATAGAGCAAGGGGATAAATTCCCTTTTCAAAATAACAAGTGTGTTATTAGTATATCCCCATTCTGGGTCATAAGCAGGCTTCTTTCTGATATGAATTGAATGGTGACAGTTGACTTCATTTGATTATTGTGTCCTGCTGTCCCCTGTACATAGGAGCCATAAAGAAGGAGGTGTAACATACAACCCTGTAGGAAAATATAAACATGTGAGTGGTGTGTGTGCATCATATCTTAATTCGAAGTATATATATAAGACTGTGTGACTCCCACAGAGCCAGCTTATTCACCCAGATGAATTCATATAGTTAATATACTCCACTCTTTCCTCTGAATTTACAGAGATTACAGGAATACCAAGCCTTAGGAAAGTGCCCTATAGCATCTTCCCTGAATTGGTCCTTTACATGGGGAGAGGAAAGATTCCCCCTTCCTGTTCCCAGGCAGTCATTTTACCATCCTGTGTGTTCCTGGGTGTGAACAAGAGTATGCATATTTGGAGACTGGTCCAGACTGGAATGGCTTTTCAACAATAACTTGCTGCCTTATTTAATGAGAGTCTCTGCTGAGCCTGGAGCTCACTTATTAGCCTAGGCTAGCTGAGCCCCAGGGATCTGCCTATCGCTGTCTCTCCAGTGCTAGGATTACAGGCAAGAGCCACTGAATCTGATATTTATGTGTGATCTGGGGTTCTGAACACAGTTTCCCATGCTTGCACAGTAACACTTTACCACCTGAGCCGTCTTCCCAACTCCTTTTGTTCTACTTTTACTGGCATACATTCACTTTACTCAGTACTGAGATTCACAGAGCCAGGTGCCTTGAATACATTCACCCCCTCGTATTCCGACCTTTAGTCTTGTCCTCTTCCCTCACCATACACTACTTTTTGCTAGTCCCCTAGTCTCCTTTGGACTTCATTATACACATGTATGTATACATGTGTACATATAAAATATGGATTTATATATCTATAAAAGAGTTTAGCTCATTTACAAGTAGAGACCATGGTGTAATTTCAATCTCAATTTCATTCTTTAGGCATCTGATGAGGTTAGGATTCAGCAAACATACTTCGGAGAAGGCCAGTGTTGAAATTATGGATAGAGCCAGCCTCTTCAAACTCTGTAAGAGGAATCATTGGTGGCCCAGAGCCAAGGCCATTTGGCAGCCCTTGAGCCGCTGCTCAGCATGCTTGACAGGGCCAGGGGTTGTCGAGGGGTCCAAGGAGTGAAGCAGGGGTGGAACTCAGATTGTTCCTGCTGGGCAGTTGGCAAAGACACTCTCCAGTCTGCAGCGATGCTCCTTGATCAAAACAAATAAGGAAGAAGATAAAGGACAGCCTGCCTGCTGACCAGTCCAGCCCTCAGAGTTTAGGGAGGTTGATGTCAATTGTCCAAATATCATGTCTAGTGGGAAAGATGTAACCAGAGCAGTAGGAAGCATGCTTTCTGTCTTTTTTGGCCAGGCAGCATAGTCACTTATCTCTTTCCCTTCCACAGAAAAAAAGAGATGTGTCTGCTTGGATGCAGACAGAGGAGGTGTGAATTTCCTGCCCAAGAATCCGCAGGTGGAGCTCCATCATTGAGCTATTGCAGCCCCGAGAATTCTCCAGGATCCAGGGCTCATTCTCAGAGTGGCTCCAATTCTGTCTGTGGAAAGCTGAATTTCAGCAGATGGAATTCAAGGTAGAGCGTGGGGCTCCCATGCCTGAACTCTAATAGACGGGTTTTTGTGGCCTGAACACAGAGATCTTCAGATGCCAGGTCTTACTTTTGACAGTGGAGAACTTTCTTCTTCAAGTACATTTCAAGACATGAGCTTTCTACAGTGAACATTGGAAACATCTTTGAAAGGTGTCTAAAAATGTTACCTAGATCACCACAGTATAAAGAGCTATCCCCTAATACCCAGTTTATACCAAGAAGAAAACCCAGATGTATATTATAATAAGGTCTAAGAGTCCCAAGGGAGGCAATGTGCAGGCTGGGGAACCAGAATGGCAAGATGGGGTCCCCCCCAGGAGGCCATATGTGGGAGGAGCCCCTGACTGTGCTCCTGGGCTCTGCCCAGCTGTCAAGTGTGGGTGTTGCCAGCAGGAGGGCCCTCCCTTCTCAGTGATTGGCACATCTTGATTACATGAAGCCAGCTGGTCCACCCCACCTATGTGGGAAAAGTTGGAAAGTGTGGAATTTGTTGAAGGAACCTGGTTCTGTACTGGGATGTTTTTAAGTGTTTTTTCCTTAGGTTTACATGAAGAGAAGAATCGAAACTAGCTGACAATGAGCTTTAGGATTAGCCAAAGTTTTGAAATGGGAAATAAAAAGAAGAAGATCTCAGGGATGAAGATTTGTCTACAGACCGACCGTAACACCTAAACTTCATACATTCCCCTTATCCATACAACAGACACATCGACACATCTCTTTTCTCTGTGGGAGAAAGAGAGATAGGTACACATACAGCCAGACAAGCAGGACAAAAATCACACTTCCTAGTGCTTTGTTTTTGTTTTTATCATTTTCTTTTTCAGCCTTCTCTTCCCCATCTTCCTTATCACTGTCAGGAAAACACAGCAGATATCAAAAATCTGAAGGAAAATTATCCCTTCCCTGCTAGTCACAAGCTTCATGGCATTGGTACAATTGCTATCAATGCCTGAAGTAGATTGGGAAAAATCTTAACCATCCAAGGAAGACTATTAGGATGGGTCCTGGGAAAGACACTGTGACATCTAATGGCATCAAATGTGTATCCACACCAGGTAAATATCTCATCCATGGCCTTGGGGTCTCCACTTTTCAGTTGAGATATTTTGATGCACATTTTCCTGCCATAGAACATGTTGCTAATAGTTCTGTTCACAGGGCTTCTCTAGGCCAGTAGCCATGACAGCAAAATCTTCCCCCTCCTATCTCCCCTATCCTTGAGTTTCTTCTTCCTATCCCATCATCCCACTGCATGAATTCCCTCTACCACTATTCCCACCTCCCCGTCCCTATCCTTCACTGCTGTGGCATTTGCAGAGATACGTTCATTGTTATGATATGTGGTGGAATGAAGTAGACTGCAGATCCCATGGCTGGGGACCAACATGCCACCAGACAGAATTTACATGGGAAGGAATTTTATTGGGGGAAGGGAGTGAGGGGAGAGAGACGAGAGAAAGAGAGACACAGAGAGAGAGCTCTGCCTCCTCGGAGAAACAGCAGAAAGAGAGCAGGATTGGACAGAGCTTGTCTCTTAAAGGGACTTTTGCACCTGCATATAGAGTCAGGATACTGCCTGCCATTTGTGCAGGGGTGACCAGTCATCCAGGTCCCCAAGGGGTGGGGCCAGGTTTGAGTTTGCCTGGATGATAACATTCATCATTAAAATTAAGATTACTGAACCACTCTTCCAAGGAGCTGTCCTGGTACTACCCCAGAAGGAAAATCTTAAATGTCTCACCCTTATTCAAGGAGCCTGGCATTTATATGTCTTCAGCTCTGAGCTCCTGTCTTCTATGCTGACACCTAGTTGTACAACACACCAGCTTAGTGGTTTCAATAAGACATCTCCATAAGTCTGGGGCATTTAAATACTTGGTCCCCATTTGGTGGCTGTTTGGAGAGGATTAGGAGGTGTGACTTTGCCCAAAGGAGTATGCCACTAGGGGCAGGCTTTGAGGTTTCAAAATACTCCATTTGGTGCTATCTCTCCCTATTTCCTATTGGGGTCTTGAGACATGAGCTCTCAGATGCTGCCGCTGTCTGCTTCCTCCACTCTGCTGCCACAGATTTAACTCTTGGGAAGTAGAAGTTCAAAATAAACTCTTCCTTTTAATGTTCCTTTGGTCATGATGTTCTATCATACCAATAGAAAAGTAACTCATACAGAACTTGGCACCAAAGAATGAGTCATTGCTGCAAAGAACCTGACTACATTGATTTGAGGGCAGGAAATGTAGAAAAAATGGTTGAATACTGTATGCAGGATCTTGGAGAATGTAGCACAGAGGAGCAATGTTGACTATGGAAGGCCAGGCTCAAGAGATTTCATAAGAGAATAATAGTATCCACTGGAATAGAAACTGTTCCTGTGATATTCTGACAAAATGTGGCTGCTTTCTATCCTTGACCTAAGAACTTGCCTGAGGTTAAATAAAAATGTTATGGGCTAATTTCTTTGGGAGAAAGCATTTCAATCATCCTCATATTGACACTATTTGAATAGTCATTAATGATAACTCTTATGCATGTTTACAGTAAAAAGGATCAAATAAGGAAGAAAGAAATACAAATGTGTACAATTTGGAGAGATACATGACACTGGCAAGGTTAATGTTGCTGTTAAAGCCAAGGCTTGTTCTGGAAGGAGAGGCTGTAATTGTTAAGAAGATAGGAAAGGTCAACTTTGCATTGGAGTAACGAGAAGGGTGACCCCAGCGCAAGACCCCACCCAGCTGAGCTTCACATTTGTGAACAGGAAATATTTAAGGAATTTTCTACTTCTAGAAAGAAACAACAAACTAAAGCTAATGCAAATGTATTTCAAAGTTCCTTCCAAACTGGCATACAAACTTAGCAATGCTGTACATGACATTCAGACTCATGAAGGCTGTAAGAGTAAAGGGTTCATTGAATCTTCCTTGGTTCAGGGAGCTGCTGAGGGCAGGAAAATTGTGGCAGAGAAGTCCCTGTGTGAAGGCCATGAGAGGGAAAGAGACCAAGGGAGGCCATTGCATGAAGCTGTAAAAGTGAAACTTGGTGTTTTTTATTTTAGCCATTCTGACAGGAGTAAGGTGGTATCTCAGAGTTGTTTTGATTTGCATTTCCCTGATGGCTAAGGATGTTGAGCACTTTCTTAAGTATCTTTCAGCCATTTTAGATTCCTCTATTGAGAATTCTCTATTTAGTTCTGTGCCCCCACTTTTTAATTGGATTATTTGGTGTTTTGGTGACTAACTTCTTGAGTTCTTTGTATATTTTGGAAATCAGCCCTCTGTCAGATGTGGGGTTGGTGAATATCTTTTCCCATTCTGTGGGCTGTTGTTTGGTCTTGTTGACTGTGTCCTTTGCCTTATAGAAGTTTTTCAATTTTAGGAGGTCCTTAGTGGGTTGATAGGAATTACCCAGAAATTATGGACCAAGGTCCTTAGGAAGATTTAGGAGAGCCAAGATATAGTTTACCCTAAGAGTCAAAATATGTTTCTTGGCTTCTTGTGACAGGTTTAGGGAGGAGTAAGAAAACAAAAAAAGGGACAAAACACGCACTAGGAACTAGTGGGGCCCACTTTTGGAAGTGAGTGCAGATACAACATATCTCCTTGGGGTCTGAACCTAGATCTCAAGAGTTAGGAAAAGCTTTCATTTGAGGGTATGGTCTTTATCTGATTCTGTTTCTATACTATCACCAATTACAGTCACCAAAACAAGCCCCAACAGCTTCTTCTTCCCCTAGAGGAACCGCAAACACAGTGAATAATCATTGCACACTTCATTTGGGAAGTCAACGTGCTCAGCTCTGTTTTGTCTCATGCAGAGATTGTATAGATAAAATGTGGAGACAGGGAGGACTAGACTGGACAAAGAAGACACTTTCTGTGACCCCTTTTGTTTGAACGCTACTTCAGGATGAAGGAACTATAACACATGGACAAAGAAACAGCTATTTTCTGTGGATGCTGCAGAACTTAGGGAGAGAACTGGGGCACTTAGCATCCAGATGCTCTTGGAAAATTTCAGTAAGTTCAAAACATTCATAGAACTTACTGTCTTTGAGGATTTCCTCTACTGTCCAGAGCTTGGAGGGCAGGAGCATTTGATAACTCTTTTTGCAGTGTTCATCAATGCTACAGCCACACCCCTGGCATCCTTGGATGGACTGTAAGGGATGAAGGTAACATCCCTTCTGCCCCTTCTGCAATGCAGCTACAATCTTTCAGTACATACACAGTATGTAATATGAGAATGAGACCCTTTCTCCTTGTCCGTGAGGTTTTCCCTGCAATTGCTTATTTTAAAACACCATGGAAAGTCACTATCTTTCTGCTTCCAAGAGTGCTGATATGAAAATCAAAGGACATGATCTGGAAATAAGAAACAGACAAACACAGGAGATCATGGTCCCCCAAAGGATGACACAGGGCCTTCCCCAGCCTGAAGGCTGAAAGCTGGCCTCATCCTGCCAGCAGGGCCTGAGTCTGCACCTCCCACAGTTGCTAGATTTAGAGATCCTGTGGAGGAGTCCTTGCTGATCCCTCGAGACCCACGGGGCTATTTACAGCCTCCGGTTGTCTCTCTCAAGGCCAGGACTTGAGCATCAAAGCGACCAGGGAGACTTGCTTGATTTTTTTCCTCTGTCCTCTTTGGAGCTTAGTAGCCAATTCCTGCTCCCAAAGCCTCTTTGCTCAGACAATGGCTAAGAGAGTTATGAGTGCAGAGGCCTCACAGATCATTTCTGACCTCCACCCAAGCACACATAATGAAGTGTTTTGGCACCTTACTCAAGGTAACATGGCAGACTGATGGCCGTGCCTGCTGGCAAATGATAGAGCTCTCTATATACTGCAACAGTTTGCATGAGAAATATCCTCCATGGGCTCAGATATTTGAGTGGTTGGTCGCCAATTGGTGGTGCTGTTTGGAGACATTGTGAAACCTTATGAAGTGGATCCTTGCTGGAAGAAGCATACCACTGGAGTGTTTATAGCCTCATCATAGTGACTTGTTCATTCTCTTTGTTTCATGCTTACAGTGGAGGATGTAAGTGAGCCCTTAGCTTCATGCCCTGGACACCTATGCCTGCCACTTGCTGTTAGGATTTTCTTCCATGATGTTCTCTCGCACCTTTGGAACCATAAGTCAAAATCAACTCCTTCTTCCATAAGTTGCATCTGGACAGTGTTTATCCCAGCAACAGGGGAACCTAACTAAGACATATATGTACTGTCAAATTCAGGCATATTACAGTTGGTGCTTGCGATCCAGAGACCTCATGCATTCTACACTAAATCTGATCCTGGGGTCTTTCACCTCACTGAGATATCCTTTGTTATTTTTTTCTCTGTGTCCTAAGCCAATTTGTCTCTGCCCATGGCCTTGCTACATGTTAGAAGTAAAGTTTGGGACTCCTAGGAAATTGTTAGATTGTAGGATTTGACATCAGAAAAGCCACGGTTCCCTTGGCTGTGTGAATAACAATTAACGTAGATTTTTTTTTTCTGCAAAACAAAATGATGAAAGTCGTGTGCTAGTGCAGTCTATACCTGTCAATCATCCATGCAGAGAAGTGCTACAGTGACACTTCTGTTTTCCTTTCACCTTTCCTACCAACACTGGTTTCGCCCAAATGTTGGGATTCCCTGTAGAAGTGAAGACATGAGTGTGGTGGTATCTGGGTAGGGACAGCATTGTTCCGTGACAGATGCTGCTGCTCTGTCCATACTATCTGTGGAGCTTTGGACCTAGGAGAATGGAAGGAGATAAATTTTTTCAGGTTAGTAAAAACTGGAGACTTGCCATGGCCTTAGAGGACCCCAAAATATCTGCTCTCTGTTGGCTTCCCCATCAAGGTCTTGTTTTCCCTGTTTCTGGCTGCAGTTCTAGATTCCTGGGTCAAACCCACTCTGTTATTTTACAGCAGGAAATTATTGACCCATAGCACAAGCCCATAATAAATAGCTTCACATCCTAAAACACAAGTCCTCCACAGCAGCCCTGCATTTGGAAAACCCTGAGGCATTTGAGACTTGCTGTCCAGAGTATATTTGGTATACCCCTTCTTGAACAGCACATGTCACCGTCCAGGCAGGATAGCCTACCACCTGGCAGGAACCTGGCAGGGTCACCCACAGACTACCCACTCAGGGAGGCCCATCAAGTTGGTTTTTCATTGCCTGCTTAGTACCTTTTGATGACATGTTGAAAGTAATCTATGTGAAAAACCATGTCACACAGAAGAGGAGGCTCCCAACAAACCAAGTCATTTTCCAAGCAATCAAGCGTTGCCAATAGATTCCCTCACCATTATCACCAGGACAAGGAAATGTTCCCAAAGCCAGTGAGCCCTTTGGTGTTTCTCTATCAGTCCCCAACTCCAATCTCTAAAGCCGTGTGCACAAGATGAGAGACAGACCGGTGCATGAGGGGACAGGGCTGAAGGTGGAAATGGGCATCCATGCACTGAGCTTAGCACTGGCTATGCAATCCTCCTGCCAGTATGATGGGAGTCTTGGGGAAGCTTTCTCTGAAAGCTGGCTTTCGAGGTAAGGAAACAGGGCAGAGAGCAAGTGCAGAATGCTGTGCCCCTCAGATGGACTTTTGTAATCAGGCATTGTCTGAAGCATCCAAAGTCTCCCCTAAGATACTGGGCAGTTACACTGTGCGGACTTGAGTCTTTCTACTCAAAGATTTGTTAGCGATACCTTTTGTTTCTTTCTGATGAAGATGGAGAGAGGAGCTGCTCCCCATTGTCATTGTCATGGTAACCACACTCTGGGTCAGCCTTTACTCTTGGGCATGGTGTAGGAGGAAGCAAGCAACCCTGTTCCCTCAGAAGCCTGATTTTTAAAAAACTGGAGCTCTCTCATGAACGCTATAATCTCTTTCAGAAGGGCTCTCTGTCTGCTGGCTGTAATCTAAATCCTTCCAAACAGCACAACATTGCCAAACCATGCACAATTCAGTATGTAGCCCAGGATCAGGGAGACAGAGAAGGCAAGATGGAAAAAGCCCTAAGCCCTCTTGTTGGGAAAATATGAGTTTCAAGGTAAAAAGAGGCTGTTTAGGAAAAGAATTGAAAAAGTAGAGTAGGAATTTTGCAGGGTTGAGAATGAATATTTGATTCCGGTTAGAATCCTAGCACTACCTCTCAGTTAGCAATGGTTCCTTTTGAGCCTCAATTTCATCATCTATAAAATGAGATTAATTATACCTACCTCACTTGCCTGCCTCCCAGGGTTTTCTCGGGGATGTAATCGGACAAATGTGAAAAAGCATTGTGAAGTCTAGAAGGCTCACCAAGGGCCATGGTTGTTATATAGAGCTGGTCTCTCTGTCCCTGCCAGCCCACCTCCTGTCTTTCTGCTGGTTCTTTCTCATGGCTGCTGATAGCCAAGCTGGGGACCTGCAGAGAGGCTGCGAATCACACTCTATCTACTGCTTCCCTCCCACCTTCTAGAGTCAGCATCCCCCCTGGACATGACCTGGTGTCTATCCCAACCCCACAAGGAAACAACCAGTGGAGCCCCCAATGTCAAATTAGGGACAGCAGGCGCTGCTCACTGTTGTTGCTGTGCAGAACAGGAGGGATGGCAGAAGGGAGCCTTAGGGGGCGTAAATGCCTTGGCCCTGAGCCCTGCCTCTCCAAAGGGCCTGATCTATGTCTTTCCATGGCAATGGCTGCAGAATAGGGCCAGGCTGCCAGGACATGATGCTAGGAATAAGGGAGTCTGCCAACCTCAACTCTAGCCAGTCATGCTTGCCATCTCTGGGAAAGGGGAAGGGACATGTTCTCACAAGCATGCTAGGTCTAGCCCAAGGGCTTCGCAGAGAGGCTAGCAACACAGGCTCTTCCCTTTGGGCTTCTCTCTTAGAGTCTAATTTATGCAACAAGCTGAATCTATCCCCAGCATCCCTGGCCATTATGCTTTCATAGTTCCTCTTTTTACACGACTAGTAATGGTATTTCCTGCCTCTACGATACATACCCACTGAAGTACCATAGAACTCTAGGGCATTATTACACACACACACACACACACACACACACACACACCCCTCTGGCTCTCTTATAGCTCTAATTTGGACACATAGTTGGTCAAAAGGAGGATCCAACCCATTGTGTTTATCTTAAGAAAGTAACTTTGTAATTACTTAATCCATCTGTAATTTACTTTTTGGATTTGTTATGCAGCATAAATATAGAAAAGTTAGAAAGCTACTCAATTTGTCATAGAAAGATACCTTTATCCTGTTCTGGAACAAACAAGAAAATTGTATATAAGTACATAATACCAGTTTCCCCCTACGTTTTTAAACCCTCAAATGATGCTTGCAGAAGTTCATTACTGCACATTGAATTTTGCTGTCTGTTAAGAGGGTTGTATATTTTGTGTTGTGTCCAGAAGATAGAAGGCAGAGTAGAAGTGGCGGGGGGGGGGAGGTAAAACTACCAGCATTTATTGAATTTCTTCAAGCACTTGGTATGAAGAAGGCATCTAAGGGGTCTTGGGAACATTTGAGGTCCCTATGAGTATCTCTGCCAACCTTATAGGGAAAAGTCAAAATGTCGAGAGTTTGGCAATCAAGAAACAGCTTTAGGATGTCCTGCATGGCTTGGAGTTCCCAGCCTAAAGCAATTATTCCTTTTCTCTCTTCTTGATTGGGTCAAAGACCTGGTCTTAGCATTGGTTATTGTAATTATTGAAAGGTAGTTGCATAATGATTCACACTCTCTTGCTGCCTGCAATGATAACCACCCAAAGTTGGGGGGGTATATTTTAATCTAGTTGTGTAGTTCAAGTTCTGGTGCAATGCCTGGAACATGACAGGCGCTCAATATAGTTTGCCATACTTTATTATGCTCAGCTTTTAGCTCTTTCCCTGAAAAGCTCCATAGCATACTTAGAGAAGACAGAATGGGGATAACTGCTAATAGACACAGGTCCTAAACACAAAGATTTGGCAGGAAAAACAGACAGACAAAAAGCTGTGGGAAGTCAGGCAGTTAATACCAATAACTCATATTTTTATTTCTACTCTTATTACTCACCTTAGCCATTTCATTCATTTATTATCTACTCATTCACTCATTTATATTTTTAAACAAAATGTATTGAATATTCTGGCAATCAGGATTAGTTACATTATGCTATGGTAACAAATAGCTCCAAATATTTCAAGTTTAAAACAAAGCTCATTTAAACTACATCTCTAGCTTGGGTTAGTGGGTGGCAATAGTCCATATGATCTGAGGGAAATCCTACTTCCTCACGTTTTTAGAGCACAGAGCCTTTGGTTGAAAAGAAAACAGTAGTTGGAAGGTGTCACACCAACCCCTCTATGTTTCAGCACAGGCTCTACACATCACATCTACCTCCAAGCTCCTTGGTCAGACCATTCATATGGCACCACCATTATAGGAGTTGTGAAATGAAGGGTGATATGATCAAATGTTTCTAAAGGAGCGCTACAATTCTCTGTGGTCAAGATACTGAATTTAGTATAGAGTCAATGAATATGTCCTTCATCTTCTTCCATGAGGAACTTATAATCAATTGGGTGATGTTTAATAATATACATAAGGCAGTATGAGGCAGAATATTCTCTGGGTTTCTCACACACAGCCATTGTCCCATGAATGACCCTTTCTATTGTGAAGTATATTTCAGAGCAAGGCTCATCAGGATCCCACAATGTACTAAGTCCTATGAAGTGACTTGTAAGTCCATATATTTACAGTAGATTTCTGGTCTAGATCCTGAGATCTACTTTAGGATCCCTGACCTTTGGATACATGTCTTTGTTCTGAGTTCTCATAATTTCTTCCCTTCCTTTCTCAAGAGTGTACTCCTATCATATTTCTCTATTTAGGGCAGTTGGCATCCTAATAAGAAACCAGAGATCCTAGCACCATGATAGGCTAAGAATTAAACCAAATCTCTCTCTCTATCAGAGAGTAAGACTCAGAAAGATTATGACAGAAAGCCCAAAGTGCCATGAAATACATACAAATAAACCTTTACTAAGTTTGCACTCACTGTGTGGAGGCTAATGGCAAACCAGCAGAGTACCACAGCTCACTTATGACCACTTCCATTCTGCATACAGCTTCCAGTTCTCACCTCTGCCTATTGTCTGGTACCTTTCTGTTGCTGAACATCCTCACAGGCTTCCACCCATGCCTGACCCTCCAGACAGCTGTTTATTTCTCACCCAACACAACCTCTATTTCCTAGTAAAATCTATTCATCCCAAGTTCCCTTTCTCCTCAGATGACCTGTGCACAGATAGAGTGATGCTAGCTAGCCTGGCCAACTGGTCAACCACTGAGAGGTAAAAGATTATTTGTGGGGGCTCCAAGGTCCATCTCTGCTCGAGGAAAGGAGAGGTCTGGCCAAGAGAAGCAGCCAGCTGGCTCTCTTGGCTGTGTCTTACCATGAACTCTCCTCTATGGAGTAGTCTGTAGATGATTGTGCTTTGAAGTTATGGGGTGAAGGGGGAAAAGACCCCTTGGGAGCTACCTTGTGCTCCTCTCAGACATTGGCTTCAGACATAGAGCTGTGCAAGAGAGATTTATTTTTTTCACTGCCAACTTCCTCTTTAAATACTCCCCTCCTGTGTTCCTTAAACATGTAATTTGTTGCCTGCCAAAGGGCGGTAGCATTTTTACAAAGAGCCACCAAGAAAGGATCATGGAAAATACAAAAGAATGAATGCTAGTAGTTGAATCTTAGGCATGTCAGGCATCTGAGATTATGTCAGTGAGAAATATCTTTTCATGAATGGGGACCTCCCAAGTCTAAAAGCACAAAGCATTCAGCCAGCCTTAACCTGTCACGAAGCATACCTGAGGTTTCCAGCGAGTGCCATGCAACATCTGCTTTTGCTGCATTTCATGAGGCAGGTTGGCTGGGGGTGGGGGCGGGGGTGGGTATCTCAAGATGAACTTCTGATTTTCCAGGGGAATAAAGTCAGAGCCAGTTACTGTCAATATTAAGACTCAAATATTTAATGTCCACCAATCAAGAGACAAGTGAAACAAAATGAAAATGGCTGACATATCACTTAAATCACTTTTCCACTTTCCTTCCCTAAGCCTTGTCTGGGGAAATATTTAAATGAAATAAGACCATAGAAATGATTCTATGGAAAAGGATCAAATGGCATAGGAATCAAAAGAAGAATCGTTTACTGATGTACCTGGGACCTGTCGACTCTGTCTCTCTAGGTCCCACTCACAAGGGCACACTCATTATTTTATGAACCACTCATACCACAGTCAATCAGGGTAGTCAATTAATCAAGCTATTACTTGTACCAGGATGCACTCCTCCAATTTAGTAATTCTTACCAGTTTTAATTTATCCAGGTGAGTGCTGAAGAGCTTGTAACCATTCTGCTTAAAAACATGGTAGGAAATAGCATGATTGTGTTAAAGTATATGTCACTAAGATGAATGAACTCCTTTTCCATAGCTGTTCAGTTCCTTCTCTGGTCCCTTCTTGATAAACGTGGCTCTATGTGCTACACAATACTACAAGCTACAGTGACTGTAACTGCCATGGTTTATTCCTTCCACAGCAGTCTGGATCCCATGTTGGCCAGGAAGTTATTCCTCTTGCTCTATAAGCTTACACAGAGACTCAGCTCCTTTCCCTTCTGCACCTCTCCCTGCCCAAAGTGAGATGACATTGAGTTGGTATTCCAGAACACAGGATAGGAGCAGTTTCATCAGGGCAGGGATTACACACCTTAATCTCACCCACACTCCATGGTGAGAACCTAGCCCTCAGGCCATGCCTCACCACCAGGAGACTTGGGAGTCTGGTTCACAGTCTTCCACATGGCCTATGTCCCTGTCCCAGACGTATTTGTCTTCTTTCTACTTCTTCTTCACTCCCTTACTCTATTTTCTTTCTCCTTGAACTAGCCACAGAATAGAAAGTGTGCGTACATAACATATATATATATGTATATGTATATACATATATATGGAATATATACACATATATATGATATGTGATGTATATGTACATAGATATATATGGGGAGAATATATATGCACATAGCATACATACATGTATACACTGTATGCATCTACGTAGCATAGAACCTATATGACAGTTTGTGAGATAAATATGTATGTATATATATGCTTACCCATATATACACACCAGAATACACATTAATACAGGCTGAGCTGAACTTATAATGTATCTGCATCCTATGGAGAGGGCACACAGCCCACATAGCCTCCCTGTGAGCCTTTTCTTCTTCTTGGCCTGTGGTTTTGATTTCCCAGCAGGCTTCTCTTCCCCTTTCCCAGGTCCCAGGTGTAAAGAAGGAGGGGTGTGTCAGCTCTAAGAGTCCTGCTTAGCTTCTGAGGGAATAGGATCAAGGCTCACTCCATGGAAGAAAAGAGTTCCCAGGGAAGAAGCAACTCTCAGTCTACACTCTCTCCTTTGTGGTATGAGTGGTTGATCCCTACTATTCATGCCTACAACAACCAGGTCTGACCATCTGACAATCTGTTTATGCTCAGATGAGCTTAATCCCTTGGGTCAAACAGGCAGCTCCCACCACCACTGAAATACCATTTTAAAAACTAGAAAATGGATGCCAAGGAGAGGGATGGTAGAATCCAACTTGGAAATGCGGGCAGTAGGGAACAAGTCGTATCCCAGCCATTATGCATGAAACAAATGTCTGAAATAGTCTCTGGAATTGTTTTGGAGGGTGGCAGGGAAGGGAAGGGAGTATAGCAATGACTTTTTTTTTTCAAGTTCTCCAAAATGTTACCTGCATAAAGAATGAACAAATGTCAGGGGAGGCACATCTTGGATTGAACTTCAAGTGAACTGATGGCAGGCCTCACTGTTCTGAAAATATACAAATTGAGAGCTGCCAGGGCTCAGAGCAGACCAGACATTTGCATCCTATTTAAATAATGTGTAAGAATCTTCGGTTGAATGAGGAGTTTTTAGCCTTGTCAGAGAACTTTGGAAGTACTTGTGATGGAACTGCCAAGGATACCCACGGGCCATGTCACTCCACAGCTTGACACCGGCCCAAGTACTCCCGAAGAGACATTCTGCAGCCCTGCTGGAGACGCTTCGCTACTCCCGGGGCTGGTGAGGTACACCTGGCGGAAAGCTTCCCCAGGTGCTACTGCTCTTTGGTGGTATTTTCTGGTACTTGAATTAGGAGAGAGACTCTCCGTGTGCCATCTGCTCAGGGTTGTTCAGCCTCCGAGGTTCACATTTCAAGGAAACGTGTTCTGCCACCATTGCCACCATGCGCTCCCTCCCTGCACATAATCTGGGCCCAACTGCAGGGACCCAAGTTGGAAGCCAGGAGTGACAGCAGCATACGTCGGTCCGAAGAAAATCTTGTACCAGGACCGCCACATGCTTTAAAGTTATTTTCCCACTGGTGTGGCCAAAACACACAGCACAAACAATGCAAGGAAGGAAAGGTCTGCTTGGACTCCTGGTTTTAGAGCATCCCGGTCCCTCTGAAATCTCTCACAGCTGTGGGGAAAGCATGCTAGAGCTCATGGTAGTAGCAGCATGTGGCAGCTGCTGCTCCCATTGTGGGGCAGAGACCAGTCTGACCTAGGGCTATGCTAGTAAATTTCAAAGGCCAGCCAGCCCTTACAGGCCTGCTTCCATTCATAGGCCCCACCTCCTAAAGATGCCTCTGCCTCCCAAAGCACCTCCACTATTCAGTAACCAAGTCTTCAAATATGAGCCCAAAGGAAATGTTTCATCTTCAAACCATACCCGTGTTATATGTGCTCACTTAACATCTGCCGAGCAAAAGGAAAAATTGAATATCTGATCTAGAAACCGGTCTTTCAGCTTACTGACTGGTAGATCTAGAAACTGGTCTTTCTGATCACTGACTATGGTAGATTGTTTGCTCCAGAAAAGAATTCTTTGCAAAAAGCATGCAAGGCAAATACCAGAAACAATTTATCCAGCTGAAGACTGGAAATGTAAAATTATGATAAGGTCACCTGGCTACCCCAGATCAGGGACAGGCCACAGTGTTCATAACTCTAATAACTGATAGACATTAAAGACAGTGTGGTTGTATTTCATTCTATTTATGCTCTAATCACTGAATAAACTTTGCATCTCCTTATATGGCTTTAAAACAGCTCTCAATACCTTAGTCCCCTATACTTCAGGCCTGTTGAAAGAAGTTTTGTGTTAGGAGTGTTGGAATTGTGCCTAAAACAGGACAAATAGCCCTCATTCCCAGGGAGAACATTTCACCAGTGAACTGACCTGATAGCAGACGGGAGAATGGCTACAAATCATTCAGTTCTCCTGCTGCTGGGCAACAGTTTGGTGGTTTGAAAGAAAATAGCCCACAAAGGGAATGGTACTATTAGGAGGTGTGGCCTTGTTGGTGTAGGTGTAGTCTTGTTGGAGGAAGTGAAGGCGGGCTTTGAGGTCCCATATATGCTCAAGCTATGCCCAGTGAGACAGACCACTTCCTGTTGCTTGTGGTTCAAGATGTAAGAACCCTCAGCTTCTTCTCCAGCACCAGGTCTACCTGCGCTTTGCCTTTCTTCCCACCATGATGATAAAGGGCTGAACCTCTGAAACTGTGAGCCACCCCAATGAAATATTTTCCTTTATAAGAGCTGTCATGGTCAGTGGTCATGGTGTCTCTTCACAGGAGTATAACCCCTATCTAAGACAAACCACATCCATCTCTTTTTTTTCCCTTGAGTGTGGGTGGCCTGTGACCAATAGTGATAGCCAATGTTGGAAGTGGTGCAGGGCTACTTCATGGGCTGACAGTCCTTGCTTAGTCTCTGGGCCCCAGCTGCCATATGAAGGGTCCAACTCCATTGTTGCAGGAGTCACATGTAGATGCCTTAAGAATGCTGGGGAAAGATGGGTGACCTCAGCACTCTGGTCACAAACACCAAAACATTGAGAATATGGTATTGGGTGACACAGGCTATCCCACTGAATGACCCTAACAGGAGAAGAATGACTGCCCAGTTCAAACCCTTCACCTACAAGGTAGCTGAAAGGACAATTGCTTTCATTCTATCACATTTTGTAGGAACATCGAAAATGGCAATAGGTAACCAGCAAATGTATGCTATGATTATAATGTTGTATTGAAACCCCACTCACAACCATAATGATGCTATTTTTCTAATTTCACAGCAGGAGATATCAAGTAAGTTTGAGTTGCTAGACAGAAAAAGCTGCTCTAGAAGCCAAGGAATCTGAAGCATCACAGCTAGGGTAAGCAGCCATAAGTTTAGGCACTGGACAAGACAGTGGTGGAGAGCAGTGGTGCATGCTCACAAGCCCAGCATTCACGCTGAGGCACAAGGATGGCAAGATAAAGGCCAGCAAGCTCTGTCTCAAAATGCCAAATGCTAAAATGCTAAGGATGTAACACCCAGTGGTATATAGCACGTGTCTAGCTTGCTGAAGGCTTTGGGTTTGATCCCCAGCAACACACACACACACACACACACACACACACACACACACACACACACACAGCCACCACCACCAACACACTGAAGAAAGTGCCGGTCTCAGGCTCAGGTCCTAGCAAATCTCTGTTATCCTGACTGTAGGCAGCATTGCTATTCATCCACTCTCCAGGGGCTCAGCACTCTCTCACTCTGATGCCTCCAAGCGAGAGTATCATCTGGCACCATCAGCTTTTCTTCCTTAGGAGATGGCCAGACAGAGTCTGGGAGGAGGATCTTCAGAGGCCACCCTTTGCGCTGGCCTGCTGAGTGACAGAGCACACAGCCATATTAGAACAGAACTGGGATAGGCGATGGAAGGCTGTGTGAGCAGAATGGAATTACAGCAGCTCATTTTCTAAAGTGCCAGGAGACCTGGGGATGAACCTCGGGTGGAAGGGAAAGCCACAACTGCAGGCCCCTCCTCAAAGCAATTTATCTTGGGCGTGAAGCACCGGCCTGTCATCAACAAGGCTCTTTGCCTACGCTACACAAAAGCAATATCATCGCCTCTGAGTTGTGGCCAAGGATCACTGGGATCCTTCAGACCCCCTGGATGTCAGTAAATAACCAACCCTTTCCCCTTTCCTGGAGACTTGGTGGTGGCTTGCATATGAGGACACAGAACAGAGGCAGATGAGAGCTCCAGTGCCTAACCCTGGCCCATCTTCTCTGTAACTAAGAACATAGATAGTTAGTGGTGAGGGTCGTTTGCCACAGAGAGAGATCCAATGGTTCTTGTGATTTTCTATCAGAAATGTAACAGTCTTTAAGGAATCAAGTTCCCTTATGAGCTGAAGCCATAAGGCTGCTTGAGTCTGGGCAGAAGACCAGGCAAGGTACTTGTTGCCACACACCAGCTAGTCATCTAGTTATGGTGGGGTACTCATAGCCAGCTTCTAGCTACCTCTCAGCTCCTGCCCCAAGGATAGTGTCTCTTTGACCATTCTCAGCCTCTAGGATCTAACCTGTCAAGGAGAAGGATCGAGAACGTCCTGTTGGGACTGACAGCCGTGATGTGCTTCTGAGCTGATTTCATACATATTTAGTCTAGAAGGAAACATTTAAAATAAGAATTGCACACATTTCTACACCCTTCTTTGGAGATTCCTACCTAAAATTGGCACTCTAGGGGTCCTGGAGGATTCTGGGAAACCTGAACAGCCCACCACTAGTGCTTGGAGGTTTCCCAAAGGTCTCAGAGGTCGGATGCCTCTTCTTTTTCCTGGCAATATGCAGTCTACCTTTTGTGATGGCTCCACCAATTTCAGCATTACCAGGTAATTCATGTACATACACCCCACCCACCCCACGTGCACACACACTGCATAGGGTGGAGGTCGAGCCCCCTCTAGTGGTCAGTGTTTTCAGCCTCCATCTCCATGTTGCACAGGCTCTTGTAGAGAATAAGGTAATTTTCAGGGGCTGGGATTAAATCCAGAACCTAGAACTTTGAAGGAAAAACAAAAACAAACAAACAAACAAAACCACAACTCCTATCTCCCTTTCCTTCTTTTTTCACCCATAAAGGGTACCATCAGGTTGCTTCCCATTCCCCTAATATTGTGTCCATACAGAGGGTAGAGGCTAGCTGATAATTGCCATAATTGCTTTCTCTGGATCTCAGATTGTTTTATAGCAGAAAAAAAAAGTAACTCTGTTGCCATAGAAAGTAACTCTGTTGCCATAGAAAGTAATTCTGTTGCCGTAGAAAGTAACTCTGTTGCCATAGTCTGCTTTGAATTGTTCACTTCTATTTTCTAAGGGCCTCTTCTGCTTTCCTTCTTCCAGACATCCTGATAGCCAACAGGATGCAATCCTCATTCTCTTAAACCTCTCTCTGGATCTGGACCAAGGTCAAGTTAGGACACAGCAGGTGTCACGTCACTTCAGTATGAATGGGCTGCAGGGAGGGGGGGAAGTCTTAAGGAGATTTTTAAAAAGTTCTTCTCTGAGTGTTGTATGGGGCAACCCCTCCTTGCTCCCTCACCCTCTTCAAGCTTCTAGGCTGTAACAAGCTGGGTAAAGCGTCTCCAGAATTCCCTAGTGCATGTGAGACTACAAGCAGATGCATAATGCTTCGGATTTTCACCTTGAGTTGCCCACTGCCTCTACAATGATGCTACATGCATCACTGTGCCCCACCCAGCCCAGCCTAGCCCCATGAGGAACAGCCCACCATCCAGTCTCCATCTCGTTCCCAGATCTTCCCACATGGAACTTCACTGAGTAACAAGAATATCCCGGAGGAGGAATGGTGCCTCTCATCTTCTTGGTTTCACACCTGACATCTCCCTCACCCTTCTGCAGGTGCTCTCCTGTTCTCTCTGGGTACCATCATGGAGCATCCTCATTCTGAATCCTGCCTGTGCCATTAGGCTGGCAGTGGGCCACTTGTATTGGTGTACAGGCTGGAAGAGCACTGACTGACTCTATTTCAATTGCCTGTGTGTCTTTACCTGTCCGTCAAGTATGGAGTACATCACAGATTCCCAAGGCACATGGATAGAAGCCCCACAAACTCATACATCCCAAACAGTTGTTTCCAGCTGAAAACTTACAGAAAAATCTGGTCTATGTGCTCCACCGTAACAAGCTATATGCCTTACAACACTAGTGTTGTGTCCTGTTCACATGACCTCAACCTCCTCAGGGTCCACACTTGAATCCTGTTGCTACAAAGGACCACTCTTTAGAAACAGCCACTTTGTCATCTTCAGTGTCATCATTCCGCTGTAATCTCCCTACTCACATGTGAGCTCCTATCCAAGCAAAATTATTTCATTCCTTCAAACTTGAGCTTTGTTTGGAATCACAAACATTGGGGATATCTGTGAGGGTTCTTTAAGTTGGAGAGTTTTGCCTGAGAATTTTGTCTCCTGGGACCATTTAAAGAATATAGGGGTTTAGTACACCTGAGTAACAAAGAAAATACTTAGGCATGCGCTCTGCTGAGGATCAGGGAGTGGGAAGGAAGAACAAAATGTATATTTATTTCTTTCTTTTGGTATGTACAGAAAAGAGAAGCCAGTGGGGGGAATAGTACATCTGACCCCTCCCTGGATGCAAACTTGCATTGTCTCTGATCATTTTAAGGGGGGGGGGTTGTTCTGTTTCCTTGAATGCCAAGATGGCATCTACTGTGAACTTGGGAGTGCCCTATTTCAGGCCACTTGAAAACTCCCAATGCTTCCATTTTTGTAGTTCTGTTGAGCTGCAGAGCCTCATCCATGCTGAACAGACCCCCACTGAAAAGCTTTCAGTTTTCTTCCTTACAAGGCCACTTCCAATACGATAAGCCAGGTATAATGTGGAAAGCAGCCTTCTGGGCTAACAGGACTAATCAAATCATTGTTGCAGGGTAAAACAAACGAAACAAGTCACAAGCCTGAGTTGTACTCCTGGGCCTGGTGGAGTCCTACTATAGCACCTAGGGCAGGGACTCTGAGTAAGGAGAGTGTAGTGGTCCTTCTATGGCCATGTCAAAAGGCTACACGGAAAGGTGAATGTGAATAGAAGTAACTGATTCTTCCCAAAACAAAACAAAACAACCAAAACAAAACAAAACAAAAAAAACAAAAAACAAAAAAAAAAAAAAAAAAAAAAAAAAAAAAAGTCCTTGAATGCTGCTGTCACATGGCCTTGCAAGTACTTTCAGATTTTGGGTTTGAGGTTGGGGATGCTAAAATGCCAAGATTCTGTATTCTGGCCCATTGAAGAATAAGTGAAGTGCAAAATAGGTGGGTGGCCTTATCACGTGTACTTTCTGTAGCAGAGATTTGAAGGTCGAGACTTGGAGACAGTGTGGCTTGGTGAGAACTTCATAAAACTTACTTACGCAATTCTCTCCTGTTGGTTCAAATGCAAGTGCATGCACAGGGCTGGAATGAGCCAAAAGCTTTGTTGTCAAAATGAAGAGAATATGTGGTGCTCTCTGGAGCCAAGCAAATTCACATCAGAGCAGACATCATACTGAGGGACACCCTGGAAGCCGAGGGTGGAGGAAAGGGGTGGGGATGATGAGTATGTCCTCAGAAGCCGAGGACACACTGTAGAGCCTTCTGCTTGGGGTTTACCAAGATATTTGCCCAGAGGAAGACCCACATTCCTGTGGCGTGTGCCTTCATGCATCTTGCCTCACTCAGTCTCTTCTGCCTGGAGGGAGAAATAGACTTCATCAGAGGAGACTGACAATTCCAACAGGCCCTGTGAGCAGATTCTTTCTATAAATGGTGAATGCATAGGCTCTGCAGGCAGAAGAATCTGCCAGCTGAAGGATGGATTTGCTATGATCCCCTGTCCTCATATAGGGAGACCTTAACCCAGTCATTAAAGATGACAAATATTTATGTAGGTTTTCTTTTTCACTTTGAAAATAGTATCCTTTGTTACTTATTTCACTGTGAAAGTAACATACTTTGTTACTTATTATTAATATACTTGTTGTACGTGTTTTCCTCACTAGAGACAAATCAATGCCACACATAGTGATAGAAATATTTCGGTTTCTTTCTGTGTGTTTGTCTGACTCTCTATGTCTCTCTCTGTCTCTCTCTCTCTGTCCCTGCCTCTCTGTATCTCTCTCTCTTGCACACACACACACACACACACTCACACACACACTCACACACATACACACTGGGCTTTGTTTTTATTGGCCAAATAAGGAAACTACAGTGCACTTTCTTCTTTGAACACCCCTACTGAGCTACAGTAAAATGGAATGTCTATCAGGCAGTATTTTATTCGGGCTCATCCAGGCATTAATTGCTCTGTGGTTTCTGACTAATTTCTTCCTTCGTTTTGGCAACAGCATGTCTTTTCATGGTAAGAGGACCTTCAGGGTTATTTGGAAGTGCCACAACTTCCATTTGCTTAAAAATATAGCAATATCGCCTAGAATACTGAGAGAGATGTTATATGTGTGTGTATGTGTGTGTGGGGGGGGGGGTCACAATTGCAGTTGCTTTAGGGAAGTAAAGGTATCTAAGCCTACACATTCCATTCCTGGAGCTTCCCAGCCAAGCCACACCAAGTGAAGCAAAGCCTCCCATTTGGGTGCACAGATGCCTGATTTGAGGGGCCCAGAGGAGACTCAGGGTGGAATAAAGGAGGTCAAACACTGAGATTTACTTTAAAACATGTGGAAGTGTAGAATAGTTCTGAGTTCATTCTGAGCCTTATCTAAGATATTTGTTGGGCTCTGGCTAACAGCGACTATATTCAACAACTAACTTCCAATATAAGGCACCTTGATTTGGTTGATAATATCAACACAAACTGCTAATATCACTGATTTCTGATATAGATTCATAATCAGCAATTTGAATGGCCATAACAAAGACTAGTTACTCTTTGTTGTGGAATATTATTTGAAGATGTGTTACATTCGTTTATACTGTGGAATATTTGATTAATGATGAAAAGACTTGTTACATTCTTTTATGTTACATTTATTCAACTCTGTGAAGCTGTGCTACTCTGCCTGTCTAAAACACCTGATTGGTCTAATAAAGAGCTAAATGGCCAACAGCTGAATGGATAGGCAGGCGAGGAGGAGGGTGCCAACTACATAGTCAGGCATGGAATAAGAAGGAAAGAAAAGATATACAGAAAGAAAAACGTAAAAACCTAGAGGCTAAAGTAGATAGGATAACGTAAGTTAAGGCAAGCTGGCTAGAAATAAGCCAAGCTAAAGCTGGGCATTCATAAGAATAGTCTCTTGTGTATTTATTCAGGAGGTGGGTGGTGGGACCCCAAAAAGTAAAGAGTAAAATAACCAACTACAGCTCTGTATCCATTACACACACCACCACAAGACAACCTTAATTCTCACAAAGTTTCTTTAAGGTAGGCACTAATAATGCTTCTGTTTCCTCACTGAGGCTCAGAGAGGTTGTATAATTTATAGGGTCACACACAGCAAACTTCAAAGCCAGACAAAGTGCAGAACAGAACCTGATTCCTAACCTTTAAGTTACTCCAACCTTTGCCAACTGAAATCCTTAATCACAATTCTGAGGGAAAAAAAAAAAAAAAAAAAAAAAAAAAAAACCATGGCTCTCTCACTTTGTGGATCTGATTAGGCCATTGTAATAGTCTTCCTAAAGTTAGAAATTAGCTTCTCATTTTCTTTCCTTTTCCCTCCAAATACTCAACACAGAACTGTGCCCAGAATGAGCTAACTTAGGTTGCCTCCTTCGTTCAGTGGGGGAACGTGGCCAACAGTTCACTTTTATCTCCTGCCATCTTTTCTAGCTGTTGGCAGCTCTGCCTCACCCTCAACTGCCACTTATGACTGTTAAAATGCTAAAGGGAGGGGGATTGGAAACGGGATTGTGTGTTGATAATTATTTCTCCCAGATAGATAATAATATTGAAGAGACAAGAGCTCAGAATGAGTTGTTAAGGGAGAGGAAAATAGCAAGTGGGGTGAACCTTCAAAAGACAGGAAGAGGGAAGGAGACAGCAGGCATGAGACGGCGGCAGAAGAGAGGTACCAGGACGGTAAGAAGGGCTCTGAGAGGATGCTTGCTATCATGTCTCTAAGGGTGACACTTGAAGTTCTTTGATGCACAGACTTCTGACATTTTGTTTGGATAACTTACACTTACAACAACTTGGCTCTGAATCTAGGCAAAAGAATAAAACCGTAGCACACAAATTCGGTACTAAAAAATCTGGGGAAAGAACGAAGGACTCACTTTGTGGTCCCCATATGCTTGCAGTAGAGACTAGTAAGATGGGTTTCACATCCAGCCCCCTTCCCATCTCACATAAGGAAACCCTTTCTCTAAGGGTATAGAAGAGTTTGGCAAAGCTCTTTGCTGTCACTCTACTGGGCCATATTCTCTTGACATTAAATGACAGTGTTCACCCATACATTAATGTCAACTAGACAGTCCATGCATATTTAACAAGTACCTGCTTAGGCTTAACACAGGAAGGTCCAAAAGATATTCATCCTGGTGCCTTCCATAGAATCTAGTTGAAAGATCTCAAATCAAGGGTGGGAAATGCATGGTCCATATCCCACCTCTGTTCCTTCTTGCCCCTATGACAGAAATCTTAGGCAGATTGTAACATACTCTCACTTATCATTCAGTGCCACCCCTACTAGCTACACAGCATTGTCTCAAGATAAAAAAAAAAAAAAAAAACTGCTTGTTGTCTTTGGTCTGGATTGTTATATGTAGAACAGCAGTCTAGTATGGCAGGTATTCCTGTTATGAATGGTGTGGTCTAAGGAGTTCAGAAGGATGATAAATTATTCAGTGTCATATTTACCAACGTGTCAGCATGGTTGTAAGCTAGATTGGACAGGAGAAAACAGGCACTTATCTAGCCACCAGAACATGAACCAGGACATGGTAGTGACATAGCAAGCCCAACAGCCACATGACTGTAAGTCTTAGGGAATAACTATCTAGTCCATAACCACCTAACAGGGGACTGAGTGGGTCCAGCTCTGGTAGATGCTGAAGAGGACATAGATGACTGCCTAGCAACCATTGCTAAACACCTCACGATGAAAAAAAAAAATGGGGGTGAGGGAAGGAAAGGCCAAGGGCCAGGAAGTGTGTAGTCAGATATCAAAGCAAAGCTCTGCTTGGGGCTACCAGCCTGCACAATGTTAGAAGCGATGAAGCGAAATGATCAGCTTCCAAAAGCACTATATGGGAATCTTCTTCAAAGAGCTAAATCTGCTGTAGAAAACATGCTGGGAGTGTAAGGGATCACGGGACAATGGGAATACCTTGTGGTTTTTCCATCACAGAGAAGATAAAGCAGGGCAGGGCAAAAGGTATTTACAGCTGCCTTCAAAAGTTGGCCCAGAACCAGCTGTTTCCACTTCCCCAGAGAACAATATAGAAGGGTTATCTTATAGCAACAGATATTTAGGAAAGACATATAAAGACGCTTTATAACAGACCTGTTGGAAGTTGGTTTGAACCTGCAAGAGTAATGTGGTATTTCCTTTACTGGCTGTTAAAAAAAAGAAAAGAAACAGCTGCTAATTTAAGCTTTGGGTTGCAGTATGTACAGTTCTATGTAGAGATAGTGAATGGTCTTCATAGCCTCTAGAAGCCCAGCACAAGGCCATATGCTGAAGACACTCCTCTGTCCACTGTGTGTGACATCTTGCAAACTCTCCTTTCTAGAACCGTCATCCCCACCTGTAACCATTAGCTGTTCATCTGACTCAACAAGAACAGAAAATAAGCAACTCACAGACATTGAGTGTCTCCAAATACCTCTTCCACAGCCTGCCCTGCTGACAACTTCTTGTCATAGGTATCAGAGTTCTCTGATATGAGTTGTTCTATGACTAAAAATGAAGCTGAGTGGAAGTGATACCATTTTTTCCCCATTGCAAAAGAGGCAGTTGCTATGGAGGACATGATCTTACAGTTTGCTGAAGATGAAGTATGGGAAAGGCAGTTGGAAGCCTTCAACAGAGCTGGTGTTGCTGTTTGATCTAAACATTGTAAGAAGACCTTTGTTTAATGTGGACATTGAACCCTAGTGTTCCCCGCCAAAGAAGCAATGTAGGGTGCAATGGCTAGTGCAAATTCTTGGAATTTGGTTCCTGATCTTCATTTAATAATCTTGAATAAAAAAATTTAACTTCCTTGGGAGTCTATTTCATTTCTTTATTATGCATTGGGCTAAGTACCCACTTAAATAAAAGGAAAGAAAGAGATTGTGACCTGACTGATCTAAGAACCACCAAGACAAACCTATTGGGCTGAAATGAGAAGCAAGGAAAGAGATGGAAAAGGAAGGAGGAGCAGAGGGGAGAAGAGCCAGGGAAGAGAACAAAATATACTGAGTATTGGTGGCTGGGATACTCCGAATCTAAATACCATACCATACCGAGTATGGAGGGCAGGCTCAACCCAAGAGCCAGAGAGCCAGCCCCTCCTTTACCTTATAAGAGGTCACAACTAAACACCTAAAGCCACACCCATAGGGTGTGGCCACCACCCAAGGTCACTGACAAAACAAGATGCCACTACAGAACACCAAAAGTATGCCCACAGAATCACCAAAAAATATAGCTCCGATATAGTTTGAGCACAAAACAACTAAATTCCAGATGGAGGATTCCAAAATGGCAAGCAGACTCTCCTGTGCTCTGGGATGTCACAAGACCTGAGGATCTATATTTCTTTAGCCCCTCCAGTTGCTTTCTTTTACAAATATTTATTTATTTTTATGTGTATGTGTCTGCATATGTTTATGTAAATCAATTCAGGTCCCTTTGGAGGGCAGAAGAGCATGTCTAAATCCCTAGAACTGGAATTATCAAGTGAGTCACTGGATCTAGGTGTTGGGAACTGAACATGAGTCCTCTGTAAGAGCTGTATGTGCTCCTAACTGCTGAGCCATCAGTACTGTGTTTTTCTGTGTCAACTTAACACAAGCTAGGGTCATCAGAGAGGAAAAAGCCTCATTTGAGATGTTGAGATAAGTTGAAATCTAAATGAGAAATGCATCCATGACATCCAGCTGTAAGGCATTTTCTCAGTGCTCAGTGCTGGGGGAGAGCCCAGCCCATGGTGGGTGGTGCCTTCCCTATGTTGGTGGTCCTGGGTTTTATAAAGAACGCAGGCTGAGCAGGCCATAATAAGCAGGCCAGTAAGCAGCACCCCTCCATGGCCTCTGCATCAGCTCCTGCCTCCAGGATCCTGCCTTGTTTGAGTTTCTGTCCTGACTTCCTTCATTGATGAACAGTGCATTGGAAGGGTAAGCCAAATACACCCTTTCCTCCCCAACTTGCTTTTTGGTCATGGTGTTTTGTTGCAGCAATAGAAACCTTAATTAAGAGATCGCCTCTCCAGTCCCCTGATTGTTTCCTTTCCTTAAAGGAGGTGGGAAGCATGGAAAACTGCTACTCACAGAGTGACAATTCCAAGGTGTACAGAGAGAGATTGTATGATCGTGTTGACCTAGTAAGATTCATGGACCCTCTAAGAAGAAAGGAAAGATCAGTATTGTAATCCACAAATGAATAGATTTTGCCCTTGGGATTAGGAAAGGAAACATTTACAAAGGGAATACACAAAAAGAAGCTAGAGAAAGACTTTCACCCAGGCTTTCAGGTTCAAAGCTTTGTTCATGTTTTGTGGACAAGGAACTTTCTATTCAGAGACACTTACTTGACCATGAATAGCGAGACAGGAAACAGAGCCCCAAAATTCTGTTAGGGTCACTAATTTCTGTGGGCCATGGCAGGTTAAGTGATGCTACATGCTCACTAACTGCATGTTCTTAGGCTACAACTTCACCTCCTTATGGCCCAGGAGATCACTCAGTCACTACAACGTCCTTTTCATTGTCATCATTCTAGCACCAAGAGACATCTAGTGCTCAAGTGAAATTGCAATGTGCTTTGAATAGTTGCTGTTGGATGACATTGATGTCAACTAAAAGTATGAAAAATATTTAGCTATGGAAAGAGAGGGAGAGGGGGCTTAATTCAATTGTGCATCTTCTAGCCCTCCTATTAGCACCATCAGTAAGGTTTTTAGTATATTATTTCCAAGTATCTTCCACTGTTTGCAAGAACTCTTAACAGCATGCAGCACATTCAGTGTGTGTGTGTGTGTGTGTGTGTGTGTGTACGTGTGTGTGTGTGCGCGCGCACTCGCTTGCAGGCGCCCATGGGATGGCCAGAGTACAACATTGCTCTTCAATCACTTTGCACATTTTTTTTAAACAAAATCTCTCACCAACCTGGAACTCATCAAGTAGGCTAGACTACTTGCTCAGTGAACTCCAACGATCGACCTATATCCAGTCTGCCCAGTCTTAGGATTACAATAAACAAACAAACAAACAAACAAATAACCCCGGGTTTCTTCCTGGGTGATATGGGATTGACCTTCAGTAATTGTACTTGTAAGATGAGCTGTATCCTGACTGAGGTGTCTCCCTAGTCCACTCAATACACTTTTAAAAACCCAAACTTAGAACTAACAAGATGGCTCAGTGGGGAAAGGCTCTTGCTATATGAGCTTGATGACTTGGATTTGATACTTGGGTCTCATGATGGTGTTAGGAAAGAACCAACTCCCAGGCATTGTTCTTTGACTATCAAACGTGAGCCATGGCATGAGCAGGACACCACACACACACACACACACACACACACACACACTCGAATAAATAAATAAATAAATAAATAAATAAATAAATAAATAAGAAATAAGAAATTTAAAATTAACAAAGTCTTAGAGTTGAGGATGAAGCTAGGGGTTTACAGTGCTTGCCTGGGTCTCTCTAGGTATCACAAAAAAAAAAAAAAAATTGTTTTAAATGAAGACAAGAAAGAAGAAAAAAGGGAAGGAAAAAAAAAAACAGCTCAATAAGGTCAAAGAATTCAACCAACTTTGACATATACATTACATTAGTTAATTCTAGAAAACTAGAGAGTGGCAGTTCTCAAATGTTAGTGCTAGTGTCAAGATCACCTACTGAGCTTTCTGTAGCAGAGATTCCTATTTGGGAGGTCTGGAGTGAATAATGAGGATTTGCATTTCTAACTAGTTCTGGGTGGTGTTGATGTAGACATCCAGGGACAGCACTTGAAGCATCCCCATTCTGGGCAAGCAAATCCTAACTGGGGGACTTGGGGCCTCTCGGCTGCTGTGGTGTTTTATGAGCAATGAGTATAGTCTATTGGCTGGATAAATACAAGTAAAACTATCATTATGTGGGCTTGTTTAAATATTTTGATGTTGAAAAGAAATCCTCACTCTTAGAAGATTTTAGTAATCCTTGAACAAAAGCCAGAAAGCCAATCAGGCTTCAGCTCCTTTGCCAGCGCTGGTCTATTGGCAGGAGTTTCAACAGTGTGGTATTGGGAATGACTCAAGCTGCACTTTGGTGCACAGGATAAGGCCGCAGTGTATCACAAGTTTTTGTCTAGACAAGGGCACTAGAATGGCAGTACCTGTGCCTTCTATTTGCGGTGCTTTTCATTTAAATATTCAAGCTGCTGCCATTTAGGTGTGCATTCTCCTCTTGCAGCTCATGCCCTTGGGTCACCCCATTTGTACCAAGCTCAGATGACCCTGTGCAGGCTGATGAGGGCTTTCACACCTTCTGCCCACTCAGCCCTTTGACACTAATAGATGTGTTTCCCACTACCTACTTCATACCCCCCCCCAAGGATATTGCATGTTCCAGTTACACTTAGCACTTTCCACAATGAATTGTTGGATGTTTCTGCTTCAACTGCTCTAATCCTATCTCAATAAATGTAACTATCAGCTATCCACTTATCTGAGGGAAAGTTCTTGAGTGTTCCTCTTTCCTCCTTTGTGATAGCCAACCCATCCTTAAGACCTATTGATGGAGATGGAGAGATCCATTCAGCAGTTAGCCCTGGTCGCTCTTCCAGAGGACCTAGGTTTGATTCCTAGCACCCACATAGTGACTCATAACCATCTCTAACTCTAGTTCCAGCAGATCTAATGCCCTCTTCTGGCCTCCATAGACACCAGCCATGCAGGTGGTACATCGGCACATGCAGATAAAACACTGCTATGCATAAGAAATTAAATTTAAGTTTAAAACGTAAAAAGATCTGTTGATTTTATACTAAGAGCACTTCAAATACATTTCCTTCTTGTCATCATACTTCCTCAAAGGCATTGTCATCTCTCATCTTTGTTAAGCCAGCGTCCTCATAGGTGGTGTTATTACTTCTATTATGTCACCTCTCCAACATGAAGGCAAAGTCATACCTTGGCACAGTCAAACCTCTGACTATTTCCTATTTCACTTGAGGTTAAATTCCAACAGTCACACATGGCCCCATAAGGTCCTGTTGTCCAGTCTCTGCCTGGCGCCCATCTCAGCACTATACATCACTTGCTAGTTCTGCTCTCCCTCCACTTCTCAAATGTCTCGAGCATGTTCACACCTCTCCACTCAGTATCTGGTTCAGTGCCTCACTAACATCGTCTAATAAAAAAGCCGAAGGAGCCATCGGAGTGGACACTCAGATGTCCCTTCTTGTGTTTCCATGTACAGTTGTTTCAGTTCTCTGTTCCCTGCATTCCTTGAGTGCTCACTCATCTGATGCTGGGCAGAGAGGGTTAGTGCCAAGGTGGCCGGTGCTCCCGATGACGCCAGCTCCTTTGCAGAGGTCCCAGGGTAGGAACTCTAAACCACCAAGCTGCCCTCAGAGACCTCAGGAGACCATCCCTCTGGCTGCATCGGTGGGCACTGCGGTATGTCATGGAGGGATTGCATTGCCTCTTACTCCAGACCACAGTGTACACTGTGGGAGAAGGGAGCTGGCTTGAGGCAGAATGCTTGGGACGATTTCCATGTCCTGGATTTGTACTTTAGAAGCCTTATGACTCTCTAGGCATTTTAAACATCATCCAGTTTGGTTGCAGATTCCATAGCCCAGCTTTGAGAGAGCAAAGTGCCTCTTATATTAAGATGAACACTGAAACAAAGAGCAAGTGTGATGTAGTGATGGAGAGTGTTGTTATGGGGCACTGGGAGTCTGAGGTGACTGGAATAGAAGAGGACAGAGAACAGGGTTAGCATCCCAAGGCTTTACCTATGAAATAGAGAAGGACCAGCACAAGTGGCCTGGAGGTCCTACCTTGTTGGCCATGTTTCTGCTCCAGTCTCCTGGGGTGTGGGCAGGGCAGACTTTGAGCTGCATCAATGCAGTTTGGAGTGGTTGTTCTCACTCTGGAAATCCTGTTCCCTCCCAGGGCAGGTAGAGAAGCTAAGACAAGCTGACAAGAAAAGTCATGCATGAGGCCCGAGGTCTTAGACATCACTTCTTCCTGTTTGCTAAATGTTTGGTTTCCAAGGGCGTCAATGATTAACAAGTTGAGCATTTAGCACTGAAAACTAGAAAATCTCTACAGCTGCATCTATACCAGGGGAGCCTTTATCTCCAACACCAAGATTCCGAGAGCCCAGAGGGGTCATGCCTAATGCTTTGATTCAGAATTCCTGAGAAGAGACGCTAGAGGACCAGTTTTTTATGTGCATCTCTCTCCCCCATTTCTTTTCTCTCTTGTTCATATCTCTCCTCTCCTTCTCCTCCTTCTCTATACTCCCTGCCTTTCTTTGTTATGAGCAGTTTTCCCGCCAGCCTGATCCCACACCCGCATTAGTCCCCAAATAACACACAGAGACACTGTATTAGATATAAAGCTGTTGGCCAGTTACTAACATTTCTTATTGGCTAGCTCTGTCTTAAATATTAACCCATTTCTATTGATCTAAGTGTTTCCACATCATCTTATCTTACCAGAGAAAGAGGGTCCGGACCACTTTTCTCAAATCCCTACATCTTGAATCCCTGCTACATCTCCCAGAATCCTCCTTGTCTCCGAGTCCTTCCTACCTTGCCTTCCTATTAGCCAACAGTGCTTTATTCATTAATCAATAAGGGAAACATATTTACAGAATGGCATCTCCCATCATCTCTTGTCTCTTCTCATCCTGTTTCTCTGTCCTTTCTTTTTCTCTCTCTCCCCTTCTCTCCCCTTCTTGACTCCCTTCCCAAGCACAGAAGGGAAAAGTCAAGAATTCACTGCAGCAAGTATGAGGCCCTGAGCCGAGATCCTTAGAAGCTGTGTAAAAGCCAATGTGGTGGTGTGTGCTGTAACCTCAGTACCAGAGAGACTGGCAGTTAGCTTCCCAGAACTTACTGACCTGCCAACCTAGCCAATCAGTGAACTCCAAGTCCAGTGATTCTGACAAATAAAATAGAGGGTGATAAAGACCTCATCATCACCAACCCCTGGTCTGTACACAGGAGTACACATGTGTATACACACACACACACACACACACAAGACAGTCCTTGGTGAGGAAGAATTTCTTCATCAGAAAACAGCCTTGTTAGTACTCTGGTCTTGGGTTTGTAGCTTCCAAAATTTCAGAAGCAATGTGAATTCAATTGTGGAAGCCTCCCAGGTGGTAGCTGCTGTGCCTTCCTGAACAGACCAGTACAAACAGCCTACGGATCTCCTCTTGCCTTTGTGCCGAAACTCACCTGTCTTGGGTCCTATGTAATTATTTTTAGTTCAGAAAGCTGGGTGATATTGATATACTACTTTGAAACAAATTTCAGTCCCTTAATGTCACAAGACACCTACCAGGAGGTGAGATTGTTGAAACTCATCAAATCAAGCCATTTAGAGACTAATTGCTTGTCTCACTGGCTAGTTCTGGGCTAGCTTGGGCTACACCAGAGAAAGCAAGAAGGGAAGGTAGTGAACGACAGCAGATGCATTTTGAAGACATCCATTTATTCATGACATATTTTGAGCTTAGTGCTTTGCTAAACACTGGGAAAGCAAAGATGAGTAAAATAGTCCCCTTTCCTGTGACCCCACATTTAAAGAAGTAAAATCTACAAAAAGGTGAAACACTAATTTCTAGTTACATTTATTTTTTTTTCTGTTACCCATGAAAATGGACTTATAACAAGTCTAAGTTATAATCTTCTTCTTTAAAGTCTTAGCCATTTTTCTACATTATCATTTGTTCAGAAGACAAAAAGAGGGATGATTTCTTTAAGATATTCTACCTGGAAAGGTGCCAGAATTATCTAATGAGAAATCTTCATGATTCCAGATAAAAGCCTGTATAACTTTCTATCATCTATCTATGTGTCTATCATCTATCTATCTATCTATCTATCTATCTATCTATCTATCTATCATTTATCTATTTGCTAAGCAAGAAATGTAAAAACCATAGCATTAGAGAAATGATTTTTTAAATTTTTTTTTTTATTGAAGGGATATTCTTCCGGGGATTAAATCCTGTGAGACTATCTTTGTGGAAACTGTATTCTTTCTTTCTTCCTTCTCTCTGTCCCTTCCTTCTTTCTCTTCTCCCCCACCCCTCTTGAAATTTTAATAGGATACCTATGAGTCTCTTGTCAGTGAGAAGAGCTCATCTCTTCAAGGAGAAGCAACAACAGACATTTTAGCACTTGAAACCTGCAAGCAAACATAGCAAAGCAGGGTTCTTAGCAGACTGATCAGAGGCAAGAGAAGGAAGAAACAGAGAAAGCCACCTTATTCTCAGCCAACTTTTCCTTCAACTCTGGAGCTCCAAGGAGCAATTTCTAACCCAACACATTCAGGGAGCCTGAGAGTTTCCTTGTCTCTGATTCCGGGTTAGGAAGCCATGAAATTAGCCAGGAAGATGCTCGACTGCACTTGTTGTTTGTACGTCTTTGTGGATTGTATCTTATCAAAACCGTATGTAAACATTTAATGCTTAGTTGTATGCTTGCTGTTAACAACAACAACACAAAGTGACAGTAGGGAAAGCAAGATGAGCTGGACCATGAAGGAACCAAGGGAAACCTTCCTCAGTAAAACACACATGAGTATTCCAGACAGCCCCTTACAGTAGACAGAAGGTGGTAGGACATAACCAGCCCTAATAAGGGAGGTAGCGGCTGTCCCTGAGCTTAGGTTGGTGAATAAGAAGTGACAAGAGACCACTCTTTCCTTGCCTGCCAGGCAACACCTCATGCCCCAAGAAGGTTAGCCATCCTCAGTGCTCAGAGATCTATGGGACAGGCCTGCCTGGTCAGACAGCAGGAATGTAGAGTTTAACTGTGAAGTTCCTTTCAGCACAGGGCCCCTGGTAGGGGACAGAGGATGGGGTGGGTCAGGGAGTATTTATTGTAGGAAGGATAAATCAAAATTCTCTGAAGGAGAAAACAAAACAAAGTAGGGTTCATACTACTTCATCAGATACCTACATACAAGTTTGTTTGCAGACAAAGGGGTTAATGATTTATGGGGAAGTCATAAATGGAAACAAAGACAGGGAACTGACTGTGCTGTCTATCACACACAGTTACAACACATCCGAGCTGGGTAAGTCCTGAGGCCGGAAGAGGGACACAAAGAAATCCCAGGTTTTCTGAGTCTAAGGCCAAGAGGAGAAACCCCTTTCAGTGTGTCCCCAGAATCTAAAAAGGTCAGTAGTGAGAACCATGATGATCCCAAAGAGTCTGCATTTGAAAGTGTGTGATGCCCCTGGAGACTCTGCATTCTTATGTGGTGCTCCCAGTTACACTGTATTTAAAAGTGTGTGGTGCTTCCAGCACAGAACTTAGAACTACCTGAAGAACTGAATGCTCTATATGCATTTATCAGCTAGCCAGTCAGTCCTATGAGCTAGACTTTAGTGCAGTGTGGCCCTGTATCTGATTCATCTCCAGAACCCATGAAAACAAGCAAACAAACAAACGAATGAACAAAAAAACCTACCTGCACACTGTCTGGAAAAAACAAAAAAAGTGGATTGAGGAACAACACTGGAGGTTGTCTTCTGGTCTGCACATACAAGTACACATGTACAAATTCACCTATACTCTGTGTCTGCACATGCATGTGCACACACACACACACACACACACACACACACACACACACACACACAAAAGAATGTCAAGAAGGTGACTGGCCACATGATTGTCCTTCAAGATGTCTGCCTAAAATGTCAGCACATTGTTTAAGTAAACTTAGTTGGCTTCTGTTATTTGTAGTCACAATTCTAAATAATGCAGAAATGGGTACTGGACAGTGCTCTATAGACTAATCGGTGACGTGGACAGTTGGGCCCAGTTAGGGCACTGACAATGTAAGCAGCACTGATTTCACAATCCATGGCATGCAGCATGGAAATGAGTAGCAGGATAGGATCACTTTTCATGGTTCTTTAGAATGGTGCTCTTTGAAGCCATGGAAAGCTTTGGGAGATTGGGGGAATACTTTGAAAGAGCATGGAGTATGTGAGGAACTGGAGGCAGATGAGATGGAACTCCAGTTTCTAGGCTCGAGGTATATAGTAAAGCTCAAAATTTTTCCATGGCTATGTTAAAAGGACCTTCACACAAAACAGCCTGGCGAGTAAGCATACAGGACAGCAACATATAGCAGTGGAATTCACAACCTTATGATGTGTTCCAAATGGAAGTCGAGGACTAGTTATAAATGACTGACAAGCTGGGAATTAGAATGGGACATAAGGAAAGGGAGCCCTAGGGGCCTTTGGAGCCATTCTTGTATCCATGAGCAGAAGGCTTTCTGTCATCCCGAACATCAGTTAGGTTTTGCCTGAAAGTCATGTAACTCCTTTGACAAGTCAGTTCTTTCCATGTCTCATCCCAATGGCCCATAATTATCTGCTCACCTATAACTGTACACAGATTCCCAGATACCCCAAGGAGTCCCGTTACAAAGCAGATTCAGTGGAAGGCTGGCTCACCTTCCTTACTTGCTAAATGCATTTGGAAGATACCCAGACAAAGAACTTTGGAGTGTCCCAGATGAAGGAGGAGTAAGTTCACTTGGCCTCTGTTATTGAGACTTGGTATGCAAGTCTTAACAGCCGAGCTCTATTCTTATATTCTTGGTTGGCATATGGGAATCCATATTATATTGTACCACAAGTAAAACACAGCTTATATGCCATAAATTCTCAAGTGTGTTGGCGAAAAGAAGAATCTGAGGAATTTGAGAGATGGAAATGCTGAGAAGGTTTACGATGGGTGAGTGCCTGTGAGTGCCTTTACTCTGTAATCTAGAGACATTGGAAGCCTGGTATATTGTTGGCAGGAAGGTAAAATATTGCAACCACTGTATTAAAAAGTGCAGTAGCTCATCACAAACTTGAAAATAGAACTATCCTAGACCCAACCATTTCATATCTGCATGTATGCCAGAAGAATCGAAATCAGGGATTCAAGCAGATCATGTGTGAACCTGTATGTTTGTAGTAGACTTAGTCACCGAGGTTAAAAAAAATTGCAGACAACACAATCTGTCCTCTACAGATGAGTCAACAGAATTTGAGGTAGATAAGTACTGTGTACACACATAATTGCAATTATAAAGTAATATGTGGATTTAGTCTTTGAAAAGTCTCTACAACATGGATAAACAATGGACATTTTACTAAGTAAAATAAGTCAATCACATAAATCACAAAGTTCCAGAAAATTCTACTCTGTGATACACCAAGAGAAGGAAAATTCATAGGGAGAAAAACTAACACGGAGGTTCTTGGTCCTTGGGGTGCAGACAGTTGTTAGTTATTATTTCATTGGTGAAGAATTTTAGATTTGGAAGGTAGAAAAAGTTCTAAGAATGGATACTCAATGATAGATATCAAAGCATATGAATGTACTAAATGCCACTAAATTTCATACTTAAACTAGTTAAAATAGTGATTTTATGACATGTACAGTTTTACCACAATAAATAGAATGAAATTTCTAAAATTAAGATTCAATTTATGTTTGTTTAATAGACTCATGATTGTCTTAGTGGGATCCAGTATAGTCATGTTTCACTTAATGATGGGGGTGTGTTCTGAGAAATGCATCCTTGGGCAATTGTGTCATTGTGCAAACATAACAAAATGTAGTTAAACAAACTAAGATGGCTACAGTATCAGTAGGCAATATGATCTTGTGGGACACCATTGTGTATGTGGCCCGTCACTGGCTGAAGTGTCATGCTGTGGTAAGTGACTGTATTTATTGCTGGGTTTCTGAGACTACAACAGTATGTCTCCAGCAGTGGTTTCAGGACCAAACCATGAAATGAGCATCTTTATTATAGGAACCATTAAGTCAGAGAAAAAGCCAAATGGCAGTTCTGGGTACTCCATTTCCTTATTAAAATATTGGGTCAGTAGCAACAGCATATACTGGGGACTTCAGAAATTAGAGCCGTGAACACAGGGTTTTTTTTTTTTTTAAATTAATTTATTTATTAATTCTATGTGTCTTTTATACCATGTATCTTGATCACATTCATTTCCCTATCCCTTCAGAACTGCTCTCCGCCCCTGCACACACACCCAAATAAAACAAAACTTAAGGAAAAAAATAAATGGGAAAACTTAAGTCTCATCATAGAAGCTGCAGTGTGCTACAGTGAGTCACGCATAAACACCTATGCAAGCGTCTATTGTAAGGTCTGGTTTGAGGCCTCAGGTTTCTACTACACTATGGCTGGGGCTCCTCCTGGATATTCTGTTGTTGCCCTGTGTTGTGGAGATCCCATAGCTTTGGGTCTACCTGACAGGCCCCTTCACGTGCTCCAGCAGATCATAGATGGGGTAGATGTTGGGGCCAACCAAGTCATAACACTGGGTCTGGGCCTGGGCAGCAGAAGGGTTGGCGTGCCAGTGTGAAATGGAGACAGTTCTCTCATGCTTACAACTTTGGGCCTGGCTCCCCCACACCCATGCTAACAGGGCTGGCTCTATCGTGCTGCCCCGAAAGGTGCGGGGCCTGTTCTCCCCATTGTTTCCATTGGTGGGGGTCAACACAGTTTTGAATGCTACAAGGGTGGTAATTTCTACAAATCCCTCCTTAGTACATGCACGCGGAGCAGTTCATTGGTTACTTTCTCATTGCTGGGACAAAAATCCTGACAGAAGAGACTTGGGAAAGGAGGGGTTATTTTCGCTCCCAGCTTTAGAAGTTTATCAGTTCATCCTGGTATAGAAGGCCCAATGGCTGGAGCAGCTCAATTTGTGGCACTGGGAGCTTGCAACCCAGCATGTTCATATCTTAGTGGATCAAAAAAGAAGAACCCAGAGCAGAATCCAATATACACGTCACTTTCAAGGCTTGTCCCCAGGGACCGATTTCTGCTAACTATGACTGACATGGTCCATGTTTCATATCCTCCCAAAACAGCAGTGACAGCTGGCACACTAATGTTCTAACCCATGAGCCTATGTGGGGACAGCTCATATTCAAATTCCAACAGCTAATAAATGGAAAGGAATTTTCATGAAAAGGAAGGCTGTGGGTGCCAGTGTATCAAGTGAGCCTATTCATCGTGTCCACTTGAGGGTTTCTGTTCATTAGAGAAAATAAGTCTTCAAGACTTAGAATGTACCTTCCTCTACTTAAAATTTAAAAAAAGAAATGAAAATGAGTGTATCAGTGCAGAGGGACAGTAGTCCAACTTTGCTGTCTGTCCCAAATGCTACATAAATCCAGTGTGTCCCAGTATAGTTCATAAGAAACTCAGTCCCTCATCATTTTACAGGATGTCATACTGGTCCACTGCTCTGGTGGCATCACGGTGGAGGAAGCTCTTCTGTCTCACTGCCATCTCCCCATGCATCCTTTGACCAAGTAAGCATCATTCCTGACACTTATGAAAGATTTTGTATGCAAATTTAGGTTTATCAGGCTTAGAAGTTTTTAGTTAATCCTGGAGTCTGAGCCATATCATAATATCTATTCAAAGAAAGAAAAGCTGCAATTTATATCACACATTGCTAAGAAGTGATGTGGGATACCCCTATGTATGCTGTGAATATGTTTTTATTACTATTGGATAATGAAGAAGCTGCTTTGTCTTATGGGAAGGCAGAGTATAGCTAGGTGGGATATCCAAGCAGAGAGACAGGGAGAAAGAAAACAGAGTTGGGGAGGTGCTGGCAGCCTCTGGGGGAATAAGATGTGAGAGCATTATCAGTAAGTCATGGGGCATGTGGTGACAAACAGATTATTAGAAACGAGTTAGTTTATATGTAGAGCTAGCCAGTAAGAAGCCTGAGCCATCAGCCAAACAATTGTGATTCATATTAAGCCTTCAAATGATGGTTTCAGAAGCAGCTGCAGGAACTGGCCAGTGGGAGAGAAACCAGGCCAGCAGGGCTGGACGGGTTAGAGAAAAGACTCCCAGCTACAAAGGAGATTTAATTATCCTGCTTTGATTTTGTAGGCAGCAGCACACATTTGAGTGTACAGCTCCCATCCATTGTCCTAGTGATCTGAAGAGCTGCCAACTGGGATCCCAAACTGAGATGTTATTCAGATGGTTCAGGTGCCTAGATGTTCTGAGTTCTAAAGCTGCTCAAAACATCAAAGTCAAATAGTGGTTCATGTCAAATTCACATGTTACAGCACCTGTGGAGCCTCAGTGAGGTCATTATTGAGTATAATGTACTAGGATATGTGAGAAAAGTAATTATAAGCTTGACATGGGATTCACAAAGGGAATCAAGATGTTTCCCACACCCATGGGATCCAACCCTGAGTGAAGGTTATGCATATGGAACCAGGGTCCAAGCAAGAAACAAACACACTTGGTAACTGCAGAAGCAGGTCCTTCACTTTCCTGAACACAAATTCTTGACTCACTGACATCTCCTGAATCCTTTGACACACACTGGAGTTCTACATGATCACATGGTCAAAGATGAAACACAACTGGAGACTGGTTTATGTGCTGAAGAATGTTCTGGATCACACCTGATCCAGCATGAATCAAGGATGGGTCGGTTTTATGGAAAAGAAAAATTGCTCCAAAGAGGAAAACCCAACAAGTTTTACTTTCTTTCTTTCTTTCTTTCCTTTTTTTTTTTTAAGAAAAACAAAAGAACTGACTCCCTGAGGTCTACTACTGAAGTTATTGAAGTCCTAGGAATAGGATGGTCCATGCTCCCAATCCCTACCATGACCTTAGGAAACCCACAAAGGTATATACTCTGATCCCAGTATCAATATGGACCTACTAAACCTTCTATCTCCATCCTAAGATAAGGAAACATGATAGCCTCCAAGCTGGAGAACTCCAGTCTATGGTTGTCTTCTCCAAGTATCTAGAGAAGGCAATGCAGAGGGAGAATGCTTCCCATGGTATCTGCTGAGCCCAGCACTGTATCTCTACAGTACTTTAAGCAGAACTCCCTTCTGTGATTGGATTCCATTTTGTCATCAGAGCTGCTGATCCTTAAACCACTGTCAATCTTGACGAAGATAACTTATCAGTAAACAAGGTCAACAGGACAGCTAGGGGCAAGCCCACTGGTTAGAAGAGGTGTATAGCTCTGATATAAAGAAGACTGAAGCATAAAGCAATATCTAGGGGAAGGTTTCTTTGTATTAAAATATAGTGGCACACTGGACCTATGTTTCTTGTCAGAATGTAGAGGCTCATATATGGCTTCATCATTCATCACCGTGAGACCTGAGCCAAGCAGTAATGATCATAATAAACTAAGGAGACCTTAGGTTAAACAAATCATTACAGTTGACAACTGAGGTGTAAACATGACCTTAATTAATGAATCTATAATCTCTCTTTCAAGTTTCTGGCCCTTAGCCACACTCCTAATTGAACCGTGTGTGGGAGCAGCAGGTCATTTCTTGATGTGGAGAGGTAGCCTTGGATTTCTGGGCAGACGACCACCCCAGGCTTAATGTTTAGGTTCAGTTTTGTAATCTGATGTAACTCACATATGGTATCATGTGCTCTCTCCTCCACAGCCTCTATCTTTTTCTTTATTCTGTTGGAACACAGAGCATCATGGATGAAAAGCCAAAGTATACTTGCTGTATTTTCATCTAGTTATGGACCAATGAGACCAAAAACAGGTGGGGGGAGTAGGCCCTTGTTATAAGTGTATTCTTAAAAATAAAAACAGAGACTGGGGAGCTGGCTCAAGAGTTAAGAGCACACGTACTGTTCTTCCAGAAGACTTGGGTCCAGTTACCAGCACCCAAGTGTAGCACACATCCATCTGTAACTCCAGTTCCAGGAGATCCAGTGCTTTATTCTGGCCTTCTCAGATATTAAGCATGCATGTGGTGGACATAACATACATACAGAAACACTCATACACACATACAGATAAAACTTAAACGAATCAATAACGTCTTAAAAAATAAAAGGAGTAAAAGGATGACACTGTGTCCCCTTTCCTCAGATTGATGAAAAGGTTAAGATACTCTTGCAGGTTAATAACTCTGCCCTATCTCAGAGCATGGGTGTCTACTAATATGCCTATTATGCTAGCATAGTCACTGGAGGCTAATGCTGCTCTGAGTCCATTCTTGACCTCCCAACCTCTGTTTCCAGAACCATTTCAGACTCCACGAACCATGTGGGAGTGAACAACTCCAAAAAATTAGTGGTTTTCTCATATACACTCCTTGGCATCTGTTCTTTTGCCTGACAGCCATGTTTGATGCTGAGGGAGGAGAGAGAGAGAGAGAGAGCTGTCTTCCAGACAGACTCTTTTGCCATACATCTATCGTGTGGTGTTGACAGTCCTTCATGCAGTGCCATGCGGGGGCACTGACGTCTCGGTAAAAATTCTCCCTGAGATCCAATGATTTATTTAGCTAACAGCTTAGTTAATTATGTCACGTTGACAAATTCAAGAGGGAATGAGAAACACACATGGGCTGGATGGAGAGCCTGACTGTCAGCAGTATTTAATGGCATGGCATGGCCATGTGAGTTCTTTGTGCAAAATTCTATCTTGAAATGATCAAGCCCTCCCCTAAAGCCAAAGGGCACTTATACATTTCCCAAGAAATGTACTTCTTCCCCATAACAGAGCAAGGCCAAACACCAAGCCCCCAAAACGAAACACACACAAAAAAGTGTCAAATATTGTTCAAATTATGTAAATTTTCTCTAAAAGGAAGAGGAGTGTCTCCTTTGGAATCTAGAAGCATAGATTCCAGTTTCTGATCTTCTTTACAGTGGCCTGTTCCTGACCTCACCCTTATCACCTCTACAAGCAGGGGCCCGGCCAGGTTGAAGTCAAGGAGCTCTTACAGGGACGTATAGCAAGATGGTATGAGGTCTTGAATATTAACAGAACAGAGGAACCAAACTGCCCCATGGGCTCTCTGTCCCATGGGGGCTGCCTTCATCGTTTGTCAGCATGACCTCAGTACCTCTATTCAATATAAAATAAATTATATTTTCATTATACTAAATTTTTCTCAGATATTTCATCTCCCCCTCCCACACATACATAATTTTGGGTGACTGCTATAAGAATGACACTGCTCCCAGTTCCAGGGATACGGGGCAAACAAAACAATCTCTGTTGTCATGGAGATATCTAGCAGAGTTTTAATACCTCCCTGCATGAAAAATGGGCCAGGTGTCCATTCTTACATTAGGACTGGGAGGCCAACTTCAGCACTGTGGAGGTGGGAGACAAACATAACCTGCACAGAGTCTATAGCAGAGTCATTTGTAGGAGACTGTGTATCAGAACAGCATCTGCAGGGCCCTTATTCTCTAGCAGTATACGATAGTGGGCAGAACAGTAATAACTAACATATGCAAGTCACTTTGCAGCTTAGAAATCCCGTTTACAAACACTCTACCATTTTCTTTAACAAAAACCTTTCAGGGTATTAGTATGCCCTTTAATGGGTGAAGTTGATGAATGTTCTGAGAGTTTGAAATGACTGACTCAAGATACTGATTAAACAGCAGAGCCGAGATGGACTCCGATGTTTACTCAAATCTCAGACTTGTTCCATTATGATAAACCTTCACTGAGCATTTCTTAGGCCATTTTCTTTCTTCAAGGACTGTTTTAGTGAGCTGAGGCTTGCCAAAACCTTGTTCTGACTACACATCACGAAGCCCTACCCCCAACCTTAAACTGACCAACTGCTCCCACTGTTACCTCTTAAATCTTGTCATAGATATTGGCTTTTGGTGGCCCAGGTAAAGGAGCCACTTAATGATAGAAGAGGAATTATAGTAAAGAAAAAACAAGATAGTTAAACCACTCTGTTGTTTGTTGGATGAGACCAGAGAGTTCAGAATTCAATTTTGAAATGTGTCCTTGTTTCTAGGGATGATACACTTGGCAAACTACTGTTAAGGACCATAAAAGATGCTTTGTTTCATGTCCTAGGAGAATGAAAGAAGATTGAAGTGTTAAACATATAACACAGGCATGTAAGTTAGATAAATAACAGTACAGTCATATCTGTGCTCATTGGAATAACTCATGGATGACTTACGAATAGGCAGAATCTGCTCATCTTGACTTGTGATTGATTCCTCTACAAGGATTGAGTTGGAGGACTGAGAAAGAAAGTCTGTGATAAAGATGACATCATGCTTCTATCCAGTCTTTATTGTATAGTCTCAAGGCAATATGGCAGAGAGAATGTTGAGCAAGAACATGGGGTGCCAACATGCTTTAGGGATCTGCTATTCTCCATCCCTGTACACTCGGATGAACATCTGTCAACTATTGGATCTTCATCTTGACCATGAAAAGAGATTGGTCATTTTGTTTCTAGTCTCCCCTATGGTTGCTAATGAGAAACACTTGGAATAACCTTTCACCACAAGGCTCATGTGGGCAAAATTCTTTTGTTCATTTGTATTGCTGCTATGTCCTAAAAAGATAGCTTGGATATATAAAGGACCCAATGCATGATAGGTATTCAGTAACAGTTTGATGAATGCATGTGTACACAGCACGTGTACAAATGCTTTGAAATGTAGGAAAAAGGGAGAAATGGGAATTCTCATATCTATATTCTCCATCTGTGATGCTATTTCAGTGTAGGCCTCATGAGCTCTTTCTTTTGCACAGACTCATGGGACAAACTCAAAAGGATGAAGCCAACAATATCATCTTTGCCTTAGTAAAGTTTCTATTGCTGTGACAAAACATCATGGCCAAGGCAACCTGTAGAAGAAACATGCTCTTGGGGGCTTACAGTTTCAGAGATTGAGTCTATGGCCATTGTGATGGGGAGCATGGCGGCAGGCAGGCAGGCATGGACAACCCTGAAGCAGTAGCTGAGAGCGTACATCTTGATCTTGATCCAGAAGCACAAATCAGAGGGAACTACTAACTGGGAATGGCATGGGTTTCTGGAAACTTCAAAGCGCACACTCAGTGATGTCCTCCTCTAACAAGGCCACACTTCTAATCCTTCCTGAGTATTGGCGCTGGGCATTCAAACATTTGAGCCTATGAGGACATTCTCATCAAACCACCACAATCTCCATCAAATAAAGTCAAGGTGGCAGTTATGTGAAACAGAACACACAGCTGCATAGCACAGTTGATGGCAGACACAGTGGTATTGGCATCTCTTCTATTTTCCATGAAGCTGGGGAAAGGCACTATGAAGAACTCCTACCTGCCAGAGCTCAGTAGAGATACAGGCATGAAAATGAGGACTGGAACTCTCCAAGCTTATCTCTCCTGGCACATCCTGTTTTAAACCCTAGATGGGACGACTTGTGGAAGAAAGGGTGTATTTGGCTTAAAGGTCCCATTCACAGTTGGCCAGTGAGGGAAGTCAAAACATGAAATCAACCAGGAGCTGAAGCAGGAACCATGATGGAAAACTACTCAATGGCTGACTCAGCATTATCCAGGACAGTCTGCCCAGGTGTGGCCCTACCCAGGATGGCCTGGGTCCTACCACATTAATCATCATTCATGAAGAAAATATCCCATGGACATGCTCATGGGCCAATGGAATGGACATAATTCCTCAACTGAAGTACCCTTTTCCCAGGTGACTCTGGTTTCAGTGGGCAAAACTAAGCAGTACAGGCAGTTAGTTTGCAACCCTACTGACTGTAAGCAGTTCCTATTGTGTGCACTGTGCAGAGGTACCAAAAGAAGGCAGTGCTTAGTGCTTGATATGAGGCTAGCATTTTTATCGGACACCTCCCTGCGTGATCACAGAGTTACCTCTCCAATATAAATGTCAAGTGAGGCAGGAGAAATTAATTTAATATGCTTTATGGGCACCGCGTAATACTCAGAAGGCTAACAATGGCAGACCAGAATTATACAGGATTTGGGAATGAGGATGTTTTATGGACTCTGGCATACTGCCCAGGGCAGTAGTATAAGTGAGGGAAGGAAAGACTGTTAATTGGGGTCACTGGTCAGCCTTTTCAGCATGAGTAGTTTTTAGAAACGTAAGGACTTTTTCTTCTTAAGGTAGCCACAAGCTCTTGTCCCAAAGCCCTCCTCTAACATACCAGCATGCTTGATTGTCTAATGTGCAGCTACCAGGTTGTGAGAGACGGCAAAGAGATGATGCAAGCAACCGAGGCTCTCTTTATATGAGGACTGTGGCCAGAAGGAATTAACTGGCCCTCTCTGCAGTGAGATGTTTTAGTCTGTAGTAGTTAGCAGACAGGGTCTAAAATTAAATCACTGTGATTTAGAACACCAGCTTAGGTGTTAGTGTTCATCTACCTCCTCAGTTTTTATATCCATACAGTAGAACTAATACATCTAATTCACAGAAGAGAGGACCACATCTGTTGATGTATGTAAAAACAGTTCCTGAGGCAGAGTAAGGACTCAGCCAGCCTTGATTATAGTAGTCATCCTGCCAATGGATGTGTGCATTTTTGAGATTGCCAGCTTTAGACTGGAGAAGGCTGTCTTTCCCAGAATCCTCTTTTCTTCGTCAGCACCCAGAGACTATGTCACCTCTGTGAGTCCATGACCCCTATGAGGAGATCTCAACCTTCATCAGTGGAAGACACAGCCTCAAAGGCCTTTCTGAGAGGCAGAGTTCTAAATCCACTACTAACTGCTCTGGTGATTACCATATAGTCTCTCATGGAACCGCAGCTTGCTCATTTTGATCAACCTCTTGGAAGAGTGAATACTTCTGAGTGCCAGTGCTTAACACCACCAGTGCCTCCATGGAGCCTTGGGGTTCACCCTAGGTGACTTATCTCAGCTTCGATTTTGTGTTGAATTCCAGAGGCATGTCAGCAATTCTTTCCCCGGTTACATTTCCAACATACTTTCTGCCTCCCACTCTTCTTCTCCTTCTCTGTCACTTAGCAACTTGGGGTCCCAGTGAGGGGGAGGGAGTGGAATTTCCAGAGACTAACCACCCTGAAAATCATCTCTGTCCTATTTTCTAGGCCACCCCTGTGTTTTCTTCAGCTTCTGGAGTTTTTGTCTCCAGAGCATATCCTCATTTTTGACTGAGAAGTCAAATGAAGGGTTTGTCTCGTGTATTCATGGAGACATCACCTGTCCCTTAGTCTATTATCATGTCATCTAAAACTTAAAATCCTAATATCATATATAGTCTACAGGATTTATATGAAATTATAAGATGGCATGATTCTCTGTGTGTATGTAGTATTCACATGCGGGAAAATGTGTAGGCATTTTTGTGTGAAGGCATAAGTACATATCTGTGTGTGAAGATGTATGTATATGATCTTTATGTATATTATGAGTGGAATGCCACTTCAGGTTTACTTTGTGTTATGTGTATGTGTGTTGTGTGTGTGTGTTGTGGGTGTCTGTGTGGTAAACAATAATGGATAGCCTGAGATGTCAGTCATTCCTTGGGTATAATTCATCTTTCCTTCCTTCCTTCCTTCCTTCTTTCCTTCCTTCCTTCTTTCTTTCTTTCTTTCTTTCTTTCTTTCTTTCTTTCTTTCTTGAGTTATAGTTCACAAGGCAAGAACTTGACCTAGTGAGCACTCTCCACAGACCCTCCAACATGAGTTTTGACTTACAACTTTGACATACAGAAATGTCACTATAAAATTATTGCAGGTGTTCCCACTCAACATCTGTGTGTTTGCTTGGTTCTTCTATCAATACACAGGTTTCATGGAGTCAGTACTATATTTTTATTTCCCTTGCAGCCCCAGGGTTGAACAGAATACCTTACACATAATATACTGTCAGTAAGTATCTGTAGAGTGAATGATAGAATGAATATAACATAGTCATTGTACGGAGTCCCACTCTTGGGAATTTCAGGGAGAGGAAATTCTATCAGGAGTGAAAGGGAATAGTATAAGCTAATACCTTCTGATTCTTTATTTCAGATATCCTGGTACACTGTAAGAAGTTTGGCTCTATGGACTACATACTACCTCTGCCCTCTGATAATGAATTCAGAAAACTATGTATCTAACAAAGGAACCCATGAAGGCAAGGGAGATGTCAACTTTCTAGACAGGTCACATAGAGTACAGCAGCCAAAATGCAGTTAAAAAGAACACAGGCATAAAATGAAAAATTCAACCTGACAAAGTGGGGCTGATTCCAAGAATGCAATATTCAAAAGCAGTCAGCAAAATCCATCATATTAAAATGAAAGGGGAAAACCCACAAGATGCATTGTCTGCTAATGCCAAGAAGCATTTGACAAAATTAAATATCCATTGGTGATATAAACTCTCAGTGAGTTGAGAATGAAAAGGAAATCTCTCTGCTGATAAAAGGCATCTGTACAAACCTTGTGAGTCATATTACACTCAATGATGAAAGACAGAACACTTCCTCTCTCTTATCAGACTAGGCGAGTATGCCTGGTCTCATCAGTCCTATTCAGCGTTGTACTAGAAGTCTTAGTAATGCAAGAAAGGGGAATAAAAGTCATTCCAATTAAAAGACAGAAAAAAAATCCCTGTTTTGCTGTGTTCTAAGGATTAATCAGAAGACATCTGCACAAAACTTTAAACTACTGAGTAAACTTACCAAAGCGACAACTACACTTCTAGTTACATTCAGAGAACAACTGGAAACAAATCTACAAGAAACTATGCTATTCACCATAGCTTCAACCTGCACGTACAACCTCTGAGCCCAACACACATGTACAGAACGTGCATGTTCCCAAATGCTGATGGGAAGAAATCAGAAGAGATGCAGCCACCATGGAAAGATGTCAGTCCTGGTCAAAATTCCAGGAGGCTGTTTTTAATTCTAAAACTCATATGGGAAGACAATGCAATCAATCAGAATGGGCGAAACAATGCATACAGAAAGAATGGAGTGGGAGCGCTGACCCCTCTTACCTCAGACTTATTATAGATTTATAGTAACCAAGATAGATATTTATGGCAACATACATAAATAGATCAATGAAACGGAATGAAAGTTTAGGAACACTCCCACACAAATATGACCCACTGATTTTTAGCCAAAGGCTAATTTGATGGTGAAAGAACGGGATTTTTAAGCAGCAGTACTGAAACAATAGAATAGGATATCCCAAGAGAGGAACTTTGACATATACTGACACCCATAGCAGCTCAATGAACTCTAAGTGGTTCACAGACCTAAAGGTAAATACATTTAAAACAAGAAAAGTTCTAGAAGAAAGCAGAAGAGAATTTTTTTGGGGGGGGGATCTGGACAGTTCTCTAATAACTACTGAAAGCAACACCCCCTAAAATAGAACATTGGGAATTTGACCTTTATCACTACATACTTCCACTCTTTGAAAAACTACTAGTAAGACAAAGTAAAAGAGAACACTTGCAAAAAAAAAAAAAAAAAAAAAAAAAATCTAAGAAAAGGCTTCCGAAAAGAGCACTCAACACTTAGACTATCAGCCTAGCAGTGTGAAATTCTCCACAGAGTAAATCAGACAGGAGGCCGACATGGGAAAAGATGTCCTCTGTCACTGGTGATTAAAGGGAATTCAAAATGAAACACAGTAAATTGTTGCTACTTCCCTGCTTGGGTGACTTAGTATTTTCCATATTTTTATTTGTTTATTTGAGACAGGGTTTCTCTGAGTAATCCTGGCTGTCTTGGATCTCTCTCTCTATAGACTAGGTTGGTCTGGAACTCAAAAGTTTCCCCCAGTTTCTGTCTCCTAAATGCTGAGCTTAAAGGACAATGTCATGTCCTAGAAAGGACATGAACACCTGGGACCCACACTCTTATGGTAGGAACACAAAATACCACAGCTTCTTTGTTGATTCTATAAGAAGTTTAGCAGCTTCTTATAGAATTCAATGTGCATTTATCATATGACTCTGAAGTCCTGATCCCCAGTATTCATTTAAGAGAAATGAAAACTTACTATCTCAAATGTAACAGCTCCAGCCACTGTCACACAGTGGAAGCCATCCCAAAAGTCCTTCATCCCCAGTCATGTGATTAGTGCACCTCAGCCCTAATAACAGTAAGACAATAAACAATGATAACTGATACCAACAGTCGATACACACAACTTGCAAGAGGCTCATGGACTTTATGCTGAACCGCAGATACAAAATTTAGAAAGTTACACACTGTGCAACTTCATTCGTCTGCCTGTCTGCAAGTCATACAACTATGAGACTAGGAAGCACCAGTAGTTCTAGAGGCTGGAGGTCTGGAATGACTATGGAGGGTGGCACAGGAGTTATGGGGTCAGAAATGAGCTGTGTTTTGATTGCAGCTGGAGTAGGGTGATCCTGGGTGTGTTAATCATAGATCTGCAACAACCGAAAATATGCATTTTGCTACATTTTAATTGTGAAACAAAATGGGCACAGCTATTTCCAGGGAGAAAAGAAAGAACAAGTATAACCAAGGAATGTCCAAGAGAGGAGGAGAGGCAGAATTCTCCTGGTTTATCGGCTACTTTTAAAACAGGCCTGTGGAAGCTACACCCATTTCAAGCCTTTGGCTTCCTCCTTAGGTCTGTGTTTCCCTCCTACCAAAAGAGCAGGCACTCCGCAATAGGAGCTTTCTTACAGGACTCAAGCATCAGGTGTGCCAAATTGCCAACCATACTACCAACCAGAAGCAGCAATGTCCCTCTTGCCCACGTCCCTTTCTCCTCTGCACCCTGGATGTCCTCTTAATGGCACCAACCCAAACCAGAGACGGTCCCTTGTCCACTCACTTCCCTGGTATTTACAGCGTCCTTACTGGGTACCAGGCTCAGCCAGGGGCCCTGTTGCCAGGTTGAGGCCCATGGAAGATTCTGGAGAGCAGCTGCTGTCTTGAGGGCCAGCCATGGTCTGCCCTGCCCTGTTATCCTGGCTGTTATCTCATTCCGCATCTTGGCAGATTCCAAATGCTTTCCAATACTTCATTCCTTTCTTGGGTGAAGATTTCAGCAAAGGCAGATAGATCCACATCCAATATGGCAAAAGCTTCCTGTGGGCTCCCTCAACCACTAGCACTTGCTTCTTGGACTCTACAACCCTATCTAGTCTGTACTATTGTGGAAAAACTTTGTTCAGGCTTCCTAGAAGTACAGCCAGAGGTGGGTGAGATTTGGTGGTTTATCAAGGTTACACAGCCTATTGGTCTGGGACTAGAGTTTACACCGTCAAAGTTCTACTTTCTTTTTCATAATCAGAGTGGGGTTCGTACACACCAAAATACTGCTAAAACCCTTCTCTGAAAACTAGGCAGAAATGGAGGAAACCCTCTCCCAAATATCTGCACAAGCAACTCTGGACAGAAATGCTTTGAAAACATAGTCATGTCCTGGGGGCAAGAGATGTTTTTGATATAAACTGCGATGACAGCAGTTCGTAATAGACCCACATTCAGGGAACTGTTCCAGCATGCCAGAGGTTTGGAGGCTTTTAACTCTCATAATTCACCCTAGCACACGCCAACTAAGCTCAAGCAATGTTAAGGAGCTGACAAGCCACAAAGACCAGGAAATGCGGCTCGAATGCTGATCGGAAGAGCAACAGGAGGTAAGTGCTTATCAAAAGGCAATCTGGGAACATGGGCTGGACCTATGGCATGGCACTTGAAAGCAATTCTTATGGTTTCCTGGCACAGAGAGGCCTCCAGTCTGAAGGTGCCCAGAGAAGGAAGAAAGTGAACAGTTTTGCCCACTTGTCCAACAGTCACTGCAAATGTGTCACTCAGGTAGAGTGTGCTGTGAGCTGACCGAATGAATGCTGCATTTACACCGGGCCATTTGGAGCCCTCCCTTGAATTAGCCTCCATTTCCTAAGAACAAGAACAGAACTGAAGGGTCTGGATTAGCATGGGGTGTGAAGCTGTCCCCATGGTGCAGTTGAGTCCTGCGGAGCAGTTTCACCCACCCATCTTCTCCTCACATCCTAAACATGGCCAGCCTAGATTGCTGCGTCGTTCCTCTTCCTTACATCTACCAACTGTAGTTTCTCCAGAAAAAACATCAGAGTTTGCCCTGGAGAAATTCCTCTTTCTCCCTGCTCCTTTGTTTTCTATTAGTAGTTTTGGGGAAAGCCACCCTACAGAATAAAGACTCAAATGGGGTAGAATTAGAGAAGGGAGTGGGGATTATACTGGCCTTTGTCTCCTACCAGGCACCCCAGGGATCTCAAGCCCATGCTGCTTTCTGTTACTTCCTATTTGACCCAGAACACCAAGCAGCTCCTGTTCCTCCATGAGGTGCCCACACCTTTCCTCTGGATGGGATGAAGTCAATGGGCTGAGAACCCACCAGCTGGCTAATTGGTGAAATCACCTGTGGGATTAGCTGTGGGTGAAAATTGAATTGTAACACAGCACCTGACATCACCATTCCCTGACTGCTAGGGAAGCTCGTGATGGATCCAGACAGGTGAACCTCACTGCCAGTCCTAGCTCTAAAACACTGACTAGCAACTCAACTCTCCCTTCGGGATCTTCTTCAGATCCAGTCCCCAACCAGATAGAGGGAGCATTGCAACATGTCCTACCACAAAGCCTTCTATCTACACACCCAGTACCTCACACACTTCAGGGCCCCAGAATGCTGAGTGGGTCCTCAAATATCAAAGACCTGAGCTCTCTAATGTCTAATGTCTCAGACCCCCATGGGGAAATGACACCCCAAAGACATTGTTCTCTAGCATACTGATCATGTGACCCCCTTCCTTCCTCAGTAGATCCCACGCCCCTATTCTGTTTCTCTCCAGAATGTTGCAAAGGATTTCACAACCAGAAGGAAATGCTGAGGGGCTGCTGCCCCCTTCTGGCTGGGAGACATCCAAAGGAAAAAAAAATAAAAATAAAAACTAAAAAATTTTTAAAAAGACTCAAAGAGTCAAAGAGCAGGGATTTCCTAAGTTAACATGGATGCTAAATCTCATGATGTAGAGAAATGCAAGGTCTATGTTCTTGGAATGTTAGGATGATTCTTACATGAAGCCACTTGGAAGCAGTGGAAATATGTATAAAGTTTATGATAATAATTATGGGTACCTTTATGATCAGATAAAAAAATAAGAGAGAAAGAAAAAAATGAGAGGTGGTACTGTCTCCCAGAACCCTAATGGTCGTGCAGAAAACTTCCCCATGGACAATTCAAGCTCACATTTCCTCTAGGTCAAAGAGAAATTAAGTGAATAGCAGTTGTCTTTCACATTGCTGTGACCAAAGTGCATGACCCATGCCATATGGCCATAGTGTATGAACCAATAACAGCCGTTACATAATAGTGAACAAACTGTATCTGCTCAACTACTATGTGCTCACTTAGCTTGAATGTCAGGCAGCTCATGGTAACCCTCACAGGAACAGAAAAGTAGCTGAAAAAAATCCTATGGCCTGCTATGTGTGTTTATGGAAGGACAGGGACCATGGGCTGGACTGACGTTAGACTCTAGAGAGTCATGCCAACCGAGCCTTGAAGAATGCATGTTAGATAGGCAGCATGGAGAAAAGGGAGCTGGAGTAAGAGAATGGACATAGTCAGGCATGGGGAGGGGAGAAAAAGCATCCTTAATCTTCCTTGCTTCATGCTATCTTCCCTGTGAGAATGAATAAACAATGGTCCCTCTCAGTGTGAGCTGGACCGTGTACCACATCGCTGAGAGCAGTCATGGCCTGTCAGAGTTTACATACAATATCTTGTCTATAAATAGTGTTTGCCTGATCTTCCACACCCCCTCAGAAAATAGTGCTGGTTGGTCTCACAGTGACTTTGAACTTGGGGGGGGTGTTATATTTGGTTTACTCTTTCCTGTCTATTTATATTTCTTTTGTTTACATAAACATTCCTGTCCAGTTACTGCTTCCATGTCTGGTCACCTGCTGCCATTAGAAGAATGCATAGCCACTTCATTTTGTGCAAAAGAAACTTTGCCCATTCCACCCTCAGTTCCAATCTGTTCTTCAACGTACTCAGAATTCCACAATCTTGGGTCTTTAAGAAAGAACATTTCTTTCCCCTTTGCCTCCAGCTCAGTTCCCAGAACTGCACTGTTTATACTTCACAAGCATCCCAGGAAGGGAGATGCACCCCACTCATTCTGTCCTAAATAGACTTTTTGCAGGACTGGCCTGGCTTCTGCTGGCTGGAGCATCTGTGACCTGGTTCTCTGCTATTGAGGCCCTTCATATATGTACAAGTCACAGACCCAGAATTATACCCCTTACTCAAACAATGTCTGCAAAATGCCCCTGGGGTCCCCTGCTACTGCTCTTAGTGTCTTCCCACCCTTTTCATGGAGTCATTTAGAAACTCCCTTTGTGTTCTACTCTCCTCTGGGTTGATGGTTCAGAGGCTTCATGAGACTTCGGTCTTGGTTAAAGACAGAAAATGGTGTCACTGACTCCTGATGCCCAGTTGTGGGTCCAGCACTTTTCTCAGGGAGTCAAGAACCACTGGAGGATGACTGTGGACTCTGGATCTTTTTCTACCCACTCTCCCAGACACAAAAGAAGAACACAGACTTCTGCAAGAGAGAGTCCTGCCACTATCATGCTGATGCTGGTTGGGGAGTTACGTGCAAGTTCACAAATGTCTTCGAGTTCCCATCTCCTCATCTGTATTTTTATCTCACTTTAAAAACTTTACTATAAAAAAAAATCACACGCAATAATCAACTAAACCCAAAGGATATACAATTCAATGAACTTTTATACATTTGAATATGCATTTGGAATATAAGCAAGCTGTGGAACTTCTTGCTAAATTTTATAGTTTAGTATAGAATATGTGTTGTGCACATATCCACCATTAAAACCAAATCATCAATAAAATGGAGACAATGACAGTAACCTTTCAGAGTTGTGAGACATAGAGTGGAGAGACCAGTAATTAACTGAAATCACACTGCATCCAGAGGAGTCCTTAAGCTTCTCTCTCTCTCTCTCTCTCTCTCTCTCTCTCTCTCTCTCTCTCTCTCTCTCTCTCTTTCTCTCCCTCTCCCTCTTCTTCCCTCTCCCTCTTCCTCCCTCTCCCTCTCCCCCCTCTCTCTATCTCTCTCTCTCTCTGATTATTTCTAAAACCCTGTGCTGCGAAGTGGAGAGCAGCTATCCTGCTCCTAGTAGAAGCCACACTTACTCCACACAGTGCACAGGCATGGTGCCATTGTCAGAGTCTCTAGAAAATGAGGCTGATACCCAGCCTTGGGAAGATGCCCATTATTGGTACCTCATGCTGTAGTACTAGGGACCCTAGAGGGGTATGGTTTCCATATCTAATAGGGAGTGAACACAGACAGGGGAGCTGAGGAAGAAGAGGTAGGCTTGGGACACCCAAAGAGAGCACTCTGCTGAAGGATGAGAACGAAGGTAGCAGAGAGGGGAGGCAAGTTAGTGACTGTCTCTTCTCTTGCATGCCTTTTTCTCAGTTTTGGCTCCTATTTCTTCTTTTCCTGGATCTCTCTCACTGAGCACAGAGCCAGTCTGGTATTTACTGCAGGTAATCTTGCATTTTATCGCAGTCTTGAGCCAAAAGAGGAGAGAGAAGAATTAAAAAAGAAAGGAAGGAAGGAAGGAAGGAAGGAAGAAAGAAAGAAAGAAAGAACGAAAGAACTCAGAGAAAAATGTAAGTGTGTTCAAGTTAAAAGCTCTTCTCAGTATGTGTCTTGGATCCTATAAATCACCCGATAAAATGAGGCCTTCTCTGGCCCAGTCCAGTCCTTCTGGCTTCTGGGAGGCAGGTGGGAATTAAAGCTCTAGTCACTGAAGAGATGGAGTGGCTGAGGCAGGCCATGACCAAGTAAAACAGAGTCTCCTTCAATGGAGGGGTTCATCCTGAGAGAACAGTGCTGAAGAGCCCACCTTCACCTTAGAAATAGGAATTGAAATGGCTATGCCCAGCGGCCTCCTATCTCTCTCCTTCACCTGGGCAGCACCTATCCACTGCAGTTCCAATGGGGGTAGGGGTGGGGACATGGCTTCTTGCCCAGGAAGGCCTCACCAGGTGTCCTTGAGAGGTCAAGGTGCTTCCCTAGTCATTTGTAAACCTCTGTCCCCTTCTCATTAAGTTTACAATGTGTATTCTGCTTACCCCACTGATGCCTTGACTTTCCATGGCCTCTTTTACTTTTACCCTAGGGACCCATCACACCTAAAGTCCTAACCGGGAAGTTGGTCAAGAAATGCTGTGTCTTCATTAGAGTGTTACTTGTGAAGTGCCCACTGTGGACCAGGCACCGGTAGGAAGCTGTGTCACTCAGTGGTGAAGTAAACAGGAAAGTTCACTTTGAGCTTCTAATCTGTGGCAGGTCATAGTCTGAATACTAATGAGGTGCTTTGGGAGCCTTGCTTGCTAAAGGAAGAGGGTCACTGGGGGTAGGCCTTGATATTTTATGGCTAGTCCCTGCTTCCTGTCCCTTCTCTAGTTCCTGTACCACTAAGATGTGAACAAGCAGCCTCCTGGTCCTACTGCCACAGCCACAAGCTGCTCCTAATCATGTCTTCCTTGCCCTGAATCATGAGCAGAATAAATCCCTTCTCCTTTAAGCTGTTTCTTGCAATGAGAAGAGTAACTACTAAACTTATGAACTACATCATGTATCCCACAACATTAAAAGTTCTGGGAAGTCCTGCTGACATCCATGGCAGATCATGGACAGACACATAAGGTGGCAAATCAACGTCTGACAATGAGTTCAATACTAAAAAGTCAAACTGTCTTACTTTGCACTGGGGAGGCTGGCAGAACTATCCAGATACTGTAAACAGGGCCACAGCCTAGAGCAATGAGCACCTTGTTAAGAGTTGCTCAGCTTGTGTGCATCAGAGCTGGGTCTGGGCCCAGGTTTCTCTTTACTGTTGTAGAGACTGTAAGAACCTGGTCACTCTGATTTCAAAACAGGGCTAAGAGTCACAGAAAGGGCTTGCTTCCTTTTCCCACAGTGGGGAATCCTGAGGAGTGTCTGTCACAGTAGGTGTACACTGATTACTGGGTAAAAATGGCTTTGGTCACAGCCAGAGTTGGGACAGCTGAGGTCAAAGGCTGTGTTAACTAAGTATCAGGATGCAAGTGTGATTTTCTAATATATCACACTTCCTGGCCATTGCCATGAGCTTCATTTTGAGACATTTTGAAGTCATTCATCTCAGGGCACAGCTTTCTCACCTGTGAGGATATGACATGCCTAGACTAGGCAATAGATGATCAGTATCTCAAAAAACAACAGAGCCCACTTGAGACAGATCTCCATTCACACATGAGACTGCATCTCTGGAGGTACTGGGGAAGTGGGTAGGTTAGAGGTAGGATAGGTTAGAGGTAGGACACTGTAGGCATTAGGTTAGAAGTAGATTCCATTGGTATTACGTTAGAAGTAGATTCCATTGGTATTAGGTTAGAAGTAGATTCCATTGGTATTTAGGTTAGAAGTAGATTCCATTGGTATTAGGTTAGAAGTAGATTCCATTGGTATTAGGTTAGAGGTAGATTCCATTGGTATTAGGTTAGAGGTAGATTCCATTGGTATTAGGTTAGAGGTAGATTCCATTGGTATTAGGTTAGAGGTAGAATTCCATTGGTATTAGGCTCCAAGCATCCCCATGCCTCATTCCTGCCAGCATGATCAATGAATACAGCTCCATGAAAGGGATGTAGAAGGAAGCCAAGCGTGAACACTTACACGTACCACATCCTGTGAGATGCTAGGATTCATGGTCTACGGGTGGCTCACTCACTGCTGCATCTGTGCAGCTGCTGGTCAGTGTTTATGGAAAGAAACTGTGCTATAGCAGGAAACCACAGGCTTGCATCCTGATCCTCTGGGTAACTGGCTGGGGAACATTTTGAAGTCACTTACCTCAGGGCACAGCTTTGTCACTTGTGAGGATAGTAGACCAGCCAGAGCTATAGTGCCTTGTATTTCTGACATGCTAACTAACCTTTCCCATTTGATGTCTTGTTATCATGGCAAATGAAAAGCTATTGTGAACTCACGTAGGTACACAAGCCTTGCCTGTCTCTAGGGGAAAATAGATTCACAGTACCAAGGGCACTGTGTATGGTTACAATGTGTAGTATGGAATGAGACATTAGTAAATGTTTATTAAGGGGAGCATGACAGAAAAGAAGGGAAGGAGAAGAGAGGAGAAGAGCAGAAAAATGGAAAAGAAGAGGGCAGAAGGGGAAGAGGAGAAGGGGAGAGGAAATGAAAGAAATCAAACCACCGGGAGAAGAACGTGTTTGAACAGAAATACCAACTGAGGTGAACCATTGTCTTTTTCTATTATCTACAAGTTTCAGTTTCCACAGAAGTGCTGGGAGCTGATGTTATTTTGGATTTTATGATTTCAAGTGTGTAGGATTGTTTAGTTTGTGTAGCTCAACTGCAAGGGAGAAACAAATGTTCCATTTCATAAATGGAAGAAAGAGAAGGGAAGGCTAGGGAAACAACAACAAACAAGATGGTCAAGGCCATTGTGTGGCGGTTGTCCAGAATCATCTGCCACACCATGTGTGTATGTTGATGCCCCTCCCCCTGAGGCTGTGGAATTGCACCCACAGTACCACAGCTCAGGGGTGGGCAGCCTTGGAATGAAACCGCATCCAGATGTGGATGCCCAGCTCTGCCATTTAATGTGTGTGCCTGGACCACTCACATTACTCTGGGCCTCTGTTTCCTCATTTGAGATTGTAAAGATTTTAAGCACTCAGCTTAGAACCTGGCAGCTAGCCAGCTGTTAATAATACAACTCTAATCTAACTCCACTCCTTGGCAACATGGGTTCTAGAAACCCACTGCAGATTATACTGTCACATTCTAAGATGTGATTCAGGAAAAGACCGGATGGGTGTGTATTCCTAAGGTCAGACTCTAAGAGAGAATCTCAAATGGCCAGGTGGTCACAAACACACGTGAAGCTGGGATGCTCATGAAATAGCCAGAGTTTATGGTCTCAGATAAGATCAGAGCTGATCCACTCCCAGAGAGAACACCCTCTCCAAAGGTCCCCTTAGGTGTGGTGCTCTGTAGAGTTTGCTGACAGCCACTGCCTTCTTTTGTCCAACTGGCATTTTTGTGACCATTTGATTTCGCCTCCTTTTCTCTGACTCTAAGGAGAAAGAACAGCTTCTCATCACCATCCACACACTGATCCTTCTGATGAAGGAAATATGGAGTTCCCGGAGCCTACACTTCCACCTTGTTATGAAACTCCACCCAATAGTGTTGGGAGACCTGGAGTCTTTATGTCAGTACAGTCAGCTCATGGGTCCCTGGCAGTCTGTGGGTAGTCTGAGATATTTCCCATGTCAGCAAGGGGCCTCCAGGTCTGACCCTGGTGGCAGATGGTACCTATCTACCTGTTATTCCCACTGTTTAAAACGTGACTAGAGGGAGGGGAGAGGCTACTGCTGGTCAGGGCTAGGTGGGCAGAGTGGGTGATCAGAAGGAGGGTCCTAGCACTTCTCATGAGTGTCCAACACAGGAAATGTAATCAGCCCGTGGCTGGGAGAGAGGTTACCAGCAGCCACAATTATTGAAGAATAGAGCCTCGTTCTAAAAGATGCTACTTTCTAGCTATTAGTGTATTATTGTTTTTCTGAAATGATTCCATTTTACTGGAAATGTGGAGAATAAACAATTCCTTCTATGGCTAGTGAACCAGATTGAACTTTCTGGAAAAACAGTTGTCATGATCAATCAATTTTCACATTGTCTGCAAAATACCCAACAGCTTGTGTAAACATCAATTTAAGATATGTTTGCTCCAGTATTTTTAACCACAAAGATTCTCTAGAGCAAGATACATACCCAATGACAATGGTTTAGTTATATAAAATGGCTAAATTATTCAGCCATTAAATACAGAAAATATAGAGGTTGCTGGCAGGGGTGGGATAGGTCAATTGGTAAAGTACTTGTTAAAATCTGGTTTTGGTGATGCATGTTAGAAGTGGAGACAAGTGGGTCCCTGGGATGGCTGACTAACCTATTCAGTGACTTTCTGGCCAATGAGATACCTCACTTAAAACAAAACAGGCCAGACGGTGGTGGTGCACACCTTTAATTCCAGCACTCGGGAAGCAGAGGCAGGCAGATCTCTATGAGTTCGAAGCCAGCCTAGTCTACAGAGCTGATTCCAGGACAGCTAGGGCTGCTACACACAGAAACCCTGTCTCGAAAACAAAAAAAAAAAAAAAAAAAAAAAAAAAAAATAACAAAAACAAGGTGGATAAAAGCACATATGAGGTTGATCTCTGACCTTCAGACATGTACAACACCACACACACACACACACACACACACACACACACACACACACACACAGAATATAGAGGTAAAATCGTCAGGATATTTAAAGTGAAAAATGGTGATCCAAAATGGCATAAGCGATGTCTATCCCTTAGAGAGAAATCTGGGTAAAGGATGTCTACTTTCATGGTATTGTCTCCAGTTGGAAGAGGGTCACAGTCTTTGGGGTATTTTTGAACCTTAGATATTCTTTTTAAAAAGTTTAAGCTTCTCTTTTAAGTAATACTTGAGTACATGTTGAAAATAAAGGATGACTTTAGATCATTCTTAGACAAATAAATCACATACTTTCCTCCTGTTCAGACCCCGACTGAACTGTTGAGCCCTGACATGTTCCCTTCCCCTCCCTCCTTGCCCAGCGGTTCCCCTCCTCCCCATTAGCTCCCAAAAAGTGGATATTTTTAGCATCATGTAGCTGAGCAAGAGCTTCTTGTATCTTTGATGAGAGATCGTCCCTGTTTGACCCAACAATTCCAAGAGAAACAAAAACATATGTCACAAAAGCCCAATGCCTGGATGCTTACTGTCCCAGTATTCACAATAACCAAAGAGCAGAAACAACCCAGAAGTCCAACAGCTGGCAGGCCGCATGGTTCATCTACACCATGGAATGTTTCTCACATGAAAGGGGATCAAATACTGCTATGCACCATAATATAGATAAACGTCAGAAATGTTATCTCCTGGCCGGGATGGGGGTGGGGGAGAACAGAGCAGAAAAGCAAGCGCTATTTTATGGCTGCTTGTAGACAGATAGTCAAGACAGGTGAAGGTATATGACTCAGGAAGTGGACGAATGATAGCCAAAGCCTGGGGTCAGGAGAGCTGGGGTGACTGAAAATGAGAACAAGGTTTCTTTGGGAGAGGAGGCAAATGTTCTAAAGTTAGATGTATTGAGAGTGGGACTCAGCAGTCCCATGGAGACCCATCTAATTGGAGACATAAGCATGCTTTATAGTATGTATTATATGTTAGAAAGGAGTTTTTTAAAGAGCATCCTAGGTGATGCTGTACTCGAGAAACACAGTTCTCTGAATCCACGCAGAATGCTTACCCTAGTGTCATCTCAGCTTTGTGAGTTTTACCTGTGTGTCTCCAGAGGGAGGGGACAGCAACAGAACTTCTACACAGTAGGAGAGCCAGGGGAGTGGGCGGCAGGGATTCAGGCAGTTGGTGAATTCTTGTACACACATGTGCCTGGACAAAAGAGCCATACATATTCATGAATACAAGGACAGTGACTGGCTCAGGTTGGTTCTGTTGTGGCAGGTGTTTATGCATATTTGTGCTCTGGAAGCTTCCAACATTTTTACAATGAGCAAATGACACATTTTTTAAAAGAAATTAAAAGTGAACTTAAGACTTCCTTATTCAAGCCAGAATATATTAGTTATGCAGTATCTTAAAGACATGACTTGACAGGGTTGCCATGTAATATACCTTACCACCTGGTGTGTGTGTGTGTGTGTGTGTGTGTGTAAGAAAAAGCATCCAAACATTCAGTTCCTTTTTAATATTGGAAACTAGTGTGTTGTGCCCTGGTAAGTGTCACACCTACTACGACTTGGGGTTGCAGAAGTAGAAGAGTACAGGGTGAAGAAGAAAGAAACAGCACCTGCCTCACCTGCCTGCTCATAGTGAGCCAAACAACAGCCTATAGAGTGCCCAGAGACTGAAAAGGAAGGTGAGGAGGGGCCTCAGCCACAGGGCAGGGCAGGGGGGATGAGGAGGGACCTCAGACACAGGGCAGGGGGGATGAGGAGGGGCCTCAGCCACAGGGCAGGGCAGGGGGGATGAGGAGGGACCTCAGCCACAGGGCAGGGCAGGGGGGATGAGGAGGGGCCTCAGACACAGCTCAGGGGGGATGAGGAGGGGCCTCAGCCACAGGGCAGGGGGAATGAGGAGGGGCCTCAGACACAGGGCAGGGGGGGGATGAGGAGGGGCCTCAGACACAGGGCGGGGGGGGGGATGAGGAGGGGCCTCAGACACAGGGCAGGGGGGATGAGGAGGGGCCTCAGACACAGGGCGGGGGGGGGGATGAGGAGGGGCCTCAGACACAGGGCAGGGGGGATGAGGAAGGACCTCAGACACAGGGCAGGGGGGGATGAGGAGGGACCTCAGCCACAGGGCAGGGCAGGGGGGATGAGGAGGGGCCTCAGACACAGGGCAGGGGGGATGAGGAGGGACCTCAGCCACAGGGCAGCGCAGGGGGGCATGAGGAGGGGTCTCAGACACAGGGCATGGGGGCATGAGGAGGGGTCTCAGACACAGGGCAGGGGGGATGAGGAGGGGCCTCAGACACAGGGCAGGGGGGGTGAGTACTCAAAGTAATGTTAGGGAATGACATTCCTCTCTGACCAAATCCTGGACATTTTTTCATGGAGTAGGACTTTACAAATGAGTTTACAGATGATACAAAATGAAACAGTCAGGATGAAACTGGTTTCAAAATAATCAAACACTGGCTTAATTTCTGACAAAATGATTTTTAAAATATCTACCTGTGTCAAACTGCAGAAGGCCTGCAGGCAAGTAACCTATGTTGGAAAGGAATCTTGGCTTACTGTGCCCTTCTGAACACTGGAACACTAGAAAACACTGGAAAACAAGGTGCAGAGTGAGATAAAGGTGGTTAAAAAATAAAAGCCCCCTTAAGGTCATGGTCCCCCAGGGAAGGGGGAAGGGACAAGATCTCCTGAACAAATTGGGAGGATGGGGGCAGGGGAGGGAAGTCAGAGAGAGAGGAGGGGAGTAGAGGAGGCAGGGAGGAGAACATGAGGGATCAGGAAGATTGAGTTGGGAGATGAATAGAGGAGAGCAAGAAAAGAGATACCATAATAGAGGGAGCCATTATAGGTTTAAAGAGAAATCTGGCACTGAGGAATTGTACAAAGATCCACAAGGATGATCCCAACTAAGAACCTCACTTCCTGCTTCAGCCTAGCCATCTCACTTCCTGTCTGTCTGTGCAGACCTCCAGACCTCTATGGTTAGCTAGTGGCAAGCTCCATCCTCTGATCTTCAGACAGGCTTTATTTGTACAAGCAAGGTCTCACAACAGATGGGCTAACTCTTCCCACATCTAATGGAGAAAGGACTGATCCGATTGGAGGCTTTCCCAGCACTAGACCTAGCCAGCTACATCCAGCTGCTGTGATTCCAGTCTGACATGTCCCCAACAAGTGCCTCTATTTGAGGAGGCCATGGAGTTTTCAGAAGGTGAGTTCTTCAGGAGATGAGGCCTTCAACAAACAGGAAACTGCTCTCTTCTCTGCAGAGATGTAGCAGGCAAAGGAGATGCAGGACTGGCATTCCAGGTAAGCTAAGACCACGTGGAAACCTTAGATCAATAAAAATGGATCAATATTTAAGACAGAGCTATCCAATAAGAAATGCTAGTAACTGGCCAACAGTTATATAATTAATACTGTGTTTCTGTGTTATTTGGGGCTGATGTGGCTGTGGAACCAGGCTGACAGAAAAGAGCTCGTAACACTCCCATCTTGAATTCTGCTGTGTTCTCCCTAACATGACAGATTGAAACTGGGAGTTCAAATAGGCCTTTCCCCAGCTGCCAAAGGTACAAAACACTTGCCTGGTAGCTTTGGGGGACTTTGTACTTGGACCATTGTCCCTGTCACAACTGACAGCACTTCAAAGTCAGAAAAAGCAACGGGACTAGGTGAGACTGTCCTGGCCAACACATCAAGTGGGCTGGTGGGATCCAGTCTTGGTCCTGGTATTGTCTCTGGCTAACAGAAATGGTCATGATAGAGCTCAAAGCTTTGCTGACCTAAGATGCAGATGGACTTCTGTCTCTCCCGTTTCTGCAAGGGTCCTGTCAGAAACCAAACATTTCAGGAAAAGGGTGGAGGGCATCCTCACTGCACACAATAGCCCTGTGGCCCGAGCCCAGCTTAGCCTCCAGAAGGGGGTCTTCTAGACTTGAGATAGCTGTGTATGTGCACGTGTGTGTAGGGTGATGGTTCCTAAGGTAGGCTTAGGAAGTAAGTATGGAATGGTTTACCTGGACTGTGGAAGGCACTCAGGCTATATTAAATTTGGGGCAGTAACTGAGGAGTAGAGGGGGAAGCTTGAGGTATTCATGACTTTGCCTTCCTCTCATTCTGCTGCTGGAGACCCAGTTACATGTCCTTTTAGGGATTTATCTTATCATTCACCCTGTCTTGAATGACTCCCAAAGAGGAGAGTGAACAAAGCACCCACTTCACCCTGGGAAAATCTTTGTTTTTTTCCCTTCACTCTGTGGTAACTTATAACCGTTGTACCTCAAAGGTCCCCAGCCCATGGAGTTATTGGGCAGTGATGAGATCTTCAGAAGGTGGGAAAGTGGTCCCTGAGAGTGTGGCTTTCAAAGGACATTAAGACTCGGGCCCCTTCCTTTCTCTCTGCTTCCTGACCTTCTAAGGTGAGCTGCCTCCCTCGCCATACTATCCTGCCACGATACACTGCTGCCCCACAGGCCAGAAAGCAGCAGGAAACAGCATAAGCTCTCTGAAACTGTTAGCCAAAATAAAACAAATTCCTTTCTTTGAAACGAATTTATCTTGGGTATTTCTTACAGTAAGAAAAGCTGGTCAGTATACTCATAAAGCAGACTGAAAAGCAAATAGAAATTCATCAGTTTCTATGTGACCTACAGGACAGAGCTAAGCTAGGAATAAAAATAAGAATTAGATGTCAAATGTCCATTAGACAAACTGCCCATGAACACCCCCCACCTCACATGTACACCATAGCACCCATGTTGACATGCATACAGTCTGACCCTAGCCTTCCACATGCTTCTTGGCCTAACTTTGAGTCACTGTTTCTTTTTAAATTTTATTATTATTGTTGCTGTTGTTGTTTTAGAATTTTGTAGGTGAGTATTATAATTGCATTATTTCTGCCCTCCCCTCTCCCACCTCTAATTCCCCCTGTGTCTCCCCACAACTCCCTCTGAAATTTGGGACCTCTTCTTTAATTGTTGTCATATATGGATGGAGAGATAGATGGAAGGATGGATAGATAGATAGATTTAGATAATAAGCATGTCTATGTACAGAAATGCACATGCATACATAAATACAGACTACTTAGTCTATTTAGTGTTGCTCATTTGTATAATGTTTAGTGATGACCACTTGGGATTGGATGACCTATCAGGTAGCTCATCCTTAGAGAAGATGAATTCTCCCTCTCTAAATATCCATTAATGGCCTGTAACTCTTCATCTAGGAATATGGAAATAGATTTCTCTGATGCACACTGGCATGTCAGCCAATTCTTCAGGTCTTGCTTAGGATACCACATTGCTGAAATTTCATATTTCATATCATATCTCTTAATAGACATCCTGGTCCTCTGTCTCTTATAATCTTTCAACCTCCTCTTCTGTGATATTTCCCGAGCTTTAGGTAGGGGCATTGTTTTGTAGATGTACATGTAAGTCTTGGGTACCCCATGGTCAGCTGCTCTCTGCATTTTAGCCAGTCATATATTTCCATAATGGTCTTTAAATGCTGCAATAAGAAGGATGAGAACCGCACCCATCTGTGTGTATGAGGATGACTATTTAGAAAACAGTTAGAGATACTGCATTAGGAAAGAAACAGCAGTAGCTTCTCCTCTAGGGTCTGTGATTTCTCTATCCACAGGTAATTGGCTAGGTTTATAGAAGCAGGCATGAACTTCCTCCCAACTGTCAGGCCTTAAGTTTAATTAAACAGCTGTTGGTTACCCCTGAGATGTAACTGCCACTATTGCACTCTTGGGAATATGTTACTGAGCTAGCCATTGTTGTGCTTCAAAGGCTTTACAGATGACAAAGAATATTTATTCCTTTTCTAACTTGCATAGCACCTTCAGATACTAATCCTCAGAGAGGAGGCTTCCAGATCAGTTCTAACTCTGTTCCTCCAAATTCTATATTCAAAGGGTGCAGTGTCTTCAGCAACAGTGTCTTAACATCAAATTCTGGAGGCAACCAAGGGCAATAACAATAATCTATTCTGTTTTGGGAGTCTCTTGGATTCCCGTGACCAAGGACTCCAATTTCTATTCTTGGTACTGGAGGGTTAGGGTTTTAAATAGTCTATGGTTCTTGGGGTAAAAATTATTACCTTGTATGTCTGTCTGTGTTATATTTTAAGTAAACATAAATTTTTTCTTATAGCTTTTTTAAACATTTTATTATTTATCCGTTCTCCACCCCCCTCTCAACTAAGGAGCTCCCTTGTTCCCCCACACTTCCTAGCACCTGTGTTTTACTAATTCCCCTTTTAGAGCACCTTCTCCCCAGATACCACCAACATTCCTGATTTTCTTTCCAGGTTTCTGTAGTTACTCCAGGTTATGTAGTCACATGTAAAGATTCAGGGAGAAAAATGAAATTTCAGGTAAATGGGCAGAGCTAGAAGACATTATCCTGAGTGATATGACCCAGAGAGACTCGAGCCACACGTTATCTCTTATTGGTCAGTCATTGCTTCCCAGATGCCAGTCCCAGGCCTCTCCCCTCATCCTTCACCTGGTTGACTTATAACAGAAAGCTGATGCTTGAGTTGCTGTTTTCTTAATCATACATTTAGAAAACGACAATTTGTTACTGTAGTGTAATGGCAACACAACTGTTAGAGAAAAAAGGAAATAAAAGGCTAGGCAAGATCTCCTCCTTCTCCCTAAAGCAACGACACTGCCCAGACATTCTCCATGTTTAACTTTTACTGTGCTGACTATATATACTTTTATATGCAATTTTAATTAAAATTATACCACATATAGACCAAAATTAGAGACATACATTTTCCAGTTAACATACAGAGAAACTAATTTTAATCTAATATTACCACACATTTATAAAACTACACTAAATTACTGACTAAGAGGATATTGGCAGAGGTCACCACTCTCTCTAGGCAGAAAGACTAGGCATGATGTATTCAAATTTAAAAAGTGAATTAATTAAAACAAAATGCAAAGTCTGTGTGTTTGGTTAGGGTCTTTGCATACTTGGTCCCCAGCTGATGGTTGAACTAGGGAAGTTTGTAGAATGTCCAGGAGGTAGAGTGTGTGTGTCACTTCATATGGGCTCTTAGGGAGGGTACCGTAACCTGGATTCTAGCCTATTCTCTAGCTCTATGTCCTTACCTACACAGATAAAGCAATCTCCCACCTTCAAGCCACAAGCTGCCTTTGCCTCTGTTATCTCAGCATAGCTGACTGTGCATCCTCAAACCATGAGCCAAAGCAACCCCCCACTTAGGTTGCTTCTTGTCAGATGTTTGATCGCACAGTGAGAAAAAAATAATGTGCCATCTAATAATGTCAGCAAGAAGTTTGCCTATATGGATATTCCACATATTTTCTCCCTCGATATATCTTATATAATGCTCCGTGCAAGAAAGTAGACTTAGTTGGGGCAGCATAGAACTTTCCCAGAGGCATAAGTTCAGGTATGAGTAGGATGAAGCTGGACAACCACACCAGTGGGTTGAGCTACATTTAGTGGAGAGAATTTGTAAGTAAATTTATAGTCTGTGTGTATGAGAATGGACAACAAGTTTGATTGATCCTTGAGTCCTTCCATTGCAGCTGGGTCCTGGAAACCTGGGTGGGAAAGGCGGGGATGAAGAAGTGAAAGATATACATTCATAAAAGCTGGGTTTGTGGGGGGGGATTTGTGATCAGTCTGACAGAGGGTACCGACTGTGCAACAACCAGGGGACCCAGGACATTTATTTTGCCCAGCACAAGAGAGCAGTTAGCTAGTCTCAGTAGGAGGTTTCAAGTTCCATGGGTCTGAGGCGCTGGTTTCCTTGACATGACCATGCTCATGTCAATAAACACATTCACTCCATCTGCTCCTTCTACTCAGTGGCAGAATTTTCAACAAATTTAAATGCAATCTTGAGTTCAAGTGTTCTCAATTGTACTGGCCCACATAAGACCCCGCCAGGAAAAGGATGGCTTCATTAAATAACTCCCATTGTACTTTGATTATGTGGGCAGATGTTGGAGTGGCTGTGGACATCCCAGTATAGAGTGAAGAGGGCCTTCAGCCAGTTCAAAGTCTTCTTAACCTCTCCAGTGTAAACTCATGAGACATTCCTCAGAACTGAGATTAAACTTGCAGGACCGGAAGTCAATATGCAGTATGCACAAATCCTGTGATTTCTTAGCTTGGGCTGTCACCAAACAAACAAACAAACAAGAAAACCCTCAAAGAACCTCCCCAAACACACACACACACACACACACACACACACACACAGGCCTTACCCCCTCTAAAGAGTGGGGGTGGGAAGTGGGGAGGCATGGGGGGGGAGAAGGGAAAGGAAGAGGAACTGGGGTTGGTATGTAAAGTAAAAAATAATTTTAAAAAATAAAAAAAACATTGTAACTAAAAGAGCCAAAAGCTAGACTGGGAACAACTACTCTCATTATCAAATGTGAGAAGCTGTCAGTCAAGAGTCTATTCTCATCAATCCCTTGTCAAAATAGAAATTCTTTCCCCTACAAGCCATGCTCAGCCTTGCCAAACACACAGCCATAATACACCATGTGTTTGTCCATTTTTGGTTAGAGTTAGTCGAAAATAAAACCCCTGGGAATTCCTCTTGTTTCTGGCCCTAACAAGGAAGGGGTCCTTTTGCTGTGTGCAGTCATGTGATGTGTACACTCTAACCACTACCCTAGCAAACAGATTTCCATCAGCTGTGCTAGATAAGACAAGAATACAGTTTGCCCTTCTGTCTATGGAGAATAAGTTTGCAAATGTGTTGTCCCAGGAAGAGGAGATTAAAGAGCAGGTAGGGGAAGCAAATGTGATGTTAAATAAGGACTGGGTTATTTTCCTGTTTGGGAAGATGCTTGTTTTAGACATCTTTCTATGTACTTTAAAAACACTTTAAGACTCACTTATTTAAGGTGTGTGTGTGTGTGTGTGTGTGTGTGTGTGTGTGTGTGTGTGTGTGTGTATGTTCACATGCATGCCCAAGGAGGCCAGAAGACAGTGTGGTGTCCCCTTTAAGTTACAGCTACAGGTAATTGTGAGTCACACACTATGGGTGCTGGGAAACAAATATGGGTCCTCTGTAAGTGAAGCAAATGCTCTTAACGGCTGAGCTATCTCTCCATTCTCTCTTTCAGGGTTTTATTTCTTTTGTCATTCTAACTCAATATGCTGCCCCATTTGTACTTAATTCTTCATTCAGTTGTACAACCCTTTCCTAAAACCATGGAAGTGTTTAACCTATGCCAGCCTGGACACATCCCTGGTGATCCAAGGGCTGTGTTGGACATGAAGAAGTTTCTCAGATAATGAATGACCAGGTCTGATTGACATCAAGTTAGGAAAGTGCCGAGAGGGGCAACTATGCAGGGAGACAAAGAGATGAAGGTCAGCACCAACATGTATGCTCCCACTTATCACTTGTTTAACATTCATAAACACTCCCAGACTTTCACAGCTGCTGACAGCCACTCCTCAGGTCCCAGCGCCATCCCTTCCCTTGCTTGGCATGCTCCCTCCTTTATGTCTCCCCCCCCCCCATCACTACCTTGCCTCATTCCCTCTCTTTCTTCCAAAGCTACATTAGAGATATTCCTGAAATCTGCTGGGTGTGGCACGTGACTTATCTCAGGCTTGGTGACAAGTTGTTGCACAATTCTTACTCTCCCTAATAATATAAGGATATGTTCAACTGGGTCCTCTTCCAAGAGTACCACACAAGACATGTCCACTCAATGTGGGGAGAACTTTTGCTTTGATCTAGTCTGACTCTTTTATGACAGATGGAATTAAGAGCCCCAGGGAAGGTGGGGGATTTTTCTGAAGCTATATGGCAAGTTGATGGTAGAGGTCAATGAACTCAGGTCTACTGTCTGAGCTTTTTCCTCTTAAACCACATAGTCTACTAGAACTGCTCTTGGTATTGACATTAGATTTGCCATTAATTGTTCTATATGCTGTTAGAGTTGGTTCTTGAGGGGTTCTGGGCACCTGGTTCCAGTACTCTGCTATACTTGATTAAATTACATTAACATTGTGTAATGGCTAAACTCAGTTGCCAACCTGACATGCCTGGAAAGAAGGAGGCTCAATTGAAGGAATGCCTCCATCAGATTGGCCTGTGGGCATGTCTGTGAGGCACTGTATTCATTGATCACTAATTTGGGAAGTTCCATCCCACTGTGAGCAATGCCACTCCTAGGTTGTGCATGTAGTCCTGTGTGGTCTAAGAAAGTGAGCTCCTGCCTTATCCTCCCTTAATAGCAGACCACTATTAACCATATGGAACTGTAAACTAAACACACCTTTTCTTCCCCAAGTTACTCTTGGCCAGAGTGTTTTATCACAGCAACACATAAGCAAACTAGAACACTAAGTTACACTCCTAGTGAAGGTCATTTTTTTGAAGTTTCATGAGTAACAAATTCTGTCTTTTGAATTTTGACTATGCTCACACACACACCCTGAGATTTCTAGCTCAGAGCTGGGGTTGCAGTCAACACAGGTAAGTGAACCTGTAAAATCCGGCAGGCTCCAGATCAGGGCCCACAGTAATGGGAGCTGGAAGCCCCAGCTTCATACTTCCAAAGGGGAGAAGAAGTCTTGCTTGACAAAAAGACAAAGAAGCCAGGAGGAGCGTGTTGTCCTGGGTCTTTTCCACTTTGGAACATTTCACTGTTCTTTCTGTCTGATCCACATCCCCACCAGTCCACCCCTCACTTTGTAGGTGCCTTACTAACTGCACCCTGGGCAAATTGCATCCACAGCAACATCTGGTTCAAGTTTTGATTTGTATCATTAATTTCTGTATCATATTGGGTCACATTGCCTTGGGCCAGACCCTTTTGAGAGGGGGAATTTCCTTCTGTATGCTGTGAATATATGTTTCTCTTATTGGTTGGTGAATAAATGCTGATTGGCCAGTAGGCAGGACTACCAGACTAGGAATGCATGTAAAAGAAAGAGAGTTGCCAGAGAGACACCATGTAGCTGCTGAAAGAGTAGCATGCCAGAGCATTATGGGTAAGCCACAGCCTCGTGGCAATACATAGTTTAATAGAAATGGGTTAATAATTGAGAGAGAGCTAGCCAATAAGAAGCCTGAACCATTGGCTGTAGGGAGCCGTCCTGGCATTCTCCATTACAAGATGGCGCCTGCATCCAGCTGGCGTTGAGAGTAAACAAGTCAGTGGGCAGGTGCAGGGTGATTTTCCCTCCCTTGGCCTCTGCCTCTCCCATGGTGTCATATGGGCCGATGGGCTGCAGCCAATCAGGAGGTGACACGTCCGAGGCGAAGGTTGTAAACCTATATAAGGGTTGGGTTTTTGGATGTTTGGGGTCTCTGCTCTGTAAGCTTATGCTCTCGCTCTCAAGATGCATTAAAGCTTTACTGCAGAAGGATCCTGAGTGTGCTGCGTCGTTCTTGCTGGCGAGACGTTAGCGCGGGACAATTGGCCAAACAGTTCATGATTACTATAAGCCTCTCTGTGTTTATTTGGGACTAAATGGCTGCAGGACCAAGTGGGACAGAAAATTCCTTCTTCATTTTTGTCTACTAGGTATAAAGTAAGAGCTCATCCAAGTGGTGTATATGTCAACACAAGTAGGTTCTTGAAGGGTGAGACCAATCATTGGATCTCCTGCATCTCAGTGTTTAGAATGGCCTTTACTTGCTCTTCCAGTGGCTGGCAGAAGATCACCCATTCTAGGGTCTCTGCTCACAGAACCCTCTAGCTCTACCCAATGATTTCCTTTAGCATTTTCTGGCAGGTTTGAAAATGACCTGCTTCCTTGGTCCTGAGTCTGAGATGTCCCAAGGCCAAAGCCCATCAGACTTCATGCCATTCATCCCAACACTCTAAGAGAACAAGCATGGAAAGTAAGGGGATTTCAAGGAAAAGAGAGAACCAGTCTGTCAGCCAGTGACCTCTCTCTGGTCCAAGGGCTTTCCTATAGTCCAATGGGGACTGGGTGGAGCATGCCTGAGATGGTCCTGGAGTCCTGACAGCCTTTAAAGCAGTCTCTGCATACAATGCTGCTCTATCCACCTCCTTAAAGCTGTCTCCTCATCTGCATAGGTCCTCAGAAACTGCTGGGCATGGCCTCAGTGGGAAGAGTGGGCTACAAGGAGAATTTGGCAAGTGGTAAATCTGTCTTCAAGGATCTCAAGGGCAATTGTGTGGGTACTGTCCACCTGGTCACCCTCCCACTACTACAAGCTTCCGGGATGCTTGTCAGCCCACAGCCAGGAGTGAGAGCCAACCCCCCTGCCCTGCACCAGTGCAAACCCTGCACTCATCCTTAGAGACGGCATGAGATGAGGAGGAAAGGTAAGAAGAAACAACGACAACAAAAAGGACTTCATGCAAAAACCTCGTCTCCTCCAAAAACTGCCTCCCTCCTCCTCTGGGCTTCCAGAACATTCATCAGACAAGTGTACATGCATCATTTATGTCCTTGTTAATCTTTTTAAAGAATGAAGTGTCTCACAATACTTCCAGAATATGCTATAAGGGCGTGTGGGATGGAAGCATTGCAATGCTCTACTTCTGTGACCAGGATAAGTGCTTGCTCTCTCTCTCTCTCTCTCTCTCTCTCTCTCTCTCTCTCTCTTTTTCTCTCTCTCTCTCCCAGTTGGTAACAATCATAAGAAAGGATAAATGATTGAAACAGGAGTAATTCAAGGCCATACCTTTAGTAGCCTTGATTTCACCCGGAGCCCTGAGATCCAGATAGCACTGACAGTAAGCTTTGATGCGCACAAAGGGAAATTCCTCTTACTCCTGACCTGGAAAATGCTACATGCCATGCTGTGGCTCTGCAGCTGTCCATCAAGGTGAAGGAGGAAGATACCCAGTGCACAGCCTCACCGAGCTATTCTTCAGGCTAAGAGTCTTCTTATTCCTTGTCAACTACCCTGCCTCTCTCACTGGGATGTCCTCAATCAAAACAGCTTCCCCAGGAGACAGAGAAGCTAACACAGAAACCCTGTCCATCTGTAGGAACCGAGGCCTTGGTATTCTATCTTCAGCTTCCACAGAGATGAGGGTAGTAAGCAAGGCCGGGGCATATGTGTCCCTGCAGACAGTGTGAAGAAAAGCAACAGACACCCAGTGTGGGAAAGCAGTGCTGTGGAGAAACTCTGACATTAGTGGAGAAGGGAGCTCTGTTTCCTCCTCCCCCTCCCTCCAAGGGATGCCTCGGTCACACAATGGTGCCTTTCCCACTCTCCTCAAACCCTCACTCTCATTTCAAACTCAGGAAAATCAATCTCAGAGGGAGGGTCCAGGACCTAGATGATTTCACTAAGTCATTCTCAACTAGTTGCACGGGACTTCTAGTCTCTGATACTCGGAACAAGTGATGTGGTTTTTTCCACTGCTGCTGTCTAGTCCACTGCTGCTGTAGTTAAAAAAATAACTACATTAAAGTTGAAAGTGGCCCTGGCTGAAGAGAAAGGATTAGGTAATGGCATGGGTGTTTGTAGATATGCCAAGGACAATGAATGCTGGATGCTCAGGATTGATGGTAGGAGCCCTTGGGAGTGTGAAGAGAAAGAAACATGAGCTACCCAGTTTCTGCCACTGCCCTGACACTTGCCGAGGACAGAAAAACCCACTAGCATTACGTGTGACTGCTATTCTATATGTAGAATGCAGAAACTTTCAAAGGCATGCTCCAGCTATGAAATTGTAGGAAGCTTTGTGTGGGGAGGGGAGGAAAGCAGAGATGGTGGAAAATCTTTGGACTGTAAAATGAAGTAAACTTCTCTATCATCTTTGGAAGCAGTGACACGAGTTTCTGCTTTGACTCTCCATGGACCGAGGCCTAGAAGCAATGCCAATCTGTTAGTGCTTCTCTCTCCCTCACACGCCCAGTCTCCTCCTCACATGGTAGCTTTGTGGCTCTGAAGGCCATGGCATTGCATCCCAGAGAGAACACTGCCGGGCCTAGATGTCCCTAACCACTCGCCAGTCCTGAAACCTGAGTCTCTGGGAATGGCCTGGTCATGAATGGCATGGGTTTGGTTTCATAGCCAAGAGCTCCCTGGAGGATAGTCAGCGCCGCCTCTCTCCACATTGTTACAGGTGAAATGAGATACTTGGGGATCAAGCAGGCTCCTCTCCAGAGGTCTTACTGGAGCTATGAGTGAGACAGGAGGAAGGAACTGTCCCTGAACCAGGGGCCAGACTTTGTCCCTCTTTGACATTAGAGACTACTTTGAAAAGAGAGAAGCAAGATTTGATCTTGGAAGAACTTTTTGGGATAGTCCATGAAAAGGATTAAGCAAGATGTCTAATAAGCTGAGCAGCTAAGAGGCCAGAAAAACTCTGGAAAGACAGCAAATCAGAGAGAGAAGACAGGAACGCAAGGTGGAAATGGAGATTAGGCAGGAAGAGAGCATGATGTGAATACCCAAGATTCAGGGTAGAGTCTGAAGATGGTTTGGTGGACCATGCCACACATGATTATATGGGATGTTTCTGGCAAAGAGATTTTAGGAACTGTCCAGGCAGAATGGCTTAGCTCTAAGCGCCCTCCTCCAGTTGGGCCAAGCACTTTCTACTCTTTCTCCTGGCATCCCTTGAAAATGTGTGTTCAGGGATTACACGCTGGAGTTGTGCCCATCCTTTGCAGTAGAATAGCAAACTGGTATGGGAAGGAAGCACTGTGTGTTCTTGAGCAATGACAGGAGGCATGGATGGTACCAATATGCCTGTCTAATATGGCTGCCAAGGCAGGCAGGAAGGCCCCTCGGGGAGGATCCCATCAATCTAGATCACTTAAGGGAACCAGTAGAGGAGTTCCAGATTTTTATATTATTTCAATTTATTTTTATTAATATGTATTAAATGTACAAATTATGAGTTCATCAAGAAATTTTCAATCATGTATATAATGTAATTTGGTCACATTTACTGTGCCTAATTCTCCCTCTTATGCCTCTCCATCACAGATACTTTTTAATTTTTATTTATTTATTTTTTTCTGAGACAGGGTTTCTCTGTGAAGCTCAAAGCCAGCCTGGAACTCACAGAGAGATCTGCCTGCCTCTGCCTCCTGAGTGCTGGGAGCAAAGGCATGTGCCACCAATGCCCTGATCCATTACAGATTCCTATTTGAAAACTGATGAATTAGAAAGAAAATCAGTGGATCAGCTGGAGGGCTCATCAGACAAAGGTTGATATAGTCAAGCCAGACAACCGGCATTTAATCACTCAGATCCACAGTGGTAGTAGAGAAGCAACTCCCAATAATAGTTCTCTGACCTCTACAAAATCCCTAAGGAGCATGTATGAACACACAACACACACACACACACACACACACACACACACACACACACACAAATAATACAACTTTAAAATAATAGTGTATGCACAGAAAAGCATCCTGTTTTCCATTCATTCTTCTTCTTGGGTTTTGCTACAGTAGCCAGTCTAGGAAAAGGTCTCCTGTGAATCCTTGCCCTCATCCTGGAAACAAGCACGCATGGCACATACTGAAATTGAAGAAGCACTCTTTAGGTTCTCTACCTAGCACTTCTGTATCCCCACTGTCTGATTTTTAGTAGCAAGAAAATGTTCTGTTTATTTCTGCAAAGGTTCTGTGATGTGTTCACTTAGCTCTTGCTCGGTCCATATCCCCTGAGATCCCACCAGCACATCCAACACTGTGTGGCAGATGACACAGTGTGTTTACAATGGAAAGGATCGTGGATATGACATCAGGAGAATTGGACCTGAGTTAGGTGAGGGAGGGAAGCTTACAGGCATTCAGATCATAGGAGCAAACACCTGGGATGGGAATGTGTGGGAAATGAGGAACGGCCTTATCTCTCTAGAGAGTCGGTGCCTGTGGGTAAGCTATATGTAGCCCAAAGGTTGTCGGGGTCTTGGGGATCGAGTATGAGAGGATGGGCTAGACAAGCTGATCAGTTGAAGTGCTCTAGTTCAGAACTGGAACTCTACTGTCAAGATGCCCTAGTCGAGCCATCCTTGAGGCTCTGGGGATCCACACCCAAGTAGTGTGCTATCACCTTCACGTTTGCCTACAGGTCCAAGTTCATTTTTAGATGTAGGAAAACATTGTGTTGTTTCACATTGTACTGTTCCTCTATGGTCTAGGAACCTTGATGCTTTGAGGGACGTATTCTGTTTGTCTTGTAACCTTCTTTGCTTAGTCTGTGGGGTTTGATGGAGCATATCTCAGTACACACAGCCTGCTGAAGAAGTACAGTATAAACCAATGGCAAGAGAACAATGTAGGTAGAGCCAGGGGAGAGCAAGTTCAGCCACTGGCACAAGGAGATGACTGTGCCCGGAAGTCACTGAATAATAGTACAAGAGAGAAAGACACCAGTCTGCAATAGGGTGGAAGATGCCACATTGGAGAGCAAACTGCAGATTCTAGGCTGTATTTCCAAGAGGAGCAATGGGTCACCAACCAGACTACGACTCTTTAAATCATCTTACAGAATACTTTTTATTAGCCAGGGCATGCGCTTGTGCTGACTGGAGTCCAGAATTAGAGAAAAAAAACCCCATGAATAAATGACAGAGGCAGTTCCCCTGACACCTGCTTCAGTTTAGAGCTTGCTTGGACTAGGCAGCTTTGCAGTCAAAAGAAAAGTGAAGGATCTCCCACATTACAATAGGCTCAAGCCAAGCTTGGGCTATCAGCTCGTAACTGCTCTTTAACAGAGTGACTTTGACTAAACAATATTTTGATGAATTAAATGCAAATGAATGAGAACCATGCATTGCCAGTGCAGATCATGCTCTGGGGATAGGTGGAGGTGGTAAGAACAGAAAATGTTGCAGGTTCTACTTAAAGGTCCTTGAAAAAAAAAACCCTAATAGCAGTTGCTCCCCATCTTAGTGTTTTTATTCCTGTGAAGAGACACCATGACCACAGCAACTCTTATAAAGAAAATATTTCAGTGGGGTGGCTCACTTACAGTTTCAGAGGTTCCGTCCATTATCATGGTGGGGAGCATGATGGTGTGCGGGCAAACATGGTACTAGAGAGGTAGATGAGTGGTTGTCTACATCTTGCAGGCACAGGAAGTTGAGTGAAATACTGGGCAGTATCCTGAGCATAGGAACTCTCAAAGCCCACAGGAACACACTTTCTCCAGCAAGGTCATATACCTCCTAATAGTGCCACTCCTTGTGAGATTATGAGGGTCAATTACAATCAAACTACCACACTCCAATCTACCTTTTCTAAGTCCAACATTGTTCTATAGGGTTGGGGGTTGGAGAGTTCCTGCTCTCAATTTGATAGCTATAAGGGAACCCAGCTTGTCAAGTTTTCTCTCTGGCAAACTGAAGCCAGTTCAGGCCAAGGTAGAGATAACTGTGGATTACCTCGGACTGTTTTCCCCTCCCTATCATTTGGCTGTTTCTATGGGAGCACACAAAATAAGGCTTGGGGATTTCTAACTGAGTTGTGGATAGTCCAAATGCCCATGTCACCCTGCATGATTTGTACCCAGGAAAAGCATTAAGAAAACATTGCAAAACTAACTTCCTCCCTCAGTAATGGGTTGCTTTGCATCATGGTAAATCCCGATAAGCAATTTGAGGTTCAGAAGCCTGTAGTGGATCTGGATGAATAGGGAGCAGGGAGGTCACTGGAGGTGGGAAGAGCTACGTAAACGAGATAAGAAGGAACTTATGCTGTAACCACCTTGTCTAAACCTCTATTTTTTTCCAGAGGGAGAAAGCTAAAACAGGGATGGAGGCCAAGAATGAGAGACCCAGAGAGTCCACACCCAATTACTAAGTGAGTAATGTAAATACATGCTCAATCAGAAAGTAGTTCTGGAGGAATCCTCCTTTTACCTATGGAGCCATTTCTAGGTTTCTCATAGTGTGTTGTATTCAGCTTAGCATTTCAGGAAACTGATTGCAGATAGCTAAATGCTATGCACATTATTAATATTATCACTGACTCTTTCTAAAATCAAGCTACATTAACCCACTTGTTGTGTATTAACCATGATGTAGGACACTGGGGCTGCAGAACAAAATGGCATGGTCTGTGTCCCCAAGCAGTGTCTCCACTCTGCTTACCCTCAGCCCTCTTTGTTTATGCAAGGAAGATTCAGGGAATCTATAAGGCAAGTGTTGTGGTGGTGTTTAAGTGGATCAGACATAATTTTCCATGGGCCCTGGGTTGCTCAGCAAAATAGAGGATCCCAAATTAAACTTGAATTTCAGATAAACCTAATTGGACAATCTAGTGTTCCTTTGTGTGTTTTGTGCAACCTGGCAGTTCTTGATGAGAACTATGGAGTCAGCTTCCCAGGCCCAACCTTTGTCTGAGTACAATTCCCTTCCATCTACTCATAATCCCTCCTTCCCCCAACACTTCTTAAGATATCCATCATTTTATCTTAGCATGAACTAAACCCTTCAAGAATACTTTCATGATAAGCCTCAATTCTAATCATGAAGCAAAGTCTTCCCCCCTGGAGGCAAGTATTAGGCTATGGCTAGGGGTTAGAAGTTTTTCTCTGAGCAGAGGATCTCCTGAACTTTTGGAACCACACCACCACACCACCAAGGCCATTGGCCATGCTTCACTAAGACTAGCAACAGTTTTAAGAGCTCATTGCCTACAGATATCTGTCTATCTGTACTTTGTGCAGTGCTTCTTAATGATCAATGAAAGTCAGCACCCATCACAAAAGACAAGCAAATGCAACCAGCCTCATGGACTGAACAATTACTGGGTTCTAGGCAGCAATTATTAGATTAGATGGACCACAGCCTGTAAGCAATTCTAAAATCTCTCTCTCTCAGTCTCTTGCAGTCTCTATGTGTGTGTCATATATATATATATATGTACATATATATACATATATATATGTATGAGAGAGATTCATTGTATAAGTGCTGTTACTCTAGATAACACTGACTAATACAGGGTGCATATTGGAACAACAGATGGAGGGAACAACTTGGCAAAGATGAGGGTCTCATCCCTACCACATAAGCCAACATCTAGGGGTGCCCTAGAGAAACACAGAGTTGTATACGGAGAAGACATGGATGCGGTTAGATGAGTAAATGGGAAAATCCAGTGCCATGTATTTGGATGTACACACGAACTGGTGTGTTCATACAATAAACTGGTACAAAAATAGTCAAGTGTTATATTCACACAAAATTCAGTCTGCAAAATGCATTAATAAGAGGTATATCTATGTGATTCTGAAAAAAAAAAACAGTCCATAAGGAGGCAGGTTATATGATAATCCATACAGTAGAAGGTGACTTTATTTCATGTCTACATTATATACCTTAGGAGGATACAAACATATGCATGGAAATTATAAACTCAAAATTCAAGACAGGGACATCGTGAATATTCTCAATGCTTTCTTAATCTCGGTTGGTTGGATCCTGTGCTCTCCTTTACATTCATAATCTCACAATCTGAATAGGTTGCTTCATTTGTTTCATGTAGTGAATCTCTACCCAGCTTTAAAAATTCAAACTGACACATTTGTGTTGTTAATCATGCCCTCTCCTGTGTCAGTCACATTTCCATCTGCTTCTAGCTCACACGCTACAACTATGATGAAAGACCAGTAAAGAATTTCCTTCCACACTTGGGCTGTGCTGGCTACTTGACACCCATCATTTCTTGCATGGCCTGCTGTATCCCTGCCCTGATTCTCAATGCTCCTTCTCATGATTGTTTAAGTCATGGTTTCTGCTAGCTTTCATGGAGCTTCAGTGTTCACCAGTGAACTTCTCTGACGGGGGTTGAGATTAAAGTGGCTCTACAGAACAGTGATATGGTGACCCGGGATAGTTGGGGTTGGTATGAGATTTGCCTGCTTGCTCTGTTGGTTTCTCTTGCATTTACTGCGTTTTCATTTTAAAACCCAAGTCTTCATGTAAGAAATGAATCTCCCCAAATAACTGTGATTACAAACACCTGATAACCCAGTGCTGGCACACACCTGGAGGGTTAATATATCATTATCATAAGCCACACTGGGCATAAGTTGTTACAACATATTTCAGGGATGATTTACTGATTCCTATTAAAGGTAAAAACACACATGTTTTTCAATCCAACAAATCCACTTCAAGGAGGATTCCATCAAATGTAAACAGTGGGAAAGTTTATGTTAACATCCCTAAGTACAGCGATAAATTGAAAACAGCCCAACTATCATCCAACAGTTGAACTTGTAAAGAAATTGTGGAATATTCTTATAATGGAAAAATAATAAAGCAGCAAATTAAATGTCTGGGCTATATGGGTCAGAATGAATAAATATTAAAGTATAATTATATCTATATATAATTATATATAAATTATGTCTGGATGGGAGGGAGTCTTTTGAGCACCCACCCTTAGCTGAGGAGCTATTGATTGTTCATGGCTGCTAAGAGAGGACGAGTCACTTTTCTTCAGGGCTGTGGTCCTTGGTAGATTGACCATGCTCCAGTGGACAGCCCCAAATCTCATGGGTATAGGGGCAGCACAGATTGGACTCAGTACTCACTTACTTATAAAAACTCCCAGTTCAAAATGCATAGTATGCCTGCAGGAAATGCTGAAAGAATTATTAAAGGTTATATTAAAATTATGCTCTGCAATGAGTCATATCATCTGTGGAAGACTTTAAGATTTGAGAGCTAATACTATGTATCATTTGTGGGTATATATACACACACAAAGTAATGCTAATAAATCATTGGGAACACTAAGTTCAGACAGGAAATACTTACAACAGGATGAGTAGGAAAATAAGATGAAGAAAGAATGTACTCAGAGACTCTGCACGTCTCTACTGTGTTTTTATTGTTATTGTTGATGTTTTATGGTTTTAAAGAAAATGCCTTATTTCATTAGTTGCCTCCAAATTGTAAGCATTTTCTCATACACTCATAATGCTGTTACCAAGTCTACCAAAATGTAATGTTTTATATCATCTAAACTATGCAGCATATTAAATCTATGCAATTGTCTTAGAACTATCTTAGAAATTTTCTAAGATGGTCTTGTTGCCTGAGTGAGGCTCAAACTGTTGGCCTTAAGTGATTCTCTTGCCTCAGCCTCCCTGGAAGACTTCTGGAAGAAGACATTTTATAACTAAACTTGTACAAATCTGAATCCACTTGAGTTCTGCACAGTATGATTTATGGGAAAATCTTAAATCGCTTTCAATGGAGAACAGGATCTCTCTTTCCTCAACTCCCTATGCCTGTCCCCATGAACACCCTTCATCACTGTACCCGCTACATCACCGGTCCTCTAAACTTCTCGTCCTGTACTTACCTGCTTGTCACCTTCTAGTGTTATTCACCTTCTCTCCTGTGATCCCCACACAAGGAATTTGAGTGTGTGACAATTAGTCAAATTCAAATTCCTACTGGTTTGGCAAGAAAACTTTCTGAGTGGTACTGAACACTCCCAGCACCCCACTAAAATGATGTTTTAGTGATGGGAAAGGTGGGACTAGGTCAAGATGATGGCAGCTAGCTCCCTCTACTGTCTGCTGCCTTAGTGTCAGGTAGAACTTTCTCTCCTCCTTTCTTCCTCTCTCTCGCTTTTCTTTGAAAGATTTATCTTACCTCGGAGTATGAGAGCCTAACTCTGTGTGTGTGTGTGTGTGTGTGTGTCTGTGTGTGTGTCTGTGTATGTGTGTGTCTGTGTGTGTTTATGTGCACTATGGGCAGGTTCCTGCAGGGGTCACAAGGCCTCCTGGGGCTGGACTTAAGGGCAGTTGTGAGCCGTCCATCATGGGCATCGGGAATTGAATTCCAGTTCCCTGTAAGAGCAGCAAGTGCTTTGAACCATGGAGCCATCTCTCCAGACCTGTTTTGTTTTTGACAGGGTCTTACACTGTGGCACAGGCTAGTCTAGAATTCACTATGTAGCCTAAGGGGGCCTCAAAACCACACCAATTTTCCTGCCTCAACCTCCAAAGTGCAGGAATTAGATGATGGTCTAACAAGCCAGAATCCTAGCTGTGTTTCCTGCATCCATTTCGATCACTGAATTGAAGAGTTTATTGGAGGTTAAAAAAAAAATGTGATTAAAACTTTATATCTCCACTTAATCATATTCAATTCTTCAACAAAAAGGATTTTCCCTCTATGTATAAAGAATCTTTTAATATGTGTGTGTGTGTGTGTGTGTGTGTGTGTGAGTGTGTGTGTCCGTATGATGGGAGATGTCATTCTTTAAAAATGTTTCTCTTATTGGTTAATGATTAAACCACTGTTGGCAAATAGGAAAGCAAGATAGGTGGGACTAGGAGACTAGGAGGAGAGAGGAAGAAGTAGGAAGGAGATTTGAGATGGAGGACCTACAGGGTAGAATGCTGGATCTCTCTCCAGTAAGATAAGACCACGTGGAAGTACTTAGATTAATAGAAATGGGTTACTATTTAAGATAGAGCTAGCCGATAAGAAACTAGTAACTGGCCAACAGCTTCATATCAAATAGAGTATCTCTGTGTGTTATTTGGGGCTGGCATGGCGGTGGTACCAGATCAAAGGAAAAGACTACTCATAACATACATATACATATACATATACATATACATATACATATACATATACATATACATATACATATACATATATATGAATGAATGATAGAAATCACTCATGCAGCTGTTTAATTTTAGCAGTTGATTCTCAGAATTAGGAGTTAGTGCAGTAGTGTTTTCCTTCTTCAAAAAAAGAAAAGAAAAGACATAAAAGCCTGAAGGCAATGGGCTTCCATGGTAGAGCATTCATCTAGCATGCAGAAGGCCTTGAGTTTGATGCTCAGCATTGAAACAAGGCAAAATTCCTTAGGAAAAAAGAAGAACTTGAAAGATGCCTGATGTTAAGAACACTTGATGTTCTTGTACGGGACTTGGGTTCAATTTCCAGCACTTTCATGGGGCCTCATAACCATCTATAATTCCAGTTATAGGAGATCTGATACCCTCTTCTGGTCTCCTCAGGCACCAGACACACACAGCACACAAATGTATGCAGGCAAAACATCCATGGACATAAGATAAATTTTAAAAATTAAAACACACACACATCACTAATTGTTGAAGCTTCATAAAACTGGTAAATAGCCAACTGGTCGTGCTACACTTTTCTAAATTTTGAAATATTTTATGTTAGGATTTTTTAATTAAGCAGGAAAAAAAAACCCTTACTTAATCAAGCTCAAAATATTCCTGAAGGGCTCATATGACATTTTTAAAAATTGGCCTAAATTTTAGAAACAGAAATTATATAAAAGTTTTAGGAAGGCTATGGGAGTGTGTTTAATAAGGGAAATGAAGATAAAATAAGGACGGGAGGAGTGAAGAGGCACAGAGTGAACGGACCATGTACCCATGGGGAAGGGGCTAGGGGAGGCACAGGCCAGCCCCATCAATCTCTTGTCTGCCCTCTGCTCACAGATGCGATGAGAAAAGAACAGTAAGTCAGGCAAGCAAGCAAACAACAACAAAGTCGCTCAATATTGTTTGAAAATTTCAAATGCAGGAGAGAGAATAGTCCACAGGAGGGGGTGCCCAGGCAAGGACCCTCAACCATCTATCAGCCAGTGTAGATGCCCAATGAACAGATGCCGGGGAGCCAAGGGAGGTCATTTATACTTGTGTCTGGAAGGCAACATTGTCACAGGCCTAAAAGCTAAAGAATGCATTCAAGGGGTTTCTATTTAAGGAGCTGAGGAAAAAATGCCAGCATGAGTTTAGCTCAGCAGAGCTGTATTCCGATGCCACTTGAGGAATGACAAAGACTTGGCCAGGGGTGAAGGGCAAACCTTTGGGGACAAATTGCGCCTTTGTTCCTTCTTTTACAAAATGGAATAAAGACACTGCTTCAACATGAGGTTGCCATGAGGATTGGATGAGATGGCTGTGTCATGACATAGTGGGTTTTGGACAGCTCTTATTTTGATCACTGTTGATAGGACTGCTGCTGTCAAAGTAAACATGTGTTGTTATTTATATAACCCTGCAAGATCATGCACTGGGAACTTAATTCCCAATGCAAGCCAACTGAGAGGTGGACTCTTCAAGAGGTAAATGGGTGATGTCCTCATCACAAGTGTGGGCTAGTTATCTCCAGAGGACATTCCCGGGAAAGGACTAGCTCAGGACCCCTTGCCTCCATTCTTTGTGAGTTGTCTTGCCCTTCTACCTTTCACCATAGAGTAATGCAGCAAGAAGTTCCTTGCTAGATGGCAGCTGCTTCACACTGGACTTTCTAGCCTCCAGCACAGTAGCAAGAGAAATACATTTCTTTTCTTATGAGTCATTCATTCTACAGGATGCTGTTGCAGCGGACCAAAGCAGACTACAGCAATGAAGTGACACTTAAATATACATTTGTATCAGCTAGTACAAATGTCATGTTATGTTATGTTATTAAGAGAAGAACTCAGGCATGACAGGCCATTGCCTTGGTCCTCACGTTGTGCCACAAATTATTTTCCTCTAAAATCATATTTGTGAAAACAAATTGTGACCAGGTCAACATAGTTTTGTTTATGGCCACAGCGAGATGCAAGTGGGGGCTCAGGATTGTGTCTATGTGCCACTTTACACAAAGAAACAGAGGGAAGTCTGTGGGTATATGGATGCCAGGGGCTGGGGTATTGAAGAACTCTGCAGTGGACAAACAATAGATGACAGCAAGCAGATGCAGGAGACACTGGCCTCTGCAAAGGTTTCCCGCAGTGTATTGGTTTTTGTAAATACCTGGTAAAATAACTCACTCTGGTATACATCATCTTTGACTACACTGCCCCACAAAGATATCACTGCGAGCATTCCGGAACATGGGGCATCCAGCCTGTCCCATCACAACCACATTTCCCCTTATCGGCTGTGAATGGTGACGTCATGAGAGACAAAGAAACAGCTGAGAGATGTGAAGTCAATTATGAACCAGAGCCTGCCACCCTCAGAAGGCTTTGCACCGCACCCCTGGAGGGCTCCCAAGGAAGGGTTCAGGAGCCTGGGTTCTTCTGCTTCTTGTTCTGCTTATATCCCTATTTCTAAGGTGCTTCTCGCTTCTGAGTTCTACTTTCCACCTTTCTCAGCCTTATGAAACCTACAGCTTGAGGCAGTGGTCCTTTCTAAACCCTGGTGGTAGCGATTGCTCATCACTTTTGTTGGCCCCTCAGATTACCCATCTTTTCATGTTCTCTATAAGCACCTAGGACCAACAAGTCATGTCTATGTGTGAAAAGCAGGAAGGATTTTGGCAACAAAATCTTAGAGGTTGAGAGGTACCTATAAAAAGTTACCAGAAACTTAATGTAGACTGTAATATAAAAATAAAAATGGTGCCTAGACTCTTAGATAACTTCAATAAAGAGATCATGATATTTTGAGCATTGTTTAAAGTACAAAAAGAGGGGCACTGACATGTCTCCACCACACACATGCTGACACACATATATTCTCAGAAGCACTCAGACAGGACTGAAAAATGAAGGCGGTTCTACCACAGTCACTGAAGTCAAAATGACCTGCTGAGCCCAATAGCTTGGATCCACACATGGTTTTGTCACTCTGTAATTGTGCAACTGGGGCAAACTATGGCATTTCTTAGAGTTGCAACTTCCTTTTGTATATCCATTAAAACAAAACTCAACCCTGTAACACTGTGAATTGTAATCATACCATTAAGCAGTGAATACGGGCATGGAGCCAGGTAGCCAGCAAAGAACTGGATGTTACACCATTATCTCATTTAATTTTAACACTGACCCTGCAGTGTATTCATTTAAGAGATGAAGATGTGGGACCAATTCGCAGCTGTCCCTTAGTCTTTTATTACCAAGAACCCAAGATGGTAACATGTAAAGAACGGAAGGCATCTCATGAATGGATGATGTCCCACATACTGCCTTTGTCCAGAGCACCTTGGTGACTCTTACTTGGTCAATCCATGGGTCTTCAAATTGCATGGGCTTCTTATTGGTTTGGGTGAGTCTCTAAGACTCAGACACATTCATTTTTCTTGAAGGGTATGCATATTCATGTGTCTCTTTCTAGGTGAAATGTTTCTATCGACATACCCTCCTGCTTTCTTCTGACTATGAGTCTGCATCTGATTCTTCTTACCTTTGTTTGTAACTGGATTAAAAGTTTGTTGGGCTTTTTTTTCACTGAAGTTTTATTTTTCTGCACTTCCCACTCTCTTTTTTATCCCTACATAACCTTTCATATCTGTGAATTTAAGCAGCCATAGATAAAACGTATGTTTTTAAAGATCACATCAGCCCTAAACATGTAGAGACCTTTTCCTCATCATTATTCCCTAAGCAATACACCACAGCTATATATATACCATTAACATTGTATTAGGTGTTATATGTATGCTAGAGAAGATTTAACATGTGCAGGAGGACATATGTAGGTTACATAAAAGTAATACACCATTTTACTTAAGGGACCAGAGCATCTGTGGATTTTTGTGTGCGTGGTTGCAAGGATTCTGGAAGTGAGATTGGGTGGGAAGGGCATTACATGGGAAATTACCAAGGGAAGCTGCATCTGTGTCTGGGTAGCAGCACCTTCTGATTAAGGAGGGAACTAGATGTGAGGGAGCCAAGAAAGCTGCAGCTGTAGCATGGTACCCACGTCTCCTGATACACAGAAGACCTCTTTGTATTTAAACATCCTAGATGTTACACTTAGGTTCCCCCAGCTACATCAGAAACAGGTGCTACAACTCTTCACTAGCTGGCAGACATACACACCAACAAAGGACCTGCACTCTTGAAAGATACCAGCTTCATTATAATACATCTTGCAATGTAGTTATGGCTTCTCTTTTGTTTTTGTTTTGTTTGCAACAAGACCATGAGATGAATTTTCCTAAAAGGGAGATTTGGCTCAACATGATTGGAGAGGGGAAAGGACCTTGCCCCCATTGATGGCCCACCTTATAAAATTTCTTTAACATAGCTAACACAGAGCCCTCTGGGTTGCTACCTACTCACTAGGCGTTGGAGTCAGCCTACCCCACTGTCTCTCTCCAGTGCCGTATTGTTTCCCTTTGCTTTGCTAAATAAACTGTTGAAACTATCTGTCTCTCTGCTGAAACAGAAGCACAAGCCTGATGACCAGGATATGAAGGAAACAGAAGACCATACTTATGTAGACAATATGGTGCTGATAAAGACATCTGATATGCGCTGAGATGGCTAATACTGGTCATCCAGGAGGTTATGAGCCAGCATAAAATGGCTACTAAACAGTGATGTAATCTGCTCTATAACTAATATTGGCTGAGTGCCGCTTTTGTGTGATTCTGTATAAATATGGCCTTGAGGTTAGAGTCTTTGCCTTTGCCTTTGCCAGCCTGTGTGTATGTCTCCCATGGGCCAGTGCGCCTACCTCTATGCAGCATATATGCTGGTCTCTGTGTGTGCCTATGCCTACCCTATGTGCAGCATATATCCTGGTCTCTGTGTGCATCTATGCCTACTCCGTGTGCAGCCCAAGTCTACTGCTCGTGACCTGTGTATTGATGAACAAGGTAAATCTTTTCTGCCCATGATTCAAAATCTTTTCAATCTTTGATCTCCAGTAACCCTTCTTCTCCGCTGACATTAGAGCTTGGACCTCACCATGTTCTGCTGAACACAACCTTGCCACGGTTTAGCTCTGAGGGATGAAATGAGATTGGGCGAGTGAATTTGCTTACTAGATTCCAGCAAAGGAAAAGCTTATGCTAAGTGAGTACATGTGAGCACTCTGCGCGTAGTTTGTCTCCTTCACAGTGTGTTCAAGATATCTGCTGTCATAGCCCAGGGAAATAAAAGCATGTGCACTGGTCATCTTGTTTGCAAGTATTTCCTAGAAATTCTGTAACTGGGGAATGATCTTACAGTGTAGAAGCAGAGACCTAGAATGCCACACCCTTTTAGATAGCAAAATTGTCTTCTGTGTGAAGCTTATTTCCCCTGTCTTGTCTGCACCACTTAAATCTCCAGCTTTGAGCAATGGATGATGGAAGTTCAAACCCTTCCCGTGGTTTGTGTGCCTAAATCCTCAGGCAGGTGTGTCTCCTGGGGCATATTCTACAACCTGTCCTTAGAACATCACTGATGGCCCTTGCCACACACACACACACACACACACACACACACACACACACACACACACACACACAAATCATACACTCTATTCTGTCCTTCTAGACTATTTCCTTCTAGACTGTCCTTCTAGAATATTTCCCTAGGCCCATTTAGGCCCCAAGCCTTCAGGTTCTTCCACTTTTGAGAACCAGTTCAATGACTGCTTGAAGGCTGATGTTCCTCAACTCCCTCATCCTCTTGGGTTCCTTATCATTTACCAAGCACAGCTCAGCAAACACAGTTATGAGTTTTGTCAGCCTCTGGGCCAGCCCTAGTTCAGACTAGGAAGCAAACAGAAATTAGAAGTTCTGCCACCTCTCCCCCCAATCTCTGAAAAGCTCAATTCCCTCCTATCCCATTCATGACCATCAGAAAGTCACACCTGGTGGCAAAATTCCAGAAGTGGAAGAGATTTGGGAGCTTGATGCCCCTCTGTTGCCTCTTGACAAAACTAGCACTGAGTCTATGCTGGACATAGCTCCACAGGTGACACAAAGGCCCGTGGAATGGTTTTGCATTTGTTGAGACCCTTAACCTCTTCTTGTCTTGGCAAGACTAGAAGAAATTGGAGGTTCACCTCTCTGATCTCATGTCCCAGGTCCTCGTTCTTCAGAAAAGAAATTCTTGTCACCTCTCACCACATCCATGCTTCTCCTTGTCCTTAGCCACCCAACTTCTGATCCCTTGACCTTGCATCACCCCAAACTCCAAGGTGCTCAAGACAGAGGTTTTAACTCCCTCTCATCATTGTGAGTGCAAAGCCTCCTCTTCCTCCTCCTCTTCCTCTTCCTCCTCCTCCTGTGGAATGGATATGTCCCAGACACCCAACAAACAACCATCTTGGTAGTCTAGACCACTATCGACTTCAGGTTTAAGCTTTGTACCCAAGTCCAGACCCCAACTGTTTGACCTTTGGGATATTTATCAATGCTTCTGTGACTTGGATTTTACTTAAATCATCATCCTTACAGGATAAGTGAGGGGACTTCACTAGGTAGTATTAGGATGGTGAACAAATAAATTTATATCATTTCCAATGGCACTACAATGAGACCATGGGAGCTACTCCATAGGCCATTTTGAAGACGGAATGAAAACTGAGTGAGCTTAAAAACAATCCTGCTCTTTCAAAGGCCCAGAGTTTCGTTCCTAGCACTCATGTTGAGTGGTTCATAACCACCTGTACCTCCATCTTCAGGGAATCTGATGCTCTCTTCTAGACTCTGAGAGCACTACATGCCTGTGTGAAAACACACACACACACACACTCACACATAAATCTAAAAAATAATAACTGTAGAATAGCTCAAGGAAAAGAAAATACAAATAGAATAATGAATTATATATGTTCACCTACCATCTGTCTACATATTTACCTATTGGCTTTTTATTTTTAAAATCCTGGTTGAACTATATTGATCTAATAACTTCTCTATTTTTTGGAGGTATTGTTGCTTGTTTCGTGTAGAATGGTGAGGTGACAATTAGCTTAAAAAAATATTACATATTTAAAGCTGTATATAAAAAACTATAAAATCCCCAATATATAAACATAAATGATAAAAATGCATATGATGAAATTTGATTATTGTGCATCATATGTGTGGTTATATATACCCAAATATCACAATGTAACACATAAAGATGTACAAATAATTTTTTCTTAGTCTTTTAAGAGGAGAAACATTAAAGAGGACCCAATAGCTTCTAACTTCATATTGGGAAACAGGCTGGGAAGGATATCACATGATTCTGTACATCAAGACCACACTTAAATTTTGAATAGGAGCCATCAAAAATGAACAAAAACCATACAGCACCACCTGCTCTTTTATCTTCCTCTGATCATTCTGTACACCCTCATCCCATAGTGCACAGTTCTACCAACTCCAGGCTGTATAACACACTTGCCTAAAGAAGGCTGGCCTTCACAGTCAAGCCCAGACAGCAGCCACCATGAGCTGGGGCCATTTCCAAAGAGTGTTGAAGCACTCATAAACAATCTTTACAGTCAAGATTACGACAGTTGAAGATGGATTTCAATGTCATCACACACACACACACACACACACACACACCCCACATATCACACACATACCACATACACATACACACAAACCACATACACAATACCATATATACCACACATACCCACCACACCACACACACACACAACACACACACAACACATACACACACATGTATACCACACACCACACAGACACACCACACATACCCATGATAAAGGAGGAGACATGCCATGTTTAGGTGTTATTCAGGGACTGCCTTCCTATATGCACAGGGAGGCATGAGAGAGAGACCCAGGGAGGAAATCAGTAGACTCTCAGTATGACCTTTGTAACTACATCATACTTCATTACTCATAGCAAATCTGACAGCCTCAAAATGACACAAGGGAAACCTTTCCCTAATCTTGAGGCAGCTCTACGGTCAGTAGAATTGTTGCAAAGGTGTCTGTTTACTTTGGAGAAAAATACAATGGAGTATAAAAGGTATCAGAAAACATTCTGAATGCATTTCACTGGGAACATTTCCAATCATCCTCAAACAATTTTTCTAAGTTCTAATAAAGTGAGTAGAATGACCATACACTTTATAAAAATGTCAATTTATACAGCACATTTTAAATACATTTAATAAGGTTAGGAACATACCTTTATTCTGTCCAAAGACTAGAATCACTTGTTGCTATAGTGGATGTCTTCATGGATTTTTATAGTTCTGCAGAACAAAGAAAGCCAGAAATCAAGGCAACTTTAAAGTATATTGGTGAGCAGTATATCAGAGAGGCAGATACAGCGAGATTAAAAAAAAAAAAAACGTTTCTATAAGCCTAAGATGCTATCTGATGACATTCTTAGCTTTGGGTCTGGTAGAAACTAGTGGTCTGCTAAGGCAATAGATTCCAAAAGGTTTCAATGAGTCACAGGATGTTATTCCCCAACGGGTTGGGAAAGAGGCTATTCTGAGGGGCTAGTACTAGCCCAACACTAGGAAATTGGCCTTTGGACCTGCAGCATTCCAATCTCTCCACAGCACTGATGCTCTAATCAGTCAGTCTCTGCAGGCATAGCTCTTCTCATTCACAAAGTGAATATAATGTTCCCACCTATGAAATTATCAAATTAAAGCGGGAACGAGGGGGCACATGGCTACATCAAAGTCGCAACAGAAAAGCTAGGCCTGAGAACTTGGCAGCAATGACAGCTGTGAACCCCTCACCTGACAGTGTAAAAGAGGGAGCACCCCAAGACTGAGACATGGCAGAGGCACAGATCTATTGCCTTGTCACTTGCTATAATCTTTGTCTAAGAAAATCGTTACATTCACAGTTCTCCCCCCCCCATGGCATACAACCTACTTCAAACACAGAGTACTTAGCCCCCAAGAGATATCTGGATCACTACCCAGGGAACAAAACGGGGGCCAGGAAGAGTGTAGGGACCAGAGGATGGAGACAAGAGTCTTGAAATGCTACCTTTTGATGGTCCCTGGCCATTGCAATGATGGATTCATAGCAGCTGTGCGTAGTGCGCAAGACCAGACGAAGACTGGACCTATCACCAGGCCCCCACATACAGAAGAGGGATTTGTGAAGCCCCACCGCTCCCTGAGAAAGAGCTGATAGTAAATGAGTTTCCAAAGGAAGGGACATCATTTTCGTCAGTGGTGAAACCAATGGCAAGTTGCCCAAACTCTGGAACGTAACCCCCACCCACGCCGTCAATTCTAATTAAAATCAGTAGGTCAAAAGTAGACGAAAGAGGAGGTTCACTAGCTGGAAAGAAAGGGATTCAGTAAGGGGGAGGGGCAAGAAACAATAATAGGTGTAAATATGATCAAAATACATTTCCTATCAAAACATATAATTGTATACACGTATGAGATTGTCCCCAAGCCCCATGTTGTGCAAGTTTTTTAAAAAGGAAATTAAAAACAAATGAAACAACTATCTGCAATGGAGATCTGCATCTGACATGTCTGACCCCAACATCTCTGCACCTGTAGTTAATAAGACTTACCTGGTCCCCTGAAAATATTCAATTATCTTCATTAGTTTTCTGCCTGTACCTTCAGAATAGCCTGTCTGAATCCTGGAGCCTCCTTAACTCACTCCTTGCCATTCCGTAACTTGTTATGTGATACATGATCTGAGAACTAGTATCAGGATGCAAGATTGGTGTCTTAGTCACTGATCTATTGCTATGAAAAGACCCCATGACCATGGCAACTCTTTTTGAAGGAAAGCATTTAGTCGGGGACTTGTTTAAAGTTTCAGGGGCTTAGTTGTGATCCTCAGGCACAGAATAAGAAAACCTTGACCCAACGTGAGCTTTTGAAACCTCAAAGCCCAACAACCCCAGTACCATAATTCCTCCAACAAGGCCACACTTTCTAATCCTTCTAATCCTTTTAAACATTCATACTCTCTGGTGGCCAAGCATCCAAATATATGAGCTATGGCGGTCATTCTCATTGAAACCACCATAAGCTGCATCAAAGAACTTGTGATTATCAACAACCACAGACAACAAGAAACATCAGGAATACTTGGTGAGGTAAAGCCAAGGAAATAGAGACAACTCATAACATCACTGTTATTTAATAAATGCCAACATTGTGGAGAGATACAAAGTGTTCGCCTCCACTTCCGGTATAGCTCACTCATGCAATGTCTGTGTCAGAGTGTTCTCATGGGGCCCTGAGTTGACTGTGGAAAATATGGCATGCAGGAGACGGGCAGATGAATAGGCAGGCTTGCTGGCACTTGTCCTGGGCCCACAGACTTTGCTATTCTTTAAGGCCAGGAAGGGGCAGAAGCAGAGATGAAAACACTCTCGAAAAACAGGCTTCGTCTCAAAACATCAGAGGGAGAAGAAAAAGAGTGAAAGAGTTTAGGAGAGAGCCTTGGCCCAGGCTGACATTCTTTTAAAATGCTTTTAAAAAAAAATATCAATTTGATTGAACAAAAGCTACTGCTTTCAATTCTCCCGTGACAAGAAAAACAAAGCAAGAAACAGGCCCTGGCTTTTGCCGAATCACAGAAAAGCACACAAGACAAATCACTTCATTCCCGAGGGGTATTAGAGAAAACATCAGAATGAACGAAATTTAAGCCTGAACACAAACATCTGGGGAATTTTATGCTTAGCGAGGACAAGAAAATGTACCTAACCCTGCTGCGTGTGGAAAGGCAGACTCACAAGAATAACAGGTACCAAGCTCAGGTCTGTGACTCAAAGGGAGCTCCCTCTCGTGTGGCGTGCACACATGAAACAACAATCTGCTTGAGAACGGGTGCTCCTCCCATCTGCCCGCACGAGATGTGCTCTCCAGGGCTGCCCTCGCTTTCCAGAGCCTCTCAACCCCCCCCCTCCCCGACTACTCTACAAAACTTCCTTCTCGTGAGATTCCATCCCAAGCTCAAGTAATCTGCCTGCTATCCACCTGCCCTTCCTTCCTTCCTTCCGTACTGCCAGCGGACATGGGTGTGACATTCTCTGCCTCATTGTAGTTCTTTAATGCTCGAGCAGTAACTCATGCAGAAACGGCATGTTACTGAGAGCCTCCCTACTATTTGATAGAGCCTTGAGTAGAGTGCTTGGTTTGGCACGCTGACTTTGTGAAGGATTGAATAGTGTTCTTTCCCGGGATTAGGGAAACCCCTGGAGAAGCGTGGAGCCACCTTTGACATTAGAACAAAGACAATACAATGAAGAAGAGAGACAGAGAGCAGAGTGGAGAGATGGCAGGGTTCTCGACTCTGAGGACAGCCTGCTCCATGGAGCTGTGGCTTCTCAGGTGTTAGAAATCTCTAGGTGATTAGTGTCAAACTCCAAAGCAGCTGGAGCAGTGCAGGCCTCGGGCAGAATGCTCTCTCCTCACCAACTTCCTCAGATGCTCCTCAGAAAACAAAGGCACCGCTGTCCCCAGCAGCCCCTGGTGTCAGAGGAGCTTGTCACAACTCCTTGCTGGTGAGCATCATCTGTTATGGCTGTTTTTGACAACTTGACACAAACTGAGTTACCTGGGAAAAGGAAGCCTCAACGGAGGGACTGAGTAATGAGTTTTTCTCTGTCCCGCCAGCCAGCCAGCTCCCAAATAATGACACAGTCTTCTTATTAATTATGAAAGCTTAGCCTATAGCTTAGGCTTGTCTCTAACTAGTGCCCTTATAACTTAAACTAACCCGTTCCTATTAATCTGTGTTCTGCTGTGTGGCTCATGGCTGTTAACCCCTTCTCCGCTTCCTCCATGTCTAGCTGGTGGCCCTGCCTTTCTTCTTCCCAGAGTTCTCTCTCTGCTCGGAAGTTCCACTATACCTCCTTCCTAGCTATTGGCTATTCATCTTTTTGTTGCACCAATCACAGCAATACACCTTCACACAGTGTACAAATATCCCACAACAGAAGTGTCTCCTTCAGATTGCCTGTGGACATGTCTATGGAACATTTTCTTGATCAATGATTGATGTGGGCAGGCCCAATCCGCTGCGGGTAGTGCCACCCTTGGGTTTGTGGTCCTGGGTTGTATAAGAAAGCAAGTTGAGTAAGCCATGGGGAGCAAGCCAGTAAGCAGCACTCCCCCATGGCTTCCGTTTCAGTTCCTGCCTCTGGATTCCTACCTTGAGCTCCTGCCCTGGCTACCTATTGTAAGATAGGAGAGGAAGTAATCCCATTCCTTCCCATGTTGCTTCTGGTTAGTGCTTTATCACAGCATCAGAGAAGCAAATGAGGATTACATCCTTGTCTGCCCATTAAAATTGGGTGGCATATGCCTGTAGTACCAATTGGTTTTCCTCCTCCTTTTTTTCAAATCAAAAGTTTTAATGAGTTTCTTTTAGCTAATATTGACCTACTTGTGCAAATAATAATAACAGTTCCCGAACTGACCCAGCATCCCTAACTTCTCTCTGACTTAAACATCAGCCTCCCTGATGTAAAGTTTCAAGTTTTACAGTGAGTAATCTGGGTGCTTAGCATAATAAGGGATCATTGAGGCTTAAACTGGTGTGTGTGTGTGTGTGTATGTGTGTGTGTGCGTGTGTGTGTGTGTGTGTGTTAAAACAGGGAGAAGCCACTGAGAATCTTTCACGGTGACTCACTTTCAGCCTATCAGGGAGTTCTGTGGCTTAGTGGGTTGGACCAGCTCTGAACCAAAGAAGGGAGCAGAACCTTTATGGTTTACACCTATGTAAGGGGTTGGGGGTCAGGGGGCTGAAGCCTAGCCTCAGGAAATTGTGGATATCAGCTCAGGACAAAATGGCAGCCTGGGACAAAAATGGAGTCTCTGCTGCTAACTAGGATCTAACACACAGGCTCCAGGTTATGTGCGAGGAAGCCAATGCCCTCACTCCATTCCCAAAACCAACCAATTTGCCCAGTCTAATCCAGTTAGAGAGAGAGATTTAAACTAATTCCTAAAACCTAAGAAATAAAACAAGTGTCGTAGGAGGGAGGGAGGAGGAAGAGAGGAAAGGAGGGAGGAAGGGATGGAGGGAGGGAGGGAGGGAGGTATTTTAATCGTCCTCATAGGGAAGGAAAGGATAAAGCAAAAGTCAGATAAAAGACCTGGGCCAAACTTCGCTCTGAGCTGAATGTAAGAAGTCTTTTGAGGAGCTGGAGCGATGGTCAGCAGCTAAGGTCACTTGCTGCTCTTGTCACCTGGGTTTGGTTCCCAGTCACAATGGTCTGTAAATTCCAGTTCTAGAGGCTCTGGTGCCCTCTTCAGGCCTCCTTGGATGCTGCACACATGGTGCTATGTCCCTGTGCCCTGGCTGTCTTCCCAGGAATCCTGGGTAACAGCATCAGCCTAACCACCTGTATTCTTGCCTCAGTGGCCGCATGTCAGGATGAGGAGGTTGCAGGTCCTTTCTTGTGAGGCTTCCTGCAAGCTCCACAGCCAGCAGAATAACAATCTGAATGAGGAAAGAAGGAAATCTGGTTCAACATGACTAGGTTATCTAGAATTTGTTCAAACCTCTGACCCTGGGCAGTGTCTTTTTCACTTATTTAACCACAGTACAGCTTTGGGGGAAAATTCCCACATGACAATCATCACAACAAAGCATAAGGCATTGACTACATAGAAACTCTTCGGTAAAGTACCTGTGACCTCTTCATGATGCAGAAAAATAAAAGACCCAGAAAAGTGAATCAGCTGGTCACTAGTACCTCAGAATGAAAGGCAATCCTGACTCCACCAAACCTCTGATTGTAACCTCTCTTCAGTGTGGCTGGAGAATCCTAAGACTTTAGTGTCTTCCTATCCTCACTGTGGCTGGAGAATAAATGCCTGATACTAACTACTGAAGACCCTATTCCTATCTTTTATACCCCTCTAGTGCTGGAATTGAAGACCTGTGATCCCAGGTGCTGAGATCATTTTTGTGTGAGCTGTTTCTCTTTAAGACTAGATCAATCCTGTGTAAATCTTAGTAGCCTTGGACTCACAGAGATCACTCTATCTCTTAATCCTGAGTCATAGGATTAAAGGGATGCACCACCACCTCCTAGCTTCTGGCTGCTGGGATTAAAGGTGTGTATCACCACTTCCTGATCTCTATAGCTTGACACTGACCCTGCCTTCTGAATCCTCAGGCAAGCCTTAATAAATCATAAATAATGTCACCACATCTTCCTTAATAATGGGTTCTATTGGCTGAGAAACAATGCTCAGGAGTATGGGAAGAATTGGGACAGACATACAGTCTGGGGGATTCAGGTGAGACTGGGCTCTGAAGATAACAAAGATCACCCAGTTATTAACTACATCCATTCTCAGATTTCCAGGCAGAAACAGTTATAAATCCCATCCATTGACCAGAAAAGCCTGTATGTTTGACATTGCTGGTTCCCCTAGTGCTGTCTGTGAGCACAGGGACCCTGTGCCCTCTATATTTTCTTGAAGGGGGAACATGAGATGTGTGGCTCAACCCAGCCCAAATCAGTGTCCACCTACCAAAGTTGGCTGCAGCTTCTCCAGAAGGTCTTACCTTCAGTTCACTGAAGACCCTTATCCTGTCAGTGTGCTGTGCTTTGCCTCACTTGGGGACAAGAAGTTTCTTCAGTGACAGTTCCATGCTCTCTTATTCCTAAGCACACACTAGAATATCATTTCATCATTTCACTGAATATAGGTTAGCCACAGCCTCCTTCTATAGACTAGCATAATCAATTTTACCAACCTGTTGTGCAATTAGTTTTTAGATGATTTCAGGGTTGTTATTTTTTCCCCTCCATAAACTACAGCGCAATATAATAAAAATAACACAACTATTCACTTAGGACAAATTCCTAGAAGTGAAATTTAGAATTCAAAGTAAGGCGTATTCTTAGTGTGGCTTCGAAATACTCTTCTCTAGGCTGTTTCCTTACCTTTGAACGTGAGAGGTAAGCATGTTCAAATATGTGGGGGGTGTGTTTGTACGTGTGCATATGTGTATGGTGGCCCATGTACATCTGCACATGTGCACGTGGAGGTCAGGGTTCACTCTCAGTTGTCATTACTCAGGGGTCATCCCCCTTATTGCCAGTGAGTGCATGGGACATGGGGACACCAATTAAACCATGCTGTATGTTCTTGCAGAGGACTCGGGTTTTGTCCCCAGCATCCACATGGTCACAGCAATCTGTAACTACAGCTCCAAGGACCTCAGCACCGTCTCTGGCCTCTGTGTGTGCCAGGCATGTATGTAGTATACATACATATGCACAGGCAAAACACTGGCACACATAAAATAGAAATAAGTATGTTTTTAAAAGTTAGACATCAGTTATGGTCATGGCGCTATTGCCTCGAAGGAAAGAGTAGATACTAACTACACTTTTAGTTGCTGGTTTTGGGGGACATTTGGGGGATTGAGAACATTATCAGATGTCTTACAGATACATGAGTGCAAACACCTTGTGGTAGTAGTTGGTCTCCAACAGGCATGGGATTTTTCTTACAAATTCAAAAGATTTGGGGACCTCACAGATACCCTGTATTGAGCCTTGGAAGCTTGCCCAGTGGTTAGAGCATTTGTCATGAAAGCATGCGGGCTTGCATTGAAATCCTCTGTATCAGCTTAAAAGCCAGGATGGTGATGTCCACCTGTAACTGCAGGACTAGGAAATACAGAGCAGGCAGGAGGATTGTGTGGCTTTCTGTTCAGCAAGCCTAGCCAAAACAAGCAAAAAAAATTAAAAATAAATCTGGCAAGCTACAGGTTCAATTAAAATTATCGCAAGGGAATAAAGAGGTAGAGTGATGGAGCAGGAAACTTAATGTCTTCTCACGAATAGCATGTATGTGTATATAAACATGCATATGTATACAAACATACACACATAAATAAAAATATTATAAAAGGATTCTCCATATTATTGACCATTCTATAAATTCTATAAATAAAAAGCTTGCATGCATGAGTTAAGTAAAGACATACCACCTCCAAAGTTCCCCATTTCTAAGCACTCTTTGGGGATCGGTGTGTGTGTGTGTGTGTGTGTGTGTGTGTGTGTGTGTGTGTGTGTGTGTATCATTGTACTTCTCATGCTGCTTGTTCACAACCACACCACAGCTTCCTGAAGCCCTTTTGTGGAGCTCACTCGGGTGTGGATAAATTGACATGAGGCCAGTCCAGCAGAAGAGCTTTCTAAAATGAGTCATGGATTGCCATGAGTCAAACCCTTGTTGGCAGGTCACAGGAGTCAGAGGACAGCTGGTCACCACAGTTGGAGAGTGAGAGAATGACCTTTCCTAGGTTCAGTGATGTTGAGTCATCCTTTGGCTTCTCCAGCTCAGGCCTAGCAGCTCAATCTCTGAACTATCTCCTCTTCAGCCTGAAAAGGGGCTGAGGGATGTCAGCACAGACCTACCTACAACTCCAGAAGAGTCTCACATGGGCTGGAGTCATATGCTTTAAGTGTGTGCGTGCGTGCGTGCGTGCGTGTGTGTGTGTGTGTGCGTGCGTGCGTGTGTGCGTGTGTGTAGATGATTCCTCCACAGCTACCCTCTTCTCTCCTTTCTCATCCTCACCTTCACCTATCCAAGCTGCTTTCCCATCCATAGCCTTCATCAGCTGAAGGCCATCACACTACATAACTCCATATGCCATTATTCTTTATTTTAAAACTCAAAAAATTCCTCAAGATCTAGGACCTTCTTGCCTAATATGGAAGTCCCCAAGATTCTTGTCTCTCTTGGGAGCCAATAAATGTACATGCTCTCTGCTTCACTCTTCATTTGGTTCCCAGCTTGACCTTCCTGAGCACCTTGCCCTCTCTCTCTCTGTGGTCCATCTCTGCATGGCTATCATTGACTCCCAGCCTATCCCCACCCACTTCACAAGGATGCTATGGATCACATGGGATGCTATGGCATCTTAAATTAACCCACTTCTATTAATCTATGTACTGCTCCAAGTCTCATTTACCTCATGTATGTACATCCCCATCCTGCTCATTCTGTCTCTTGGCATCTTCCCCAACACAGATGGGGGGGAGATTCTTCTCCCCAGCATTCTCTCTGCCCTGAGAATCTTGTCTAGCCATCAGTCAATCAGCTTTTTTTTATTAACAGTGAGTACAGCACATCTTCATGGTGTATAGAAGGATTATTCCACAGCAAGTCACCATGCCTAGCACTTCTCCCTTTGCCTAAAGACATTAGCCATGTTGGATGAGGGTTCATGCTGGTGACAACAATACCTACCTACCTACCTACCCTGAGTACAGTCACATTCTTAAGTACAGGAATTGGTGAATAGCAGGGACAGAGTTCAACCTGTAACATTTATCGTTTAATTTCACATGGATATAAGCACAGGGATTAGACTCTTGCATCTGGCATTGTTTGCTCTGCATATGTCTGAGATGGTCATTAGTTCTTATTCTCTGTGTTTGTTTTTTATTCTTTTCCCATTTTTCATGTCTGCACACGTAGGTGGTATGCATATATGTGCATGCTTGCATATGTGTGTGTGTGTATGAGTGTGCATGCACGTGGGAGGCCCAAGGTTTATATCAAAAACCATCCTTATCCTTAGCAGCTCTTCCATGTATTCTATGAGGCAGCATCTGTCAGTCAAACTCAGAGCTTGCCAATATGGCTAGGCTCACTTTCCAGCTTGTTCTGGGGATCCCTGTTTCCACGGTCTGAGGCTGGGATCACAGGTTGGTCATCATGCCCACTGGGCATTTTTGTGAGCTCTGGAATCTTAACTCATCCTCTACTTCTGTGACATAAGCCTAAACACCAAGCACCACCACCCCCATCCCTGGATTTTTAATGCTAAACAAACTCTGCTTTCCTGAGTAAATCCTCCTTGGTCATAAGTAATGTGTATGCATTGTGTACATCTAAGTAAGCTTTCTAGCACTAAAATCCTCATAAGATTTATCATTTCATTCACAACATTCTTAAGGGGACTCAAAGAACTAAGCCCAGGTGTGTTAACCAGCTTTTAGCTACTGTTACAAAATACCTGAGAAAATCAGTTTAAAAGAAGGAAAATTTTATTTTGTGCTTGAATTTTATTTCATTCTATATTTCGAATTAACTGTGTAGTTTTCAATGTGTTGTAATATTCCCTGTTGCTTTGGGCCTGGAGCATCAAAGTACATTGTGGCAGGAGCAAGTGACAAGAGGTGGTGACCTTGTGGTGGCCAGGCAGCAAAGAGAGAAACAGGACAGCCCCTGGGGTTCCCACTGTCCCTTTCAGGGTACACACCAGTAACCTCCTTTTTCCACACTGTGGGCTGGTGACTAAAACCTCAGCATATAAACCTCCAAGGCATATTCAACACCCAAATGACAGCATCGGGATTGCTTGATTTTACATTCACCGTTCTTCCTAGACAGCATGCTGTGATATTCCACCAAAGCAGGACAATAAACAGGTGCTATTCTAAACATCCAAGGAGAGCCCTGAACATCTGCCCAGGTCAAGAAACAGGTGCTATTCTAAACATCCAAGAAGAGACCTGAACATCTGTCCAGGTCAAGAAATCTATGCTCTCCTAATTGTCCAAGGAGAGCCTTGAACTTGGTGCTATGGAAATATTCTTGCCTGATCTGTGCTTGGGATTGCTGAGGTGGTCTGGGGAGAGAAGACACAAGAAAGGTATCATGGTGTGTGTGTGTTGTGTTTATCTCCCTTCAATAGATGTTTGATAAAATTGTAATGTCCCCTTAAAATCTACAGAAATCAATCCTTCAGCCAGAGTCAAAGTTAAAATTGAAGTGTGTTGTAAGGACAATGAAGAGTTAATAAAGATACTCAGTTTTGTCTCTGGTTCTGCTGCATCAGCTGGAAAGCTTTGTGTTACACTTCAAACTCTATGTTAGTATGCCTAGTTAACATGTATAAAGTACTAGACAATTGCAGTAAATTGTTAGCATTAAAAACCAAAGCTGTGGTCTGGGAAGCTAGCTCAGCTAGTAAAGGACTTGCCTAGCAAGCAGAAAGACCAGAGTTCGATTCCCAGAATCCATGCCAAAAAGGCAAGGTGATGTGTAGCCTCTGCTTGCATTTCCAAGGGTAAAGAAGTAAACACTGGGAGACCCTTGGGTGCTCACTGGCCAGCTAGCCTGGACTGTCTCATAACAAAAGAGAGGAAGACATAAAGAAAGAGGAGGAAGGGAGAAAGGGGGAGGGGAGAGAAGGGGAGGGAGTAAATGAGGAGGGGAGGGAAGGAGAGAGGAGGGAAAGGAGAAGGGGGAGGAAGAGAGGAAGGTGGGTGGTAACTCCTATAGCGTCCTCTTTCATATTCTAATAAGTCCTTGTGGAACTTCAGGGCCATCTAAAGTGGCCTGAACCTTCAGAGAGTCCCCCAGGCCCTGGCTGAGCAAGGGATCTGTGACCTAGAAGGTTCTCATGTCCCTGGCACTGGCTAGCAGTGAGAAAGGGCTACCCGTTTCACACCACCAATGGGATAGAGACCTACACCCCAAGAGCTAGCCCTTCCTTCTCTCCCCCTCCTCTTCCCCTTCCTTGTTCCCATTTTCCTTCCCTCCCTCTTCCTTCCTTTCTTCTTCATCTCTATCCCTTTCGTTTCTTCCTCTCTGCCTACCTCTCTCTCCTCCCCATCCTCTTGTTTTTAATGAGTATCCAACAGCTGGGAGCCTTCCTGAAGCCCCTGCTTTGTTTCTGCCTGAACTGATGATGAATTCTAGGGGTTGCCTTAGGAAAATAAACCCAAGTTTCCGGCTGCTGGGTCCTGCCCTTTGTTCCCCAGCTTAGACAAAAGGCTTATTTCTCTTTCAAACATACCACATTATCCCCAGATCAAAGTCAAAGCCCTTGAAACAAGTGATAAATGATCAAACCCACTGGCTCTCGGCTGTCCCTAAAATGGCTTCTGTGGTGGGAGAAGAATCTGCTTTCGATAGTAGTGGCAGGAGCTAGCTAAGTACCTTATAATCCCGTTATGATGGGAGAACTATCAGACCCTGGGGTTTAGGCAGGCTCACACTTGACTGGCCATTATGTTTGGCAGACATGGCTGGTCATGAGGTATATTTAGTCATGTATGTTCAGGGAATGAAGTGGTGGGATTTTTTTTGTTTTAAAGCTGTATTAATGCCCATAAAGATTTTTCAGCAACTTGAATACTTAAGGGAATGGGCATTCTGGGTGGCGGGTGGCTTAACATTTTCCCGCTGGCTCAGGTAGAAAGCTTTTCTGTGATTTGGAGCCCACTTCCCTATGTGACAGGAAGGCACTCAACTGGCTTCATTGAATTGGTCTATGGAGCATTTCCTTGGTTGCTAAATCAGGGAGGAGGGCCCAGACCACTGTGCATGGTACCCTTTCTAGGTAGATGGTTCCCAATTACATGATAAAGGAAGCTGAATTTGAGCCAGGGGGCAAGCCAGTACACAGTATTCCTTCATGATCTTTACTTCAGTTTCTGCTTTCCTGTCTTGACTTCTCTTGATGATGAACTATAACTGCTAGGCCAAGTGAACCCTTTCCTCCCCGAGTGCTTTTAGTCATGGTGTTTATCACAGCAACAGAAAGCCAGCTAGGATACCAGGAAAGTATTCAGGAGAGGGTAGCACCAGCCTCTTGAGGCAAGCTGCAGGACCAATTCTCCCATAAAGTCCTTCCAAGCCCCAGGGCCTGAGTATTTCTCTTGGACTCTCAGACTCTTGTAAGTCAGGGTCAGCACTCCTGTAAAGCCTGAGGCATGACACCAGGAGCCTGCTGGTCAGCAAACCTGTTGATCTGATTTCAAGAAGAGGGAGGAGGAAGCAGAGGCAGAGGAGGAGAAGGAGGAGGAGAAAGAGAAAGAGGAAGAAGAGGAGGAGGAGGAGGAGGAGAAGAAGAGAGGTATGTCAGCAAAGCCCCTAGAAAGAAGTCTGCCACTGAGTTGGGTGTTGTCATTTCCTGTTCCCATCAGCCCAGTTCTAGTTCCCTGGAGGAAGTGTCTTCCTGCCTCTATGGAGAAAATGGAGACTTCCAGGTGGAAGCTGGAGTCAGGTCTGTAGCACAGGGACATGGTATCAAAGGAAATGTGCATTAAAAGTATCTCATAGAGTTTTATAAGATGGGCTATTATTTCTTCTCTGAATAAAGATTCCACATAATGAATTCTAGTCTGCATTTGTTGTTTGGAATCACTAGTGAGGTGGGTGCACAAAATAAACTAGCAATGGCTTTATGTTGGGTGACAAAGGGGAGTGGTAAGTGGGTGACCCTAGTCTATGTCACAGGCTCATCTTTATATAGTTATATCCTAACACTGCCAGTGCCTTGTGAGATCTGTGGGCTACACTTTGACCCTGGTAAAGGTAGAGGTCCTCATTACCTTTAGAGAAAGAACTAAAGATTGTAAATTAGGAAACATCAGTCACTGCTTTTACTGTACTGATAACACAGAGAAGGGTCAGAGGAGCTGGATGTCACTGCACACACCTATAATCCTAGCACTGAAGGCAGATCGTGAGTTTGAGACTACCCTGGGTTAGAGTGCAACACTGTGTCACCCACTACTCAAGACAGGCTCTCTCATTGACCCACAGGTCACCAAGCTAGAATAGCTGGCCGGCGTGATTCCCAGGAACCCTTTTATATCTGCCTCCCTAGTGCTGGCATGGCAAGCATTATAACCGTTCCTGGAATTTCTTTGTCTAGGTTTTGGGGATTGAACTCAGGTCCTCGTGCTTGAGAGGAAGTCACTTTACTGGCTGAGCCATCTCCCCACCCCCTCGGTGCAAGTTTATTAGGTAAACCTTACCACCGTGTGACTTGCAGATCTTTAGGCCTTCATAGGTACTAAGTCCTTTATTCCAGGGAAACAAGAAAGAAAATCGGCAGATGATACACTAGCCAGCAAGGACTCTGCCATTAAAATTTTTGAGTTGACTTACCCACAACACAATGCCCAATACAGGGCCCAGATGAATAGATGTGACCTGTTTCCTAGTTCCTGCTGGTGAGAGAAGAATGGGCAAAGAGAGGGTGGCGTCCCAAGCCCAGAATGAGTCTGGGTGAAAGCTGATGCACACCTGGGCTTGAAGAAGCTGGCTTCTGCTGCAACTCTCTCCACCCTGGTAGGACATGGTTCCCGCTAAAGTCCTCCTATGGAAAATGCTGTTGGAAATGAGACCATCTTCCAGGACCTACCCTGTGTTGAGAAGCCTCTCTTTTGAGGATGGAATGAAACCTCAGTGCTTTCCTGACTATTCAATGTTTCCAAGTTAAAGACTTAAGGCAGAGAATTGGGAAACAGAAACAGATTGCAAGAAGGGAGGTATACACATGCCAACAGAATGCCCAGCAGTGGCTCTCATTCTCTCAGTGAAGTCTGAGACAATAAGTAGCAACCAAATGGCATGAGGAACAAGAAAAGTCTTCTTATAATTCTTTCTTATAAGTCGATAAATCCAAGAATCATTCTTGAAATGGTTAATCTCCAGAGCCAGTTTGATGGGACTTAGTATCACCACGGAAACACAGCTCTCGACACAGATTTCCACAAAGGTTTGACTGAGGAAGGGAGAGAGGCTTACCTAAATGCTTGAAACACCATCCCATGTACTGGGGTCTCAGACTGCATGCAAAGGAGAAAGTATATAGTGCACCGATATCTATTACACTCTGCTTCCTCATGTGGAAAGACATAGTAGGATCAGTTATTCAAGCTCTCACTGTGATGTCACCACCATGACGGACTGTACCTTACAGCCATGAGCCAAGATAATGCCATCTTTTCTTGAGTTGCTTCTGTCAGGCAGTTTGTCACAGTAGTGAGAAAAGCCACTAATTTCACTTACAAGTAGGAACTCACTAATACACACTTGTAAGCAAGTATGGAACTCAGACAAGCTGCAAGGAGGTCTAGACACACACATATGCTCAACACACGTGTGTGTGTGTGTGTGTGTGTGTGTGTGTGTGTGTGTGTGTCATTGTATGCTTTGTATTTACCCGGTAGTGATTCTGAGCCCTTTTGGAGGCAGCTCAACACACACGTGAATTGCTGAGGTCTTCAGAATACGGAATAAGTGACAATGAGTGAGACGTGCCAATGGCATGTGATCATTCTTGGCAACGCCATTTTAAGATGAAACCTGAAAAAGGAAAAGTGGCAAAAACAACTAGTTATGAAGGGCAGTGATTGGTAAGAAGTACAGGAAAGTAAGATGACATTACTAAACCATGGGGAAGAAAGGAAGAGCAAAGAGGAAGGGAGGGACGAGAGAGGGAAGGAGGGAAGGAGGGAAGGGGAGGAGGGATAGAATCCCTCTCAAACATCTTCCAGAGAGAAAAACAAAATTTCTTAGAATCAACCTGTTAGGGGAGGAAACTCTGAAGATGAGCCAGAGGGAAGCTAATAGGAGGTCTGGTGACAAGAAACACCCTCTCGCCCCAGACAAATGTCCACAGGAGCAAATGCAGGGAGGAAGTGCCTGCTTATGTTTCAGTGTTCCAGTAAGGGATGCCCATGGGAAGAGCAGAAGAGAGATCAGAAACCAAGGCTTAAAGTTCTCACAGCTAGCTCAACTGAACTGAAGAGAGTTACACAGTAAGGAGCCTGGCTATGACCTTGTCCTGATAGTTCACTGTCCTGTGAGGAAGAGGGGAACCTGGCACATAGCAAAGGGATCAGGAAGAAAGACATTCAGGGGTTAATGAAAACAGACCCACCTGAATCACAAAGTGCAACTTGAGTATTACGATATAGTAGTGTCTTTTAACAATATTTTTTTTTTAAATCTCAAAGAACTGGAGTTCCAAATTTTGTAATTTTCCTGCCACAACTTCTGAGTCAGTGTGTCCTTGAGTAATTGTGATAATCACAACCCTGCTTAGATTTGTGGCCTACAAATGTCCTGTTAGAGAAATAGGAAGGTGAAAGGGATAAGTGGCTGTTCCCCCACAAGTTCTCAGCAAGTGAAGGGAGAGATATTTGGGAAGCCAGTGGCCAGGCTGGGTCCTGAGAACTTCCCAATACTGCTTGCTGTACAAAGGCCTCCTTCATCCTTTGCTCCCAAAAAGGCGGGGAAATAATCAAAGGCAACTCAATCTGTGAATGGCGAATCCATCCCTTCTAAAGGTGAAAGCCTGAGGAATCCGCTGATAGGCCAGACTACCAAGGAAGACGTCATCGAGGCCCTGCATCACGGATGTCATCCCTAAACCCTACAAAGCTCTGGGCCAGGAATTAACAAATTACTGATTCCCCTTCTGCTCTAATTCCAAGGCATCTCAGCAATGCAGAGCAGTGAATTTTCCACGTTGAAGTCCAATATCATAAGGCATTTCAATTCCCCAAATCCCTTCTCTCTTTCCAGCCAGCTGTCTCCTTTCTTCACACTGTTCTTAGTGTGAACGCCTCTGTGGGGCAGTCAGCGTCTATCATGGAAATAATGTTGTTTCCCACTAGAAGGGAAAGGAAAATTCACCCATCCAACCACAGCAAATTGCAGTGACAGCATGGAGACCCTGGAGAGGCGCCATATTGATGAAAATGTTCAAGTTAGGAAGAAAGAAGGAGGGTCACAGGGGGGATGGGTGGGGGGAGAAGGAACAGGATGGATAAAAAAGAGGGGTGAGGGCAGGCCTTCCCTGCAGAGACGTCCAAAGTGAACATATAAGAAAAAGCCTTCTGGTGGAGTGTGCTTCCTTCACTTGCTCCTCTGGGCTGGCATGTTCCGCCATCTCCCCCTTGTGGGCATCGATGCTACGGAGATGCAGGCAAGGATCTGCAAAGCAGAATCCAGCAGTGTCGTGGACCACTGTAGGCAGGCCAGACACCACCTGGACATGAAGGCGCTGCCTAGGCCAACAGCATTTTCCGACAGTGTGAAACCCCTCCAGATGGTGCTGGGAGTGATGGATCTATCCAGCATCTGCTTCAGGAGCTCTTGACATTTACTGTCCTTCATGTGGAGAGACAATGGCCCACACTGTCCCTGTGCTCCATGAAATGCCTTCTCCTATCTAATCTTGATGTCTCCCAATAAGAGACTATTGTTCTTATTTAAAAATGGGGAAACTGGGGCTTCATGAGATTACCCAAGAGCTGTCAAACCATAGCTCTTCTCTCTGCCAGGGGACCTGTCTGTGCTCACCACAGAGCACCTTCCAGAGCCTTGAGGGAAAGAAGTCAACTTCCTCATCTTCCATCCCTCCCCCACTCCTCTGTATGGTATGACATTAACCCTTCCCCACCCTCAGGACAAAGTTTGGAACCATAGAATTGATGTGGGTGTTATATACATCGTGTGATCTCCTGGAGGCATTCCAACTCAGCCAGAACATTCTCATGGTTAAGATTTATTCAACAAGCATGTTTTGAGGTTCCACTGAAGACTTTGGGATTCTGTGGTTTTATTTTTATTATTTTTTTAATCACATTCATCTATGTGATACCCTTCCCCACAAGGCTCTGGGACTATTGCAGAAGGGACAAAAAGATTTGAAGATCCAGAAGTTAAGGGAGGACTGAGCTAAGCAGTGTATTTTTTGTTTTTGTTTTGTTTTGTTTTTTGGTTTTTGGGGTTTTTTGTTTTGTTTTTGTTTGTTTGTTTGTTTGTTTTTTGACATGATAGGACCATTCTACCCATGAACTCCCAGCTGCCGTGGCTGCCTACATAGAATCAAACCTGTCAACTTTCCAGCATGAAAAGAGGAAGGGCTTGTGACACCCCCCCACACACCTCCAGACCAGGAGCTATTGACATCTGATGACTTCCCCAAGAGGGAGACTCACTTTTCTATGAAGATGAGGCATAAGGTTGATGTAGGTTCAACATAGTTCCTCTATGAGTTTAGAGGCAGCACAAATTAGACTCCATCACACACACACACACACACACACACACACACTCGCACACACAGGAAGTTGTGAGGGATCAGAGAATGGGGTGCCTCAGTGAGGAGCTGGAAGAGGAAAGAGGAGTGAATATGATTGAAATACATTGTATGCACCTATGTAGTGTGCTCAAAGAATTAATTAAAATACTCTATTTTTAAAATCCCATGTCTGATGGTCACAACATGACTGTGGATGATCCTCTCTTCCCCTCTCCAAGAGACTTCCAGGAAGTTCTATTCTAGATTCTGATTCCACAGACCCCTGAGTAGAGAGACATCTGAAAGACTTCAATCTTGAGCCCGAGCCTTCTTGTATGTGGGCACATTCACATAATCATAAGAGTGTATTGGATGAGCTAGCTTCTTCCTACTGCCCCCCAGAGCTTGGAGACCCCAGGGCACAAAGGCCCAGGACACAGAGGCCTCCTGGGCCACTCCTCTTGTGTGCTGGCTGTTGCTGAGGGTGTTGAGTGAGTTCATCTGTTTATACCAAGGCAGATTCAGCTGTCCACCTCCAATTACTTCATCACAGGCACTGACAGACCCTCCGGGCAAGGCTCCTGGCATCACCCCATGAGAGGAGCATCTGCAATTGTTGTCCATCCTCGTCAAATTCAGATTTATGGAGTGTGAGGCTTGACAAGGCCCCGGGAAGGTCATGGACCACATGGTCTCAAGTCCCCTTGGGAGCTTGTGTTCTGACTCACAGGCTGTTTCCCAAGATATTCTGCCAAGCAGGTCAGCATTGGGATCCTAATCCTTACAGAGTGGGTTGGGGAATGGTGACCAAGGTCACAAATATGACATGTTAACCAGGTCATTCTGCCACTTAGTACTGGTGACAATATCCAGCTGCTCCTGAAGGTCATGTACTATTATGGTTGAATCATATTTCAGATTTCCCATTCTGTTATTGGTGTGGTGAGGGCAGAGACACACAGACAAATAAATACCATCTTTAGCTTCCAGTAATGACAATTCCAATAGACAGTGTTCTTGTGTGCTGATCTATGCCAAGACCATCATGTACTTTGACTCATTTACACCTTCCAAACAGCACATGGGGCTATGATTCACCCCAACTTATTGACAAGAGAGCTGTGCTTCAGACAGAATGTGTTGCTTGCCTTGGATTTGGACTGGGCGGCTTAGAAATCCTCTTGGGTAGAGTAACAAGGGATCCCATAAAATATTGGCAGCCAACAAAGCAGGTCTCTAGTAGGTAGTAAAATTAAGGACACATGTGAAGAAAAGGAGAGAGCCCCATAGAATGGAGCATGGAAGGAGGGTTCCCTGTGTGGAGGTGTGGAGCTTGCAGGGCAGGCAGGGCATGGTTTTCCAGGGAGCAGAGAAGGGCAGGCACAAGGAAAGGTGCGCGCGTGCGTGCGTGCGTGCGTGCGTGCGTGCGTGCGTGCGTGTGTGTGTGTGTGTGTGTGTGTGTGTAACAGGAGCCACATGAATGGAAAAGAGTGTAGAAGCATTATTTCCTTGCCCCCTTCCATTCTACTGACTCTGTGATCTGATTTCCAGAGACTTCTGAGCTGCTGTGATGGGCATATGGTAGGAAATGCAGACAAATGCTTGCTTTTTGATGGACCAGAGATAATGCACATGACCTGTGGAATATTTAGAGTTTACCAGCAACACTGCTTGTCCCTAGTGCTCATCTACCTGTGCACTACAGGAAGCTTTTCCAAGGTGTCATTTGGAACCTGTACGCTAGAAGGGATTAAAGTACATGCTCTGTTACTGCACTGATCACATGGTGGCCTTGTAGCTAATCTCTCTGGTTTGTTCCTTGATATAGGGCAAATTTCTGCCACTTTCTGATAACTCAGTCTTCGTACGGTGTGTCCTCACTGCCCTGTGCTATGTCACTGTTCAGGACACCACACAATACAATTTTTTTTCTATGAATCCAGAGTCAAACACTAGTTTTGGAGGGGCCGCATGTGCTGTGATAAAGAGATGGGAATCGTGTCTCTCTAGTCCCTCTGGCCAAGAAACAGTAACTGTGCTGATGAAGCTAAAGGGGAGGCTGGTGTTTCTCAAGGCCCCACTAAACTCTACTGCAGGGCACTTGAGAATGTGGCTTCTGAAGGCAACCCCAGGAGGCCCTCTCCCTGAACACTCCATTTTTACTGACGCCAAGCCACATGCAGGCTCCACACATGTTCCCAAGCAGAAAAGGTCAAACCACAACCCCTCCCTTGCCTTCTCTATCCCTACAGTTCTATTTCGGTGTAGGAAAGACCCTGTCCTCTGACTCATGGTCCCATTGACAAAAAATGCCCTTAACAGAGCAAGCTAAATGAAAGGGTCATTCTCAGGCCATGCTCCTCTGAGTCAAAGAGGCCCTTGCTACTGGGCCCTTTTGGCCACTTGCACTGACGTCTTTCTAAGTTCATGCTCTATGGGCACTTCTGCAAACCAGAGCACTAGGACCAAATGATAACCACACACACCCCACCCACACACACAACCTCATATACACATACTATACCACAAATGCCCATGCCTGCAACACAATGCACATATGTGCCACAACTCACCTCCATACCGTGCATACATACACAACATACACATAACATATGATACACACATCAGACTAAAAGCATTTTAAGTTCCTACATGACTCTGCTTGGGATTTTAATCAGGAGTCATTCCTTTAATGCCAGAGAACGCCAGTGTTTGAGGTGTCAGCTCACAATGTTTTCTTAGCCTAAGAAATTGCAGAATTTGTTGAAGCTAAAGGTCACTTGACCCTCTGAAAACAAATGGCAGGCTAGTTCTGATTTTGAGGTTGGCTGGTTTGAGTCCTTTGTCTGAACCTTGTTCTCACTAGCTTAGCTTCAAACCTAAATCTTACACCATTCATCCCTGTCACCTTCTAGTTAGCATATTGCTCACCAGGCCCTCTGTAAGGAGAAGAAATTCAGACCTATCTGCTAGAGGTTTGGTTCTCAGGAGGACACTATTGAGAAGTGGGAACCTTTAGGAGGGAGTATCTGGAGAGACTCTTCTCAGATCACTGGGGATTTTACCTCAAATATAATCACAGGACCCTGGCTTTTCCTTGCCCTACACCTGATCTTGGGTGTGGACTTCTAAAACCATGAGCTATACTCCTTCATCTTTATAAGTTAATTATCACATATACCTTGTTATAATAACAGAAAACTGATTAACATGGATATCTAGAATGCCTGTTTATCTATATCTTCTTTTTATACAAAAAAAATGTGATTAAATTGTTTTAAGAGACCAGAGACCCAAAATGGAGACATTAGAACCTTCAGTGTGTTTCTGCTTTCTATCTCAGCTATCATGACAGAGAGAAGACCCTTGGTTCTAAGTATCACAGATGGTCATGTAAGCATCATATTTTCCTACCATGCTTGCCCATGGTGTTATATCATGTCCTCAACAGTCCTAAGAGATGTAAACTATTGTCTTTATGTTTCAGTTGTGGAAGCAAATGTAGGGAGAGAATACTTTCACACAAGCACCAACACTAACCCAGAAGCCACTCCCAGTCCCAAATCCACTCCAGCTAAGAATCCTTTCAGGTCATGTAGAGTAAATACCCATCATGTGAGGGTAAGAATTCTCATAGCCATGAGTGTGTCCCGGAATTATAAATATTCGAAGTCTCCCACACTCTTCTTCCAGGCAACCAGCCCCCAGCTTTCCTGAGAGATTGTCCCCCATGGTTACAGAGACCAACATCTCAGGCATGAAAAGCTCAAGCCCACAGCTGGTTCACCTGCCCCTCTCTTTCCTCTGCTCCCATGGAAAAGAAACCCAATCTCCCCAGCCCAGCTTTGTGCTCCTGGGAGCTTCAGCCTGCGGTGGTTGATTGGATTATCTTTATTGGCCTTTCTGCCATTATTAAATCTCTGGGGACGTGAACCAGATGTCCCCGTTTGACCAGCCATTGTAGTTGTGTCCAGCAATGTCCAGCTGTTTCAGGCTCTGTTCACAGAGTGTCTCATTTATCTTGGATTTCCTAGTGCCAGAAGCAAGCTGCTGGAGGAGTAGGGATGCCCCTGACATCAGGAGGCAAGCATGAGTCAGGAATCCAGGAAATGCCACAAAGCATCGCTTTCTTCCCAGCATGTACCCTCTCCCTGCAACTAAGCCTTAGAGGTATGCTTTGTTTCCTTCCTTTAAGAACATGATCCCGGCATCTCCCCTTTCAGAAAAGATTTCCCTATCATCTCTGAAAAATCTGTCGCATTTTAAGGCTGATCCATAGAGGGATTAGCTTTTGGGTTTTAGTTCCACATCTTCAGCCAATCAGGGTAGCACAGCTGGATAGACAGCTTAGCTTCACACATCGAGGAGGGAAGATTAGGTCCAGGAAATTGTTAGGGACCATCAACACTTCATTTCTACTCCCTACCTGCCTGTAATCTGCACTCCATCTGCAGTGGGATCAGAGAACTACATTGTCATCAACAGTGTCCAACTTGTGCTGGGGTGTTGAAGAGAAATGTTGGTTGCCTGAGCAATCCGGGTACTTGTGTCCTCATTCTGACTGCCCCTTCTTACTGCGTGAGATGGAACATCTCATGGGGATGTTTATCTCGCAAAGACATGGAAGAATATTTGTTATCTCTATCCAGAATTGAGGTGTATCACAACCAGACTTATTTGTAAACTGGAGCCTGGGGTCAAATTCATGGGCCTGAAACAGGCTTAGTTACTGTCCTAAACAATGAGAGTCCCTTCCTCTGGAACTCAGTCTTTATTACATATTTCAACAGACTGTTGCAGACATTAACAGAATCTCTCTTTGAAACAGTATTTGAAATATTTGAGAACTGCTTGTATCCACTCTCACACTGAACAATTCCATGCAGAACTTCCTGTGACATTTTCCAGAATCCCCAGAACCCCATGAGCCGCTCTGGGTGTGCTGAGAAGACTAAGGGCCAGAATGAAATTGGGAACTCCAGGTAAGCCTTGACTTGTTTTGAGATATTAGTATTATTTTACCATTCTCCTACCAATTGTTCTAAAGTATCATGGCCAACATTAGTTATAACATGAAATCCAGAGGCTAATGGATTGTCAACGGGTTAATTAAATGTCTAATGATCCTTTACAATATCATGTGGAAATTAAAATCATATTATAGGAAAGTGTTCAAGACTCTGGGAAGGAGCCCCAAATACAAGGTTGGGTGAAGAATGTGGGGCATATGCAAATGAGTGGACCCAACCCCCTGTAACAATGACTCTTACACGCTTAATGTCAAGTGATATGAAGTTCAAAAATAGCCAAAAACTCAACACATAACCATGTTAGATGTCAAATTAGCACTTGGCCATTGTCAATAAATGACTTGGAAGATACCAGGTTTCTTGAATTTTGGGAAATTTTGTTTACTGATTTAGGTACAGGTTAATTAAGTGTGATCACTTTCTCAAAATGCAAGCCTTATACTTTTATTGATTTTTAGTTGACAAACAATATTACTATATATGTATGGGGTGATGGGTTGTAAGTTGATACTTGTCTACGGTATATAATAATCAAATCAAAGTAATTAGCATTCTCATCAGAAATATTTCTAAGTGGTGCAGCCTTCCAATTCTTCTCTAATTGTTCTGAAAGGTGTGATTAGTTGTAGATTACAGTCCTATTATATACTACATCGCACTAAATTACTTCTGTCTGTGTGGTGGTTTGGATGAGAAATGGCCCCAATGGGGTGCTGTATTTGAGCAGTTGGTCCTCAGAAGCACACTGTCTGAAGAGGTGTAGCTTTGTAGGGAAGAGGGTCCCTAGGGGTGGGAATGGGTCACTAGGGGTGGGCTTTTTCTGTTTCTATCCTTGCTCCATTCCTGTTTGTGCCTCCTTAGTGCAGAGATTGCATGCATTACCACCATTTACAGGCCACATCTTTAAAGTCCACCCATCTCTCTGTGGACATCTTGGTAGATTGCACATCTTGACCGGTACGAATAGTGTTGCAATAATCACAGACTTTCAGATATCACCTTGATACAGTGCTCTTACTTCCTTTAGAGATGTGGGTCCAGTGGGATTTCTAGATTGCATTGGAATCCTACTTTCGGTTTTTGGGGGGAGCTGTCATATTGTTTTCTGTACAGCTATTCTAAATTACCTTCCTACCAGCAATGTCCAAAATCTCCTGTTTCCTGCAACCTCACCAGCATGTTAGTCATTGTTTGGCATCTTGTTGTGTTGTTGACTTGTATGTCCCTAATGTTCATATGCTGGCTGGCCCTTTGAAAAAAAATGTTCATTTAGATCATTAGCCTATAATATTTTATTAATACTTTGAGATTTTAAGCATGCAGACAATGTATTTTGATATTTATCTCCATTCTTTCCTCTAACTCCTCCCAGATTGCTCTTCCATCCCTACCTCTTCCTAACTTTGTATAATTATTATTATTATTATTATTATTATTATTATTATTATTACCACCTACCATGTCGAGCTTGGGGTGGGGGGCATCCACTAGAACATGGTTAACTTATCAGGAGCCATATCCTTAAGGAACACTGACTCTTCCTCCCCTGGAAGCCATCAATTGTCAATAGCTCCTCATGTGGGGGTGGAGCCTTCTGAGATCCCCTCCCCCATGCTGTGAGTTGAGTGGGGTAGGCCTATTGTGTCTAGAGAAAATGGTCCACTCTAGCCCTCCCTGACCACTGGCACCTGTCAAAACACTGAGGATCTGTTAGACCACTCTTCCAAGATGGTCCCTGAGCCTCAGGGTGAAGGGGTGTGATAAAGATGTCTCCTTTGTGGCTGAGCCCTCCAAACAAAAACACTTTGACAAGTTTGTGAGTTTCTGCATTTACCATTTACCACCATCTGTTTCAGAAGAAAGCTTCTCTGATGAGATCTAGGAGCTGTGCTAATCTGTAGATATAGAGAATTTAGAGGAGAGCTTAATACTATGTCCATTTAACAATGTAATCTTAGTAGGCTAATTTCAGGGACCCTTGAACTCCCCAACTTTGGGATCTTAGCCATATTTATAGTAGAAGGCATGTGTTTCACCTGTAGATCTGGCCTTATATTCAATAAGAAAGCAGTTAGTTACCCTATAACATTCATGCCACTATTATGGTTATAGGCAACTCTTAATACTTTGGTTGTTATTGTAGTTCACAGAGTTTACTGCTGTGTAATACATCCTTCTCAGATGTTGGTCAGAGATGTCTAGGAAACCCAGAACAATATTGGCTACTACCATGGCTATTAGTTGCTTACTAGAACTTGATAGTAAGACCCTATTTTTTTGAAAATATATCATGCTTTTACCACAAGTAAACAGAGAAATTAAATTGATACTTACCAGGTCTATTCGTCAGGGTTCTCTAGAGGGACAGAACTTATAGAATCATTGTGTGTGTGTGTGTGTGTGTGTGTGTGTGTGAGAGAGAGAGAGAGAGAGAGAGAGAGAGAGAGAGGGAGAGAGAGAGAGAGAGAGAGAGAGAGAGAGAGAGAGAAGGGGATTTGTTAGAATGGCTTACAGGCTGTGGTCCAGCTAGTCCAACAATGGCTGTCTACCAATTGAAGGTCCAGAATCAAGTGATTGCTTAGTCCACAAGACTGAAAGTCTCAGCTGGTCTTCAGTATATGCTGGAACCCCGAAAAGTAAGATCTAATGCCAGTAAAGGAATAGACTTATATGGAGACCAAGAGCAAGTAAGCAAAGAGCTTCCATATCCTTTACATAGGCTGCCAGCAGAAGATGTGACCCAAATTAAAGTTGGATCTTCCCACCTCAAAAGATCTGGATTTTAGAAAAAAATGGCTCTTCCCACTTCAATTGATTTAATTATGAAAAAATCCCTCACAGGTGTACCTAGCCTCTTGTGTTTAATTAGTTCCATTTGTGGTCAAGTTGACAACCAAGAACAGCCATCACACCTGTTACGAGTAGTTTTCCCCACCTTCCTGTTCCTACCGCCATGCCAGCCCCAAATAACACACTGAGACTCTATTTGATATAATGCTGTTGGCCAGTTACTTGTTTCTTATTGGCTAGCTCTGTCTTAAGTATTAACACATTTCTATTAATATAAATATTTCCACGTGGTCTCATCTTACCAGGGAGTGAGGCCGGTGTCTGGTCTCCCCAGTCTCTCCATCTTGACTCCTCCTTACTACTTCCTCAAATCCTCCTTGTCTCCTAGTCCCGCCTATCTTGCTTTCCTATTGGCCAACAGTGCTTTATTCATTAACCAGTATGAGAAACATATTTACAGAATGACATCTCCCATCACACACCAGAAAGTAAGCTTCTTCCCTGAAGGTGCTATACAAACAGTGAAGGAAAAAAAATCATTTATGTGTGCTTTGCTGTTGAGTTGTTTGTTCTTTATGTACTCTTACTAGTAACTTCTGCTCAGGGGTATAGTTTGCAAAAATCACCTCCAGTTCTGTGTGCTGTGTGCTTGTTGTTCTCTAAACTGTGCCAGATCCTCTTAGTGGGACATAATTCCACTTGTCTACTTGTGGGTTTTTTCCAACCTGTGCTTTGGAGTTATTTTGGGCTATTTTATTAAAAATAATTAATATTTATTTTACTAAAATAATCTTTCTCTGTCATCTTCAAGTGTGACTTCTAAGTTTTCCTCTAGCTTGTGTATAGTTTCACACCAACTTTGGAAAGTGCCTTAGTTGGGGTTTCTATTGCTGTGAAGAGACGCCATGGCCATGGCAACTCTTATAGAGGAAAACATTTAATGGCAGGGGGCACAGTTCAGAGATTCAGACCATTATTATTATGATGACATGGCAGTGTGCAAGCAGATGTGGTACTGGAGCTAAGAGTCCTACATCTTGATATGGTGGAGACAGGAAGTGTGAACTAGGCAACATCTTCAGCATGTATGATACCTCAAAGCCCACCCCCACAGTGACACACTTCCTCCAATAAAGCCACACCTCCTAATAGTGCCATTCCCTTTGGGGGCCATTTTCTTTTAAACCACCACAGAAGGTTTTTATGTATCCATGGGTCTATCCATTCTTCTGGGTCTCCTAATTTATTGAACTAAATTTTTTTAAATGCTCTCTTCATGTTTTTGAGGTATTGGTTATGATATCTCCTTTTTCATTTCTGCCCTGTTTATTTGATCCTCTCCTCTTTTGTTCTGCCAAAGCAGAGTAAGGTCTTATTTTACTGTCTTTTTAAAAGGCCAATTCTACATTTCATTGACTTTCTGTTTGATTTTAGTCTGTTTGTTTGATCTGTGCCCTTGTCTGTATTATTTCTCTCCTTCTGCTCAGCTGAGTCCCTGCTGGTTCTGGTTCCTCTAGTTCTTTGAACTATGGTGTCACATTGATCACTTGGAATTTTCTCTTTTCATTATAGGTGAGTATTGTTACAAACTTTCCTCTTTGCATTTATTCATGTCTATCTCAGTGGCTTTCTTCATACTGCTTTTTAAAAGAAATTTTGTCTGATTTGTATGTTTCAAAATACTTGATTTTAGCTTTCCCCTATTTGAACTAGTTTGTTTTTGAGGCTCCCAATTTTTATTTTTTAATTTAACCCCTAGCATTATTCAATTCCAAAGTTTTGCTTGCTCCATTTTGTTACTTATACTTCATTGCTAAATATCTTGTTCATTTAATAAACTATTTCCTTAATTTCTTGAACTATCTTTCATACTCTTTTTATCTCAGAGACTGCCTTTATAATCATTCTTTTGAGTTTGAGGGGTTGGGGTTATTTTTTTTTTCATCTATTTGAGCTTTGTTGGGGAAGAGAGACTTGTGCCTCAGTATGCATGTGGGGGTCAGAGATTTGGAGAGTCGGTTTTCTCCTACCTTTATATGGGTTCTAGGGATTAAATTTGGGTCATCAAGTTTGGCAGCACCTAGCTTTACTTGTTGGTCCAATGTGCTAGCCCTTAATTCTTTATTTTATTTTATTGTTAGTATGTGTATTTACACATATGTATTCCACAGCATCCATGTAGAAGTAAGAGTCAGCGAGTCAGTTCCCTTCTTTAACCATATGGGTTCTGAAGATAGTTTTTTCAGTCTTGTGTCTTTACCCACTGAGCAATCTTTCTGGCCCATTCTTTTGAGTTCTTTATTGAGAATTTGGTATATATAAATTGTTTTCTTTGGGATCCATTGCTAAGGAGTTGGTGTGATCTTGTGGAGACTCGTGCAGCTTGCCTGTTCAGATGTCTTATGTTCTCATGTTACACATTTGGCAGATCAGATGCCTCTATCAATTTTGTATAATGACTATCACAGCAAAGAACATCCTTCTAAGGTGTGTCTTATGGTGATGGCTTGGAACCAGCTGGATGCCGTAGTGTAGTCTTTCTATAGCTATAACTGATGGGAGCTTGGTAAGGGAAGGGGCATGGAACACACAATTGCACCTCTACAACACTGATTCTCAACCTTCCTAATTCCACAGAGCTTTAACACAGTTCTTCATGTTGTGGTGACCACCCCTCCACCATAAAATTATTTGATTGTTACTGCATAACTGCAGTTTTACTACATGATTTGTGATGTATCTGATATACAAGATAATTGATATGACACCCAAGGGGGGTCACGACCCCCAGCCTGAAAACCCCTACTCTACAGTAATGTACATCCCAAGGTAGCAGTGATGAGTTCTTAGACTGCAAGCCCTCAGTTGCGGTAGTACTGTGGGGACCCTGAATAGGAGCAAGCACAAGGGAGACATAGGGAGGGAATCGAGCCGCAGGACCAGGGTACAAAAACCTTGGCCTTTCTTTTCTTGGGGACAACACTCTCCACAAATGGTCTCCTAAGACTTGCACGAGCTTCAGGGCTGGCGTCACAGTTAATGCCATTGAGTATAATTAGGAGCTCAAAGCTTTTACACTAATTTAGTAGAACGTCCAGGATTAGCTTCTGATGCTAACACTTTGTCAAGATGGTACCACACTACAGCAGCCTGTGCTCCAGGGTAAGAGAGAGGACAGTGCGAGTTCCTTCTTAAAATCAACCTTGCATCCTCTAGCTAGGTCTCTTGCCTGGGCTCCAGGCCTGTGGCTACTGAAACTCTCTTACATCTAGGAGTGTCAGCATTCTGATGATGGCGTCCTTTTCCCCACAATGGGGAGTCCCCGAGCTGTGGACCTAGGGCTGTGGTAGCCAGTGTGCTTTATTCCTCTCCCTATGCCATCATCCAAGATCTTATACCCTACATCTCCAATGATGAGATCCTATGCTGTGCTATGGCAGTCACGCAGAGCACCACTAGTCATTTGCTGTTTGGGTTACTTCTATTTGAAGAGGAGACAAGTGCTGACCACCTGTGCCTTCCAGTATCAACTAGTATACTTTTATATGTGGTCTGTACTTGAGAGCATTTACATTTTTTAAAAAATGGAGTGTATAAAGCTCAGTGTAATAGGTTCACAGCTTAGCTACTGGGGAATATCCACCACAGAAGACTACTCAGACACAGGTTTAAGCCAATAGAAAGTCTTTGTTATTGGCTGTTCAGGACCCAAGTACAGTCCCAAGTCTTTCTCAGGGTAATCTTTTAAGTACAAAAACCACATCCTGGACTGATATTCCTCAGTTAGCAAGATCAGTTAGCCAGAAGCGGAACTATAAAAGCCAAAAAATAAGGTTAGTACATTTAGAGACTTTCCCAGAGCCATGGAATTTGAAGGTCATGGTTCTCTCTTTCGCAGGTGTTTCTGCTTATGTCCTGGACTCTGAGGCCTGAATGCTACTTTCAACATGGAGTCAGTTGCCCTAGGGTCTGCAGGCCTATTTCAGTCATTCTGCAACTACTTTTCATGTGTGTTACATATTCCTTAGCTTTGAACAAGTAAGTAAATATGCTATAGATAACGAGAATCAAGCTTCTCAAAAGTAAAGAAAGACTAGATTAAACCCGTAAAAGCTGATTTATTTATTTTTAGGTTTTAGTTTGTGTGTGTGTGTGTGTGTGTGTGTGTGTCCACAAATATGAGCACATACATGTGGGTACTTCTGAAAGCTACAATAATGTGTCACATCCCCTGGAGCTGGAGTTACAAGCAGTTGTCAGCCCCCCCCCCCCTATGGGTGCTAAGAACCAAACTCAGGTCCTCTGCAGGAGCATCAAATGCTCTTAACTGCTGAGCCATTGCTCTACCCATCTCTAACAAACCCTCTAACATAGCACCAAAGATCAACATAGTTTAGGGATTTCAGTTATGTTTTGAAACTCGTGTTTATTTACACAGATGAATAGAGTAGACTCAGAAGCAATCACAAACATGAATAGGAACTCACACAGGTCAGGAGGAGCCTGGAGGCAGGAGCTGATGCAGAGACCAGGGAAAGGAGCTGCTTACTGGCTTGCTCAGCCTGCTTCCTTATAGGATCCAGGACCGCCAGCCCAAAGATGGCACCACCCATTGATCACTAATTAAGAAACTGTCTTACAGCCAAATCTTATGTAACCATTTCCTCAATTGAGGCTCCCTCTGCAACACAATAAAAGACCCAAAGACAGATTTTGGGGTTCAAGCTTCAAGCTGAATATCAGAAAAGCAGCTTAGCAGGCCACTAGCTCTTACCACTAACTCGGGCTAAAAGGGCTGATCCTGCTGCCTCTCCTCAGTGTGGCTGGAAAATCCCAAGACTGAGTGTCTTCCTATCCTCAATGTGTCTGGAGAATGAATTCCTAGTACTGAGAACTTGCTCCTGTCTTACATACCTCCCTAATGCTGGGATTAAAGGCGTGTGATCCCAGGTGTTGAGATCATCATTTTGTGAGCTGGTCCTCTTTAGGACTGGGTCAATCTTGTGTAAATCCAAGTGGCCTTGGACTCAGAGATCCATCTATCTCTTAATTCTGAGTCCTAGGATTAAAGGTGTGCACCACCACCTCTTAGCTTCTGGCTGCTGGGATTAAAGGTGTGTGCCAGGTCAATGGTTTGTGGCTGACCTTGCTTTCTGAATCCTCAGTCAAGCTTTAATAAATCATAAATAATATATCACCACATCCCTCCTCTCTGATGACTCTAGCTTGTGTCAAGTTGACATAAAACCAACCAGTATAGGCAGTAAACAGAATCTCATCATCACTGCTGTCTTAGGCAGCACCAGGAATCTATTAGACAGGTTGTTCTTGAAGTTGTGGGGTCTTAAATTCCCTGATTAGAGAAGACCAGCTTGGTCTAAACAGCACCAACATAGATAGGCTTATAATGGGATAGGAGCAGCCTGGATTGCCATGTGACATTATGCAATACATCAGCCCTCTGCTCCTGCCCAGGGGTCATTTTAGCTTGAGTTGAATCACACAGAAAGCTAATGAAAGAGAGGCCATGTTAGTACTGCCAGCCAGAGAAGCATCAGGCAGGACTGACTTCCTTCTATGGCACTAGGACCCAGCTGGCACTCCTCCCCTTTCTGGGAGGCCAATAAGCAAGGGACTGGTTTGAGACAAGCTAACCTTTGCCTATCTTTTATGGTCCAGGTGTCACATCCCTCCAGGCAGCATTCTGAATTGTCTCAGATTGAGCACCCCAGCAGACTACCTGGGGATGTGAGTTTGGTAGTCCGGTGTCTGTGGATGCAGGGGAAAGGAGCGAGTGGGGATGGGGATGAGGTGGGGGAATGGGGGGGCTGTTAAGACCCTGCAGGACCTATTAGTACGCCTCCTTCCACATGGAATATATATCTTTGAATGGCGTACTAGAGGCACCTGCAGCGGGGTCCGCACGGTAAGAGCTCAGGACAGAGCTCCGTCTCATTGCATGCAGTATGGCAGATTGCAGGGAGAGAGGTCGGCGCCTGTGAGGGACTCTCCTGAGCAACTGGAACAGGCTGGCAGGCATTTCTTCTGGAGAGATGGGAAGCACAAAATATGAGTGCCCTTTACTCATGTCACCACAGCTTCCCTTGTCATCAGGAGAGGGGCGCTAGGAGTCTGGACATATGAATCCATTATCACACAGACAGTGAGAGTGACCCTGAGTTGCTGGAGCCTCTAATAGACATTATAGGGGCAGCAAGGCCTCTGGGCAGACACCCACCTCTAGGTTTAGTGGCTGACTGCGTTTTTCATCCACCTGAAGGAGGGTAGGGATGTAGAAGGAACATCCAGGCTGCTGTGCCTACAGAGGCTGTCACACTCCTGGTCCCTAACTATCTCTTTGAGAGCCAGAGGCAGCTGAATACAGCAACACAAAGCTCTGGCCAGCAGTCTGGCTAGTCCTCGTGAGCAAAGCTCAGGGCTGGTGCTGTCTGTCCTTGATTCACCTGGTGTAGGGTCTCATTCTTCCCTGGCCTCCAGGCTGGTGAGAGGCACAGGCTCCCTCAGTCCATTGTGAGTCTTCTTGGAGACAGATCCTCTCAGAGGTTAATAAGGAAAACTGGCTTTCTACGTGTATCTTCAGGCCTTGAGGTGGGAGCAATAGTGATCGACAACACCGATCTGTCAGCCTCCAAGGTCGTCCCTATACACATGGACAGCCTGCAGGCGGACAGCTTTGGGCAAGAGGCTTTGGCCTCTCCACCCTCCCCACCCCTCCTGCTAGCCTCCCTCAGTAGCCACGAGACTAAAAATAAAGCCATGAATAGGAGTCTCTTTCCAGAATAAGGATGTGAAGGCAAATGTCACTTTATTCACAGCAGTAGGCCTCTAATTCCCGATATAGCAATGGGAAGAGGCCAACTCCACCACTGCACCCCGCACGCAGCCTCAGAGCCAAGAAACAAGGACTCGGCAGGAAAAGCAAGAGCTCGGGTTAGGTGTCCATGGTAACAGAGAAGCCAGACAGAGACAGAGCTGTCCAGGAAGGGACTTGAGGGTGTGGACTTCGACCTTGTGTTTGGGAAGACAATGTCTGCCATCAACTCAGCCTGCAAAAACTGTGCTTGTGGCTTTGTTTTTCCCCCTACCTTTACCGTGGAATAGTTGACAAGTAGAAATTGTTCTGGGGTGATGGTGTACGCCTTCAAGGCCAACATGCAGAGGCAGAGGCGGGTGGGCCTCTAGGAGTCTCACAGACTATACTTTTAGGAGTCATGCTTCCTCCTTAAGGCCCTGACAGAACTCTCAGCTCCAATCCAGCTTTCTGTCTTTGCATTCATCTTCAGAGCCAGTGTGCCCATCCACACCACAGAGGAAACCACTTAGATCAGAGCCTATGCCACGGACTTTTCATTAAATAAATAAATAAATAAATAAATAAATAAACTTTTCATAAAAATAACCGGCCCTCTAAAGCCAAAACCCTAAACCTCAATGCCATTAAACCACAGCCCTTCCAGCAAAGCAGCTAGTGAGTGAACTGATTCATTCATTGAGCCTCTTGACCTCCCGCTGCATGGTAGACTCGGTGCTGGCAACCCTGCCCACAAATGGATGTCTAGACCCTGCTGCTGTGTTGCTAATTGCACAAACTGCTATCCCTAGGAGTCTGCTCTGCTGAGATGATTGCTGCAACCCAGAGGAAGCATGAGGCAGAGGCTGCTGGAAGAGACGGCCTGCGTCAGGGTCTAGCGGTTGAAGAGAGCCTTCAGAAAGGCCCAAGTACAGAGCTTTGGACCTGGGAGCAGCAGGAATGCCTGAGAGCCTCCTAAAGAGACAGCTTGTGGAGTGGTATGGGCTGCTCAGTTCTGCAGGTAGCTGTGGCCATGCTGTAGCTAGGAATTGGGGCGGGGAGAGAGGAGTCCGAGGTGCTCTGGCGGGGTGTTGGTGTTACTGCTTATAAAATCAGAACTCAGGAGAATAGTAGAACCCCTCTGCAGCTGCAGGGGGGAGATGGGAGCTTCCTTCTCAGCTGATTTATGGGGAAGCAGCAAAAACCTGGGAGAAAAGGAACCTGAATGATGGCCTTCGGGACATAAACGAGGAGGAGGGTGGAGGGAGGCAGGCTGGGGCTGGAAGAGGAAAAAGAAAGAATTTCCAGCAGGGAAGGAAGGGAAGAATGAAGCTGACAGACAGAGGGAGGCAGGGGATGGATGGCAGGGAGGATGCCTGACTGGCCTTCAGAGTGGGGACTTGTGCAGAGCACAGGCAGTAGAGACAGGAGTGAGTGATAGGCTGACTGGCCTGCCAGTGCTGCCCAGGGCCCGGGATATTAGGGATATTATACAAGAGGGAGTGGTTATCCTGGTTTACTGGGGACAGAACGGTCTGCTTGGGGTTTAAAGTCACAGCATCACCATGCATGCAGCTGACAAAACAGCAAACAGAAGACAGAAAGGGAGGCGCTACATAACTGGGGACCGACAGTGATGCCTCTGCTGTAGCTGCAGCAAGAGATGGAAAGACCTGAATTGGGGGGGGGGGAGGCTGGAGACTAAAGAAACAGGGGGAAGCGCCACTGTGACATAGGAAAATGAGGGTACCAGACAGAAAGCAATCTATGTCCTAGTCTTGGCAGTCGTCTCTAATCCTCACAACAGCTCCCTGGTCTACATGCTAAGGCACAGTGCCCAACATTGATGTAGTCTTCAAGAGATAGGGCTTGCCAAAGATGAGCCATCTTCCTACCATCTTTGCTGGCTTTCCACCGCTGTAACAAAATGCCTGACACCATCAGCTTATAAAGGAAAAGGGTTGTTTGGGCTCCCACCTTTTGAATGTCTAGTCTAGCTGTGACATGCAGCCAATATGGTGGGATAAAAAAAAAAAAAAACCACTGCCTCGTGACCAGGAAGTAGAGAGAAGTGGTGATTGGCCTGAGGTTCTATCAAAATATACTTCCAGGGCATGCCCCCAATTACCTCAAGAGTTTCTAAAAGCCCTCTCTCTCGATGACCCCACTATCTCTCAGTGGTGGTATCTTGGGGACCACACCTTGGTGTGTGGAAAGCAATGCTGGCTTGCATACTGTCCGGGCTCTGTCATGCTCAGTTAGCAACACACTTTCGAGTGCAGAGGAATAGAAGGGAACTGCGAACTTTTGGTCATTGCCTTGTTTGGGGGCCACTGCTGTGGCTAACAGGGTCCTAAGGACAGTTGTGTGGCACTGTGAACTTGTGACAAAAGCAAGTCAGTTCACACAGAGCACAGAGCAGAACAGCGGCCATTCACTGGAATTCGCTAAGTGTAGCAGGAATTCTAATCGGTAAACTTGGAATCAGTCATCAGGGGGTGAAGCTGAAGGATCAGAGAAGCAAAGCAGCCACTAGCTCTTACCTCTTCCTCAGACCAAAGGGGCCATCCTATCCTCAGACTGCCTCCTCAGACTCTCCAGACTAACTGCTGCTCAGACTGCCTCCTCAGACTGCTCCAGACTAACTGCTGCTCAGACTGCCTCCTCAGACTGCTCCAGACTAACTGCTGCTCAGACTGCCTCCTCAGACTGACGGCCTCAGACTGCACTCTTCAGACTGCTTTCCTGACTGCATTGAGTTCCTGTCTCCTCCTGCTTTATATTCCTCTCTCTGTCCAATCATGACACTCCTGTCTCCACCTCCCTAGTCTTAGGATTAAAGGTGTGTGATTCCAAGAGCTGAGATCACCTTTGTGTGAGCTCTGTCTCTCTTTTAGACTGGATTAATTTGGTGTAGCCCAGGGTGCCCTTGAACTAACAGAGATTTGTCTGCCTCTGTCTCCCGATTACTGGGATTAATGGTGTGTGCCACACTATCTGGCCTCTATTGCTGATAAGTGTGGCTAGCTCTGCCCCCTGATCTTCAGGCAAGCTCTATTTGTTACAGCAAAAACAAAATATCACCACAGGTAAGGCGGATGATTAACACTGAACTTACCTCCTCTGCCCCCTTTTCTGTGACCTGGATCTCCTGAGTTCACCCACCAGTGCATATTTGTCAGTTTTTGACTCAGATCCACCAGCTAGCTAGTTATCTTCAGTGATGGAAACAAGGAAAGGGTGTTCAGATTGTCATGTTGACCCTAGTGCTGGGGTGCAGGCTGGTAACCCCAGCTCTTAGGAGACAAGGGGGGGAGGAACTTCATGAGAAAGCCTCATCTTCACAGCAAACCCAAGCCTTCCAGATGTTTGAAGAGAAGATAAACTCTGTCTCAGAAAAATTTAAGTCTCTTTAGGTGGAGCTCAGGGAGTCTGGCAGAGGAGGGGGAGGAAGGATCAGAGGAACCGCAAGAGCATGGCCCACAGAATCAATTGACTGGGACTCATGGGGTCTTGCTGAGATCAGGGAGCCTTTAGGGAATCTGACCTAGGTCCCCTGCATATATGTTATGGCCAAGTAGTTTGGTGTTCTTGTGGAACTCCTAACAGTTGGAGTAAGGTTCGATCACTGACTCTTTTGCCTACTTAGGGGACCCTTTTCCTCCTACTGAGTTGCCTCATTCGCTTTGATGTGATGGTATGTGCTTGGTCCTATTGTAGCATATCATGCTGTGTTTGGTTGATGTTCCTGTGAGGCCTGATGTATTTCAAGGACAGACTGAGAGGGCATGAGTCTCAGGGGAAGAGGAGAAGGTAGGGGGAGAGACTAAGAAAGGGGCAGACTGGGGAGGGGAAACTGCAATCTGGGTGTAATATTTGAGAGGAGAATAAAAACATTTTACATCAAAGCAATAAATGGTGAAATGACTGCAGTACATCATGTTCCCAGGAGGTGGCACCCAAGGTAAGAGTTTGGGATTCAGCCCAGCCCTTCAGCCTTGGAAGGAAATTCTAACCTCTGAAGAGTCCCTACAATAGAGGATGTAGGAACATAGAAACGGAGGAGGAGTGGATAGAAGTGCAGAGGGTAGGTCTCCCCTGAAAGGCCTTTCCAAATTGTGGGAGGGACTCAGATTCTGTGGAGCACAGGTCTCCCACAATGGAACAAGGACGGAGGGCCTGAGCACCACAGTGTCTTGTCATGGATGGAACCAAGACAGAAGAAACAGCCCAGTTCTGATGCTCACTTGCCAGAGGAACCTAGAAGTGTCTGGGGCTTTGGGTGTGTCAGCCTCTTAGAAGACCTTGAGGCAACAGCCTGACTGGAGACACCAAACTGTCCCTCAGCGAAGTTCAAAATTTATCAGCGCTTATTAACTGTGCAGAGTGGTTTCATCATAAGGTCCCCATGCACGTTTGGGAAGTGACTTGGCCGCACTCACCCTCTCTGTTACTGTACCTTATACACGCTCTCTTTGCCCGTTTCCTTCTTCCATCACCAGCAGTCCCTGTTTCCATTTCATGTCTTTTCTACCCTCTCCTGCTGTCGAAAAGGAAGGAAAGCAAATAACACTTGCCTTCCCAAGTCTGTTTTCCCACTTAACGTGGTAATTTCCAGTCCCAGTCATTTTCCCGAATATAAGATCTTATACTTCTTTACCTCTGAGCAGAACTCTCCCTTTAGGCATGTTCAGCCTGCAGCCTGTAGAGGTATGGATGCAGCCCAACTTAAACTCACAGACTTACAATGTCATGAGATTGGTTTTGTGGTTTTCTAGTGCATGTTCACAGTTCGCAGACATGAATCTTTGTATTGACTACAGTGTGTGTGAGTGTGTGTGTGTGTACTCTTGTTGGTATGATGAGTTCTAGGATAGAAGCAGAAACTGCTTCTTTTTGGCTTCTGGATTAGCTGTCCCATCCTGAGGGCCCAGAACTGGGGTTCTCAGCTCACATTTGACATTACCACACAGATGAATGCTCACCAGGAAGCTCCCTTTGCAGAGTGGAGTGGAGGTGGGCTGGCATATCTTTCATTTTATTTTCTCTGGACTTTTCCTTAAGTTACAGAAATTAAGAACTTCATCATGGGGCCTGCGGTGGTTTGAATAAGAACGCCTCCCAAAGGCTCATATACAGATGTAGTCTGTTGGAGTAGGTGTGGCCTTGTTGGATTAGGTATGGCCTTGTAAGAGTAAGTGTGGCCTTGTTGGAGTAGATGTGGACTTGTTGGAGTGGGTGTGGCCTTGTTAGAGTAGGTGTGGCCTTGTTAGAGGAAGTGTGCCACTGGTAGTAGGTAGGCTTTGCGGTTCCAGAAGCCGACACCAGGCCATCTCTCTGCCTCTTCATCTCTCTGCCCGTGGATGAGGATGTAGAGCTCTTGGCTACTACCCTAGCACTGTGTGCTGTGTGCTCCTTGTGAGATGATAACAGACTTAACCTCTGAAACTGTACGCAAGCCCCCAATTAAATGCTTTCTTTTATGAAAGTTGCCTTGGCCATGGTGTTTTATCACAGTAATAGTAACCCTAAATAATTCAGGGCCTTAAAATAAGTAAGAAGACCAATTATTGAACATGAGAGGTTCAGACAAGAGCAAAGTACAGTGGTTACATTCTTTTCTTAACATCCTTTCCGGTTGTCTTGACAAGGAAGTCTTCCTCTCCAGACTGGCTTCCAGAATGGGACTTGAACAAGCCTAGAACAAATGATGTTGGACTCACAGCTGATCTTTGCAGGCCCTTGACTTTTTCTATTTAGTCTCATGATCCCTCTGTTGTGTGTGCCTGCAAGTGTGTGTGTGTGTGTGGGGGTGCTCATGATCCCTCTCCTCTGGGGGAGAGTTTTTCTCTGGCCACTCCCACCAGCTGTTACATGACCTCTGATAGCTTTGACCTTTGACTTCTCCTGCTTACAAAGATGGATTGGCCAGGACAAGAAGTCAAAACATTGCTCTGTCCAAATCTGGCCGACCAGGACATAATTATCTCTGACCCTTTGTACATGTCAAATGGCTTTTGTTTTTGTACAAATAACTGAGCACACACAATCTTTAAATTGTTATTTTACAGAAAGCCATGGATAAAGAACAGCCCTCTGTGCTTCAGGGGTGACTTCCCATGGAGTTCTGAGTTTTTATTCTTCCTGTACTGGCCAGCAAAGTAGAAAACAAAATATTTGTGCTTTCTATTCTTAATTTACCTAATTTTAACAGAACCTGTGCCTGCTTGATATCACAGTGGAGGAATGCACTGGATTCTACAATTTCATTCTTGCTTATCGTCACTCTCCTAACTCTCACCAGTTACACTCTTTTCCTGTTTCCCTTAGTAATCTTTGTGACATTGGATAAAATACTTAAATTGTTTAAAATATAACTTGTGTATTAGGATAGCCTTAATCATTTTAGATTAACATTTTATCTTGATCTGGGACAGTACCTGTCTCTGTGGGGAATGAGAACTCTAAGGTATTAACCCTTCCCTCTGGATCTTAAAAATCCCATTTTCATGTGTCAATTCCCCATTACAAACAACAACCGCATGCCATGTGCCTAAAAGGAAATGTCTCATTAAAAGTCTGGGGTTTCCCTTCTCTGTAAATGGCCAAACACATTAAAATCTCTCTAAGGAGTAAAACACCTCCAAATCGTCTAATCCCTCGCATGTCCATTCTCTTCAACACTTCTGCTTTCAGGGTCTTAGGTCATAGACACAACCTCTGGATTTATTTTCTTCTAACACAGCAGAAAACTGAAACCAAGTTAAACAAGATCTGTGGTTGTAGAAGGACAGAGCTATTTGCAGTCTATTGTCCTCTAGAAAGTCAACAACCAACTCGGTCTTCTTAGTAGTCTCTGGTTCACCCTGGGGAAAACAGCAAACACAGATCCAGCTAACCAAGGAGGGACTTGTTGAGAGAGTGAGGGAAGACACCAACACCTCAAGCCGAAATATCCTAGAAATGGATTTCCCTCATGTTAGAAATGGATCCCCCTCGTGGCTTGGTTCTGCCCTCACCCTTGAGCTGGGTACAGAGAGCAAAGAGGATGCCTGGGATGTCTGGCTCTGAGTTCAGCATCCTTGGAACTCCAGTGGAGAGTCTGAGATAATGAAGCATCCTCTCCAGTAACCAATAAATGGCTTCCTCATCTAAAACAGAATTATGAAACTCCACCACCTGGGGCCCACCTGGGGCTTAGTTGTAGGATAATGTGAGCTAAGCTCATGCAAGCATTTACTGTTGTGTGTAGAAATGCTAACAAAATAATATGAGGTTTAACACTTAAATATGCATTTGTAATCACAGGAAAGAAGGTGGCAAATCCACCAAGGGTGTTATAATTGATGATAAAATTGAGACCCAGTCTTAATGTCTGGAGACATCACTAATGTGAGCAGCAAACCTCTACACACCCTATACTAAACCCAGACCTTCTAGCACAAAGAAACAGAAAACCCTTACCGAAACCCTCCAGGCAGGAGTGAGGCATTCTAAGGAGAGCCATTTGTGCCTTCCCGTGCTCATCCGCCAGATGAAACTGCTGGAATTTCTCCAGGGTTCTCAAAGCAGGAGAAGTCAAAGTCTGAGCCCTGGCACCAGCCAGAGAGGAACTTTGTCCCTCAGACAGAAGTCCCACACCCTCTGACAACCTGTCAGGCCATCTTGCAGGAGAAACTGGAGCTGAGACATTAATGACAGGTTCAGTGATGGGCAGGGTCACACCTCCACCGGGACTGCTTGGCGGGACCCAAATAATGGATGTGAGGGCTCACTTGACCCCCTGTTGTTCCCAGTATGGCTGCACTGAATAAGTCCCCTTTCTCTGCTCACCACTGCTTGTCTGTTTAATTGGACTTTTGAGGACTGAGGTTGAGTGTAGCACAGGCTGTGACCCTAACTAACAACACTGGTAACGCAACCTCATTTTCAAAGGACAACAGTCTCGGCTAAAATATTATTATTATTATTATTATTAATTTTATTATTATTATTATTATTATTATTAATGGCAGTGGTGGTTTATCTCTCCAGCACAAAGAACTGGCAAGGCAATTTTTCCCTACTTGGGTTGCTGGATGGGAGAAGGATATGTTGATCAAGAATTAGGTGTCTAAAAATACCCAAAGCATGTGATGAAGGAGGAGAGCAGTGTAGTCTTGGTCCTGGGCTCCTGGAGTCAATGTTGATCCACAAGGATTTCCTTTTAACCAGGTCTGGTAAGGACCAGCTCACAGAGGGACACTCCCACACCCCCCCCCCCGAAAATGAGTGAGAGTCAGAAGATGGGAGTACGTGATTTAGCAGCAAGACACTGTAAGAGACATCTCATCTTTCCAGATGAAGATGACCCCAAAACGTCACAGGAGAAAAGCCAGAAAGCTGACACCTCTCATTGTCAGGTGAATTCTCTGGGTCTCTGGGGACAGCTCCTGACCATGTGAAAGGTAGTGATGGGCTGGGAGAACTTAGCTTTCTCAGGCCACAGGATGGCCCTTGAATTGTGAAATTGGAGGTAAGCTGCTGGGGGAGGACAGAAGGGCAGCACTGTGAGACAGAAGGGAAGCAGAACCATTTCCACAGGTTCAGACCCATTCAGCCTCAACACGATTGCCCAACCCCTCCCTGCAGAGAAAGGATTCAAGGTTGGCTGGAGCCCTCTTCTGGGGGGGGGGTTCTTCTCCCAGGGATAACTCACTGATTTGCCTGACTTCCCTCCACATCTGTTCAGCTCTTGGAATGTGGAGACAAACACGCATCTTCCTACTTACAAGTTCTGATGCTCTCGTTAAAGGAAGGGGACCCTGCGTGCAACAGTTGGTTATCACTGACAAAATACCCAAATCATATAAATTCCAAAGACAGCAATTCTAGAGCTCTGGATGTCAGAAGCTCAGGGCCAATAGCCCTGCTACTTTGGACATATGGCATCATGGTACACTGTGGGAGCACGTGCCAGAGAAGAAATCGGGTTGCAAAGGAAAGCGCTAGGATCTCAATATTCCCACATGTCTGTGCTGTAACCCTCTCTCACTAGGCTCTACCGCCTAAAGGCTCCCGGCCTTTAATATAGGGGCCTTTTGGAGACATTCCGGATCCATGGTGATCCTCAAAGTGAATCACTGGGTGGGGCCACAGACTGACTCACATGCTTCCCCTTGCTCCTAAGATTATATTCTAATGACAGTGTCCGCCGCATCAGTGTCTCTCAAACTAGCAAGTATCAGAACCATCTGGAAGAAATTTTATTTCATTTCATTTTCTTTTCTTTTGTGGGTATGGGGGGATTTGCCTGCTTATATATCTGACTGCTACATGCCTAGAGCCAGAAAGGGGGATCCGATCCCCTGGTACTAGAGTTAGAAACAGTTGTGAGACACCATGCTAGTGCTGAGAATCAAACCTGGGTCCTCTGGAAGAGCACCCAGAACTCTTAACTGCTAAGCCATCTCTCCAGCCCTGTGGAAGGCATCTTGAAGCACATTTTGTAGAACTGCCTTTGGAGCATCTCATTCCACAGGTCTGGGTGGGACTTAACACCGCCAGTCTGCCCTTCCTGTAATACTACCTTCCCTTCCAATCACCTTCTGTCCCCACCCCCTCACCCTGCACTTTGAGACAGGGTTAGGCCAGGTTTCTTGGGTAGCCCTTAGATTTGAGGCCCCCTGCCTTCACAGGGTGTGTGTGTGTGTGTGTGTGTGCGTGTGTGTGTAGATAGCATGTGTGTGCCATGCCCAGCTTCTGATCACAAATCTCTAATTCCCAGTTGGTGCTGCTGCTACCACTGCTGCTGTTGCTGAGCTGTGGCAGTCCTCTTTGAGAGCCACCAAGTTAGAGCCCTACTTTACAAACCTCAATGGGCATGAAAACCACCATGTAGCCTGTTACAACACAGATCCTGACTCGGTGGTTCTGAGATACACCCTGGGGTCTGTACATTTTAGCAATGTTCTGGATAATCACAAATTTACTTTTTTGATCGTCAAGTCTTAAGAAGCAATGTGAGTTTGGGGTGGTAGAGGTACACGCCTTTAATCCCAACACTTGGGAGGCAGAGGCAGGTGGATCTCTGAGTTCCAGAACATCCAGGGCTACACAGAGAAACCTGTTTCCAAAGGCAAACAAAAAGAACAACAACAATAAAACAAAACACTGATCCATAGGATGACCACTTGTAGCTAAAGAGAAACAGCGGAGGACGAGTGGATGGGATTGGGAGGAGGGGAAGGGCAAGGAGAAACTGGGAAGAGGGAAGGGAAGGGAAACTTTGGTTGGGATGTAAAAACAACAAAAAATAATGAACAACAAGAGAAAAAAGCCATGTGAATATGCCCTGACACTTGTGTGAACAGCAATACAGGAAGATGAAGAAACTTTTTAGTTAAACTTTTTAGTGTGGTGCTAGAGTTCAAACCCAAGGTCTTGCTCATGGCAGGCAAAGGCTCTACAGGTAGCTGTAGCCCCAGCCCTGTGATGACTCTTAAGCTGACCACACCTTCTTTATCACTGGAAATAATGGTGGATATTCTGAGAAAGCCAGCACTGTGCCTGTTATTGGATGACCTCACAGTTTGGCTGGTACTGAAAGAAGAGATAGTGAGACCTGGGTACCACAGGATGGCCCAGGGTCAGTCCAAGAATGATACGGCATACCTAAGTATGGGACCCATGCAGAATGTCCTGTACTGGCACCAGCTTAGCAAACGGTTCTAAAATTGGCCTTTCTTCTCTTGGGAAAGTCAGATTCTTTCCCAACAGCTAGGAAGATTGGAGGGAGAGGGAGGGAGACAAATCCTTCCATGGACCATTACCTTCTATGATGGATGACTTTCCCCTTGGGGTTTCACTTCAAGCCAGCGTTCTAGTCTTGGCTGAGACCCAGGCTGTCTGGAGCCTGCAGGGTGTCCAGTAAGGAGGGCACAGGGAACCAGCCCTTCTGCTGCGTTCCCAGCACCAATGCTGGATTTCTAATTATAATCGTCTCTTGCTCCCAGGTTGCACATACACTTCTCAGGGTTCTTCACCCCTTCATCTCCTACATTCACACGTATTTATAGTGTACACAGGATTGCCCCGGCCCGCCCCTGATGAAAGAGAAGAGAACTGCAAAGACCTACTGAGCACTTGGTCATAAGAAAGAGGCCAGGAAATGGCCACTCTGGTATTCTGGTTTCCTACAGAATTCTCTCCTAATGAAATATTTCTAAATAGGAAGGCTCCCGGGGAATGCCTTTCCTAGCTCTCAAAGGAATGTCCCAGGTCACAGGACATAAATACATCTAGCTCTGGCATCTAGACTCCAATGCAGGGTCCAACTCATCAAATCACTACCAGGGATTCACATGGAAACGTCCCCTGCAATCCTTAGACACCCCCCCCCCCAACAAGAGCAAACAGAACCAGAGAGTTGGGACATCTGAAATGAAACCTGAAATTAAGAGCCATGAAGGCTGAGGAACCCACACATCGCCACAGGGAAAACCCTGGGGTTACTGAAAGCAGTATGGTTCTCCTCAGTCATGCAGGGTGGCTGGAGGTGGCACCAGCTGGGAACTATGGAGGTGACTTTTGGTTTTGTATTCAGCCTAAGGCCTCCCCTATTCTGAGGGCTGGTGGTCAAAACAGAACACCTCTGGGATCCTCCAACATCAGGAACTACTTTCTTCTGGCAGAGCCATCACCAGGAAGTTGTGCTTTCTCCAGCTGGGACAGAGACCCACCTGGACCACAGACTGACATCAGGCCAGGAGCTCGTATGGAGAGCCTGCAACAGAGCCCTGAGCATCAGGTAGAACAAAGCATGAGCCTGGTGCGAAGGGGTGGGGCTCACCAAGAACATCCAGAGCAGACTAACTTGTCTCAGGTTCTGAATTGAAGCTGGAGCTTTTCCTTGGTCTCAACAGTTGGAGAAACTCAGGATACTGGGGCAAAAGTTGTTCGTTACTCCTAAAATTCTCCCTACCTTTAACATCTCCTCTAGCTCAGTTTTGTTTGGTTGGGTTTTTTTTTTTTTTTTTTTTTTTGTTTGTTTGTTTCTTTGTTTTTTAAGTTTTGTGTTTTAAGTTTTGGTCAAGTACAGAGTTTTTCAAACATTCAGAAAATGATGTGCATTTTCTCCAGGGTTTAGCAAATGTTTTGTACCTTGACACACCTGGTCTGGGGTTTCTTGTTCAGAGTGAAATTACACCTAGCACAAACATTTGTCTATAAGCCCTTTTCACTTGACTCTTCCTTCCCATAAGGAATCCCCTGACCTGACGTCGGTTCCCAGATCTTTCACACATGGCTTCCACTTTCTGATAAATGCAGGAACCCCTTCACAAAGCTTATCACATGATATCCTGGCACGCCTTCTGTTCTGTACTCTTCGCTCACATCAACCCCCACTTGTGTTGACCTCTGCTTGCCTTGACACTGTTGGGAGATGGTCATGTCATGGGATAGGAAGTGTGCCTGAGGTCTGGACTAAGGACCTGCCTCATTACTTGGATCTTTCTCCCCAGACCTGGCTCAAGCCCTTGGATAGAGAACCAGGGTCACAGCTGCAAAGATTCCTTACAGTCAGCCCACACCTCCGGTTGCTGTTGGCCCAGTGATACATATGAAAGAGTAGCTCACCTTGCAACCTTGCAACCAGCTTAGGAGGGTAGATCTCCTCACGGGCCATCAGAAAGCCACAGACCAAATTATGTGGGGCCCTAGTGCTTCCTTGATGCCCTGAGACAGAAACTAGCACCTACACCACGCAGGAGCTGGGGCTGGTGTGGCTCATGCTGCTATGGGCTTTGCATTCTGCCTTTTTTGTTGCTCTGAAAGGTGGAATTCTGGCACACTGAGCTTCCATCTCCTCTGCCACCCTTTAGCATAGACATAGATCAACCAAATTTAAGGCCCTAGTTTGTAACCTTCACCCAAGACTTCAGCATGTTGAGGCGAAAGCAACCTTAACGCCTCTGCTACACAGAATTTCATTGTTGGGGTCCTGTCCCCACACCCCTCCACACACACATCCTCCACACCTCAAAGCTATAAATGTTCCCAGGCTGGGCATTGCTTACATACTGTGTTTTCTCAACCTGTCTGTACTGAACACTTGCTCTCTGCATCTTTATGAAGCACACAGTTTTGCAAACACAAGAAATGGAGGAATCTGGACATGCAAATATTAGTGGAAATATCCATTCTATGTAAATATTAGTGAAAATATCCACTCTATGTAAATATTAGTGAAAATATCCATCCTATCCTTCCCAGGCGCACCTTCTCCTTCCCAGGGGCACCTTCTCTTTCACCCACTCAGATTCTCCTGAACAGTGTTAAGAGTCACACAGGCCCATGAGTGGGGATGCAGAGATTCCTGGTATGTATGATTTAGGGCTTCTTGGAGAAAGTAGGTTGTTCTGGGACATTTTGATGACACTCTGACACTCCCGAGACTGACAATGAAGTCTACTGTGAATCAGAGGGCGGAGTTAGCTACTAGCTGACCAAATTTAGCCACAGAGGCTTTGCAGGACCAAGGACATAGAGAGACACAGGAAATAGTAGGGATCAGCTCTGAAAGATTCACAGGCTCCGCTTGGATTGAGGAAGGGGAAAGAGAGGAAGTCAAGGGTTCCTTCTCCTCCACTTCTCTGATAAATCAGATTTTTCACCCCGATATCTGACTCCTGAGTTTTATTTAATAATAGAACAATGTAGGTTGACTCCTGTTATAGGCCAACTTAACCCAAGAAGTTTATACCAGTCCCTTCTTAAAGGACATGTGTTTATCACTATGTGGAAGAAAACGTCTGTAGCATTCACTTAGGGCTTTTTCAATCACTCTGTTCTATTAAACACAGGAGAACCATATAGATGTTCCTAGACGCAGATCAAAGCCTGAAGGGTGGCCCAAATGTTGATCCAAATACTAACTTCCATTTGCCTTTGTGGCCTTTCCTTGCTGAGGAGTCTCTTCTGCAGTCACTGTTGGGTTCCACAAACAGCAAGGCTGACTTACTAACCTCCTGTTAGAAGAGACAAAGATGTCCACAGGCAGCTATATGATCAGTCCCATGACAATAATCAACTCAACCAAATCCTCTCCAACTGCTTGGCTCTACAGACCCCTAGTCCTTCACTTCTACTCCTTCCTTAGACAGCTCTGTTGTTCTTATGAGCTCCTAGAATGCAAGATAAAGAGTACGGATCTTGTTCCTTCTTGATGTAATCTTGTCGAATAAATTCCCCTGGTATGCTTGATCACCACGTGTCTCCTGGTTGGTTACTTAGGGCCAGGAGCACAGCCTGTGGCCCCACTGGAACTCCCTGGGCTGGGTCTCTGATCAGGACCCTGACAACCAAAGGCAGTGAAGGATCATGTTGTGTATGCTTGAAGATCCTCCAGATGTTAAGTTCATGAGGAAGTCTTGTCCAATGGTTGAAGAAAGGTGTCATCTACTGCCCCAAAGAAGAGCTTCATGAAGATGGAAGATGAGGGAGATACTTAAACTCTTAGAAATAATGACATTGGTTTATTGTTTTCCTTGCACTCGGGCCAACATGAACCCTTTAGGTTTCCAAAAAGCATAGAATTGAAGTTCACAGTCATCATAATAAATTTCTTTCTCATTTGGTGGAGGAACTGGGGTAGTCCAGGCTAGCCTCAAACTATGTAGCTGAGAATGGCCTTCTCATCCTCCTGGCTCTACCTCACAGATACTAGGATAACAAAGATGTACCACCACATCTTGTATGTAGTGCTGAGGATTGAACCCAGGGTCTCAAGCACTAGTAGATGAACACTCCATGAGTTGATGAACCCAGGGTCTCAAGCGTTAGTAGATGAACACTCTATGAGTTGATGAACCCAGGATCTCAAGCACTAATAGATGAACACTCTATGAGTGTTAGTAGGTAAACAGTCTGCGAGTTCAGCTACATCTTCAGTTCCCTTCACCTCTTCATGCAGAAGCATAGGTGTGGGATGTTAAAAAGCTTATAAGTAGATCTCGGCTAAGCTGGAGCTGCAATCCCAGTCTTCTGACTGAAAGCTAAAGAGACAAGACCATGTCCGTTGTGCTATGCTCCCATTTCTTTCCCACCTAGCCTGCTCAAGGTATTGACAAATACATCCCCTCTAAGAAGTATGTAGCATAAACTCCAAGAGGTAGGTTGTGTCATAATGGAGGTCAGTGTGCTTTCTCAAGGCAGACAGACTGGAATATACAGGCTTTGACAGTAGAGATGGCTGAAGGAGGTTCTGATATGCCTATCTCTTTAACTCATGGAATCACCTTTCAATGTTGTGGACAGAGGTTTCTGTATTGCCCTGTCCCACAGCCATTTAGTCCCAAATAAACACACAGAGGCTTATATTAATTATAAATTGTTTGGCTGATGACTCAGGTTTCTTATTGGCTAGCCGTCTTTTATTTATTATTAACCCATTTTTATTAAATTATGTATTGCCACGAGGCTGTGGCTTACCTGTAGTATTCCAGCATGTTACTCCTACAGTGGATACAAGGCATCTCCCTGGCGGCTCCTCTCTGTGTTCCTCTTCCCAGCAGTCTTAGTCTGGTAGCTCTGCCTATATTTCCTGCCTGGCTACTGCCCAATCAGCATTTATTCACCAACCAATAAGAGAAACATATATTTACAGCATACAGAAGGACATCCCTCATCACAATATTGTACAAGAGGGTGAGAAAGAGGGGTATTCTAGAGAAAACACCAACAAGCTTAGACAAACAATACAGCATTGAGTTGTATTTTTGCAAATAGCGTGAAAGGCCGTTAAAGGAATGGCATGACAATAACCAGTGGTCCTATTATGTTAGAGGGAAGGCTGGTGTTGGGGATACTAAAAGTAAGACATCCTAAACGTGTGTCTCACTATATGGAGTGCCCTCAGCCACCACACCACTGAGGAGTGACCTAAATCTCAGCCCAGCCACACCCCCTCCCTTACAATTTCAGATCCTTCTGCCAGTCCTGTACTCTGATTGTCTTTTGTTCTAATGATTGACCATTGGCCAAAGTCCTGGCAAGCCCTTTACCCCTCAGTAAAACATCCCTTTTCTGAGTGATGTGTCCTCTGGGTATTTTGGGCTCAACTAAACCCTTTGTGCGACATCTGTTGATCTCTTGGACTCTCTCTAAGTAAGAACTATAACTGTGCAAGACTTCTACCTGGATTGAGAGCCTGGAAAAGTGATTGAGTTTGCATTTGAAATGTTTTGTGTCAAGATACATATCCAAAGGGCCTCAAGCATTTTGCATATTGAAGAATTACTGCTTTGGGGGAACCCAGACCTGCCCCCCACCATCTGCATTTGCCTCCTCTGCTCTAGTAACCATCTCATCACTGGGTCATGGGTGATGCCACCTGCCATTACCTCTTTCTGATCCTTTCCCGCCTCTATGGAAGCCAATGCTGAAGCTTATGGGGGGTTCACAATGGACTGAAGAACCGAGTACAGAGTAGGCACCCAGCTCCCCAGGTCACCCTGGCTCATGAGAAAGGAAGCGTGGCTGCAGTGTTCTGGGTTGTTCTTTTGTTTATACTTATTTATCTTTTGAGGCAGTGTAGGCTGGACCAGGCTGGCCCAGAAGTTCCAATCCTCCCCAGTGCTGGGACTACAGGCAGGCATGCACCACTGCAGGCATGCACCACTGCAGGCAGGCATGCACCACTGCAGCCTGCTGCTGGCATTCTTAAATGTGAAGAAGAAATGTGATCATCCTTCCGTGGGAACTGGAGAGTCCTTCTGATGACCTCACGTTCCTCATTCCCAAAATGAAGTCCATAGAAGTATACTCTATGCACTGTGCAAGTGTGAGGGAGGGGGGTAAAGTGACTGCAACTCCCAACCCTGCACTCTGTCCACAGGGACACCAACTGGGAGTGTGAACACTGTGCCAGGCTCTCTGAAGGCAACTCCTCCTGAAGAGGAGTCCCCCTGGCAACTGCTGCCACCTGCTGGACACTAGGCAGCTTTCCTCCTGCCCCTCTGTCCCTGGAGAGGATGGAGGGACATCTTAAGATGGCTCACATCTAGCCCTAAGATGCTCTTGTAGAACTACCAAGGCTTACTATCACTCCTTGAGGAAAGCCAGGGCTGCCCTCTGAAGTTCTGCATTTTGTACATCCACACTCAGGTCAGCCTTTGCCTTATACTCTCTCTCCCTCTTCCCCTCTTTCCTCCTATCCCTGCCCGGCTCCTTCTCCCCTCCCTTCTCTCTCCTTTTCCATCTCCCCTTCACCCTCCCTTTCCTTCCCTCCTTCCTCATTTGCATGTTAAGCCTCACTAAGCATGCCCACCTCTGACAGTAGAAGCCCACAGTACCTGCCTGCTCAGTCATAAGATACATGATGGCTGCAGTCCTTTTCTAAGTGGGTCACTGCTGCCAGAATGCCTCAGTGTCCTGTCGCTGATGCCTCCTCCGGGCAACCACCGCATGTCTCTCTCCAGCCCTTTCTGTCTGCTCCAATGAGCAGCCCGTGGCTACTCAGGACAGGCTGGCATGCAAGAATGTGACTGGAGCAGCCTAGGAGCACGCTGAGATGGCATGAGGCAGAATAATGGTCGGGTTGCTAGAATCAGGGGAAGGAGATAGAGGCTGATCTCCGGACCTGGAGCATTTCTGGACCCAGAGACAACCTCACCTTTAGCTTCATCTCTGGTATTGGTGTAAGACACCGAAACATGGCTCTCATCTGAAAAAGGATAATAAATGACTTATTTTCAGCCAGCTGGAAGAGATATGGTAGGGAGCGTGGACTTGGGTTGTCCTGAGTGCCATGGAAGTGGTTGTGTAAATTTTATAGTTACAGAACAAAAGAAGGACACATGTCAAGACACCAACTACATTGATGGGGACTTCAGGTAGGCAGGTTTCAATAAGCAGGGAACTCCACTGTGGCTTTCAGAGGCTCTTGGATGGCATTCTTAGCCTTTGAGATGATGGGTGTCAGGGGTCTATTAGCACATCCCAAAGGTTCCATCTGAGAGTCAAAATTTTGTTAGTTCAGACATAGACATGAGCAGTGAATTGTTATTAAAGGGGCTCAAAATAATTTTGGCTTTAAACTTGCAATAGCCCAACTCATTATAATCACAAAATTCTAATCAGCCAGTCACCCTGCACTATTTTCAGTGCACCGTGGACTTGGGCTTGGAGGAACTTACACTGTTGTTTGACCTTCTGATGTGTGAAATAAGAGGCTGGAATTGACAAACCTCTAAGTTCTTGCCTGCTCTGTAAAAATAGAAAGCATCCAGCAGCTTGGGCAAGCTGACATCTCCTTACACATCACCTTCACTTTGTGAGATGCAGGGGACATGTCTGGCCTAATATCCAAGAGCAAACCTGGAGTCCTGTCCTTGCCAAGCCTATTGGGTTGGGCATGGTGAAAACCATGTAGGCAACTTCAATTCCATCTTTCCATCAAGTTTATGACTTACAGTATTATTCCTGTTTTACAATCAAAGCGGTTAAATCAGCTGAAGGGGTTAACCTCCTAAGGGGACAATGATTATACTTAAATGCATGTCACTATGACTCCAAAATCCACTGGAGACCAGACTGACAGGTGACCCAGAAGTATCCTGTAGAAAGACCACAAGGCACTGTTAGATGGGAGGGCCTCACACTAAAATGGTGCTGTAATTATACTTCCCATTCCTCTACCCAGTGTGTAATCCTTTCTTTTACACGTGGGGAATGCAGGAAATCCCCCATTGATCAGAGGCTGACTCACCTACAGACTCCTCACCTAGAGGACAAGGCTGGAATGACAGTCACCTGACTTCAAATGGGGCTTCCTCTGCTAAGCACAGAAAAGAAGCAACAGCCAGCCTTTCCTCCCTCGTCTCTCCCTCTGCTTCCCATGGCATCTCCTCACACCCCCTGGACATCCGGGTCAAGGCAAGTCCTCTCTGGAGGTCAGATGGCCCTGCCTAGGTCACTTCCAACTCCGGTCCTCCCATTAGGCCTCTGTGTCTGAGAAGTTGTCTGTGATCAAGACACTTAGCACCCATGTGCTCCTGGCTTCACCTAGAAAGATGCTCTGCCACAATGGACAGAGTCCCCATGGCTCTCCTCTGCTTAGTGCTATTTAAACTCTCAGATGGTGGGGACATGTGTTCTAGTACCTGCACAGTCCAGAGTCCAGCGCTAGTTACCTCGAGATTGCTGTGACCAAACATATGACCATTTAAAGAAGGCTATCTTTTGGCTCACAGTTTCAGAGGGATATGTCTATCATTACCGGGGACAAGGCAGCAGGGGTGTGTGACAATGGCTGGATCAGGAATAGATGACGCTAAACAAGCATTGGAGGTATAACCCTCAAGGCACAGGCTCTGACCCACTTCTGCCAGCTGGGGCCTGTCCCCTTGAGGTGTCACAACCTACCAAAGCAGTGTCACCAGCTGAGGACCAAGCATTCAAACACATAAGCCTATGAGGACACTTCATATTAAAAGCATAACTTGGTAGTTAAAAATTCATAATCATTTTTCTGATGAAGCAAGGAAAGGCATAGGAAGCAGAAGAAGACATAGCTCTAAAATATGTGTGTATCTACTGGGTAGACAAGAGAGTGGTGTGCCGAGCAATAGCTTTAGACTCAACACCTATTAGCCATGCCATACACCCAGGCCATCTTAGGCATTTAGTAAATGGACTATAAAATATGAACCCTTTATCCCTAGTGACTCCCAGGATCTAAATTATAATCGGATCTCTGGCCATTCTAGCTCTAGCATCTGGGATTCAGACTCAGCCCTTGGCCTCTTGCCATAAGTAAATCCTCTTTTACTTGTAGGGAGGAGGATGCTTCTCTTGAGGTGGGTAGCTGGACTTACCCTGAGACCCATCTCCTCTGCCGCACCCCTGTTCCCCTGAGATGACAGCTTCCAAAGCAGAAATGGGTGGCCAGAAAACTCTCCCTGCAGGTCAGGGAAGAGATGGAGAGTGTCACCTTCGCTTTCTCTCCTCACCCCCACCCTGCTGGCTAATGTCAGAACATCACCACCAAGACAGTTACCTCTTGAGAACCACTACCCCACACCTGCCTCCTCAGCTCCCTCCCCAAAGACACGCAGAGTGGATTACAAAGCAAAGAGCACTAGTCAGGATGAGAGAGCTGTTGACAGTTTGTGGAGGCCTCAGACTGAGATCACCTCACTGCATGCCCTGCTCTTCCTGATGGAAGAGCTCTTGAGTCTGGAAGGCAAGAACGTAGACTCACTGAGATAAGCAGATGCTCAAGGAAGCCACAGAAGGAGAACTGGAGCCCAGAACTTCCTCCTCCTAAAGCAGTGGAATGTCCTCATTAGTGATTTACATTTCACCTTTGGAAAACCTCATCAATTCGGATTTGCAAACACATTTTAATCTCATGTCATCTTTGTTTACTGGGAGACTTGCATCTCCATATTTTTTTACAAAGAAAGGTGAAGCAAGATACTGGTTTAACTGACTCCAGCTACACACACACACACACACACACACACACACACACACACACACGTACGCACGCATGCACGCAAGCGCGCACAGGGATGCACACATGCACACCCGTGCATGCATTCACTCAAGTTGCTCACTGCCTTCCAGCCCCATCATGATGTCTTTCCCTGTGGTTTCAGACTGGGATTTCCAAACAGGTTCTATCTTCTCAGCTGCATCCTGTGGGTTTGAATGTCTAATGTCTAGCTTCAGTGAGTGATCTGTTACCCAAAACTCCTATGAAACAATCAGAGACCACAGAAGTGGAACTCCGTCATCCCTGTCCATTGTCACAGAGCTAATACAAGCTTTGACTAGGATGCCCTTCTAGTAAATCATCAGCAACTTCTCTAGATGAAAATCTCTGCCTGATGCCCGAGTCCTTACCAGCCCTCCGCTGCCATCACTGCAATTCTCATCTGCATGAAGGTAGGAACTTCGGTGAGCATTTTGATTAGGAATTGGGTTTTACCTTTTGCAGTGCTGGGTTGGGGTTCTTCCACACCAGGCAAACACTATACCACTGTGATACAGCTATAGCGCAATTAGGTATTTCCCACCAGAACTTTTGAGGAGCATGCTTCCAGAAGGTCCTCAGCCTATTCCATTGCTAGCTTCCCATGGCAGAAGGAGTTCGGAGCCAGGTCCAGGAGATTCCTGTCATTAAGTCCTTGGCTGATTCTTTCTTCAATGTTTCTAGGTCTATAATGTCAATGTGGTTATGTCTAAATTTTATAATGTTTTCAACAGTGATTTAGGTTCCACTCCTGTGAATGACATGTTTTTCCTAGGTAACACAAAACAAACGAAGAGGTGCTTGAGTTGTGAGGCTAAGCCTGCAGCTCACAGAGGACATGAGACTTGCACGTGGGTGCCCACAACACTGGTGTGTGGTTAAAGTATCATGGGTGGCAGGTGAGGGAGACATCTCTCATGACTGGGGAAACTGACTTGGGTAAACACAGGCCAGTCTCAGTAGAGTAAGGCACTTCAGCTGAGAAGGGGTACTCACAGTGCTATAGAGAAAAGCTGAAGAATGCCAACCCCCTCCCCCGCCCCAACCTCCATGGGGTTCCCCTTAATGAGCACTGGTGGCCTGTTGCAGTTAGGCATGCTGCACTTTAGTTTTTACCTCAACAGAAGTGATGGGAAACCATTACTCTAAATATTATTCACCCTAGCTCTATTGTGGTCCCCGTTTATAATGAATAGTGTGCTTTCTGAAGTATAAAATGTGTTACCTTTGTCAAGCTTCACTAGCAACTTCCTGAGCTGGGTGCAGCGCTCAAAAGGGAAACACATAGCACCCCAAGTTCACATACATATCACTGGTGTCACACCCAAGACATCCCTGTTTGTTGCCTGCCAGTTTGGCACTGACAGAAACCAGTCAGAAGAGATCTGGTATGATGCTGCATTATTCCAGTGTATGTTTTCCATCATTTTCTTCTTCAAAGGATCTCCTTTCCTCCAGGAAGTTCTTGACACCTATGTGATTAAAAAAAAAATAAAATAAAAAATTAAAAAAAATTTAAAAAGTACTTCTTTTGAGATACTTAATAACAAAAAAAAAAAAAAAAAAAAAAAAAAAAGTCAGGTGATAACTGTTAATCCCCTGAGGGCTGGGTTCAGCACATTCTAAGTTGCTTGCAGTAAGCCCTGTGTTTGACTTCTGTATTGAAAAGGAAAATTCATTCAATGATAAGAATTGTTCAAAGAGAAACATGGAGGGCTTGGAAGCCATCAAATGGAGCAGAAGAGACCTCATTGTGGTACTATAGACTAGGATGAAGACAGACTATAAATGATGGAAGATGCAGATAAAACAGAGGCTAAAATGTTAAAACATCATGGTTCTGTAGAAAGAATCTGTAGAAAGACCCCTTAGAGGGTCCAGATTGAACCTTGTCCTGTACACAGATTAGCTATGTGGCTTGCACTATTTAGTCTCAGGTTACATATCTGTAAATGGAACTAAGAGTTGTTCAGCAAGGCTCCTATGTGACAGGATAATGTCATCAACACCCATCAGAGGTGGGGTTCATGGTAATCAATCCTTCGTATCACAAATTACCCTGGGTGCCCAGTAGGTGGACTGAGTAAAACAGTCCCAGCTCCCCTGGAGTTCATCAACTGGCAAAGTATGTGACTGTCCTTGAAGTAGTCCTTAATCAAGCAATAAGCAAGGCATTTGAACCAAAAGAGAAAGACCTGAAATTTTCCTTGTGAATTGCCCAACAACCATGCCTGGCCACATCCCCCTTTTAGGTTGATAGGCTACCCATCCTGGCCAATGAACTTGTGAGTGCTTTAGAAAACAGGTCACTCGATGGGGAACTAGACCACAAACCTGGGTGTGTTGGTCTCACTGAGCATGCATCCCATTATTTGATGAAAGGAATGATGAGGATGAATTGTGTGAGTGAGCCAGCTGTCTCAGCAAAAATAGCAACAGGTCTAGTACCACAAAGTGGAAACATCTGGTTCTGGAGACACAGCTGAAGGAAATGTGATGCCAACACACATGAACAAACTCCAAATAGGAGAGCTGGGACTGGTCCTAGATTCTGGTTCTAGGTTAGCCTAATTGTTCTATATTCCTGTGTTCTCTTAGGTCCCTCTCTTTGGACCTATTCCCTGTCTTCAAAGATTCAAGACCCTGAGTCCTTGACAAATTTTGTCAACCTAAGAGTCAATAAATGAAAGTGGATTTTCATGATTCTGAGAACACTTTCAATAGGCCACATGTGTGTCTAGTAAATAAAAAAACATACTTCAGCCTCAGTAAAAGTTCAGAAGGCAGATCCACTAACCACTGGCTACTACCAGATTTGTGCCTCTGTGTTCTGATAATCTCAATTCTCAGTTACTGGTTGGAAGCAGGGATTCCTGTTGTCAGATGCTTCTGGCCTTCTACCTTCTGGGAAAGATCATTCTTTCTGGGTCATTCGTGGGATGCAGGAGTCATGTGACTAGTCCTGGCCACTGAGTTGGAAGCAAAAACGGTGTGTAACATTTCTAAGCAAGCATATGTAATTACCAAGGCAAGGCTCTTCAGAGCCCTCTCCCTTTAACATGGTGACTCATAACATACAAGACCGTGGCTATGTCCCAGCTTGGTTTCTGGTGCTGTCACAAATACCATGACCAAAAGCAACCTGGGGGATGAAAGGGTTTATTTGGCTTGCAGGTTGCAGTCCATTATTGAGGGAAGCCAGAGCAGTAAGTAACTCAAGGTAGAACCCATAGCTTGCTTGCTGTAAGCATGCTGGCTTGTTCTCCATGGTTAACTCAGACTTCCTTATTATGCAACCCAAGACTTTCTGCTCCAGGATGGTATCATCCTCAGTGGGCTGGACCCTCTTATGTCAACCACTAATCAAAAACATGCCAAACAAACATACTTATAGGCTAATCTGATTGAGGCAATTTCTCAGTTGATATTCCTCTTCCCAGAGGACTCTGGTCCATGTCAACTTATCAAGAACTAACCATCAGAGATGACTTTGTCACTGTTGGTTCCCAAAGTGACTGTCATGAACTAAGCAGTCGTCTACTATTTTCTGAGGTACATATGAAGTGAGTAAGAACTTGGATTCTTCTGTTACTGCAGCATCAACTAACCTAGCCTTACTGATTCATTGCTTCATGTTAGCGTTTTTCTGATGCATTAGCTTTACGGAAGGTAAATAGAAACTATAGACTGAGATTCTTCTTAGCTTATTAGCTGTGCTTTGCCAGTAATGCATCAGCTCTGCAAGGAGCACCATTCACATCGTGCTCATAAGAGTGCTTTTAGTCAGAATCATGATGTGAAAGCTTGGGATGTGTAACAGAATAGAAGAGATACATTAGTTACAATTAGGGTGGGTATGCATGTGTGTGTGTGTGTGTGTGTGTAGATGTGTGTGAGTTATATATATGTGTGTGTGTGATGTATGTATATGCATGTGTAATGTTGATATATATATATATATACACGCACACACACATTTATATGTGTGTGTGTGCATGTGTGTGTGTGATGCATGTGTATGCATGTGTAATGTGATATATATACATATATACACACACATGCACACACATTTATATATATGTGTGTGTGTGTGTGTGTGTACACATTCATGTGTGAGAATGAGAGTATGCCCACTACATGGTTCACACATTGAGATCAGAGAATGATCTCAAACGCCAATCCTTGCTTTCCATACTGTTTGAGACAGTCTCTTTCTTGTTCTCCACAGCCTACACCAGGCTGCCTGATGCTCACTCAAGTTTCTGGACATTGTTTCTTCCTCTAGGTCTGTGGTTGGACTGTGATTTTCTTCCTTGCAGAACTGTAGTGAACAAAATTCGTTTATTTTCTGAGTCACAAATTCCTGGGAACTCAGATGAGTTGGGATGGAAGAGCCAAGAAACCTCTTGAGAAGAAATAGCCCAGAGACCTCCTTCAGAAGAGTTAGAGGCCTCCTTTAGTGGCCTCCAACATGGTTTTTCAGAGATGACAGAGGTATCCTTTCCCTCTCTAATTCACATGCTCCACCCCATGATAAAACGCTTCAGACATAAGCCAGGTGATACATGCCTGTAATCTCAGAATTTGAGGAGCTTAGGCAGGAGGGTTGTCAGGAGTTTGGGGACAACCTAGGCAGCACAGTGAGACCCTTTCTCACACACAAATTACACAAAATAACAGTAGAAACGTACAGTGCAGCCCCTGAGTTTGTGACACTCCCCTACAAGTCTATTCATGCCCGTCTATAAGGCAGTGTCAGGGACTCTAGGTTTGTTCCCACTTTGTCACTGAAGTTGTACCAAATACATAGATCTTTCCAAATAGGCTAGTGGGATCCCATCTCCATACAATCTTTCACCTCCCCTGTCTGCTCTAAGTATAACAGTAAACCAAAGGTACTGGCTGTATTGAGTTCTGTGATTGACACACATTACTGGAAGATCAGATGTGGTTGGCTTTTTTTTTTTTAAAAGAACATTCTCTGATCACAGAGGATCTGACTGTTCTCATTTTGGGAAGAATGAGCCTTCAGTGTGTCCTCCAGGGCTCAGGCCTTTCCATCCTCCCAAGTCATCTCCTTAGGGATAGAGAAAAGCAGTTGCCCAAAGAGCTGCATAATGCATTCCCCTGCCTCTATTCTCCTTCTACCCAAGGCTCCTGCAGTTAGACTTAGGCCAAGGAGCTCCCAACAGGAGTGGCTACAGAAGGACTTATGGAACAAGACCGCATGGAACAGGATCTTGTAGTGTGAGACCCATATCTCTGACCTCATTGGTCAGGTCATGTCCTAATACACATTTTCATGGTACAGTGGATCCTTCAGTGCCTGCCTTTGCATCAGGTCAATTCACAAAGCTCTATAGAGCCATGTGATCTATGTCTTCCCCCCCATATTAGACTGGGCTATATAAAGTCAGAAACCATGTGGTCTTTCCCAGCAGAGAGCAGGCACTCAATAAATATTTATTGAACAGATGAACTCATCTTCATTGTGACATGGCAAGAGAGAAGGAGCTTAGGCTGTGGATTAGCTCGGTGCCAGCTCCGGGGGTGGATTGCCTGGAATTAAACCCTAGCTCTGCAGCTTCCTTCCTATGGAGCCTTAAGCAAATATATCTCTCTTGCGTTCTTTTCTGGTTCTAAATTATTATTACAGTAGTGCCTCACATGGGTGTCCTGGGGAGTAAACAGAATAGTACATGTAACACTTAAAGTAATCTCTGACTAATAAAAGTGATTAGTGAAAATTTTCTAACCACAGTTGCTTGTAGACTAGACAGGCAAGAAACAACTAAAAGAGGAGGGATTGATTTTGGCTTACAGTTTGGAGGATTCAGACCATCATCATGTTAGGGAAAGTATGGTGATGGGAGTGGCTCTTGGTGTGGTGGCAGGAGCATGTGTTTGCTTGCTCACATATGGGCAGACCAGAAAGCAAAGAATGAATGCCAGGGCTCAATGCTCAATGCTCAGCAAAGTGTCCCCAACTCCTTCACCATTTTGGAGCTGAGATTCCAATACATGAGGTGATACCTTTCACCTTCAGGGTAGGTCTTACTTCTTCTGTTAGTCTTGTCTGTAAACGTTTCATAGACATAACAAAAGATGGGTTTAACTAATGCTGGAGGTATTCATAGTCCAGTTAGGCTGAAGAGCCAATGCAGGTTAAGTACCACTGTGAGTAACTGAAGCAACAGCTTTGATTTTGTCCTCCCGGGATATAAGAAGAGAAGTTCGATGCCTTACACTTACCCATGGAGGCAGTTTTGAAGGTTGAGATTTAAAAAATAATATTCATCAAGTAGCATTGTCAAAAAAAAAAAAAAACAAAAAAAAACTAGTGACTATATCTAGGGCCAGAATTAGAGACAGGACAGTACACTAGGATTATTGAAGGAATCTGGGTGAAAGGCCTGGGGATCTTTGGCTATAACAAATCAAAGAATATAGAATTAGAAAAAAAATCCAATAGGTATTTGTTGTGTGGTCTATTCCTCTGAATTACAACATTCCCTCTACATTAAAACATATGTTTCAAGAGGGAAAGGGATCTTCAGGATCCTAACTCAGGTGATAAACAGGAGGTAAACAACAGGTCACATGTAAGGAAGAAGAGAAGCTTGGGAATTCTTGAGGGCCCCAACAACACCATGAAAGAGAATGGCTGGGGTGCAGACTCTGACCAAACTAATACAGAAAAAACAGAATGTTGGGGCTGTGAAACTGCCTTCAGGCTGAATGGAGAGCTTCAGGGTTGCTGGTTCAAGATATTGTCACCCATGTTGTGGTGAGCTTCTGGGAGATGCAGCTGCTTTTTGAGTCATCTCTGATCCTTGCAAGTAACCACTCATCCAGACTCCTGTTAGTGATCCCAATAAAACCCTTAGTGGTTTACCAAATTGGACATTTGTGCAATGGTTATTTTGGTCTGTCTTTGGGTTTCCTTTCTGGGATTAGTTGACTTATAAGTATGTTGCATCTCTTCAGAAAAAAAGTCTGTTACATAAGAGTAGCCTATTTAGGTTTGAGGGGGAAAGACCTGTTGTATACAGGTCTAAAATAAATGTGATTCCGCTCAGACACTTTCCTTTCCAAGGAAAGTGTAGTAGTTAGAAGGTGTGTGTGTGTGTGTGTGTGTGTGTGTGAGAGAGAGAGAGAGAGAGAGAGAGAGAGAGAGAGAGAGACCTGGAATCACCTGGTAAGCCAGCCTCTGGGTGTGCCTGTGAGGGATTATGTAGACTAGGGTGACTGAGGTGAGAAGATGACCCACTCTATCTGTGGGTTGAATAAAAAGGAGAAGGTGAGTTGCACATAATATTCATCACTCTGCTTCCTAATTGCAAATGCAATATGACCACCTACCTCAAGCTCCTGCCTTCAGGATTTCTTGTCATGAAAGACTATACCTTTGAACTGTGAGCCAAAATAAACCCTAACTCTCTTAAGTTGTTTTTATCACAGTATTTCAACATAACAATAGAAAAGTAACTAGTATGGGGTAGTGTGAACTTTGGAACAAGAATATATAGGCTTATGGTCTATGATTTGATTTTATAGCAAAGGACTTTGAAGGAATGTCTCTTCAAATGTGTGGATGTTACTCTAATAGAACTAGTGCTTAGCAAAGAGGATGACCAGATGGCTCTTTCTCAAATGTCATTCTTCCTCCTCTGTTCTTTCAAAACGCACCAGAGAACCTCAGTCACAGAGATGATTTTTCTTATACAGCTTAAACATATAAAAAATCACTTCCTGTTGACAGTAACATAAATCCAACAAGAAATGCAAGTTCCCTGGTGTAGGAAGACAAGAAGCTCTGAGAGATGCTCTAGAAACTCAGATTCTCTCAGGAGCACTCAGGTGATTCTTAGATGAGAACTTGAGAACACTTGGCTCTGAGGCAACTTCCTACTCAGTATCTGATTCAGTAGCTGTCTGATGGTAGGAACTCCCGAGTTCTGTTTGCAGAGGAAATGGGTACAGTTTCTCTCAGGTGTGGAAAGAATGGGAATCTCTGATCAGTCAGCACCATCACTTTCCTTGGTTCCAATATCCATACATCACATTCACAGTTGCATAGGGATGTCACCCAGGTTAGGGGTGCTCATAGCAATCCCAAGTATACTCTTTTAATGAATTCTGGAAAGGAGTGGAGCCTGAATGAGATGAGGAAATAGGTCATTGGAGGAAATAGGTCATTAGGGATGTGTCTTTAAAGGGATATTTTGTTACTGCCCCCGACTCTCTCTCCTTTTCTTTCCTGGACTCCATAAACTGAGCAGCCTTCCTCAGGTGAGTATATCTCTGTGTTGTACTGTGTTATGCAGGCCTCAAAACCTAGACCGAGCAATCATGGACTGAAACCTCTGAAAGTATGAGCTAAGGATGAACTAAACCCCTCCTGTGAATGGCTTACCATTAATCATTTTATCACAGTAATAGAAAGTTGACATTCATCTCAAACAGCAAACAACATCTTCCCATCTTTCCCAAATAGGGAGGGGGAAATAAATGATAGTCTGGAATGTCTGAAAAGTTGCTTCTATAACTACGAGGAGCATTTTAAAATATGGTGGCAGCATGTGATCAGACTTTTTTCAGCTGAGGAAAATATGCTTGCTCTAACCTGCTGTGGCTAGCAAGCCCAGTGACCCTGGTTCAAGGTGGTGAGCCTTGGTCTCCAGGAGACCTGACACAGGCCTGGTGGGATCTGGTCAGAGTATCTAACAAAAGCTATGCTGGGGACACCAGCAGCTGTGGTAAGCTGTGGAGAAACGATGGGAAATGGTACCTGGATACAGCAGCTACAACCTCCTCTGCCTGCCCCTCGCAGGAACTTTGTCCATGGCTTCTGCCTCAGGATATGCACAGGCCACTTCATCAGTTTTCTCATCAACTCGATCTCCTGCCTCCAAGGCCAGCTCTCACAGGACACTGGCAGAAGGATGTATACAATTTACAGGCACCGGTGTGTGAGTTCCAATGCAGTCCAATCAGTGTAGAGCTGTGGGGGCCTGGCGCGCACACCACAGCCTTTGACTTTCATTAGTTCTACACCACTGTAGCATTTCCCTTACTGCCTGAGGGCGACATAAATGAAAGATCTGCAGCTATACATGACGCACAAAGGATGCTCAGCAAGTGATGCCCACAAGAGCAATAAATCCCAGAACCTTTGTGGAACACTAGGATGTCAAAATGATCTTGGAGTTTTCACTGGATTGCCTCCCACACCTGCCACAGCACTTAGCTCTTGCTGGTTTCTTAGTGGTGTGAAGGAGATAGTTTCCAAGATCTCCAGATATTTGTGCTGCAAGTACTCTGTTTTTTGTTTTCTTTTTTTCTTTAGGGAAATCAACAAAGATGCTGGTAGCTGCGGCCACCTCTGCACTCACCTGACCAGCCACTTTCCTCGAGCTGAAGAGCATATCTTGTCAGCTTTTATAAAGTGTCAACATGTGCTCTCCAAGGGGAAGTCCTTAAGAATGACAGCCTTGGTTTCTCAGCTGAAACTCTGTTAAGCTGCCTGGGAGCCCAGACAGATTGCTAAGGGACCCTTCTAGTTATCAAAACATACCCTGACTTTCCTTGACTGGAGGTGTCAGCCAATGTCTCTCCTTGAGCAAGTGAGCTCCTGGGAGCTCCATGTTGATGCATTGTAAGTAAATGGCACAGAGGCCCAAGGTGGCTGCTGCTCCAAGTCGCTTCTGTCTCAAAGCCATAAACTACTGTGAAGTCCCCAGCTCCCTCCTACAGATCATGGTCTGTATTTTAAAATTTGGAACAGTCAGAATCGATATGAATCTGCTTGTCTTCCATATCCCATTTAATAAATCCTCACAGAGGAGTGGTGCATGGCTGGAGAGATGGCTCAGCAGTTAAGAGCCATGGTTGCTGTCCCAAAAGACCTGGGTTTGATTCCCAGCACTCATAACCATCTGTTCCAGGGGCTCTATTTTTTTTTTTTTTTTTTTTTTTTTTTTTTTGAGAAGAGAGCTGTGAAAAATCTATCCTCTGGAGATGGCATAGTGGACATATTCAAGAACTCACAGCAGCCATGGTTACCAGTACAAAACCAGTACACGATGGAGGCTGTGGAGGCTGTGAGCATTCCAGCATGGATAGGGGTGGGCTCATACCTCACCCCTGACTAAAGAGCTTTGGACAGTCAAAGGCTGCAGGGGAAGGCAAGTCATTTTATTCAGTGTATAGCCACACATGGTGTGTGTGTGTGTGTGTGTGTGTGTGTGTGTGTGTGTGTATAAAATTGTCAAATAATAAATTCTAAAAATAAATTTAAATGTCAACCTGAGAGCCCAATGCCCGCTTTAAAAAAAAAAAAAGTAACATATTTCTGAAATAACTTGGACATTTGACATTTCCACAAAAAATAAAGGCAGTGAGTGAAACAGAACTTTGGGGATCTTCTTAGTTATGCTGACTAGCACAGCCTTACTTTGAATTTTACATTCTTTCACTGCTTAATATGTCACGAAGTCTTAAGCTGAGAGCTGGATTGTGGGTTTAGGGATGTAATAAAGCCACAGAAAGATCCCCAAGGTTTTGTTTATACTGAAATCCCAGCATCCAGAACAGCAGCTGACATAGGAGAACAGAAATCTGGGGGGCAGCCTGGGCTGGCTGATCTGGGCTCCCCAGGAACTGCTACTGCTTTTATTGTCATAAATTAATCAAGTGACTCGGGGTTCCAAAAATACAGCCAATAACAATGGAAGGAGAAAATGGCACCACCATATTACTTCTAACTCTTCTTGAGTGGCCATTATAACACATATGCCTAGGCTGTCCTCGGCAAACCAGACTTGGTCACTCTATCCGTCATTAGGGTGCTGACTTTCTAGCTTGTCACCTCTGTCTTTCAGATTTCTCTTTTTTGTTCTTGTCCCATAGTTCCCACTTGGTCTCTATAGTACTACCCAGAGTCCTTGTTTCTAGAGCCATCTTTAAGACTCTAGAAATGTCAGTTCACTAGACATGTTACATCCACCTGGACTGATCCTTGGTACAAGGGCAGAGAAGAGGGAAATGACCAGCGAAAGAATGCCATTCTTCCACAGCTGCCTGGATGCCAGGTATCACTTGTTCAGGACAAGGGTCATCCAAGAGCCGGAAGTTGCATTCTGAGTCCAAAGAAGTAGATGCTATTAGAAGGAGAAGGAGAAGGAGAAGGAAAAGGAGAAGAAGAAGAAGAAGAAGAAGAAGAAGAAGAAGAAGAAGAAGAAGAAGAAGAAGAAGAAGAAGCAGCAGCTTGGGTACGTATCTGCTACTAAAGCCATTTGAGCTTGGGTGAATGAGATGCAAGCAAGCCACCAGCCACCCACAGGTGGGTAGAACACATTTGTGAAAGAAACATAAAACAAGGAAAACGGCTTTGGACCAGAGAGACTGAGGGCAGCTTCATGGGGAAGATTGATTCAGCATCACATCTGGATGGGTTTCAAAGTCAGACTCAGGCACTGACTAAAGTGATAGTTTGGGAGCCCTGGACTGATGTGATGGCAGGACCTGTCCCCAGAGAGAGTAATCAGAAAATCACAGGCAGGGCAGCCTGAACAGGTGAAAGAGAAGCAGGAAGACCAGGAGGGGCTGACTCCATCCCAGAAGATGTGGACAACAGAGGTGACATTGCTACAGTCACAGGAACAGTGAATAGTAACTGCATGACCAAGGAGTGGGGTAGAGGAAGCGATGTGTCAGCAAACGTCAGCTGCCAGAGCAGACACTCATCGGGGATTACAGCTGGGTGTGGTGACCCCTGAGTGCCTCAGTCACCCAGGCCATGTCCACTTTAAAAATGAAAGTAGCCTCACTGGACTCTCCTGTCCGTGCCAGGGGGTTCTGAGGGGCCATCCAGGCAGGAGTGATTTCTGTTGTTGCAGTAGACTACCAGGGTGACTGGTGTTAAGAGCAGAGCTGTGAATCCTAAACCAAGACACTGCATGAAAGGGCAGTGACTGACATACCGCAGTGGCCTCCTTTAGACTGTTCCTGGGATTCCTCTTGGAGCTCTCTAGGCTGTCTCCAGTGGCCTAGGCCCAACTCCACCTGACCCTTGACACTCCGTTTGGTAGTCCCTACGAAGGACTTGATCACTCATTGTCTTGCTTTTGTTTTACAGTGGTCAATGGCCCTTTTCCCTGTGAGTCCAGAAGCCTTAGGAAGAAGGGATGATGAGCCAACATTTGTTCCCTGTGTCCCATACCACATTGGAAGAGAGTAGGCCCATAATGGAGGAAAAAGGAGATTTCACCTTCACCCAGGACCAAACTCAACTGCAAACAAACCTGCCATTTCCGGAGGGTACCTTGAACAATGCGTCCCTTCCCCCAAAGAAATTCTGCTCCATCCACCCCAAACCAGCTAGCATTGCATCATGTAGAATAATGCAATATAAACTCTGCGGAGAACTCCCCCAGGGGCCAGCAGTTTGAACTGTTTGAACCCCCCTCCAGGGAGCAGCTCCAGCTGGGCCAACCAAGAAGCTGGGGATTTTTAAAGAGAGTCAAAGATACTTCTCTTTACCTGGCATCAAACCCGCAGCAGCAGGAAAAGGAACCCTGTAAACGGTGAAAACCAAGGGGGAAGGGAAGGGGGTGGGGGAAGGAGGTGCAGCGCTCCACCCCTCAAAGCACAGCGCCCAGCTCTGCTCTGCGCACACCTTACCAATGCAGGAGGCAGGTTTCCTGCTGTGGCGGCCAGGAAGAAACATCTGGATAAGCAAACCTGGCTGAAGCCACTTGATTTCAGCTCTTCAAGAGGAAGGATGTGGAAAAGCCAGGGTACCGGGGGGGGGGGGGGGGGGGGGGACAGGAGAAGCACCTCAACAGGGTCAGACCAGAAGTAGTCTGGATCTCTGGTGGCTTTCCTGGTGACTGGACGCAAAGCGAACCACAGCGGTGGGCTGGGTGGCTGCAGCAATTTCCTGAATCAGTGCAACAGTGCAACACCCCTGCCCCCTGCCCAGACAACGCGAGGGCACTGAGCCACCATTTAGCCCTGTGAGTGCCTTGTTAGTGGCCCAGAACAGGTCCCCTGCTGTGGCTGTCTAGAGTAGGAGGCTGAACAAAGGACTGGGAAGTCAATCTTCTCTTCTGTAGACCCGAGCCAGGGTACCCCCAGTAACCACACACACACACACACACACACACACACACACACACACACACACAGGCACAACAGTCAGCCTTGTGTTATCACTTGCTCCACTCTGTCCCTAAGCACGTGTGGAACACTGCACCCCTTCCCTGGACACTTATAAAGGGGCCAAACTTCATCAAACACCTGGATTCGCCTAAATCCTGAGGGCAGCTCCGCCTGCCTCACTTAATCCTGCCTATCTGTGTTGTATCTGTTTTGTTTTGCTGGGAAGATGGGGCCTTTAGGGATTACCTCCTAGATCCAATTCCCAGGCCAGTGCCAAATCTCAAACATTAGCTTTCAAAGCACCGAGCTGTCAGAGGTGCCACTGTGGTGCAGGGCTCTGGCGGGTCCCCTGCTCAGGCACACTGCAAATTGAAAACCGACAGACCTCTTGCTCCTCCCCCTTATGCTTTAGCGTGCCCTGAAAACCGATAGAGGCAGGCTTCCTGGTCCTTCTGTCTCCCCTCAGATCTGCCACTGCTAGAAAAGTTCTTGACTAGAAATGAACTGGGTTTTCAGACAGTGGTTTTTTTATATCCCGTCTCATTTAAATCCATACCTCTTAGATTTGGATTTAGTGAATATTAAAATACTAATAGAGAGGCCCAGTCACAGCCTTGGAATTAGCCACTAAACCCAGTGCCATCTTGAAGTAGGGATGGCTGGACCAACGGCCTTCCCCGGTGAGGGTGTAAAACAGCCAGCCTGCATTGGACAGAAAAAGGGGACCCAGGACAGCTCAGGGACCCAGAAAGAAGTTGCAGCTGGAATAAAACCTGCTGCTGAGGGGTTGCCTCAAACCATCCAGTTGAAAGAGGAACAAAGATATTCATTCTGAGTTTAAGGATTATGGGGGCGAGCCCACAGTTTGTCCTTTAGCTGAAACAAGGAAACCTTTCCACATTCCCCGCCATGAAGGCATGGCTCACAACTTTGCCAGACCAAGCTCCAGAGCAGTGAAAAACAGGCAGTGGCTTTCCCCTGTGACCTTCACCCAACTATACGCCTCTGAATAGACAGACACATAAGTGAGCATCAGGCTTGCTTTCCAGAGTGACTGAGAACAAGAACAAGGAAGAGTTAGGACTCACGGTGAAGGAGACAACCTTGAGAAGCTCAGAGCTGGCACCACAACAGGACAGTTGCAGGGCGGGGCTCACTGCCCCTTTTCTTTGATCCCATTTCTACAGTCTGTGCTGACTGTGATATGTAATATATCCACATCACACACAGCGAGCCATCCATCATCCTTCAGAGCTCAGAGGGACCCACCAAAAAGACGATGCCAAGCCTCCTAGGTTTTCTAGCCCTGTCAAGCGTTTGCACTGACTCTAAAACCAGACAGCAAATGGCAGACTTCACTCTTCAGCATGTCAAAACACACAGCAGCAGTAGAGAAACTGACACTTGCCCCAGTGAATTCCCATTTTATTTCCTGGTATCAAAATGAAAAGAGTGAATTCTCAAACGCCTCCTTTCAACATCATTAAAATGCTTCTGTGAAGAAAGTCACAAGAAATGTTTAAGGGGGGACAAAAAATAACAATAACAGATGTGTTGCTCTTCTAGAATATTCTCTGCCCTAAACACAAAGCACAGGAACCAGGACATCTTTTTCAGGGTCTCTGGCCCCAAGTATCCTAGGAAAAGATGACCCCAACTCTTTTATAATTCAAAGTATATCTTGAGAACACGCCCAAATATTCTTCATGTGCACCACTGTACAAAAATGCACTCATCAGCCATAAAAATAATGTTTGCCTCATACTCAAATATAATCGCATGTAAAGTAAATTTGGAACACAGGGATAGGGAGGGCTATGGAATCTCTTGGGATCGGAGCTATTTAAAGTCATTTTTGTTTGAGTTATCCCTCTGCTGGGTATAGAAAACTGGCTACGAATACATCCATCTCACAGTACCCACCATTTCAACAGCTCCTGCGTCATGGAATGTGATACTTCTTAAAAATAGGTGACCCTTGGTGTTCTGCAAAGAGGAGGGGGAAACGGGGACGTGGGGCAAGGTAGTGGGGAGGGTGGATAGGAGAAAGGCGGGAGGGCATCCAGACATCAGTGACCAGGTGGGCTTACAATACTCTGTGGTATAAAACAGATTCCCCGGGCTCAAGAGGACCACCAGTCTTCCTGGGTCTCTTTTCACAAATCTGTTTCCCGGCTAGTGTCCAGACAGAGGGCATATAGCGACCTTCGCAAGTCCACGTTGCTCTTGGCCTTCAGCTGACACTTTTCTAGGGGGCAGCTACCCCTTCTGATACTGTCAGAGTTCTCCAGGGAACCCCCAGTCTTGCAGAAGGAGGCCTTGCTGCAGCTAACCTTCCTCTGACCCCCTGCGTCCAGCCCAGATTCCCGCCTGTGGTTGCCTTGCTCCTCCTTCAGGGCAGCCTGCTCCTCATGGTCTGTCTCCCGATGATAGAAGTAATTAAAATTGGAGACAATGACAGGCACAGGCAGGGCGATGGTGAGGACCCCAGCGATAGCGCACAGTGAGCCCACAATCTTGCCTCCCACAGTGATGGGCCTCATGTCTCCATAGCCTACGGTGGTCATGGTGACTACTGCCCACCAGAAGGCATCCGGGATACTGGAGAAGTGAGACCCCTGGTTGTCCGCCTCTGCGAAGTAGACAGCGCTGGAGAAGAGGATGACTCCAATGAAGAGGAAAAAGATGAGCAGCCCCAGCTCCCGCATGGATGCCTGCAAGGTCTTACCCAGGATCTGCAGCCCCTTGGAATGGCGGGAGAGCTTGAAGATGCGAAACACCCGGACCAGGCGGATCACCCTGAGGATGGCTAGCGACATGGCCTGCTGCCCGTTCTGACTACCGCCCCCTGGCTGTTGCTCTGCCAGCTCGGTGCCCAGGGTGATAAAGTAAGGAAAGATGGCCACAATATCAATGATGTTCATGATATTCCGAGAGAACTCTGCCTTGCTAGGGCAGGCAAAGAAGCGCACAAGCAACTCAAAAGTGAACCAGATCACGCATGTAGTCTCAACGATAAAGAATGGGTCAGCCAGGGTCCTAGGCAGGAGTGGCGCCACTGTGGGGCCAGAGGAAGGGGCGCCGGCTCCGCTGCCATTGGTCCCTGGGGCTGGGACTGGAGGCTGGGGCGGCACTGGAGGGTGGCGGAGCAGCTCCCGTTCATCCCTGAACTCAGGCAGAGTTTCCAAGCAGAAGGTGATGATAGAGATAAGAATGACTAAAACTGACACGATGGCAATGGCTCTTGCGGACCCTGAGCTTTCTGGGTATTCGAAGATTAGCCACACCTGGCGCTGGAATTCGTTGCGGGGAAGGGGCTTCTCCTCTTCCTTGATGAAGCCCTCATCCTCCCGGAAGCGCTCCATGGCCTCGTCCCCCAGCTGGTAGAAACGGATCTCGTCTGCAAACACATCCAGGGAGACATTGACCGGCCTGCGGAGGCGACCCCCTGACTGGTAGTAGTAGAGGATGCCATCGAAGCTGGGCCGGTTGCGATCGAAGAAGTACTCATTTCTCAGGGGGTCGAAGTAGCGCAGGCGCTTGGCTGGGTCCCCCAGGAGGGTGTTGGGAAACTGTGCCAAGGTGCCCAACTGTGTCTCGAAGCGCAGCCCGGAGATGTTTATAAGGACTCGCTGATGATGCAGCGACCCTGCGCCCTGTGGAGTCTGATCCTCCTCCACTGTGCCCAGGCCAGGGTCGCCTTCTTCCTCCTCATCCTCAGGAGATGGTCCTCTAGGCTGCCGTAGCTCCAGAGGCAGAGGGGGCAAAGGCAGCCCCTCCTGTTCCTCATCACCTTCCGTGGCACGCCCCCTCGATGAGGATTCTTTGGACTGATTACTGAGCCCAACCGTCGGAGGGCACCCACACTCTCCCCTGGGGGTCTGCACACAGCTTGCCCCTGCCTCCCCTCCTCCTCTGAGGGTCATGGCACTGCCGTTCTCCAGAGGCACCAGGGAGATCTCCATAGCCCAGGGGCAGAGGGCATGCTGTGCCCCTGACAACCCGATTCCCACACCCCCAACTCACTCACGCACTTGCTTCGGGCTTCTCTCCAGCGCAGGGCCCAGCTGGCTCTAGACTGGCTGGGGTAGCTGGCCCGATCCCCTTGTCTGGTCCTGACGTCAAGAAGCCTCTGCCCCTACTCCCAGCCTCTCTCTCTCTCTCAGTGTTCTGGCAGCTGGTTACCAGGCAGCAGAAAAGCCTCCTTGCAGCAGATGCAAACTCGGCAGCCCCTCTCTGGCTGAGCTCCCCGGCCTCCGCCCTTTGTGGCTCCCTCCTCTCCTCCTCCCCCTCCCTTTTCTCCTCTGGGGCCAGAGTCAGAGAGTGTCTCTCTGGAGGGTTAAGCTGGGGCACAGCCACAAAAAAATGGACAGGGAGGGGAGGAGGGAAAGAGCGGGAGGAGCGAGGAACAGGTTGTTCCAGGAGTGCTGAAACTCCCAGGGCAACAGGATGAGAATAGCTTCAGGATCTCAGATCACCTGGGAACGCACTGAAAGCCAGAGGGACACCAGAGGATGGGAACTGCTTTAGATGGAAGGAAAAGGCTTTTAGCTGAGTGCAAATATGAGGCTGGAGAATAGAGTCCTTTGCATGTTGTTTTTATTATTTATTTATTTATTTACAGTAGTGGTTCTCAAACCTTCCTAATGCTGTGACCCTTTAATATGGTTCCTCATGTTACAGTGACTCCCCCCTCACATACACACCATAAAATTACTTTGTTGCTACTTTACAGCTGTAATTTTGCCGATGTTATTAACTGTTACATCTTTTTTTTTTTTTTTTTTTTTTTTTTTTTTTTTTTTTGGAAATAGAGGGTTGTCGAGGGGTTGCGACCCACAGGTTGAGAGCATTACTTCGGAGCATTAATAGCCTCCTTTGGAAAGAGTTAGGGTGGCTACATAGGGGCATGAGAGAGGGAGGAGGAGGGAGAAGAGTGCTCTTTGAATCTTTCTGCAAACCCCTTGAAAGGTAGGAGGCTGAGACCTCCTAGCATCCCTTGAACCCGGTCTCTAACCCAGACATTGGTGATCTGAGCTGCCAGTACAGACTCGGGGGCAGCCCCATCGAGAGAGAGTGTCTGGTCTTGTGACCCTGCATCCTACACTCCAACCTCGCCATCAAATCCTCAATCGTAAAAACCACAATGAGAAAAGAGGGTTATAAATCCTGGTGGGGAAAGACTGTGCAGGAGGAACCTCTGTGCTAGTAGCTGTGTAGAGAGCAGTGTGAGGAGATGGAGGATGCCCCGGTCCTTCTTGAGTGTTTCTACATCGACTTTATAAGTGCTATTACTACCTTCAACACACAAAGAAACGGAGGCACAGAAGGGCTGGCAAAATCACACAGGTCCACAGAAGTACAAACCGTCAAAGCTGGAGTTCAAATCCAAGTTGCCAGAGTCACCCCTCCCATATCTGGCCTGAGAGCATAAGCTCCCATTGCAGGAGGCTGAGATAACATATAGTCCTAGGCACCTATGGACACCAGGTCCCATCCCCTCTCCCTGCCCTACCCTTGCCTTTAGTCCATGGGGCTATTGTGGGCATCAAAAGCCAAGAGGAAGATTTTTCAAGGCATGCTTGGCAATTCCAGACACAGCCTCCTCCAGATGTTTCTTGGTTTTTCATTGCTGAGACATTACTGTAGTTTTGAGTGGCTGCTTATATTGCCTACTTCTTTTCCTGTATATTGTTTGAGACTCTACTCCAGGGATGTCACAGCCTCTTGTCTGTGAATGGGTCTACGCATGTAGGTGTTTTGGAAACTCGATGCAAAGTCCCTTGGAACAGCAAGGGGCACCCAAACTTGTGTCAGCACTGGAAATGCAAGCACGTGGGTGTGATTTTTTTTAAAGGTTATGTACAAGAAGGTTGCTGGGAACGTGCAGACATTCGTTCGTGTGTGACTTTGTGTATGTGGTCTTTGCAGATGTGCAAGGCTGAGGATTGGGCCTGGTTATAAAAGGCACAGTGTGTAGAGGCATCAGTGGCTTGCCTTGGGGCTTTGTACTCTCCACTCCTTAGTTTATCTCCTTTCTTTCTTTAGGAGCTGAAGATCTAACCTAGGAGCATATACACTACTGCATAACACCTGCAGTGTCCTCTTTACAGATAGTTTGGTGCCTCCCTGCTGGGATGTGGGAGAGTGAGATCAGAGATCCATGGTCCTGCATCTTGTCACTGACTCATGCATCTTGCACATACAAGGATGGATGTTGGTTCATCTGTCCAACCCTTGAGCTCCCCAGAAGGAAGAGTTCTCTGGAGCTTGTCTCTCAGGGATCTTTGAGAAGACTATCTCCAGAGGAATAAGAACACAGAAAGAACATAGGCGCATTAGTCAGTTCTAAATCAGTTTCTTACACACTTGGCAGCTCTCCTAGATTTCTCACTAAGTTACCTTCAGGTGTCACAGGTGGTAGCCACACAGGCAGGGTGCCGAGACTGCCCTTCATGACTGAAAGCTTTGGTGATACTCAGCCTCTACTGCCAGAGTCCAGCTACAGATGAGGGCAGGGACTAAAGATGGGTGTATGCAAGAGCAATGACAAGAGGAATCAGACAAGGGACACTTCTTAGTTTCATCTTAGGAGAGGACAGAGAAGAAGCACATGCCCAGCAGAGACTTGGATCTCAGCAAGCTGGTGAGGAAGGAAGTGAGCCAGGCCACCATGGTCTGGATAATCTTGCAGCCTGACTGACTAGCAGCTAGAGTGCTTCTTTATTGATGCAGAATTCAGTAATAGGAATACATTTATATTGTTCCAAAACATAGATCATATCGTTTCTGTTTTCAGACACATGTTCACTTCCTTTTGCTAGTCTTTTATTCATCATTAATAAACTACGAGAACAGAATTATCGTTTCTAATCATTTCCCCCTCAAGTTTGACATAAACAGTTACCTTTCATGACCATTTTTACTCATCAATGCCATAACCCAATTTTTAAGAATCTAGAGTCATATGACAACTTGTTCTCAGGCCGATAGCTTTTGTGGGTACAAGGACACTAGACCAAAACAATCAAGCCATTCTGGGCATACAGCCATGTCCCGAGCAGTGTATTGTTAACTCTTAATGGTCAGATTGTCCAAGAAATATCCTTAGGCCAAAGCTGAGACAGTTATTATTCATTCCTATCAGTAGAGGTGCTACTCTACCTCTGCCTTGACTTTCCCTATAAAGGCCACTTTCTTCCTGGGCAGCCCTTTGCACAGCAGGATCGCGAAGATCCTGTCTCTGTTCCTGAAGCTACAATCCCACTAATACATATATTGCCCTGGATCACCAAGGAATTGGCCAAGACATCTCAAGACCAACATCACCGTCTGACTCTCCCTGCCCAACTATTCATCTTCTCCCCTCCCCCTTCACACCCAAGCATTGCGGTCTCAAGACTGGCTTCCTGTCATTCCTCTTATCATCAGTCCTGACTCCACCTCCCTGCCTTGACACATCCCAGGACTGCAGTGGATTCTCCATTCTACTTTGGTGGCTGTAGGACACACATGCCTTCGCAGCAGTGTTTCTGTGGCTCATCACCATAGGGGTCCTGTCGAAATGTAGGCTCTGAGGTGGCACGGACCTTAAGCTGCAACTTTAGACAAAATTCCTGGGTGGTGCTGATGTAGCTGTCTGGAAGTCACACTTTGAATAGCAACCTCATTCAGCTAAGGTCCAAATGATGGCTCCCAGGAACTATTTGTAACACCTCCCTATTTCCCCAAAATAAAATGTACAGAGAGAGGAAAAGGTGATAGACTCATAAGAGTGGTCCTTCCAGACTGCAGGAAGCCTTGGCAAGACTGTGCAGGCATTGAAATGAAGGAGAGCTAGGGTGGGAGAAAACAGGAGAAGAAGGTATGCTAAATGTCAACTTTGTTAATCCATTATTCATTGAGAACCAAGAACGGTAGTGCACACCTTTAATCCTAGTACTTGGAAGGTAGAGGCAAGGCAATCGAAAGTCTGAGGGCAATTCGGGCTATGTGGCAAGAACTTCTCTTACTTACTAAGCCAGACATGATGGCACATACTTGCAGTTCCAGTACTTGGACAGTGGAAGCAGAAAGTTCAAGAGTTCAAGAGGTCACCCTTAGCTACACTGAGAATTTAAGGCCTGCCTGGGCAACATAAGATAGTACTGAAAACTATTCAATTACTTACTTAATTAATATCTACTGCATCAAGCTATTTCTCTGGGGTATAAGTAAACCATTAATGACCAAAGCATGCAATAAGGGGTGGACCAACTCCTTATTGGTCCACCACAAGGAAGGAAAAACCGCACTGATTTTGCATTGCTTATTTAATTTCAATTTTGAGAGGTTCCTCAAGAACACAGGGGGCTGGGAGAACAGTGGGGGCTGGGCTCCTTTTTGAACCTAGAGAGGCTCCCTTGATGTGGTGAGAGGAAGATGGGCTGTTTAGGTGGAAGGAAGACCATGGCTTCAGACTCCAGAAAGGAAATCCCAGGCCTGGCTTGAGGACCAGAAACAAAGTTAATGGAACCGGCAGAGCAGCCCCAAGGAAGGGCTCTGTGATACTGGCCAGCCATGTGGACGGAAGCCAGTAAATGAAGAGCTGACTTGGCCATATCTTAATGGTCTTTTCAGCCCTGTAACAATACCGCCTTCCTCCACACTTAGCTACGTCCCTTGTGTCTCTGTTGAGCAGCTGTGTTGACGAGCCTGTATTTCATCTCTCCCATGCTTGATTTAGGGCTCCCCCCCCCCCGCTTCACATCACTCCCTCTAGAATATGTCTTTGTCTTTACGCTTAAGATATACGTGAGGGCCTACATTTAGTTTCAACCACTCATTATTGATCTATCAATAGACAAGTAAATATATGAGAAGGTAAATGAAACAGAGAGAGGAGGGAGAGAGAATTTGAACTAGGCCATGCTTTACTAACTACTATACATTATTTGACCTCTGTATTACACATTTGAATGAATACTGATTGCAGCTGAACCAACAACAAGCGTAGCTATTGGGTCAGGCAGGAATGGGAAACTGAGGGACAGAAGCAACAGTGATTTCTAACAATAGCAAACACTCATAATGACTGGGGAGTTGATACCTGATAAATGTAAGAGCCATTTAGATGACCAAATAGGGCAAGAAGTAAATTAGGTAGGTATGCCCTGACCCTTACCTCAGGTTATATATTACTGAATTGTCTATTACCAAACAAACCGTATCAATTTTGTGGATAAAAACATAGTAGGTAAAATGTCAATTTAGCATGTTGAATTATATAACTTAACTCCAATTGTCTGAGATGTAATCGCTGTATTTCTGTGAACTACGTTAATATAATATAATCCAAAACATGGAGACCTGTACTTTCACCTAGATCAGGGGTCGAGAGTTCCCATTACTGAACAAATTTTAAGTGGACAGAAAGGAACAGAAGTAGCATTTGGTTCTAGTTACAGCACCAGATATCGACTGTACCTTTCCACAGTGGAGGGGTGATCCACAAGTGACTCTCATCAGAGATGTTTGCATGGCCACAGCCTGTAAACATATGGAAGATACTCATCCAGGCAGCCAAGCCTTAGTGCCCACGCTGCTTCCAACCCTCCCATTCATGAGGTGGGCCAGAGACTGCTGTGATGGAGCCATAGCTCTGGCAGAATCCACCAGGCAAACTGAGAGGGCTACAGCTTCCTCCCTCCCTCTTTGGTCACTCTTGGGAAAGATCTCTGCCGCATTACCTGGCTCACACACAGGTCCCATAACATCGAACCTCCCCTCCCTTCAAAACAGCAATTAAACAAAACCACTACTCTTTCTGGATGAGGGACACAGTCACACCCAGATTAGGGAAGGCTGGTTTTCTCCATCTGTCTTCCAACCCTGTGGGTGGCATCTTTCTGAGGAGTTGTCAAGAGAAGGCAGAGCAACGTTAAGACTTTCCTGTCTGCACCAGTAAGAGCCCAACAGAACTCAGTCTGTTTGAAATCTACCATAGTATTTTTTTTTCTTCTCAAATAAATAAAGGAAAATTTGATCAATGAGTCCTTAGTAGTTTGGGTCATACTGCTGACTTTATAAAATACACAGTTCTATGCTTCACTAGAAAGTCATACGATCATGCAAATCGCTGACAATAGAATGGATGGTGATAGTCTCTTGTACAATCTTCTGTCCAAGACACATTTCCCTTCTTGATGTGTAGCCGCTACATTAATGAGGGGAGGTGTCCTTTCTCTCCACCCTTCCTCTCCTCATGCCCCCCCCCAGTCTAACACCTTGGAAGGAAGCCCCAGAAGTACTTCCCTTTCATGTTTGAAAAAGCACAAAAATGGAAGGAAACAGCACATACAAGTCAGATGTGCACATGCTGGAGACCCAGGTCTCTCCTCTATAGTGGAGAGATGGGAAACAAGTGGGGGTGGGCATGGAAGGAGTATCCTAGGCGGGTGAGGGGAGAGGGGAAAAGAGATTATGCCTGCATTGACCCAGATTCCTGTTTAGGAGGATTAAGATGACAGGCCATTCACAAATTAAGGTTCACATCTGGAGCTTGGCTTACCACCCCCACCCCGCCTTTCTGCTTCCCTACACAGTGATGATACAGAATAAATTCATTAATGGGTCCAGTGCACTTTCAGAGGGCAAACAGCGTAATGTGACCTAAAAATACAGTAGCTGGGAAGTTCACAGAGCAGCTGACATGGGTGAGTCCTGGGTGTCTTGCTCCCTCTTGGGCTTCCCCATAGTCACCCCTCCTCCATTGACAAGCTTCAGGTTAGAGCTGAGTTGCCAATATTTCTCTCTTCCTCTTCGATCCCTCTTTTCCTGTCTCAGACTATCCAACCACAGCACTCACTCACATAAGATGAAAGAAAGCCTTCTGTGAGATCATTAGCCATTAGTCTCCCCATCGTCAAAGGTTAGAGATGGTGGGATTGTATTTTTAATTTCCAATTCCAACTATAATTCATATTTTTAAACTCTCTTCCCAATGGCTCAGACCAAACCCATGAGTTTAGTATATCAGATCTACTGGCATTTCCAGCTTGCTGCAGTCCACTTTATAAGATGTGGTTTTGAATCTAGGTGAGGTTATCAAAATGCATGATAAAGTCATTTTAAGCAAATGTTAGATCCTTTGGCTGTTGTATGATTAGCATTCCTTCTAAGCCTGGGGGAAGCCATGAGGATGGCACACAATTCATGGGTAATACTCATCTCTGCATCCATTTCTTCTCAATGTACCTGTCAAAGTAAATCCTCTTTATTCTGATTTGACAAAAACTTGGAGGACTGAGGAAGAGAACTGAGGCTCAGTGATAGTATTGAAGCATCTGGTCCTAGAGGTGGAGGCTGAGCTGGGATGGCCATCAGCTGCATGCTACTCAAATGTGATTCGTTGACCAGCAATTCTGGATGCAACTGGAGCATCCTGGGAAGTCAGTTTCCCAAGACCCTCTCCACACATGCTGCATTAGACTATCTGGGGATGGGCCCAGGAACCAGAATTATAGGAAGCTCCTACATGATCCTGATACCAACTAAAGCTAGAAAGGACTTCCCAGAGGGCCTGTCCACTCAAAAGCCTGCTCTTTTTTACTGGAGGTGCATCACGGGCTGGGGCTAGGACGTGAGTTCTCCTCATGAGGGTTGGGGATCTGGATTGAAGCAGTCCTGGGCAGAGTATCAGCAATGCCACTTACAATGACTCCATTGCCTTGCGTGAAGACTTTATGAAAACAGTAATAAAGACTACTTCCCAAAGAATTGCTAAGTGTCAACTAAGAAACCACAGTGCTCAGTGTGTTCACTAGTCACTAGTGTGACACTAGTCAGTCTGTGCCATTTGACAACAATAAGCACCCACCCACTGACACTATGTCCATTAATTGTTCAGAGTGACTAACACTGTCACTAGTGGCCTCTCCCTGTGCTGACACCACAATGCAGCTGCGATCCTTTGGGTTAGTGGAAAGTTGGGGATCTGGATCTTGGGGTGTCAGCCTTGGCGTGGGAGACCTTGATGGAAGGTATTGGGATAAGAAAGTTTCATTGCCTTAGGGTTTCTATTACTGTGATAAAACACCACGGCCAGAAACAACTTGGGGAGTAAAGTGTTTATTTCTGCTTACAACTCTCAGATCACACCCCAGCAGGAACCTGGAGGCAGGAACAGAAGCAGAGACCATGGAGAAATGCTACTTACTGACTTGCTCCCTCTGGATTGCTCAGTTTGCTTTCTTCAACTACCCAGAACCACCATAGTAGGCTGGGCCCTCCCACATCAGTCGTCAGCTGAGAAAATACCCAACCGGCTTGCCTACAGGTGGGTTTTATGGAGGTATTTTCTCAATTGATGCTTCCACCTGTCAGATGACCCTAGCTATACCATAGCTATGTGTCATCTGAGATGCTGACATCTTGATGTTGACACCATCTAGGTAGTATCAGCTTCCTTTTGCTGCTGTAACAAAGAGCCAAGAATAAAAACTCGGTGTTTTGCAGTTCCAGCGGCTAAAAGTACAAAATTACCTTCTTTGAGCTAAAATCAAATTTCCATCAGGTCTGATGCCTCTTAGGGACTCTAGGAGCATTCATTTTCTGGTCTGTTCTATCTTCTCAGGGCCACCTTGGTTAATGGTCCCCTTTTCATCATCCACATGTATCCTCTGCTTCCTTTGTTACACCTCGTTCCCTGGTCCATCTTCATCCCCTTCTGCTTCATGAGGGTATGATCCACCTATCTCACCCAACACATTTCCTAATTGATGATCCTGAAAATGTATTCACATTTGTAAGAATCCTTCTACCTTATAGAGTAGCATGTTCATGCGTCCTGGGGATAAAGATGAGGAATCCTTAATGGATGAGCTATTGGACTGTTATACTGTTCTGATCCTAGGGAGCATGCCTGGTGATTCAGAATTTCACTTGGAAAGCTGTAAGGGATGTAAGAGGTGAGCTTGTCAAATAGTCTCTTACAGTTGTGAAGCATGAGGTTGTTTGCTCTGATGAGAGATCAGAGAGTCTTCTGTAGCACGAGTTCTAATAGGTCTTAATAAAAAAGCCCAGGGTCAGATATAGGGGATAATGCTGTGAGATCAGAGAGACGAAGAAGCAAAATCACATCCGCCTTACCTACTCAACATCCCAGCTGAAAAGAAACGGAGCTCCTGTCTCCTCCCACCTTATGACTTCCTCTCTCTGCCCAGCCATCTCACTTCCTAACTGTCTGTACAGACCTTCAGACCTCTATGGTTAGCTAGTGGCCAGCTCCACCCTCTTACCCTCAGGTATTATTTGTTAGAGTATAAACAAGATATCACCACAGTGCTCAGTTGGTTTCAAATCCAGACACGTAAGATCTGGCTCAGTCAGCAGGCTCCCCCATACCTTGTGGAAGATGAACAGTGATCCCAAAGACTAACTTATCCCATGCCTACGTCTCGTCTCAAAGGGTATGTGTGTGGATAGCCCACACACTGTGAGCCTGGTCTCTCATTACTGTCACTTCCTATGAAACGAGAGGCAGCATGGTTTCTCATACACAGCAATCATTTCTTTTTCTGACAAAGATGCTAATCAGGAGAAGGGCAATTATCCCAGTGGACAAACCAGCCTTTTGGGGTGACATTAGTGACTGTTTGAAATTATATGGTATAAATCTGCTGCTATTTTAACGTCTGCCTTCTCTTATCCCTTGACTCCTCAGCCCACTGCTGAGCCCACCCTCCTACCCTGCTTCTTCTTTTTTTTTTTTTTTTTATTAATCTGGGGAAAATAAATGACTTACTTTCAGCTGGCTGATGCTGCTAGCAGTATTCTGACATTAAGGGTTGTGATCCAGAATTTTAGTCTGTCAGCTGGCACCCATACACCACCCACTGGAGGCCTCAGAAGGCTTCACCTTTGTGAACAAAGAAATGGCTGGCGACAGTCCTTGTGTCTGGTTGCATGAGCTACATGGCCCTTTAGAACCCCAGGATTATTCTACTAGATTAGTGGAAGTCATTTCCCAGTCTCATGAGCTGCAATCTTACAGCTCAAGACAGAATTCTCTCTCTCTCTCTCTCTCTCTCTCTCTCTCTCTCTCTCTCTCTCTCTCTGTGTGTGTGTGTGTGTGTGTGTGTGTGTCAGAGGTGAGGAAAATGTCTGCAAACACTGTGGAATTAAGAAGCATGCCACTGGGAGACAAAAGACTAAGGCTGGAGTGCCACCTTACACTTCTTGGTTTTGCATTTTTTTTATTTTTAGTTATTGTATGCACATGTGTCTATGTGGCAGTATTTTTCATGGGAGTGTAGCTGCCCTTGCAGGTCAAAAAAAGGTGTCAGATGCCCTGAAACGGGAGTTACAGATTGTTGTGAGCTGATTGATGCAGATGCTGAGAATTTCGGCCCTCTGCATGGGCAGTATGTGTTGTTAATCCCTGAACCATCTCTTTAGCTTCCCCAGGATGTACTTCTTATAACTAGCAGCATGATGTAAACAAATAAATTAACCTGACCAAACCTTTGTTTTTCATTCTATAAGATGGAAAATATAGTTCTGAGATTATAGGTTGTATCTTAGGGGTTCATGCAGAATGCATGAACTAAGCTGTGTGGACATGATGTTTGATGTTCAACTCAGTGTCCTGGAATGCAACCCCTAAGATCCCCGGAGTCTTCAAAGCCATGGATTTTTATCCATAACAATGAGTGGCCTGAAGGCTGAAGCCTCTATAGAGCTTGAGGATGGGCTCTTGTCACTGGAAGAACTAACGCAGGACTTGAGAGCTGGTGAGGACTAGGAAGACAGAGAAACTGATGTCAGCTTGTCACTAGCAGCTAGCAACGCCATCAGCTACGTCCATGTAATGAAATCTCCATGAAAACACCAAAGAGTTGAGTTCAGGGCACAAGCATGCTGAAGACATGTGTGTTCTGCTGTCTCCGTGTCCTGTCCTGCACATCTCTTTATCTGCAGCCTTTAGATGGACTAAGTAAAGGCATGGATTTCTCCAAGGCGTATAGGTCAGTCTGGACAGGAGCCGTGGGCATCAGGATTCACACCCCTGGGTCAGAAGCACAGGCGAGGCAGCCTAGGTTTACAAGTCAACCCTTCACCCTCTATATCTGACCCCTTCTCCAAGTAAACTAGGTCAGAACGTAATGTCACTGCCAACAAAGTCAATGCTGGGAGGTGGGTGCTGCCAGTAACCCTACTTTATAGACCTGGTTACTGTATGTTAGTTCAGATAAGGAGAGGGAGGAGGTCGTGAGTGGCAAGTGGCAGGACCATGGGGGTAGGAGTGCCGTCGGGGCCTAACTGGTTTGTTCCAGCTTTCTTCTTCCACCATGCCCTTGGCTACCTCAAGTCACCGAAGGTCTGGGTGGAGAGATGCCAGTGTCCAAGTATGGTTAATGACAGCCTGGAGCAGTCTCAGTCCTTTGCAGGTTGCCATGAGACAGTCACCAATGGGTGGGGCCTCCACAGGCAAAGGCCGGGAGCCAGCTGACTGTCATTTCACAGGCAGGGGTGGCCTGCTTCCTTAACTGAGACAGCACCACCTGCTGCCTGCTCTCTCCTGCAGGTCAACTCTAGCCCTTCTGTTCACAGCCCAGGAAAGAGAGCAGGTAGAAGAATCCATGAATTCATGCCCCTCGGCTGCGAGAGCATTTTGTGAACACTAGCAATGGAATGAGATCACGCACTAAGATGTAACTCAGCTGCCAAGGTGCACATCTGAACCACATCTCTGTTCACCTAATGATGGCTATGTCTAAGACCCCAGCTTATCCAGCAAATTCCTTCGGGGAACTCAGCCTTGGACCCCGTGGACCTCCAAGCACTCTTAGGAAATAGGCTCCAAAATAAGACAAGCCTGGGTGCGGAAGGCACTCCATCATTTATACTCGGGGTCACCTTGAACAAGTCACTTAACTGCTGAGCCTCTCAGGTTCCCTTCTGTCATTTGCAAAAGAAGAAATGCTTGGTTCCAATATCCACAGGCTAGGGCTATGTCCATTGGAAAGCACTGGAAAAAAAATGGATGTGGCACACCCTTGGCTTGGGGTGGCTCTGACATCCCCACTGTCCTCATCACTGTTGCAGAGGGACAACCAGGAAGACAGAGCAGTGGCCCTGAGAATCCCACTTTAAAGCAGTGTGGGTGGGTGGAGGATGAGTTTGAAAGTCAAGAAAACAGCAAGTAGTGCAATATAGATCAATGTTTGGAAAATTAGGAGGGGGAAGCATTAATTTTATACTTAGGAAAGACAGTGAATGTCAACATATCCCCAAGTAAAGGAAGGATCAGCTTTCCCACCTGCCTTAGGTGTTGATGGATGGGGGGGGATAGTGGGGTGGGGGGGATAGGGGGGTGGGGGTGGGGGCAATCTCTCTCCCACTCATGCTGCCACTTGGTAACAGCTGTCCCACGCTTACAACTTCGGGGCTGTCTCATCCACACCTTCGCCAACAGGATCGGCTCTGTTGTGCTACCCGGGTGAGGTACAGGGCTTGCTCTCCCTAGTGTTGCTGCTGGTGGGAGACGGGGGCATCTCGTATGACCTGGGGGGGAGGGGCAGCCTCCTACCTGCCTCAGGTGTTGATGGGTGGAGAGGGGTTGTCAGCAGACTTCTACATGTGAGCGAAATGAAGATCAGCCGTTTCTCACTAGAACCTTATCCCTCCATAGCAGCTTTGTGCACAATTTACACTCAGAGTTCTTAGTGTCTCCCCCACCCCGACACAGGAGAACCATTGATCTTAGACGATTTTATTCGCTAACATTTATAGAAGAGACAATTGAACAAAGCAGAAAAAGCTACATGTTGACAGAAAACAGTTCTGATCCATGCCTATGTCCCTTTCTCTCACCCCGATAACATACTTATGGAATCATGCAACTACACATACACACGTGCAGAGATCGGTGAGCCAAAAGTTATGCGGATAGAGGGGAGCAACTGTTCCTAGCCCCATTGGAAATCAAGTAAGTTTCCAACTGCAAGTCAAATAACAAGCCATCCTTAATTTTTATCCACACCCAGGCCTGTTCTTTACCAGTAGCCGTGACCACCAATTGCAGAATCCAAGCCTTAGGGGCACATTTGTTGAGATGGAGTGGGTGCCAAGTACAGTGGTCACCAAAAAGAAGACAGCCCCTTCAATGAAAGGACTACAGCTAGTACAGGCAGGTGGTACAGACACACTTATAAAGCCATCTGAGCGGTGGGTATGAAGCCTGAGTCCACTTCACTCCTCCTGAACTCTGGAAGGAGGTCCTCTCTCATCGGATGAACCACAGCTCCGGGATAGTCTGTTGAGAGCTATGCTGTCCTCTGCCCAGGTCTCCATGGGATCAGCTCTGTCAGTCTTAGTCCCCGGTCCTACTCTTTAAGACAGCCTCTTCCTGTGTTCCTTGGGTGGAGGAGGTGAGGGAGTGTCTTTTGGTGGAAGCTGGAGAAAAGGATGATGGCACCAACCTGGAAAACCATGGTTGCTTTGAAACTCATCTGCAAGGGGTATTTGATGAAGAGATGGCAGGAAGAGTGAGCCGGGATGGCCTCAGACTGATCCTAGAAGAGAGAAACACAGGAGGGATGCGGGAGCATCAGAAGTCACCCTGAGGCGGGACAGCACCCTTCCCTGGGCCCTTGTTTAGGCTCCCTGTTCCCCAGCAGAAGGAAGACCCCCCCTGCTGCTCAGAAAACAAACAAACAAAAACCCTCAAGCCCCAGCCACTATTCCAGGAATCTTCCTGATGCTTCTCTTCACCAGCTGCACCCAGTTGTGTTGTGCTAGCGCTGATGGTGAGCCCAGTGACTTCCCGTCCCTGTAAGGGATACCTCAGACTGTCAGTGACGGTCCCTAAGTCTCAAGGTACTCAGGCACCTGTGTCTGCTCAGCAGTCATGGGTCACAGGATGCTTATGATTAGGTGTCAGATAGCTGGGGGACTCATGTTGTAGGTGATGAAAAATGATCTCTGGGTACCTGTGAAGTTTTCTATCATGCTCATTCATTACAGTTTGTTCAAAGAACATAGGAGACAGCTGCTGAGACTCTGACAGGTAGGGAGATAAGAAAGGCCTGTTCATGATCAAGTGTCAGAACACAGATGTAACTCAAAACATAACGGAAGGTTCAGCCCTGGATCCTGGAGCTAACGGGTCTTCTTACCAGCTGGAGGATGGAAGATGCTCCCCTGTAGACAGGACCTATGAGAGGTCCCGGGCTGCCAGCCCACAGGACAGGTTCTGAAGATGTATGCATCCACTGGAAAAGGCTGCAGACAGATATGGATGAGTACCCCCTCACAGCTGGGTACACTCCCGCAAACCTGTAGAGAAAACCCTCACTCACGTTTTACCTGAGATCTGACACAAGCCAGCTAAGATCATGATGGAGGGCTGGGGGAGTGGGATTCTATGTGAGTGTATGAATAACCCCTTCTCACTTTCTATTGACTGAGATCCTGGAAAGCCACTTTCCCTGCCTCCAGGAAGCATTAAGGAGCAACAAAGGCCTGGCCTCAAGACTTCAAGGAAGGGCCATCTCAGAGAAAAGCCATGCTGGCGCAGAGACACTGATCTCCCAAGCTGTCACTCAGCCAAGAAGAGAGCTGCTTCATGAGGGGCTGAACTCCACAGGGACATGTCACTTACCTTCCCATCCAGAACACTTTGGACTCTGTCCCCCCAGTTGAAGAGAGCGATGCCACAGCAATAGACACCCTGGAAGGTGAGTTGATATAGGTTCTTACAGAAGGAAGACAGGGAGAGGGAGGAGAGATGGTTTGCATCCTTGGGGCCTTCTTTCTCCAGGCTCATCCCCTTGAACTTCAGACACCTCTTTGCAAAGGACAGGTGATTTACTTATTTTACCAAAGGAAAAACTAAAACAAAGGAAGATATGACAGCAGCCAAACATCTATTTAGCACCTACATATGCTAAGTACACTATATGTCTCTAAAGCCCTTTAAGCAGTACATAATAATTTGCAATTTATGCTCCCATGGTCTCCTCCACCTTACAGATAAAGACACTGAGGTTCTGGAAGTTGAGATGCTTGTACAAAGGCACATGACTAATACAAGGCCAAACTGGGATTTCAGAGACTAGGCTCCTTCTGACAGCCCATCCTGCCTCTCAGAACCCAAGCAATGAGCTATATAAGAGGCTTCTAAGAAAGAGGCCCCTTATTTTCAGGCCACCACACCTGAGTTATGATCTAATCCATTCACGTGGACCTTCAGACCCTCTGGGTTTCCCATCCAGGCTCCTCCCCGAACAGACATGTAAAGATGGCTTTGCTGTTTGATGGCCTTTGCCGTATATTGCCTTTTAAGTTGCACATTTTCCATTTTAATTCCATCTAGAATCCAGTTGCGAATGGATGGGAGTTACCCACTTCCATGCAGGTGCACAGATGAAGAGTGAGGAGCCCAAGGAAGTTGTGGGTGCTACGTCAGTGTCAGCATTTCTTGATCCAGGTCCTAGGACAAAGCTTCTATATCCATGGAGGAAGGCACCCGCACTGGATACCTATAATGCTACCCAGACCTGCCTGATAGAACTCCATACAGGAGCAGGTGGAGGATTTTTTATCTTGCGAACAATTCCCTGTCATCCAGGACTCAGCAGCACCAGCACACTCTCGCCATCTGCTGGGCATGAAGGGGAAGTTCAGTGAGACTACATCCTACTAACAGAGCTAACCAGGGGAGGTAGCCACCCAGGCTGGCTGTGTCTGCACCTGCAGGCAGATGGCCATTGGCTTGGAAAAGAATGGGAGAAATTCCTGGGGTGATCACAAAAGGACTTCTGAATATGCCGAGCCCAACCTTGATCATGGAAGGATTTTGTTTGTTGAAAACTCAGATTCTTAGCCATGCCTGCAATTCCAGCTATTTGGGAGACCCAGACAAGAGGATTATGAGTTCAAGACCACCTTGGGTGAGTTGGTAAAAGACTCTATCTCAAAAATAAAAATGAAAACAGCTGAAGACATAGCTCCATGGCAGAGCCCACGTGAGATGCCCTAGGTTCAATCCCCAACCATGAAAAAGTCTAACAAAAGGAGAAAGGAAAAAAGAAAATGGAGAAGCAAAGTAGATTCTTGGTTGCCATGTGCGGGGTAGAGGGTGAGATTCTGGGTTGGATCTGCTCCCCCAATAGCTATTTTTCTCACACTAAGGCCCTTGCCCAGGTCCTACAACTCTACACCCATTTTCCATCCTCTGACTTATCAGGCCTCAGATTGGATTTTTCTAACCCAGAAACTTTCACTTTGCTTCTGGTTGAAACACAATGATAGTCAATAATGATGTGACTGTCCCTTAGCTGTGACCAAGCTATGCCAGCCCCAATGGGAAATGTCCAGGCATTGTCTAGTTCAATCCTCTTTCCAAACATTCCCTTTAATAGGTGCGTGCTGTAACTCTCCAATTATACATATAAATTGAACCTCCACACCCCACTCCTAGGAAAACTCCATGTCTCATGGGAAGGAATGGGCAGAGCTGACATCCAGTCTGGTAAACTTGACAGGAACCTGTTCACAGCTTCCTGTCAGAAGCCCCAGGGACACCAACTCACTCCATTCCCAGTGGTCCTTCTGGCATGTGCTTTCCTCCCCAACTTCCTGTCATGTGCTCAGCCCCAGCCCACTGTAGTTGAGAGGCTGGCAGAATGAGCTAGGAGCCAGGCAGTCATGAACTTGAAGGAGTGGGCAAAGGTGAGGATCAAGTCACAGTCACAAAGTTTGATCAGGGCACTGACACTCGTGGTTGCGAAGACTGGTACTGAGTGACACTATGGGAACACTCCGCCATGTCCAAGATCACTTTATTTTTTAGTGTGGGAAAATAGACAACACAACTATGGACCCCTCTGGGACTCTACAAAGTATGAGGCCCTGCTAGGCACCAAGAGGCTGGGCGGAACTTAACTTCGCACCTTCATCCTTGCTATACACAAGGAGCTCAAAGCCCGGCTGAGGATGGAAGATACACTCCAATCTCCAAGGTTTGCGTCAAGAGAACAGGAGTTGTTCTATAGGTCAGGAGCAGACTGAAGATGGACAAACTTCAACAAATGGGAGGAGATACTGCTTCCTGCCAGAGCAAGAATATGTGGTACCCAAGTGTACTGAGCTCCGGGGCTCTACAGGAAGATGGAGATGCCCAGGAAACAGGCCACCCATCAGAACAGAGGGAGAGGAGGTGGTTTGGGAAGGAGCTGGAGGCTGGTTAAGGGACATGGGTTTCACATTTATTTATTTATTTATTTATTTATTTATTTATTTATTTATTTGGCAATGTTGTGTTGATTGGCTCAACTCTTGTCCATACACGTGAGAACACCTGCCTCCAGGGGCATGGGAACCACAGGGATGACTGAGGATTCTGAGCAAGGGTAAGGCAGGTTTGCAAAGCACTGCAGTGGCAGGAGGCGGTGTGGCTGGCTCTCCCAGTGCAACCACAGGCTCTCCAGGGCACATTTCACATCCTGTGAGGCGTCAGTGTGCTCCGCTCTGCAGTCCCTGCCTTTAAAGAGATTTGCTAAGTCAAAGGCCCTGCCTTTAAAACCTGCACTTTGGGAGGGAGACAGAAATAAATCACAAAGCAAGGGGAAAACCAGAGCCCCAAGGTGCCTCCTCCACAGGCTCCATGGGTGGCAGAAGGAGGGGCAGCCACCGGCCTTCAGCCTCAGCCTCAAGTTCTTTGGTGTTTGGAGTGGGGCATGGCCATTTGGGCAGACAACAAGCTAATAAGAAAGGGGGCAGGCACCATCAGGCTAGTTCACAGTCTTCTCTAGAGGCTATGGAAGGGGGTGGGCTACAGGCTCCACAGCCAGAGCACCTGACCATGGATGGGGGATGGGCCACAGGCTCTACAGCCAGAGTACCTGCCTCTGCTTCTTGACATCTGTAACATGTTTGACCTTTCTGCACCTTCAGCGCCCCAACCAGCGGAGTCATGAGGACCTAGGAGCCCAGTGCAGTGGGAAGCACAAACTGTTGCCGCCTTTCATGGGAAGCTTTTGCTGATGTCCCAGGCCCTTGCCCAGGGAGGGGCAGGTGCTGTCTCTTACCTGCCCCCAGCTTTGCCTTTAACTGTCTGTTTCCCCTGACTCACAATCACCTACATCAACTGACACCCCTGTCCCAGTCCCCACTGGGGGAGGTTCTATGTCTGTCACAGTAAAAACTCCTTGTGCACCTGCAGAGTAGTGGCTCCCAAGGATCTGAGGAAGGGCCACATTTGCGGGGTTAGAGAGTTGGATGGAACTTTGGAGCAGCAGGCAGAATTGGGAATGGCCATGGGGGCCTGGATACACAGTTAATCCCACACTGGCTGTTTGGCTGCCAGGCCTTCCTGCTTCTGGTTAAGATGATTTACTAAGGTCGGTCACAGGGATGGAATGGCCGGAGACTAAAAGGGGACATAGGCATTACGGTGACTTCTCCAAGGCCTTTCGACTTATCCCTTGGGTGTCCCCAAACGGACCTACATCTCTCAGGTTATATGGCCTGGGAAGAACACCAGGCCTAACTTATAGACAAGGGATTCTCCTGAGGGTTCCTCTAGGACTAAAAACACAGGGCCTACTGTTACCTGGAGAAGGCTGAGAACAAGGAAGGTCCTTCAGTTCTCTGGGAGTGACATATGGACCAGCAGCCAAGAGTGTCCTTTAGTCTAGAGAACCAAAGAGGGACAATGGCAGTGTGGGTGGCTGCTCACCTGCACCAAGCCCTCCCTTAGCCAGCTGCAAAGCATGCTCAGTCCCACCCCTTATCCTCAGAATGTCAGGTAGGCTGACTTAGAAAAAGGACATTCCCATTGCCCAACACTGTTTCCTACCTCTGTTGTCTGAGGCCGGGATTGTGTATCCCACAGCTTTCCAGAGTACACCAAGTGAGTACCTGTAAGTAGAAGCAGGATTTTCACCTTGTCTAAACCCTTGCTGCCTGCACTTCCTGCCTCCCTCTGTGAGTCTACGAGCCTAGGATCCTGTCCCCATATCCTTGACATGGCCATTGGGTGTCCGGGCTTGCTTTGGGACATTGGACACACACCACCCATATACTACAGGGCATGCTGTCAGCCACATCGGTCCTTGTGCTCACCTTTGGTTGCTAGAGTTGGGATTTCTAGCCCCTTGGCAGTGGCTTTGAGATGACAGGGTTCAAGGCACAGGGATGTGCATCAAGTAGTGGGTGGAGACCAGGGACAGATGACACAAAGATACCTCCTCTCGTGTTTCCCTCTCATCTCATACTCTAAGCCTGGCTCTGACAGAGCATCCCCAGCTTCTTCCAGCTCCCATCCAACCCTCTGGTCCTCCGCTGTTTACTTACTCCTTCCTGGGGCTGCTCTGGGCTCCTCAGTGAGTGCAACCAGGACTGCTGCTCCAGCTGTGCAGGCTCACAGGAGTCTGGTTGAAGCATCCTCTGGGCTGACTTGGGACTTGATGCACTTCACCTGGAAGCTCTCGCTGATCCTGTGCTCTGACATGCTGGTGAGCCCCAGCCCCTACACACACACACACACACACACACACACACACACACACACACACTCCCCAAAGCCTCTGTGTCCACTCAGACAAGACACCCTGCTTTTCTTACAGTCAAAGAGAATAAGAGGAACCATAGGAACAGAGGACAGGGGTCAGGAGGAACTCAGGGTCACAGCACCACAGGGAGATGAACAGTCTTCTACAGTCCCAGTGCAGACCGCTTCACAGTGTTTTCTTTTACCGCGGAGACATGAACTCAAGACTGACCTGGACTACACGGCAAGATCTCGTCTCAAAATAAAAATAAATAAATAAATAAAGCATCCAAATAAATCAGTGGCAAGAAGCCCGCGGGCATTACCAGCCCCCTGCAGCCTGCCTGCCCCAGCGTAACTCCTCCTTTCTGCTTTGAGTCTCTCTTCCCCCTGTCCCTTTCTCACCAAGATGAAGGATTAGGCCTCTGCCTTTCTCAGCCTGGGGATTCCTTATCTCTCCTCTGGTTGCCCATGTAGCAACGATCTGCAGCGAAGCTGTAGTCACTGCAAATGCCAGATTAAGTCTTTCTCTCACTGCCTCTCCCAGCCTTCACCTACAGACCCGAGATGAGAACGGCCATCCACAGAAGTCTCCTACATACCACCCACCCTCCTCACTTCACACGCCAGCACCAATCCAGTCTGTGGACACCTGCATCCGACTTCACAACGACCCCAGAGCCTCTCCTCCCACCAGGCTCTTTACAAAATAGTGCCTCAGTTTCCCCTTCTGACAGACTGCACTGCAGCCCTGTAAAAACTATGAAAAGACCTCATGATATGGAAAAGCCCGTGGATGCATTGCTGGGCCGCACACGCCTGTGGGTACACAACTGTATTTGCAGTCACCACTTTGCTCTGTCCTGCCCTTGACACTATTTGGAAAGATCCTCAGCTGTCCTCCAACCAGAATACACATCCTCCTCACCTCCCTATCATGTGCCACTCTCTACCCTAAAGAATCACATTTAAATTGTTCAAATAGTGTTTCTGGGTGGTCCTTGCTCCAGCCAAAACCTCCCCACCTGAGACCTGTGTACTGTTCTGCTCATGGGCCATTCTAATTCTCTCATCTCCTAGTACTCATTACCAGTTTCTCCACACCTGATGGACATACACTTGCTTTCTCCCTTACTTCCTGCTCCAATTAACCTAAACTCCCTGCCTGTCTTCAACAAAGGCCCTTCCGCTATTTCCTCTCTACTTCACAGGCCCAAGTCTAATCTTAGAGGGCAGGCTGCAAATTCCCTGTGGGGATTGGTCACTGGCTCCCCTGAATAGCCTGATGCAAACATCCTGGGACTAAATCCTGAAGACTGTGTTCTTGGAAGGTAAAACTCTTCTATCCGGACACCATCTGCTTTTGCATCTTCACACTGCCAACCCTTACAATTGTCATAGGAGGCTTGGGAGATGTCCACGTGGGACCTGAAACCCTGAGATGCCACCTTACTCTAGGGAAAGCAGGTCAGTTCAAGAGAATGGGGCTAGATGTCTGCTAGGAAGTCCAGTGCTTGCTGAACACCCCTCCCACTCAGTGCTCCCATGGGCTTATGGATCATCCACATGAGGGAGAGGTGTGTCTGCTGGCATCCCACACTGAGAAGGAAGCTTGACTTAATGCCACCCAAGAGCTCTGTCCACCCCAGACAAAACAGTGGAAAGACACTTGTGCTTCTTAGCTCTCAACCCTACTTAGCCTGTCTGCTCTCAGAACAACTACTGCAGCCCCTGGGTAGGGCCTTGGTCACCTGCCTTCCTGCTCAGCGAAACAAGCCATCCCTGGGGTCCCCAGGTAAGACATGGCTCCTCTCTGAGGCAGAGAACTAGAAATTGCAGGTACAATTAGCTTTTATTAATGAGGGGAATGAAACACAGAAAGGTTAAGGAACTTGCCCAGCATCACACAGCTTGGAAGTAGTGGGCCTGAGACTTAGGTCTAGACAGTCTGGAGGTCAGACACTCACTCGACAAAGTGGGATGCACTGTGCTCACTGGGTCAGGGACTGTCCTGCAGGGTGGAGAATAATCACCCTTGATACTCAAGAGGCAGCCTTTATCCATCACATTCAAAACAGTCCTTTCCCTATCGGGTCTGATAATAACTCAGTCCAAGCAGCAATAAAAGCCCTCCTTCCTCCTTCCCTCTCCTCCGTCCTCCTTCCTCCTCTTCCTCCCTCCTCCCTCCTCCCTCCTCCATCTTCTTTCCTCTTACCTCCCTTTTCTCCTCCCTCCTCCTCTCTCCTCTTTCCTTCTCCTCCCTCCTCTCCCCTCTTCCTCCCTCCTCCCTCCCCATCCCTCTTCTTTCCTCCTCCCTCTTCCTTTCTCTTCCCTCCCTTTTCCTCCTCCCTCCTCCCTCTTCTTCCTCCTCTCTCCTTTTCCCTCCCCTCACCCTTTTCCTCCCATCAACCCCCACTTTTCTGCCCCCTCCCTCCTACATTCACACCTTCCCTCCCTCCTCTATTCCCTCTTTCTCTACTCTCTGCCCTTTCCTCCACCCCAGTCCTCTCCTTCTTTCCTGTCCTTTCCCCTCCCTCCCTGATAACTCCCCTTCCATTGAGATCACGCAAGGGTTTTTCTAACCCTTGGGATACAGAATAGACAGACCTCAGCCGTTTCTTGGGGAACAAGGCACCCTGGGACTTTGGTCCTCATTCCCATGCAAATAGGAGGGTGTTTCTGTCCAACACCCCAAACTCTTCATTGTCACAGAAAAGCACCCTTGGTGATTTTCATTAAGACCTTAAAAATGACCATGGTGGCATGGAAGACAGCCAGTCAGTGCTGTGTCCCCATCTCTTATTGGCCACCATGCTGGTGCTACCTGAAGAGACCCATGAAAGGCCCCTCTTAGGGACACCACCGCACGCACACCCTCAACTCCCACTGATTCTGTGTCTCCCTCAGTCCCAAAATTAGTCAAGGCTGTGCCTCTTATGCTCTGCAGGCTGAGTCTCTGGTCACAGCAGAGATTTTCAGGGGCTGACCATGTCTGGTAACCCCAGTGGAATCTGCACATTACATCCCTCTTACAGGACTTGGTTGATCTGTTTGTTTCATCATTGTCTTTGTAAGTTGCCTCAGAACTTTTATAGAATGTCTTGTCGGAGGCTGTGGAGTTCAGCACAGGTGTGTATGAGCATTGATAATGGAACTCATTGATACTGGAACCATGAAGGGGGTGGAGCCAGGCCGGGTTCAGGCACCCACCCCGCCCTGCATGACTCTGAGGTGTGCTGCGCTGGGAGTGGTCCCTGAGCAATGGTTCCACCTCAGCGCTGAACTGGAACTGGCCGGGGAAGGTGACTCTCTGTTCTAGGCCACTCTTTCCCATCCCAAAGAAGTTACTTCTGAATAGAATCTTCCAGAAGACAAGTAGAGAACACGTGGGCACACATGGAAATTCACGTGATACAGCTTGCCTCAAACACCACGTGTCTCTGCATCCCTGGTTCCAATTTCCCCCAGCCACGTCCATGACAATGACCGCGCCTACGCCATCTATCTGTTTTTCTTCATCCTCCTTACCCTTGAGACTCAGCAGCTACAGGCAGTAGAGAAAACCTGAGGAGGAGCCAAGGCTGAACCATCACCGTGAAAAAATGGACAAGGAAAATTTATGGAGAGGCAGTGGGAGATGGGAACTTGATATAAGATACGCCCACTTGATCCTGCCTTTAGCTGGCCAAGCAAGCTTCCTTCAGAACCCTGGTGGCCTCTACTCTGTGCTCATCACCATGGAGCTTGGGGACGCCTTCCCATGCACTGGGAGAAAGCGGTTTCATGTTGTGTGGGTCAAAGCCGGCAGACAGGAAGCCCAGCCCTTGCATTTCTTTCAGTGATGGACATCAAGCCCAAAGCCCCGTGCTTGTGCAGAAATCTCTACAGCTGAGCCTTAGTGCCAGGATTGTTCATTAATGTTTCCCCTAGAATGCTTCCAGCACTTGGTTCACGGTGGGGGCAGGGTGGGTCTGTGGTCTCTGGCCAAGAAGAAAGAGCTAATTGTAAAAAGCCACTCACTTGCAGGTGCCTCCGAGGGCATTCCTGCCAGCCTCGTGGCTGCAATAATGAGTTTCTGAGCATTGTGGGCTATTCCTAACAAGGATAACTAAATCATTCATTTCATTACCGACAGGGCTTGGCAGATAATTGTGCATGAGGCAATTATCATCATGCACATTCCAGGAAGACGGGTGACCAGCTGATCCTCAATAGCAATGCAGAAGGAAATAGGAGACAGGACTGAAGGCACCCTGGCCTTCTGCCTGAGATGAGCTAGGCTTCCAGGCTCGTGCCCTTATGCAAGGGAGGGAGGTAGAGAGGGAGAGAAAGAGGGAGGGACACAGAAGGGAGAAGGGGGAGAAGAAAATAGGCTGGGAGGAAAAGAGAATCAGAAAAGGAGGGGCAGAGAGAAAGAGAGGAAGGAGAACTGAATGAGGGAAGTCAGGGTAGTAGGAAAGGTGGGAGGGGAGAAGAAAGGAAATCAGGAGAGGAGAGAATGAAAGGGGGAGTGACAGGGAGAAATAAGAGAGGAAAAGAGGGGAGGAGAGAAAGAGGAGAGAGAGAGAGACAGAGACACACACACACAGAGAGAGAGGAGCTGGAACAGGGACAGAGGGGAGGGGAGGGAGAAAAAAAGAGAGTGAGTGGAATTGGGAGGAGCCAGAGAGAGTGAGAGAGAGGGAGAGAGATGGAGCTTGCACCTGGCACAGGGGTCTCTGTGATGTTTCTTTCCCAGTTACTATAGTCTGCCTAGCCTCACTCCCATCTCTGTCTCCCCTGCAGACCTGAGTGCCACAGACCTGCCAGAGTAACTTTCTAAAGTACTGATTTTGTCTCATTAGCCTCCTGACTGAGAAATCCTCCTGAAAGATCATATCCATTATCTACAGCTTTCAAGTGCAGCTCTGACCATCGTCCAATCCCCCCAGAATTTGTCAACAGATAGCAGGACAAGCAAAACGTGCTGTATGTATGCCATGGACTATTACTCAGCCATGCAAAGAGATGAAGCACCTATACATGGCACAATGTGGATGAACCTTGGACATTATTCCACATGAAGGGAGCCAGCCATAGGAGACCACACATTACAGGATTCCCTGCTTGATGAAGTGTCCGGAAACAGAAGGTTTGCTTATATCTCTCAACAGAGAGACATAAAGTTGACCAGTGGTCACCTCAAGACACGGAAGAGAAGAAGGGAGGAAGATGGGCAAGTCTATACAAAGGGATGAGATTTCTTTGGACATTCTAGAAGTGGTGATGATGGCCATGCTACTCTGCGATTCCACTAACAGCCACCGGGTTATACTTCATGGTATGCTAATAAAAATCCTTCCCTGATACACAGTGTAGTGTAAGGTAGGAGTCCCCAAAGGTCGGACATATGGAGTCAGGCACACTGTCCATTCACCAGTGCCACGCTTGTCAGTGTTATCATGTCATGAGAACAGAATAAAACAGATGCCATTGAGATATCATGCCATGTCCCCTCTAGGGTCCTTCAACACCCTGAACTATGGGTGGGCCTAAAATCCATATGAAACTGTTCACTTACTACCTTTTCGGTAAATTCAGCATGCTTTCTATAAGGTCACAATCCACGCTTTGGAGGGATGCATATATATAAGAAGATGAGCATCGAGCCTGTGATTGTGTGTACCCATGAGGAGTGGGAAGCAAAAAGGATAAGCACAGGTCTAAGTAAAATAAGACATGGGCAGTTCAACAGTGTGGGGAGTCCGTTTAACCCTGGCTTCTACACAAGAAATAAAAGCAAAAACACTAAGATTGATGTTATTATTATTTCCAGGCATCAATATGTTGAGGATATTTGTACACTGTGTGAAGATATATTGCTGTGATTAGTTTAATAAAGAGCTAAATAACTAATAGCTAGGTGGTAAGTATAGGTGGAACTCCTGGGCAGATAGAGAGGAAGTGAGAGATGAATCTGGCACAAGAGAGATACCAGGAGACACAGAAAAAAAGACATATAGAAAGAGAGGTAACAGCCATGGGCCATTTGGCAGCACATGGATTAATATAAATGTGTTAATTTAAGTTATAAGATCTGTTATGAATAAGCCTAAGCTATAGGTTGAGCTTTTATAATTAATAAGTCTATATGCCCTTATTTGGGAGGTGGCTGGCTAGACAGAAGAAGAGTTTTACATATGGCAGCCAACATGGGGCTCGGATATCCAAACATAGGGCCTGAAAATGCTAAGCCAGAGCTGTACATCAGCTGACGTGGTGACAGTTTAAGGTTTGTCTCCTGGTCAGGGAAGGCTGCAGGCATGCAGTAAAGCAGTCCAGACTGAGAAAACCTTTAAACAGATACTGTAAAAATGGGTATAGACAGTCACAGGGAAAAAATAGATAGTTCAAAAATAATAAAGTAACATCTTTAAAGAGATGAAAGTAATGTTAAAAAAAAAAAGCCACATAAAGAAAAGAAATGCACAGTGTCTGGATCCTGTATAGTGCTTTGCTGACTTTGAATTTTTTCAGTGCTAATAAACAAAAAAACAAAAGGGACTGGGAGACATTGGATTATGAAAACTGCTAAATTAAATCAACCTGTATATTTAAAAATGTCTTCACTTCAAAATGGAAGTCAGAATATATGTTGCACTGGGGGGAGAGGTTATGCCTTTGTTTTATTATCACATCTCCCCATAATTCCAGTTCCAGGGAACCTGATACTTTCTTCAGGCCTCTAAGGGCACATAAAATATTAAAAATAATTAAAAAATATTGATACCACCTAGCTAACACTGACATCTAATTATTGTTATTGCTATTGTTATTGTTATTAATCCTCAACTTGTGTTTAGAGACAAGCAACCTGAAAACTCACCATCACAGATCCCACTACCACTGTGCCTACTGTGGCCTTTCTCTTCACTGCTAGCTTTGAGGACAAGAGAAGAAGAAAGATTGATGGTAAAGTGTCGGGTGCATATAGCCATCCCAGCAGGGATAAAGAAGTGAATTATTGCAAGGAGATGTAAGATTGCAAGCTGGAGTGGGCACAGCCAGTTCCTAAAGCTGCACCTCAGGACAAGAAGACTCTGCTTATCTTTTGCACTGTTATTCTCTGGAACATCAAGTGATGGGAGCTGTGATGGTCAGCTTTGTCAGCTTGACATAACCCGTAATCACCTGGGAAGACAGTCTCAGTGAAGGGTTGTCTACATTGGCTTGACCTATGGACTTGTCTGTGTGTGGGGGGGGTTGTCTTAAATGAAAAGATGTGAGAAGATGGGTCCACTGTGGACAGTACCATTTCCTAGCAGGGAGAAGGGCCTAAACAGTATAAGACTGAGTGAAGAAATCATACTAAACCAAGCAAGAAATCACAAGAGAATATGCATTCGTCTGTATCTCTGCTCCTGCTCGAGAATGTGCTGTGACTAGCTGTTTCAAGCTCTTGCCACGGTGGCCTCTCTGCAACAATGGGCTGTAACTTAGAATTATGAACTTTAAAAAAAAAATTGCCCCCAAAGTTTCTTTTGTCAGAGTATTTATCACAGCCACAGAAATAAAACCAGGAGAAAAGCACTAGGATTTCCTAACTGAAAAAATCATTTCTGGGTAGCCCAGCCCAACAGAATATATTCTGACTCTTAAATCTCCTGGGGATACAGCCACACCACTTTCTCAGGAGCTTCTCACATCAGCGCTGAAATTGGCCATTGGCACCCTTCCCAGCATACCTGCTTTCCTGAGGCTTCCTCCCACAACGACCCCCGCTTGGGTTGGGCATGGGACCTTCTTTGACCAATATGTCACAATCAGAACACCACGAGGACAGACACATTGAGCTGCAGCCCTTTGTGGAGCTCATGATGCTCCCGCAGCCTTGAGCCACCGTGTGGAAGTGTTAATGACCCGGGTAGAGCCAGCATCAAAGAGAAATGCCTGGCCAGCCTCTGGATGGTTCCAAAGAACCAGACATGTAAGTGAAGGTGACACTGTGGACATTCTAGCCCCAGCAACAATCAGAGTAAACAGGAAGTCTGCCCCCATCCAGCCCCATAAAACTTCAGAACCCAAGGGAAGCATCGCCATATTACCTTCTTAAGTCTTGCAATTTGGGGTTGTTACACAGCCTCAGATGATTGAGATACTAGTGTACAGTTGGTTCTGAATTAGATGTGTCAAGCTCATTATTAAAAGGTTTTTTTTTAATGAAAGGAGAAATGTCTTTGAGCCACCTATCTGAAAGCCAGACCATCAGCTTGGCTGGAGTAGAGCCCCACATGGCAACAGGAAGCCCAAGGGGCTGCATGCTCCAGTTCACTTATGACTCATGAGTTCCGGGAGCATGGCTTGAGGGGAGTCAGCCAAACTGGGATTTTCAATGACATGCCCAAGGTCACAAGACTGCTAGGTGAAGGAAACTGGCCTCCACTGTCTAATCCACTGTCTTCCAATAGTCGTGTCTAATTATTGGCACTGCATCAAAACAGAATGTATACACCCCGGAATTAAGGCCTGGCTAATGACGGCAGGAGCCTCCTGCATCTCTGAGGGAAAGGGAGAGGTAAGGAGCCCTGCTTGAGCCCCAGCAAATACTGCACAGGCTAGAATGCCAAGGCCAGGCATAATAGCTTCTCCGTGTGGATTTAGGGGAAAACAAGAGGAAAATTTAGTTTTCCAGCTCTCTTGAGGTGTATTTTTTAAGTGTCCAGTATGACATCTGATGTGCGTGTATGTTGTGAAATGATTAGCACATTCAACTAATTAACATCTCTGTTACTCACTTTGTGTGCCATGAAAGCATTAGGGGTGTCTTAGGAAACTGGGAGCTCACAGAAGTGTTATCACCCATGATCACCATGCTGTTTCCACCAGGGCTCTCCACCCTGCCTAAAACTTAGAACACACCCTCAGCCTCTCACCACCCTACTTTCCATTCTGTATACCTGAGGACAATGTTAGGTTCTCAGTATAAATAAAAACACACATGCAGGTGTGCACACATGCACACACACATACAAACATGCACGAGCACACACAGGCATGCACACAGGCACACACATGCATGTGAGCACATGCATGTGTGCGTGTGCGCGCGCGCACACACACACACACACACACACACATACACGAGCATCCACAGGCACATGGTATGGGATGTCCTGGGGCAACCACACATTTCATGTCTACTTTTCCTTAACACAGAGTCCTCAAAGTCTACATATAGTACAGAGTACAAGCATTTCTTTTCCTTTTTCAGGCTAAAAAAATGTTCCATTTGTACACATACACTTTTATCTATTTATGTGTCAATAGACGAGTTGGTTCTAGGTCTTGGCTACACTGCACAGAGCTAGGATGAACACACAGGGTGAGTGTTTCTTTGACATGCTGACTTCGTTTTCTTCAGCCAAAGATGTGACCCCAAAGTGGGATAATGTGATGGACATGTTTTTAGTTATTTTTTAGAAACAAAATACTCCATGTTGCTCTTCATGATTATACCTGTATTCCCAGGCTGGAAACTTTTTCTCCTGTTTTTCAGCCTGTCTCCTCACTCTGTTCTTGTTTCTTGACTATATAGAAGTATCTTAGTTTGATGCAATGTGTGTGTCGATTTCACTTGTTGCCCATGTTTGGGGGAAACAACCATTGCCTAGAAGGTCAAGAAATTTCCTGTTCTCTTCTACTAGGCTGACACTTTCAAGGGTTACACAGGTCTTTATCCATTTTGAGCTTATTTCTGCACATGGTAACAGGGTCCAGTTTCACTACTCTGCATGTGAAGGTGCAGAGGTTCGAGCACCGTTTATTTTAAACACCTCCCTTCAGCTTGTGCGGCTCCTTAAGATGAAGAACGTCACACAAAGACCTTACTCTTTTGGATACAGCTGCGTCTTTATTAAACTATCAGAACCTGAGTGAGTGGAGTTGCATCACCCTGCAGTCTCTCACCTGGTTCTCAGCTCAGAGAAGCTTCTGTGTGTACATTTGCTCAGCTGCACATTTCAGTTTAGAGGTGAGTGACCAGAGTCATTGCCTCGCTTGACCACTGGCGCGCCCCTACTGCTTGGAGCTCCACTCACACTCCATGCTTGCTGAGTGAAAATAAATTAGGGAATAAGTGGGTGGATGAAACCAACAACTAAGACCTGGAGTGTATGCTCAGCTTGAATCAGTGCCGCATGGTGACCCAAGTCAGGCCACCAAGCCTAGTAGGAAGCAGCAGCTGTTGTTCATGACCTTGCCACTAGGGGGCAGGTGCTTCCCGTATTTTCAAGGCAACACCAGCCACTCTGGCAGCCTGGCTACAAAGGCACCTTGGGCATCAGGCTGAGCTGAATGTTAAATGGCTCTGCCAGGATCCGTCCAACTCAGGGGTTGCCACAGTGGTATAGCATGAAGAAAAAAAAATAAAAACCACAAAGTGGACATTTGGGGTCCTCCCTCTAGGTGCATAGGGCAGCTGGAGTGGACCTTATTTGTCCTGTTGCTGAGGCACAGGAATCACCCTAAACAAAGCACAGAGACCCTCTCTCCCCATGTTTCCATTCCAATGGGTAGCATTGAGTCGGCTTCCACACCTTGCTTCTCCCTAGTGAAGGATGCATGACAACCTATCGGCAAGCTGCTAAGAGGGAGAGTATGTGCTAAATTGCAGCACGGGCTCCCACAGTGTGCCCTGGACCACGCAGAGTCCTGGCTCTGCCTATGGGCTGTCCTAGGTGCCTGTGGCCTTGGCTCACTTCAGCTGATCCTCGGGCACCTCAAGGTGGGCAGTAAGCTTTGTCCTGGCACAGTTTTAGGTTAAGGAACTGAGAGTAAGAGTGGCTAGTTAACCAGGTGGTAGCCACTCCTCCGAAAAGTGACCAGACTGGGATTCCAACACAGGTGCTCTGGCTTCTGCCAACCATGAGGGCGGGGATTTGGGAATGAGTGAAGCCTGAGGGTTAGAGATGGTAGTTGAACCTAGGGATAGGTTGACACACACAAGCATGACTGATTGACATACATGTCTCATCTCCGTTAGACAGTCTACAAAGGTGGGTGGTGACCTGAGCCTGACCGGGGACCTGAGCACCTACAGAAATGCTGGGTGGAGAATCCCAGCACTCTGGAGGCAGACAGGGGTTCCCTGGAGCTAACTGGCTAGCTAGACTAGTTGTGCTGGCAAGCTCTGGGTTCAATGAGAAATCCTGTTTTTATATGTAAGGTAGAAAGCCATCAAAGAAGACACTCAGTGTCATTCTCTGACCTTCACACACATGCATACTTTTGTACACATGCATCCACATGTGTGCAAATGTATATACACACATGCTACACATGTACACCTGCAAAAATGGGGTCGCTTCCAGCAGAAGGTCTTCAGGTCCATGTGATATGCCTTCCTTAGAAGCACTGAGATGCTTCTCATGGGTCTCTGGTTCCTTCTTGTGGGAAGGTTGTTATAAAAGCCCAGCTCTATCTCACTCTGCCTGAGGTGTGATCCTTCCTCCCACACACACTCCCGCCATCTGCCATGTGTCCTTCACCAGAGCCTGTGTCATGCTTTTGAATTCTGAGAGCTCTAAAACTGGGAGTTGAATGAACCTCTTTCCTCAATAAAGTTAGTGTTCCTTGGATATCTTGTTATAGTCACAAACAGTTAGCTAACACATGCAGGTTGAAGCATATTTCCCAGGGCCAAGGATGACTGGTGGTTTGGAGAGACAGATCATCCTTCCACTGCCTTACTCAATGTTAGAGAGGTAGAAGGCCTAGATATACTCCCAGACTGTTCTTAGAGTCAGAATGGTCTCCACCTTTGGGCTCTGGCAAGTAAGAAGCATGATAGACCCTTGTCTGTGCTTCTCTGTAAGGTTCAAGCAAGCCATGTCTCCTCTGAACCTTATCGGTAGCATTAGGCGAAGCCCGTGGTGGCCTGCTATGGCAATTCTATGACACATAAGCAGATAGATCTCCTACAAACAAGCCCACCCAAGTCAAGCCACAAGGTTGAGATGCATGATTATAGACAAGCACACATGGCCAGGCATTGAAGAAAGGAAGTGAATTATTAAAAGTGAAGTGTTTCCCACCCTCCAGGACTCTTGAGGTCTTTGTGAGAGGTTCTCTCTAGAACCTATTCTCTCCTTCCTGTCTCAGATGTAGCATCTCATTTTCTAGAAGCTGTATGCAGGATGAGACCCCCTGCGCCTGTTCAACTATGCATGGTCAGTGACCGAGCAGAGATCAGAAAGTGGGTGTGGTCCATTTGGACAGACTATTCTGCACTCCTCTGTCCATATTTACCTCTTAACTTCAATTAAAATGAACTTGCCTTGGACTTCCCCAAACCCAAGGAAGGATAAATGTAAGAGGAGGGCAGGAATAAAATTAACGCTTTACATAAGAAACTTTTTACCAAATCAAATGCTCCCAAGCTGGAAATTGTGTCATCCTTATGCCCCGTACTACACTGAAAAGTGTCCCCTGGAAGCCAGAGTGGACGTTTGCCAGGCCATCTGTTGGGTTTTCCTTACATCACACATGGGCTATGTACATGTCAACTCACACTTGGGGAAGCCACCTCATCTAAATCTGTGATGGTTATAGGAAAGGAAGATCTCTGTCTCTAGTACATTCTGTAAGACTCCATGGCAAACAGATTCTGTGAATGCAGCCCAGAGAAGGAAGACACTTGTCTAAAGCTACAGAATAAGTCCACTCTTACACTATCCAATGAAGCTATGAGCACACTCTGACATCTCAATGATTTTCACAATTGCAGGATGACCTATGCAGGGTCATAGAGCAAGCTTGATGGGCACTGTAACTATTGAAGTAAAATTAGAACAAGACTAGCTTAAGGAGAATAGGGTACAATCAAATGGAATAGAATTCAGAGGAGAGATTAAATCCAAAGGTGGTCAGGATTGATTCTATTTCTCCCAAATGGTGTTTCACCTGTAAGTACAGGTGTGTACACACGCACACATGCACTGAGATACAGGATAACATTCTTGGCATAGGCTGGTTTCACTGAAATCTGAAGAGTTCCAGTTTAGCCTGCAGATGAGGCACATGGGACACACTGACATATAGGTTGTAAGTCTTGGCATTGTTCTTTGGGACAGTTATCTTGAATCTTGCAGAACTTTGGTCTCCTCCACATCTGGAATGTAAGAATACTGAGGGGCCCAATCTTAGAAATATGTAAGAATATTAGTGGAGGATCTCCACATAAGACAATGAAAATGCTGCCTGATACAAAGGCAATACCAACTATTAAACGCATACAGGGTGTGTGTGTGAGTGTGTGTGTGTGAGTGTGTGTGTTCATGTATATAGTAATGGTACAATATATATACAGAAGGGACAAGTGTGTGTGTCTGTCTATGTCTGTCCATCCGTTCATCTGTCCATCTATCTGTCCATACACAAGAACCCAAAATTCAAACTGTCAGCCCTAGTAAGAATCTAACTGTATGTAAGAAGCAGGTGTCACCCGTTCTGGCCCACTGTACTCAAACCCTGCACTCACTAGTGTTTCTTGGACTCTGCCAGGCATGAATGTGTTTAGAGGCTGACTAACTTTGCAGGAGAAGGAGCAATTTGAGGCCACTCGACACAAAGGGGCACACACTGAAGAGGAGAGAATCCCAAAGAAATGTCTGTCTCCTTAACTGAGCAGTAGTTCTTGGGTCAAGGCTCCCTGTCTCGCTCCTTGTCCCTGAGGACCCATATAGACTGGAGCATCGGCTGCCTTGGCAGGATGGAGTTGAAGGGCACTGGGTGATGCCGCTACCAACACAGCTGCCTGGTGTTTACTTGTTTTCTATGCCCCACCCCCAGAAGGGAGGGGGAAGGAGAAGGATGCAGAGTCTCCCAATTTTTGCATCCAGGGATGTGAGTGGGTTTTATATTTAGCGGATGACTCACCTCCAAGCACATTAGTCACCACCTCCAGCTCCAATCCTGCAGGCGGGCGCTGGGGATCTCAGTGGGGTGAGATTAGACAAGAGATTGGGAGAAGGAGCCAGAGAGCTGTCGGTGGGGGAGGACACTGGGAGACAGGTGTAAGGGGAGGGGATCTGGGCTTCAAATTAGAAGACTCCTTAGAAGCTGGCAGTAAAGTCAGGCTCAGCAGAGGAGTTCTGGGACAGAAGACTGGCTCAGCCTTGCTCCAAGAACCCAGCCATCAAGGAGAGAGAGGAGATCCCAGGACAGGAGAGACAAGACTATGGTACCCACTCACACCTCCTTTAACCCCTCAAATGGTTCTTGGGTAGAAATGAGAGCTGCACAGCGGCCTGAGTCCCAGTGAGAGACTGTCTAGGGCAGTGGCAGGTACCAGAGTAGATCACCACAGAGCTGCAGTGAGCCCGTGATCCAGGCAAAAGACAACAGTGTGAGCCCGGACTCGCATCAGGAGAGTCCGGAGAGCTTATGAACCAGGAGGACCAGAGCCCCCACCACACGCATGCACACACACACACACACACACACACACACACACACACACACACACACACACGCACACACAGCCCCTGACTTTCTTTGCCTAGGTCAAGAGCTTGTCCTTAGCAGAGCCCACATGCTTCTCATGTTTCAGGAACAAAACCCAAGTATGCAGCTGCAACATATGATATGAAACCCAGGCAAACATGGACCCTTTTGGGTGCCTCAGATTACCATTTGAAACCTGAGATGCCTACTTAGAAAGGACTGTTTGACTCTGTAGAGCAACAGGAAAGGAGCTGGAAGTTAGCATCATGGTTTCTTCTCAAAAAAAAAAAAAAAAAATTCCTAAGCAGAGCTGGACCAGGTGCATGGCAAGAAAGCCACACCTACACAGACCCCACAGCATGGTGAGTCCCAGTATTGCAAACGCCATTGTGGTACTGTGGTCTAGTTCCAAGGACGGGAAACCAAGACTGAGACTTCAATGACTTACTCACAGATGAGTGGCCAGGTCCTACTGTCGGGATATGAACCCAGGCCTGTAGCTCCTAGTTTGTTTTGTTTCAACTTCTCCAAGATACCACCAGCACCTTTTAGGTGACTTTCACACTTGCCAGGGTCTAGCCATGGTAGTTAAGGCGTGATTTGTCACCTATGTCATCCTCACTTTCCCTCTGTTTCTACAGATATTACCAGAATTCTTAAAGCTCTTTTGGTTTTCAGTATGGTGTCTCCCCACCCCAGGTCCTCTTCCTCCCCTGTCTTCCTTCCAGGTCTGGTGACTTGTGTCATCTAAGACACTGCATGGTTCTTCTTGGAAGATCTCAAGCCTGCCTTTCAAGGCCCCATCTCTAGCAATGTTCTGCCCATATCAGTCAGCATCTAGGTACTTCCAGATGGTTCCCTGTAGCAGGATCAGGGTCTTGCTGACTTTGGGGACCTTGAGGACCAAGAGTGTATTTATTGCTCTGCCTCTGCTGTAGCTTAGTCATATTCTTGCATCTAGAGAAAGGTCACTTCTCATCATGTGGATTTCCCACGGAGAGACACCTTCTGGAAGAGCCTCAGCATCAGCCATTCTTCAGCAACTCTCCACCTGCCCCGTAGGGCCTTCCCCACCCTGGACTGAGGGCAATAAGTTCCGTAGAAAGACAGTATAGTCTAAAGAAGCATGCCCAGTTACCCCTACGCTGACTCTTCCTGCCATCCACCAGCGGGCAACATTGTAAATAACAAGTTCACGGGGCCTCCTTTCCCAACCCAGACACACCACGCGATTGCCAAGGACAACCTTTTGATGGATAGGTGTCATGAGTAAGCAAATGATCAGAGATCAGTGACAGAGGGGACAGCAAAGGCACCAGAGGCATCCTTGGGGAAGCCTGCTTCATCTTTCTAGTCTCTGCCTCAGCTGCTCACCTAGAAACCAGAAACAGCAGGTATATTACAAACACAGCTGGGAGCACATTCAGTGACATGGGGCTTACTGAAAGTGGCTAGCCAGGTGTAGACCGACAGATCGGGAGCTCTATTAACTTTATATTAGTACAAGCTCTGTGTGTGTGTGTGTGTGTGTGTGTGTGTGTAGAGAGAGAGAGAATTGAAGATGGTACATTAGAGTTCCAGCCACCAGCTATGCAGTAGTCACTGTGAGACGCACTGGCCATGTCCCCTTCTAATAGCAGCAAAAGTCTGGTTATAAAGAAGAGTCAAGTTCAGACGTCAAATCATCCACCCAAAGTAACACAACTACCAGGTGTACCCTCAAGCCGTGCCGTAAATGGATGCTTGTTTATGCCCAAAGCTAGAACTAATTCCTTGTAACAGCAGTGTTTCAGGCCCCCAGAGAGACAAGGAAGGAGAGACTTGCTATTAAGAAAGGTATTGAAGGAAGAGAAGGTAAAGGAAAGGTAAACTCCAGGATAACCTTGGGGCATGCTCTTAAATTCAGGAGCTGAAGCTGAACTTAAGACCCTCCTGTAATCCTAGTCCATAGAAGATGGCAGGTGGTTCAGAGCTAGCCTGTGCTACAGAGGGAAACACTTTCTTTAAAAAATAAAATAAGTGGTTTATCTCAAAAGAGGATGCTGAGGTGGTAAAGCGTTGATGGTTGTCACAGAAGGACAACGGAGACCATGCCAAGGCTGAACATAGCTTGTAGGTTGTTAAGGAGGGACATAACAGAAATGCCATTGGCCTGGAGACTTGGCCTAAGAATGGTCCCAAGGGAAGCAGGGGTTGTCAGTGACCCAGTTTCTGCCAGATGCACATGGAAGTTGGGGATGAGCATGCCCAGCTCATGTGTCTATTTAATGTCACACACCTGAAGTTCTTGGGACAAAAGAATCGTGCCCCTTCCCTGTGACAACGGCAGTTCCCATGTTCAAATATTTAGGACCAAAAGGATGTCATTTCCTTCCATTCGAATGTCCTGACTTCTTTAAAATATCCTTCCTGGGTGTCTGGAGATGTTGTCTACCCAGCCAGGATTTCTCTTAAGGAAGAAGGAGGAAGAGATTCCCAGCTATCTGGCTTCCCAGACTAGCAGCCTGCTGACATTTGGCTGGCTGGTCAGTCAAATTACACCACAGTCATTGGTGGATACCCTGGTGATTTTGTTGAGATGTCACCTGTCTCCCCAACAGACTCTAAGTCCTCCAAAGTGCTCCTCCATGACTCTGCTATACCCCATTGAATGCTTGGTATGCAGTAGGCTTGCAGTTCTATTTTGTATGGTTTGCTATTTTACATGTCTAGAAGCACTAGAAGAAACAGCCTGGCTTCTCTATTGTTTTTGCTTGTTTACTAATTTGTGATTAATTAATCATTAAAAAAGGCTGAATGGACCCAGGAGACTGGGTGCCAGGAGTTTCTTGGTTCTTTGTTTTCCACATCTGGTCCTGAGTATTCCTTAGAACTGCATTTGTGGTATTCTAAATAAGAAAACAAGAAGGAAGGGATTAAGTGGCTTCACTTGCTGAGGTTTAGGTTGTGTGCTGCGGCTTGGCCACTCCTGAGCTGCCTGGACATGATCCTGTTCTAGGAAAAGGAGCACAGTTATAGCCCCAGGAGCTGCAGAAGCTTCCACAGCACAGTTCTGGCTGCCCTTGCCTGGCTCTGCCCTCACCCAGCTCTACCTGCTAAGCTTTCTGCTGCTGCTTAAACCAGCCTACTGGCTCCTCTCTTTCCATTGACTCTGGAGATCTTGGAGGCCAGGCATTGGCCTGCATGTATTTGTGATTGTCTGAAAATGCATCAAAATATCCTTTGCCTTGATTGCCACTGGAAGCCTGAGACGTCCAGAAACCAGCTTTTGCTTCTTGAGATTTCTCTCCATTCAACAGTAAAGAATCCTGCCATAAATTATCCATCCTAAATAGTCCACCCCATGAGACCAAGAGCACAACACATTTTGACAGAATTTCCTTAGCACCTCCCTCCTGAGCCCCCAGAGTTGAGCCCATATGAACCCCAGCTCTCACAGGCATCTCACAATGTAAATATGATTGCCTGCATTTCTACAGAGTAGTAAATGATGCCAAGATTTAGAGAAAGGGCTCTAAGCATGCCTGATCTACAAATGTCAATCAAAACTGAATGCCAATATCAAGTGTGTCTCATCACAAAGTCCATGTCCTTCAAGTGTTAAGAGAACTCTGTCCTCAATGTTAGTGAGCCTGCATCATTCAAAGTCAGATTAATTTAATTGAAAGAGTCAAGAAGATAGAGAAATGTTATTGTGTTATAGAGTTTCATCAGCTTGCTATAACAAAACAACCACCAAGCAAAACAAAGATGGGGGCGGTATTCTCGTGAACTTCAGACAACCAGGAAAATGCATTGTCCGGAATGGCATAGCCCTACAGCATTCCCACACAGTCCCTTCACCTATACTGTCACCAGGGGAAGCTGGAAACTCTGGAAGATGCTGCTATTTATTCAAAGTTGCTTTCTGAAGTTTAGGTTAGCCAAAATATGTGTGTGTATAAATACGCATTCGTGTGTGTGTGTGTGTGTGTGTGTGTGCATATGAGCAAGAATGTGTGCCTGTTGGAGTGTGAGTATGTGTGTTCAGGAGTGAAATGTGTACATGTGAATGAGTTTACTCGAATAGGTGAGTTATCTAAGTAAAGGCATTTGAATTGTACCCATGTTGAGTGTACTGCAGTGTGTATGTGAGTGACTGCGTGCTTGTGAGCAGGTAAATAGGATGAGATGTCATTATCTAGCCAAGAGGTTGACCCAGCCAAGGCCAGGGACAGAGATGGTTTGTAAAGAGTGAACAGGGTAGATCTGGCTGGGCACTGAGCAACTGGAGCTAAGAATGCCCACAGAAGCATGCACAACTGCAAGCCTGTGCCTAAGAATAGACAGAACAGGGCTGGGCAGATGGGCTCAGGAGGGCGGGGTCTCACACTGCCTGGAGTTGCAGCATGGCTCTATCAGTGCATCCACTGAGCTGCTTGGATCGTCCCTTCTGATGCTGCCCACAGCCCAAATATCCTTGTGCACAGACATGATCCTTCTGCATAGCCAGGACTGTTAACCTCAGTTCCATCCTACCTTGGCATGGGAGGACTCAGCACTTGCAGGAGGTGGGGATGAAAGGCTCCATCCCTCAGCCTCCTGAGCTTGCTTGAACAAGTGATGTGCCAACCACATGCTCTTGCATTCCCACTCCCCAAATTCAGAAAGAACTGGATGGATGGGCAGGTGGATGGATGGATGGATGGATGGATGGATGGATGGATGGATGGATGGAAAAAAATGACTAAACAATAGTCATTTTAAATAGATGTATTGAAATGGGCTGTATACCACCAGGAGCAGGGGCGAATATGTCTGCCAAGGTAAGCGGGTATTTAGGGATAAAAACAAAAGGAACAGTGGTGTAGCTTTTCCTTTGGATGTAGTTCATGTCAGGCCAATCTGGAGGCTGGAAGCCCTGCCCCCCTCCCGGGATCCTCTCATCAGGGCTAAAATTTAAGTCAGTGCTGTAAACCAATCCATGTGTCTCTAATTTTCTCACCAGAAAAGGTAAAAAGAAAGAGCAGGGATGAAATTACATATCACTTGAGTGACCAAGCGTTAGGCCCTGTTATACGAATGTGTTTTTCTGCCTCAGTAAACTGATCATACCTACGTCCACACCTATACCTGTAACTAGTTCTAGCTGCCTCTAACCCTTTCACGGGAAAACAACAAGAGACAAAGAAAAATAAAACACAGTATTTGTATGTTGCCAACATATTCACACTAATGGATGCAAAGAGCAATTAAAAAGGCATAAAACAAGAATCCTCCAACACTAAAGTACAGCCTGGGAATCAAATGCATTCGATTACATAGTCTTGCATTCTCAGATAAAACAAAGGCATCGACGCATGCGCTGTCCTCACTAGCTTGTCCTACCACCCTCACATCAGCACCACTGCATCAGAGCTCACAGTTACCACAATCCAAGTCCTGCATGCAGAGAGGAGTGGATGACTCCCCTGCAGCCAGCCAAGCTTCGGCTAGCTGTTTCCCTTGACATCCTGAGTCACCCTCTGCCAAGATTGCTATGTTCCATTTGCTCAGCATCTAGACATTGCACAAGGACTTGCTCTTCCTGCTCAACCCATTTGAGGTAAGGGAACCAAGCCTTCACTGGAAGTTTGGGGTACTTACATCAGCACTCATGTCCTGAATGCCTACACTGCCCTTATCTTTGCGTGGGTAGCAAGCCTGGTTCCATGCCTCCTGCAAGCAAGGGGGCCGAGAACAGAGAGGGGAACTCTTCCTGAGGTGACACAGCCACTATACAGAGCTGCTGATGCCACAGTCTGTGTTGACTTTCAGGTAAGGCTGAAGTCCACGAATGCGGGCATTGAATGTAACATGAGGAAGGCCTTGTGTCTCCCTGCTTCCTCTGTAGGTCACAGCCACCTATCAAAGCCACCTGGACATCAGGCAAAAAGCCCAGCCACAGCCTGAAAGGCAAACAACAGTGACAAATGGAAGGAAGAACACTCATACTGACTGTCCCCAAAAGGAGAGCCCTGGTGTCTCAACCGTAGTCAAGCCCTCTGCAAAGTCTTAGCCTGGCTGCCTGTACAACAGCTACCCCAGGCTAACCCTGAGGCCTGGGAATACTTATGGAGAGCAAGGCTTCTACCCACTTGGGGCTGAGTCATTCTGTTCCATGCCCTGTAGGAATTTGTCCTTATCCCTGGCCACTGCCCACTACATTCACATGACTAAGGGGTGACAGCCCCAAACACCTACAGACTGTTTCAGATGTCCCCTGGGTGTGGGAGAATAAGAATGGCCCAGCTTAAGATTTTCTGGTCTAGGATTCAAGGGTCACTGTCTGGACACCAAGGAATAAAAGGGTATCTAGACAACTATGGCAGACCATGTAATCTGGTCTGGAAGAGACCTTAGATTGCAAGGAGTTCAAGGAGCCATGCCATTGACCACCACTCAGTCCCTAAGCCTGAGCTCTATTTCTCTGGGACAATTTCCTGGTTCTCTGCCCTAAGGCTGGAGAAATGATTTGGAAGTCAACAGCCTGGACCATATAGATTTTCTGGGGCTTTTGCAATGTGGGTCATGGTGATCTGGCATCTGTGATGAATACATCAACCTGGGTGAAGTTGCCCCTTATCTTCAGCTGAAAAGAGGGCTAGCAAGGAGGAGGGCCTGTGCGGTCCTCCCTGGCCCCAGGGTCTACTCAGCAAGCACTTGACATCGCCATCCCCATATTCTGCCCAATCACTGCATGTTTCATCTCCGTGTGAAGACTGACCTTAAAAGCTCCAAGGGCTCACCTTCCAGACATCATCTGGAATCCCAGCTCCTGGAAGGCCGAGGGAGGAGGATTGCAAGTTGTAGGCCAGCCAGAGCTACGTAGCTGACCTTCTAAGAGCTGGAATCCCAGGGATACTGAGGTTTAAGGACCAGACCAACTTTAGTCTTATCTAGGTCAGACTCCTGACTCCCCCGTGAGAATTAAGTGTTCCTTTTCCTGGGCACTGCAATGGTGTTCTGACACCATCCTCTGCATAGCCCGGCTTCTGCTGCAGTTAGTTGTTTGCGATGGAGTTGGGTGTCACAATGTGTAAACTATTCCACCTGATGTCTTAGCAAGGTGATTTAACCTTTAGACCTCAGGCAAAACAGATGTAATAATGCTAACCTCTTAGAAGTGAAGGAGAAATGAATGAGGTGTTTGATATATGCCAAGTACCTTACATACCACCTGGCACATTCCTGGAACCATGCTGCCAAATGGCCACTAATGGCATGGCCTTGATGGCAATAAACCCCAGGGGCTACTAGCCTGCATCCCTGAATGGACAGAGACATAGCCAAGTCACCTTTGACCTTTGCCATGTGTGATGGCTAATGTTAATTGTCAACTTGACAGACTCAGCTGGAGAAGGGCCTCTGGGCTGTTGTATCGCTGTGAATACATTAACTCCTGTGGGCAAGCCCATATGAATTATGGGCTGGGGAGCCTGGGCTGTATAAAATAGAGACAGGGAGCCGGGCACTAACGTCATGATATTGTCTCTTCTTGGCTGGGGATTCAGTGTGAGTAGCCTGCTTCAAGCCCCTGCTTCCCCATCTCCGTCATAATGGACTGGGCCTCAAACTGTGAGCCAAAATGATCCTTGATCCCTTAAGATGCTTTTGTCTGTGTATGTCATCACAGCCACAGGAAAAGTGACCTCATGTTGTCTTGAGGATGAGGATGGGGATGGGAGGTAAGTGAAGGCTGCAATGCAGGGCTCCCACAGCCAGTGTGCCTAGCTTCTACCAAAGAGCTTCAGAAACTTCAATGTCCTTAATATTTAAGAAAAAAAAATAGCTTCAGTGTTCTGAAGCTTCCATGCTGGAATCTGGCTGCTAGTTATAAAGGGCTTACAGGTTAGGTGACAGGACCCTGGGGCTAAAACATGACTTCTTATAGCATTGAGACTTTGTATCTGCAAGCAAGGGGTTGACCAACTGGGACAGTAGCAGCTGTCCATCCACATGTGTGGGATGGGTGTGAATCGAGTCTTCCATGTCTCTTTCTTGCTCCTGAGATGCCCATGGAAGGCCTACAAGACATGTGCAGGACAGGCTGGGTGGCATGTGTGGCGGTGCTGGGTCAGAACTCTGGAGGTGTGTAACAGGGAAGAGGGAAGTCCAGTCTCCCCCAGAGAAGGGGGTTCTCCAGGCCTGGAGGAATGACATAGTCTCCAGGACCTCAGGAGAGAGATTCTGAGGAGACAGTCTTCATTAGCATCCTTGTCCCAATCAGTGCTTTGCCCAGGTCATGAAACCGACATGCCTTGGAGGCAGAAAGAAAAACACACTCATTTCTGTTCTCCACCTCAGGGGAGACAAGGCAAACAACAGATGAATGCACACACGCACGCACGCACGCACACACACACAGACACGCAAGCACATGGCTCCTCACTCCCAGACAGATCTAAGCGATGGCTCTCTGTTGGTACCGATAAATAGTTTGCTGGCAAGTGAAAGGCCATTGTAACTGGCCGACAGAAACTACTCAGAGAGGATAGCTGGGTTTCTCTTCCCTGCCCTCTGTGGTCCCAGGGCACTCAGCATCCACCACGGATGCATGTCTTCAACCTGAAGATCCTTCCCTGTACACCTGCAGTGAGGAAGTGCTCCCTCGGAGCTCAACTTCCAGTGTCTACCTTTCAGGCCTGTGCATTTGAAGTGACCAGGACCATCTGGTGCCTTCTCATAGTCCCTCTGGGTGGGAGGGGCCATGAGGAGGGGCACTAGAGGACTCATGCAGAAAGCAGATCACTATTCACTGACTGTCGCTGCATTGCCAGTGTTAGAGACACCTGCACAATCTTGACTGTGCCTGGGTCTGTGGAGTGTTCTAAGCCCATCCCAGATTCCTGGCATATAGCTACACTACATCTCCCCCCAACCCCCACACACACCCCTTGCTTCTAGATGCACTTTGCAATCCCTCTCACCACTGAGATGTATGTCATTCCCCAACCATGGATCTCAAGATGGGGCAACCAACTTTTCTCCATTATCTCACCCACAATACAGAGCCCCTTATACTCCTGCACTGCAGCCAAGAGAGTACCCCAGCCTGCATGGGGCTGTGATAAGAATGAACTTCTAATCTGCTGATTTCAACGGCATCACTGAAACTAGGAAAGCACATTCCAGGTCCTTCATGACAGCTCCTGGATTTCCAGTGATGCTGGTGCTAAGATTCAAGGTAGGAGACCAAGCTACTAGTTCAGGCTCAGAAACTATTACATTCTTGGCTTTGAGGGGGCATCTTCTTCAGGAAACTCAGCTCCTGGTTTCCAGAGAGTACTCAACCAGATGGCCACTGTGCCTTCCCACCCTGGGATGTCAGCGACGATGGTTGGGAACACTCAATCTACCTGCCCCCTGCCCCTGAAACATGAACTAATGCTGTGAAGTGCAGTGTCCCAGACAGCACAGCTGGGACTGGTTAGCCCAGGTCCCTGGGAACCCCTACTTGCAGAGTCAGCAAGCACAGATGACGCTTGGCCTCAAGAGTTGCTCAGCCAATGTTTGTTGTTGTCCAGTTGAGCGCTAAGGCAACAGATGGCACAGGTGAAATTTCTCAGGGCTCTTCCTCACTCATCCTCCTTAGGACAGGCTGCCGGGCTCCTGGATTACCATTTATGATGCTCACATCTCAGCCTGGGACACTGGGCCCCCTGGAGCTGTGCAGTGCACAGCTGGTGAAGCAGTGGGTGGTGGCCTTGGCTCTGCTGTGTCTCCCATGCGTTCTTACACCTCCCTGGTTTTGTCTGTGTGTCTGCCATCGCCTGGAATAACTATTTTTTTCTCTCTCCCCAGCTGCACAGCTCTTGTGTTCTTCCAAAGGCTGCTTGGAACAGCTCCCTCCCTGGGAGCCCCTCTCTGATCCCTACTCCTAGCCACAGAATCAATTCTCCATCTCTCCTTTCTGTCTCCTGCCCCAGCATCAGTCACTTGGTTAATTATTTACACGCCAGTCTCCTCTATTGAATTGTATTTCTAGGTACTGTGACCTTGCCTCCGTGGCTTTGAATTCCTAGTGCCCTGCTGCACCCGGCTTATGGTAATTTTTTCAGTGAATCCCTGTGAACTACATGAGCCAAGTTTTCTTTTTCTTGATGCTCTGAGTTGAATAAAGTGACACCAAAGTGTATTTTTGAAAACCAAATCACAGGCTCAGTAGAATGGTGTATTATTTGTAATCACAGCTCATGGAAGGCAGAAATCTAGTCATCTTGGGCTATATAACAGAGGCAAAGCCAGCCTGAGCTCCCTGAGATTCTGTCACAAACGGAAGATGAGATTGCCAAATATAAGGACCTAAAAGTGTTTAGGATGCCCCCAGAGTATCTGCTTATGAGTCACAAAGAAGTGGCTGCCACAATTGCTACTCAGGGAGAACAGCAGGAGTGTGCCGCTGTTAGGATCAAAGAAACAGTTGGAGCATGGACTACACTGCTCACTTCCTCTTCCCCCACTCAGAGAGCCTCGGGACAATGTGGAGGCAGATCATGAAAATTCATAGGGCACAAAACCATGGCCATCATGGCAACGGGACACACTGAAATGTGTATCCAGGGTCTTCATTGCTACTTAACAGACCTCCTGGAAGGCCAACCCCGGAGGCTGCCAGCCTCCATCATTGCTCCAAATTAATTTTCTCATCTCCAAGGGTCCAGAGAGTGAAGATGAGAGCCATTCACAGAATGTGAAATGCCTGCGTCAACCAAGATCACAGGAACGTTCATCAGGGGTTTCTGTCAAGGTGTTCAGGAGAGGTCAAGAATAGAGGGAGCAGCCTTCTGCGAGGTGAGAGACTTCAATAGGTGAGGTGGTGACCATGCAGGCCAATTGCTCGGGCACAAGAGACATCCAAGGACGCCCCTCCCCCTCGCTGCAGACGCAGCCAGGGCAGTGACCAAAAAAATCTCAGAGCAAAAGAGGAAGGCCTGCTCCCTCTGATCTCAGGGATACTGGACTGCAGACACTGTCATTAGAGAAAGCACTTTCCAAGTGAGGACCAGAAGCAATAGGTGGCTTAAGGCCAAGTCGCTGGTAGTTTACATAAGCAGGTCCACAAACTGTTGTCCCCACTCTTGCTCAGCTGCAAGGTACCATCAATCACTCTTGAGATGTGAATATCTCAATTTTTCCAAGATGCTAAGTTGTCCTTCCTACCCACCCATCACCCTTCATTCCCCAAAATCAGTGAGGGTGCTGCCCGGAGAAGCTCTCCCGGCCACTGGAATTAGCCAGCATGCCAGGAACAGCTGAGAGCTTCTTTCCTAGAAATGGTTAAGAGTCAGCACAATCCCTGCCACTCAGACCATGCCGACCCTCACTGAAGCGCCCCCTGGCGGTCATGAGCAATTGTATATGTGCTGCCCAAGGGAGCAGGGTTATGAGCAATGGTACAACCCTACAGGCATTGGTGCTGAAGACCTAATGGTCCTCTCCCCTTAGACAGTGAGCTCCCTAGATAGCTGTGTTGCCATAGTCTATGTTTGTAGTAAAGACTTTGACCTTTCCCTAAAGAGTTCTGGCTTCACCTGTGATTTCTAGGAAGAAATCGATAAGCCCTTGGAATATCACATTCACAGGTGTGTTTTTGCTTGGGGAAGTGGGCTGTGATTGGCGGTGTGGGTTTCCAGCCTTAGCAACAATATGATGCCAAGAGGAAGCTTTGGGTCACGTTGTGTGTGGACCCAGAGAGGACCCAGAGAGGAGGCAGACCAAGAGCCTAATATGAGCCACACAGGAGGCCACCTATGCTAAAGTGGTTGGAGCGCTAGTGAAATCCCTGGATACCAAAGACAGTTGGCTGCCCTGTCGGTCACACAGTGATATCAGGGAAGTCGTGCTGTCCTGAGTCCCAGGAGAGAGCATCTGGAAGTCCCATATTCAGGGCTCTTACTGTGACACCTATGTGTCTGCTGCTGACCGGTCTGGGCTGTTTCCTATAACAAGCCAGCAGTAGCAATACAACAGCTGTCACTGAGAGGTCCTGGGGACCTCTGAACTGGTAATTCAGAAATAGGCTTCTGTGAACTAAGCCCCCCCCCACACTGCCTCGGATGAGGTGAGGAGACACTGTTCACAGGTCTCCCAATCTATTGGAGAGCCTCATCCAATCCAGTGAGCTGGGTAGTAAGTGCCCGGGGGGCCTACTGCCTCTCTCCAGATACTGAGTCTTCCCCTCAGAAGAGAGAACTGTTCTCTGAGCATCGTTTCTCTAGAGAACTGGTTCTCAACCTTCCTAACGAACAAATAAACCAGTGGGTCTCAACCTTCTTAATGCTGCGACCCTTTAAAACAGTTCCTTATGCTGTGGTGACCCCCACTCACAAAACTGTTTTCATTGCTACTTCCTAACTGTCATTTTGCTAACGTTGGGAATCACAATGTAGATATCTGATATGCAACCCCTGTGAAAGGGTACAGACCGAGAACTGTTGCTCTAGAAGCTTCTAGCCTGTGGCACAGTTGTGAAGGGTTAGAAGGCAGATGCCTCCTGTTCAGGTCCTCAGCTCTGCTGTACTTGGAAAACACACGTGGAATTTTTCTAGAAGCTGCCCCCTGGCCCCGAGGCTGTAGATAACAGAAGCTTCTAGGCTGTGTCAAGAGTACACGCATGCCCTTCCCATCTGAGATGTGGGAATATTAGAAGCCTTTATAATAGCAGCAGGGGAAAGTGGTAGTGCTTTCCACACATCAGTGTTATTCTAAAGACTTTGTCTTCATTAACTTACATAATCTCCATAACTCCATGAGGTGAGTATGTTAATATTCTTGTTCCCATGATGAGACATTTGCGTGACAGGGAGATTAGTGACTCACCCAAGGTCACAGAGCAGGTAGAGAATAAAACTGATGCTTCCAGTTAGGACTCTATAACCCAGAGGCCATGCACTAAGTGCAAGCATTGATCCCAGAACCTCCTAGAGGGATCTGTAAACCTTCAGAGCGAGCAAGGACTTTCAGATGCAAGGAAGTGAAGGGCAACCTCACAGGCAACCAACCAGGTCAGTTCGTTTATACATGGCACCTTGCTAACACAACCACACTGTGATGTGACAGACCAAGGGAGCTGTGTCTGTTTTGAAACTATGAGCCCAAGCCCCTAGACCCTCTCAAGTCATATAGCATATTATTTAGAACCTCTGCTGCATTTGGTTAACCTCTAAAATATTACCACTAAGTGACCTTTCCTGACCATCAAAAAAATGCTGATTTTATGTGGTTCAATCTAAAATAATATGCTAGGCTCAGCACAAGTCACATCTTGAGGGCAGAATAAATAGGAAATGCCACTCAGTGAACAGCCAATCTTTCAACCTCGGGGTCTCCCCACTGCCTAGTTATCCATGAGCTTCTGCTTTGAAAACGCGGGTCATCTCTGAGGCACCCAAAGTCATCCTGTGCCATTGCAAGGACAGGTTATATAAGACGGCTGTTAATATCTGAGAGCGCACGAACACCCTTGCAAGCACAGGGCTTGTTCAAACTCACAACTCAAAGACTAGGTTTGTATAGCTTAGTGGGAGAGCATTTGCATATCATGCACACACTCTGGGTTCCTTCCCTTCCTAGAGCCACAAAAAGAGAACGCGGTTCACTGAAGAAGACTTGGTTTGGGTTTTCAGTTTGCAGCTTCTATGTGACCTTCTGCATTTAACATCGCTAAGCTCAAAACACCATAAAGGAAGGGGAAGAGGGAGGCAGGGTAAGAGAAACTGCTTCCTGGAGAATGTATGGAACCGTGGCCACTGAGGCTCTACAAAGAGTGCCTTGTGAACGATTTGTCCAAACCCTTTCTGTGCTGAGGCTGAGTAACCTTTGGCGGTGTCGTACACCCAGACAGTCACTGACAATGCTCCCTCAGCCATTGTCCACCTGGCCTGATTAGTGTTAGTAACTTTTCAGGAATGTCTTCCATTCAAACGCCGCCACCTCATCTGGCCACACTTGTCCTAAATGCCTGGTGTCCTGTTGGGCGTGACCTGAGCAAGGCTGAACCAGGCTAAGCAGTTTGATGCAGAACAAACTGAAGCTCAGCAATGCCTGCAATGCAGCTCCCACCCCTCCTCTCCCACCCCTGTGCCTGGAGAGGGAGAGGGGAGAGGGTCGACACACGAACACCCCTCTTCCCTGGCCTCCATCCTGGAGAGAGAAGTGCCGGCTCATACACACAAGCCAAAGGAACAGCTTGTGCTGCCTGAGCAGGCAAGCACCAGGATGGGGATCTGAGTCACTCTGACAGCAAGGAGGGCGCCATGCCAGCCATGCACAAGGCATCCTCTAGGGCACGACAGCTGACATCAGGACAGGGAGATGTCGCTCCCAAGCAGAGGGCTTCACGTTGGCTCTGAGGCCACCTGGCCCTGGGAGCACACGGGAGCACTCTATTTTCCCTCCGTCCCTGTTTTGTTTTGTGTCCCTTTGGAACACAAGGACCACTGGCTTCCCTTCCAGCCTGGATCAGCTGCATACCCTCCTAAGTGACCATAGGCCTTCCTTCTTCACCGGACTGTGGTGGATGCCATTGTCACACGGGGAAGTGACCACATATTCCCAGTAGACAGGCTTCCCACCCACACCTCCCAGGAGGCACATCCTCCCAAACACACACACACACACACACACACACACACACACACACACACACACACCCGTTGATAATTTCACACAGACTGTTTTGCTTATGTTTCCCCCTTCCCTCTGTGAGGCTCACATGTTTGTTTGAACACTGGGTTCCCAGGTAGCTGTGCTATTTGCAGTGGTTATAGAGCCTTTGAGACAGGAGGCTTAGCTGACATAGGATCTTAGGGGTGTGGCTTGAGGATTCTATCCTGGTTGTCTTTCTAATTATTATACCTGCTTCCTGATTCAATAAGATGCAGCAGGCTTCCACCCACTGCGTGATCTCATGGCCACGGACTTCCTTCGCTGCCGTCGTGGTCCACTGAAATTGGGAACCAAAATTCACCCTTTCCCCCCCTTACATGTTCTGTCAAGTATTTGACCACAGCGAGAAGTATATACCACTGTCAGTAAACAACTGCATGCTGCATTGATATTACATGTGACTTGGTAGCATTCAAGCCAGTAGGTAGCTCTCTGATGTTCAACCCTGACTCACTGCAGAATCACTTGCAAAGATCTGCCACAGGCCAACAAACTCAAGCCACAGGCAAGGATATGTTTTCTAGGCTCCCGGAATACAGTGTGTGTTAAGACCTGATGGTTCTATCTGCTCACACATCTTCCAAGAAGACACGGGGAAGCCTGCAAGCATCCTGCTCTGGCCTCTGATTTTGTCCGAGTCAGGTCAACCACTGCCTGGGTCTCCAGTTTTTCTAACTACCAAAGGAACGGTCTTCCATAATCCTAACCCCAGACCTTGATCAAATGCTACATGTTTTCTTCATCTCTAGGCCACTCTGGTATCAGTCACAGCCCTGGTACCTGTTTGAGATTTGATGGCACCCAGATGGCCAGCCACATACCGGCCACCAGGTTCTGAAGGATGCTTAAGTAAGAAGCCTACTCACAGGGACTGGATGAAGCCATCTTCACACTGGCCATCAGGAACATCAATGAGCCACCTTGCTCATGTGTACTGGGGTCCCGGAGGTGTGATAATGCCCAGAGGCAGGGGGAGTGATGATTCATTCACACCCAAGTGTGTAGATGCTAGCAGTGACCCTCAGAAGATATCTGGTTGTCTTCTTTGAGGTTACACATCTTCAGCAATGGGTCTTTGGGAGAGAGAACTGTGTCTGTGACTAGGGTTGTGAGCATGGGCAGCAGGATGCTGCCACCAAACCCAAATGCCTGCAGGCCCAGATGGTATTCCTTAGACCACACGACAGTAGCTCTGTCCCTTTTCCCAGCCCCAAGGACAGCCTGGGAAAAGCCAGAACATCTCCTCTGGGCATGAGCATCTGGTGCTCCTTGCAAATTCCAAATCTCTGCAGAGAGGAGGTGCTTCACCTCCACCGTAACCATTCAGAAGGAGATGACAGTTTCTCCTGTCACAACCCAGAATCTAGATACTTCAACGACTGTCCCTTCTGGGGTGACCTTGTACACACCCCTGAGTCATGCTTAGCACACTGTTATAAATTGTACACCCATTGCACAGTTTGTGACATGGGCTGAATGTTCCTTAACACATTTACATTTCCAACAACATAAAGAATATAATTATAGGTCGCTGTCAGGGTTGCCATTTGCCGTCCATAGACCATCACAGTTCAAGGGCCACACAAAAGCAGGCTGGGAAAGGAGACTAATGAGTGAAAAGCTGGGAACAGCTCCCATCCCAGAATACAGGGCGTGGGGGCAGATGGATAAGTTCAAGGACAGCCTGAGCTACATGATAAGTTCCAAGCCAGGCTGGGCTGCTGAGAGAGAGAGAGAGAGAGAGAGAGAGAGAGAGAGAGAGAGAGAGAGAGAGAGAGAGAGACAGAGAGGAGGGAGGGAAGGAGGGAGGGAGAGAGAGATTTGAGAATATAACTCAAAAGCAGAACACTTGCCTAGCACATAAAAATAAATATTCTTGGTTCAATCTCCAGCACTGCCATAAAAATAAAAAAAATAGATGAAATGAATGAATGAATGACTTTCGAGCAAAAACCCAAGCTGGTGCATGACCTGTCCCCTGGCCTCCTAGAGGACTGTATATAGTAAAGTTGAAGAGAGCCAGGCATCCTCAGGCCCAGATTTGCCCTCTGTTCTCTACCCATGCGACCCTGTAGGCGACAGCCTTCGTATAGTATGGTGCTAATGTTACTGCTCACAGCTGAACAATGTTCCAAGTAAGTTACCCATTTTATGACCCGTCTAAAAGTAATTCCATCCAAGGCTTCACATTTACCCAGGTACTTCCTTTCACTGAGCATGCGCCTATGCCTGCTCCTGCTCTGTCCGGCTCCCAAGCTCTGAGAGGGTATGAGAAGGAGTTTGGAACCTCAGTACAGCAGGACAGAGGCTCTGCTCAAGCCCCACAACAAGCCAGGGTTGGGGCAGTAAGAGAACGAAAGTTTCCTGATTCTGCCCAAGCTGAACCTTCGAGAAACTATGCCCAGCCCTGAGCTGAAGGACTGCTGGCAGCTCCCTCCTCCAGAACAGGGAGGAAGAGTGGGCAGCTCCGTGGCTCTGAGGCTCCCTCCCCAGCCTGGCACTGCCACCTCGGCGTGCCTGCCAGCCCACAGCACCACCCTTCCTATCATGTCCCAGAGAGGCAACACAAGACCGTTATGAAAGCAAGCACTTCTAGATTTCAAGGACTCTGCTTTAAATCCACGACCTTCGATGCGCTTAAAATGCGGCTCTCCGTTTCACAGAAGCCTTTATGTAAGTATGGAGAGGAGAGGCGATGAGAGGAGGGGAGGGGAGGGGAGGAGCAGGAGGGGAGGGGAGGGAGGGAGGGGAGGGGAGGGGAGGGGAGGGGAGGGGAGGTCTCCTGGACAAGCTATGCTGTTCTTCCCAAAGCCTGCTGTGAAAGGGTACCTGACTGCAAAGGTTTTCAGTGGGGAACTCTCCCCATAGGCTAGGGGTTCTGACATTTAAAAGGATTTCTTCATCTCATTCAAAAGCCGACAGCTTTAATATGTCCATCCACTAAGCTTAGCCTTAACATGATTGATACACAGACTGGGTAAAATAAAAGTGATGATACAGGGTGACCCAGGCTCAGAGTGAGGAGATGAAAGGGCCAGAGACAGATAAGCCAAGGGGTCTGAATGAGGAGCAGACTTTTCGCCCAAATCATCAATAGAGGTTCAAAAGAGAGGGCAGCACAGCACAACCCAACACAGCTCAGCAACTGTTTCTGAGCTTGTTTGCAATGGTGTGGTTGGCCAGCACTCCCAATAGAGCACAATGGATACTAAAGTGATTTGCAATGTTTTATAATCCCATTGAAAACGAACACAACTAAAGTGAATTTGTTTTGAGATGAAAATTTGCTATGTAGTCCAGGATAGCCCCGAGCTCACTATGCATTCCCAGGCTGCTGTCAAGGTAATCCTCCTGAATACTAGGATAAAAGCCATGTGTCACCATGTCTGGGAATTTAATAGCATATTTTAGTTCACCCAGTATATTCAACACATAGTCAGTCATTTTAACACACAATTTATATGAAATGACCAACAAGGACATTTCACTTTTTAATGTCCAGTATTTAAAATCCATGCCTGCTTTAGACCCAAACACATCTCAGCTCACCAGTGCCACATATCAAATGTTCAGCTGCCCCTTTTGATGAATAACTGTCATTGTGTACTACCTGAGGTATTGGGTATTTCAGAGAAATTGGGGGAATAAAATGGGTGTGTAAGGTCCTAGCCTTGGAGGAGCAAGGGGAAGCCATACAAACAGTTCCCAAATAGAACAGGGATGGTGACATTAAGGTGCCCATGAGGGATTTGGAGCATAACTAATTTTGCTCAACCTAAAGGTTCAGGGTAGATCCTGGAACCCTGGGGAGATGGTGCTAAGAACAGGTAATGCTGCCATCAGGAGAGGCTAGGTCCTGTTGTGGGATCAAGCTGAAGCATCCATGATGGGGAGAAAGTATAAGCAATGTCTGGAAAGTGGCTCAGGAGGTCAGACACTTGCTGGGTAAGAATGAGGAACTGGGTTCGGATCCCCAGTATCCATGTAAGATCCATGTGGTGTCATGCACCTGTAACAACAGTGTTGGAACCACCAAGCCAGGTGACTTAGGGGATTTTCTGAACACTTAACCTATGGGAAATAGCAAACACGTGGTTGAGTGAGGATGCTTGTCTCTAAAAGCACAATGAGGAACAGTAGAGTAAAAGAGCTGACTTTGACCTCTGACCTCTGCATGCACTTGTAAGGGTAAATGTGTCTGTATGCCAGCTACAATGTCACAAAGATTGTAACTTAGGTTTCCCACACCTGCTGCTCCTCATTCAAAGGTCAGTACAAGATGTTTACAAATACCTAGTAAATTCAACTCCAGCGACAGCCTTATCCTATGAGAAGTCATGAGAGAAAAAAACAAAACAAACAAAAAACAAAAGAAAAAGATAGAATCCCCTCAAAAAACACCTACTGCCTGCCTTTAAATACTTGTGGGGAATAAATAGCTGACTCTACATGTCAATGTATAAAGCAAACATTTGGGAAGTTCCAGATAACTGCAGTTTTACTGCCTGACCAAAAAAAAAAAAAAAAAATCCTGATGAACCAAATTAAGAATCTTTTTATCCTCCATTCCCAGGTGAAGCCTGTCCTGGATCTCCAACCCACCTGTGACCTGGTGTGAACAAATAAGGTCACATTAGCATGTTCTCTGGCTCTCTCTGGGGCACTGACATTGGTGGAGCTTCTGAGAGTCCCTTGAGAGAAATGCTCATTGCCCACACCAGTTTCCTCTGAGAGATAGAGACACACAGCTCAGCCAGGTGTGCCCTGACAATTTCCATGCAGTTTTCACCAAAGACTCCAAATTACTTCAAGCAGAAAAAGTTCTACCTGCCAGAGAGTCTAGAGAACCCAGGACTAATCAAGGCAAATTGGGTGGGGGGGGGGCAAATGCTTAGCAACACAGAGATTATGGGCTGGAGAAAAGTCATTCTTTTGGGCTCAGGTCTTTGGTGTCAGTATTATAACAGTGCTCCTTAAACCAGGGGTCCAGGGGTAATGCCCAGTGCTGTTCAAAGGAGTCTTGGAGAGATGAGCTGTGACACTCTGGGACATCTCTTGAGTGAAATTTGCCAAGCATCTTTAACTTACTATGGGACATACTAGCTTCTGCCTGAGGTATAGTGATAAAGACACCATAATTCCCTCACTTAGAAAGCTTATCATGTAGTAAAGAAAAGAGGACATGTGGGCACATATCTTTTAATTCAAGGCACCATCTGTTATGAAAAATACAAACTGACTCCAGGAAAGACCCAAGAGCTGCTTCTTGGTTTCTCCTCTACAGTTGGAATGATGGCCGTATGGAATGACATCATCTTGTCCCAGAAGATTAGGACAAAGGGTATGAGGAGTATGCTTTGGTGAAGATAACTCAGGCTGGAAAATGGCCTGACTTAGAATCAGTGCACAAAAATATTTAAATTTTACTTTTAGGAGTCAAAGAAGGGAAATGCACCTATCCACCAAATAATTTCAAACAGAGGAGTGCATGGGTTCAGGGCAGACCATCCCAGGGTGTGCAGATAAATAGGTGTGAGTAAATATACTTAGGAACTGTAGAATTGGCTAAGTGATTGGTAGAGTTTTAATGTCGTTTATTTGGACTTAAATGTGAGTGGTAAGACCATTAGTTGAGTTCCACAGAAGGAGCCAAATAATTGAGCCTCTCTTTCTGTTATTAGCCCTCTAATTGTGGAGCACAATGCATTTTATATTTTTTCTTCTTTATTACCTAATTTTTGCTAGGAGTAGTAAGTACTCAATATGTGTTAAATGGATAAATAAACAGGGGTATGAACTAGCCAGAAAAAGAGATGGACATGCCAGAGTGTATACTGTGTGGCCAGTTCTGCCAACGTTTGCTCACATATTTCCATTTTGCGCATGACATTAGATGTCTCCAAGCCCTACTTTCCTCCTCGGTAACATGGATATGATTGTAGAGACTGTTCCAGGTCCCTGTGAGGATTCAATGACAGGGGAATATGCCTAATTAATTGGAAAACACTAAAAACAAAATCTAAGTTGGCAGCTCACTGATAACATTAAAGGGACATTAGAGAAGCCAAGGGTCATCCCCAGGCCACCCTGCTTGCCACAAAACTCTCCTGTGCTCTTACCTTCTTACTGTGGGCAGAGGAACAGCAGCAAATGGCCAGGTGAAAACCCATAGCCAGAGATGTCCACCTGGCCCTGCTTGCTGAGTCATGAAGCCAAGGAGGCTCTTAGCCTGCTACTTTCAAGTAGGAAGCTTACTATGTCTGCCCTAGGTTCCCTGTGCCCTTGAATTGAGACATCAACCGGAGATACAGGCTTTGCTCACTGTAAAAGCTGCTGATTTAGCATCAACTTTTACCCACAAGCACACATATGCATGTGCACACGTATGCACACACTCCAACATGCCCAGCTGACACTTGCCTGCTCCCGACAAGACAACCGGGCAATGCCGTGACACTAGTAATTAGACAACGGCTATAGGCATCTGTACAGCTTTCCGCCTGCTTTTCCAGATGTGCACATAACAAGTAGCCAAAGAAGCTCCAGCAAGTAAGAATGCTGTGGCTGGAGAGATGAGAGACAGCTGGACAGACTTCTGGAGGAAGATTTGGCTTCCTGTCCTTTCCTGCCATGGAGCTCACTTCTCAAGACTCTGCTGTGGTTTTAGCAAGGAAGTGAGTGGCAGAGTGAGCATCCTGTTTTGGAGCTTTACATCCACATGAACTGGATCCAAATTTAACTGCCTTGTGCCAGCTGTGGAGTCTTGACTCCTTACCCTTCTCCCCTGCCCCTGCTCTCTGGAGTGCCATTCACACCAGTCAGCTCAGCATCCCTGACCAGATACTTCCATACCATCATGTTTACTCTGAAGGGCCCCGCCATCAGGCAGTTCCAATATGCACCTCATGTTCCATTTTGGGATGAGTTGTGCAGTGTGTTTTTTTGGGGGGGGGGATTACGTCATGTGCTGCTCTTTACAGAACATGGTAGGGGTGGTCAGAACTCAAGTTCTACCTACAGTGGAAATGTGAAGACGCCCTTCACACCACTGTCTCTTAGGGGCATGTATCATCCGTGTTGGTAGGGGATAGGAAAATCACTTTGAAAAACCAACTCTCAGAATCAGCCCACTCTCACATGAAGAAAACACATTGAGTTGCCAAGCAGCTATCAGTCCTTCTATTGGGCTGATTTCATGCTTCCCTTCACCATCATGAGCCGGTTCCTAAGCAACCCCTGCACTGGACAGCCTGGGAGAGCTGCTCTAGGAAGCAGCCCTCTGGTCTCCTAATACAGAGCCTGGAAGCCTGTCATCTGGGTCTTCATTAACTCCCCTCCTCACAAGTCTCAAGTCCATCCCGGTTCATGACTACAGCTCCAGATGGCAGACACTAGGGGCCCGTGTGCCTCTTGGAGGGCACCTTCTGCAGCATGTAGCTATGGAAACTATTAACTGGAGGAGAGGAAGAAAGCAAGAAAGAGATGGTGAGGTGATTTCAGGGTCTACGACCCCAGGAATCGCAGAGGGAATGAGACAGGCACACACGGTGCCCCTCTCTGGTAAGGACTGTTCAGGTACATACCAGGATTTTGTGCAGCATTCTCAGACTGCTGGTGTCCCAGAGTCATTGCGTGACAGACTCTGGTACAGAAAGCACAGGGGACTGCCTGCCTGCCTGCCTGCCACCCAGGGATTTCCATGTGAAAGCCACAGAAGGTCAAACCTCAGGCAAACATGACGAGGGCTCCTTGAAGTCCTTTTCCTCTCTGATAGGAAATAAATATTTAAACTCGGACTCGGTGTAAAGAGTAACTGATGCCTTCATTGCATTATTGTCGCCATTACCATGGCCACTGCTAGCATTCCAGTGATGGCTGTCCAGTGCAGTTACTGTGCACGAGGCGCAGTAGTTTTTCCCTCCATCACTTTATTCTGCCTTTGTATTAACTGAGGTGGGTGCTCTTATGACATGAATAGCAAACCTCTGGGGAGATCACATGGCAAAAAGGAACAGTCCAGATAGATCTTCCCTTTACCTTTGTAGCGCCTATCTGTTAATTAATCACGGGGGAAAATCTTGGGAAAGAAGATATCTCCCCTGTACTGAACATGCAGAGATTGGTTTCTTTGTCATTATTCCATATGTTATAATGTGGTGACTCTTTTCAAGGCATTTCCATTGCATTGGGTTTTATAAATAATCTAGAGATGGCTTCAGGTACCCGAGTAGCTGTGCTCACAGTATGTGCAAATCGAGTTCCACGTCATTGTATGTGAAGGACTCAAACATCAAGAGATTGGGGTATTTAAGGATGACCCCACGCAGACAGAGGGATGACTGCATATCTTCCATTTGGTTTTTCCTTGTATAGTGGGAATTAAGAGAACGTCCTCCCCAGGCTTGTTGAAGGCTATTAGGGAAAGTGCCATGCACTCCCCATGGCTCACAATACATCCGCAGTGGATGTGGTAGGTCTGGCACTTGCAAGAGAGTTCAGTCTCATCCAATCAAGGACGTATATAAACTAGTCACATTGAGGGTTGCTTTGATCCACATTATTACGTTCTATGTCATACCCCCCAAAATCAGGATTCTTTGAGATAGTTTATTCCAAAAGCAAATCAGTGGCCTGTCACACCTGTAAAAAAAAAAAAAAAAGAAAGAAAAGAAAAAAAAAAAAAGAAAAAAGAAAAAAAAAAAAACAAACCAAGACTGCATCATGGATCATGGTCAAGGGTTTGCTGTCCATGCTTGATGTGATTCCCTTATCCTTGCAACCCACTGGTGGTTAAATAGAAAGCCAAAGCAGGTGACAAAACTCGATCAGATCTTACCAGGGAATCTGTCCAAACCCAAAATTGCTGCTATAATTCATTTCTTTTTCTCCATTTCTCTTACACGATCCCAGAGTTTCCTGTGCCTTATTCCCTGGACCCTGGCAATGTCACTGGGTGTCCTTCCCCTTGACGCAGTCTCTGCTCCTCAGGAAGAAGCCATGGGTATGGCGCAAAAGTTTTGAGTCAGCTACCTAAATGGGATCCAAAATCTGCTCTGCCACCTCCCCTTATGCGTCCCCGGGAGAGTTACATAAACACCCTGAGCATAGTTTTCTCAGCTCGCAGATGGGTGCTGTGTAGGACAGAAGGAAGAGTAAAGAGATCAGCTATGCACAGTGTGAATGGGCCAGGGAGACAATACAGAGACCAAGGCTAAAAGCTGGGGTGGAGCGAGGCTAGTGCTAGCTATACAATTGTGGACAATGCAGCCAATCCCAGGATGTTTTTTCATCTGTAGGTTTGGACTAATACAGGGCTAGGGATATAGGTCAGTTGGTACTGTGCTTGCTTAGCATTCAGAAAGCACTAGATTCAACCCCATAAACCAGGTATGCTGGTATGTGCTTGTGATCCCAGCTCTCAGAAGGTGGAGACAGCAAGATCAGAAGTTCAAGGCCATCCTCATCCGTACAGACTATTCCAGTAGCAATCCTGACTAGTTAAACATCCTCCTGGAACACCTGGCTGAGGAAGTTCCTCCTGCCTTCTGACCACCAGGATGAAGGGGCTAAGTCAAACCAAGGGTCTGGAGGAAGGAACTACACAGATGCAAACCAATCACTTCAGAGTTTTCTCTGCCAGCCCAACCTGACTACTGGACTGATTGATTCCTTAGTGCATGTCTACTGAGTAGCTGCTCCTGCCATGTCCTCTACTGAACACTGCAGAACCAGTAAATAAAATACACAACATTCTAAGCAACTAAACATTTAAAGCATAAACTAAACCAAGCATCAATTAGTAAGAAGTACGGCTCAAATAGTTAAACAAGGGAGATATGATTAGAGGGCACATACTTTCAAGAATGGTCCCAGAGGTTTCTGCAAGGAGGTAGCGCCTGCCCCGAGACCTGAATTAAATGAAGGATGGACGGATGCATGAGGGCGGAGGTTGCATGCATAAAGGTCCTGAGGCCAGGGTGAGCACAAATGCTCTATTGTCTCCAAGGAGAATGTGTGGGATGAAGCAGAGTGAGCATCAGCTATGGGATGGGGCATGGCTCTGTCAAGGACTGTTGCCAATAGTCTTGGAGGGAAAGGTAAAAGGCTTCGCTTTTGCATATGGAAAATTGTGGGGGCTTGGAACAAAAGGTAACAAAGGGACCTCATCCATACTTGTAATCTGGCTGCCATGCAGGGATGCTAGGGTGGTATGAGGGACACAGGGAAGAGTGTGGAAGGACTGAGGCTCACTTGTATTGTTTGGAAGTAATGGAAGAGCTGAGGTATAATCGGAAGTGGGGCAGATGCCTTTGAAACATATTTGAATGAGGTCATGTCTCAGTGAATGGAAGGCAAGAGGAACGGGAAGGCCTGGGGCTTCTGTGTGAGCAGGTGATGCTCTGCTCTGCTACCTACCCTGGGAAAGGCAGACTTGGTCCTGGCCATGATGGAGGAAGCTGAGGGTGCAGTGGACCAGCCTCTGCCTCCTCCTGCAGGCAACCATAGTGAAAGGAGTCACACTGAGGGACAAGCCCCTCTGTCTCTGCTGTGACCTCACAGGGAAGTACAATTCACAGTCACCTCTATTGTCATTGTAAAGTGCTATTAGCCTAACCTCAGCTACTCCACCGTGAGCTCCTAGGTTTTGATTGGTCCACACTGAAAAGAAAAGGACATTTGCAAGTTCTCTAGCTCTACAACACTACAGTCCAACATATGTGTGCACGGTAATATGCATGCATGCATATTTGCACTTGTGTACTGGATTCCAGTGTTGCAGGTTTAAAGAACTATAAACAATCTTGGTCCACATTCAAATGGATGCACCAACTGTCCTGAATACCCCAAATTAGATAGTCATTTATTTCCATTGCATGCTTGGCCATGAGAAGCCACACATTAAAATGTTTATTTCCAGGCTGGGATAATGGCTGAGCAGCTCATCAAACAAGGAAGAGAAGCAGAGTTCATGTTCTCAGAACCCAAGGAAAATTCCCAGCGAGTGTGGCAACTCATATGCAATCCCAGCCTCATGGTGGGAGACAGGAGATTCCCCAAACTGTCAAGTAAGGCTATATGTATCATCAATCTCTGGGTTTGACAGAGAGGCCTTCAAAGACTAAGATGGAGAAGAAAAGGAGGGAGATCCCCACATCAGTCTTGCTCCTCCTCCTACATGCATGCACACACACACACACACACACACACACACACACACACACACACACACACCACTCACAAACACACATATGTGTATGCCCACATGAGCAATCATGCAGGCACCACACACACACATACCCAAGAAAGAAGAAAAAAAGAGTCGGGCCTCTCAATTTATAGCCTGAGTTCTTAAAAAGGAACCTGTGGAAATATTTGCACACTAAATATTCCCGTATGATAAGTTAACCACACATGCCTACTTGGTCTGTAATTATCTTTCCTCTCCGAGAAGGAGTTGTAATTGAAAGTACAAGGAAGGCGTATCTGAGAAAGCTTAGGGGCCATGGCCACTGAAATTGTCCCTGATGTCTACACAGGACCAGAGGCTGTGCGTTCAGTCCCAGATGGGAATGAAGTCAGACAAGCAGAGGAGAAGGAATGAGAGGCATGCCTGTAGTAATCCAAAGGCTAGAGTAGTTGATGGCTCTTGCCTCGAAGGCACCGTGCAGCCTCCCTGCTCATCACATCTCACAGACAGGAAAATTAAAGGCTGGAGAAATGAAGCAACCTGCCTAAGACACCAGCTTGCAAGAGGCAGTGTCTGAAGTGTTGACCAGGCTATCCAGGACCTGAGCCATGCAATCTCCCCTCCTGCTTATCTAGAAGTTTCTATCACTGGCACTCCCCATCAGTCACTCTTAGCAAAATGCCTTTGCTTCCTCCACTCTGATCCATGTCCACCCCCACCCGACTGTCAGTCTCTATTTTGCACAGAGGGAGACAGGTGGGTCTTGACAAATGAGAAATGACGGCACGATTTTCTGGTTTCCTTAGTGATTGGCTGCTGTAGGGAGAACAGAGCACCCATGGCTGTGGCTTACTGCCTGCTCTGAGTGAGACAGAGCCCCAGTGTGACTCACAGGAGCACGCCAGGGGTGGCATCACCACAAGCAGCAGCTAGGAGGCTGCTTGTCAGAGCTAGTGCCAGGGCCAGGAGCTGCCTGCAAACGCTCCTGGCACTACAGAGCTGGCTGAACAGGAGCCCAGGCAACAATCAGGCATATTAGCCAGGACCCGGGAGCCCTAGAAAGAGAAGTTTTGGGGGCCTGTGAAAAGACCATTCTAAATCTCCCTAAAAATGCACACAACCTCAGCCTAAGAGCCACTGACCTTATACAAGGTAGCTGGGGATGGTGGGTGGCCTTTACAAAGATGACAGAGATCCCCAATGCACTTCCTTCTGCTTTAGAAGGTGCCATGTGGCTTTTCATTCTGAATTTTGAAACTTCAGAATAGCTCTATCTCCCAGATAAAGCTCAGGTACTCAGCTCTGCCAAAGCTTTTCTCTGCTATCCTTCAGGGGCTGCCCATCACCACCAGGATGCTGTCCTTCATTTTATAACTAATAAGTTACTGTGTAAGTGTGGTATCCATGTGTGCATGCTTGTGCATGAGTGCATGGAGGCCAGAGGCCCACATAGGGTGGACCTCTACCATGCTGTGCTGTGTTTTCTGAGGCAAGGTCTCTCACTAAACCTAGAACTCCTGCTTGGCTGGGCTTGATGGTTGGTGAGCTCTAGGGATCCATCTGTCTCTGTGCTCTCAGCACTAGGGTCACAGATGCACAGTACTACATCTGGCTTTGGGGAGTGATAAAGAGGCAAACTCGGGTCCTTACATTTGAGAAGTGAGCACTTTATTGGCAAGCAGTTCTCACCTGGACCCTCACTCTAGCTAGATCAGTGAAAATGAACAGACACAGACATCGTTTGGGGAGTCCCAGAATGCTTTGCCTTTCCCTTTGCAATGGTTTGGGTGTCTCTAGCAAAGCCCACAGAATGGCTGTGGGACCCTGTGGGAGGTCTACTTTTAAAGGACACGTGGGGCCTGTGCCATCCTCGTTCTCTGGTTTCCTGTTCTATGGAGAATTGTTTGCTTCTCTGTCGTCTCCAGTTAGGAGAAGGTCCCTTGCTAGAGACCCCAAAACAATGGGGTTGTTTATTCTGGACCATAGCCTCCAAAATCACGAGTCAAGGAAGCCTTATCTTTAGAAGCAAATGTGTCAGGCAAAAACAAATATTAAACTCCCGTCTTCTGGAAAGGAAGTAGCATAAGCATGCTCCAACATGGGTCCTCACTTGCTGATGCTATTTGGAGGTCATAGAATTTTAGGAAGGGAGCCACAGTTAGCAGAGATGGGCAACTGGAGGTGGGTCTTTGAGGTTTCTAACCAGGTCCCTAATTCTGACTAATTTCTCTGCATTCTAAACAGCCAAGATTTGAACAAGTCAGCCAGAAGCTCCCACTGCCAGAGGTAGCCTCTCCTGCCACCATGCAAGTCCTCACCATTTGGATTATTCTCTCTGCAACAACTGGGGATCAAAACAAGCCCCCTCCTTCAGTTTATTCTTTCAGGTACTCTGCTGCAGCACTCTCTGTGGTCTGTGGGTTGGCTCTGTGATGGTGTCTCCTGGAGTCTTGGCCCAGCTCCTAGCTTACAATGTTTCTCTTGCTCCACTCTCAGTCAAGAGCCTGGTCACCCCGCTGGCCTATTCTATAGTATTTGCTCTGTAAAAACTGGGGGAAAGCATAGTTCTTTGTCTAGGTACACAAATTGAATGGCACACATAAGGTTAATATGCCATCTCACCCACCTTCCAGAATGGACAAAGCCTGCCTGGGAAGTGGGCTGATCTAGGAGATCAAGCAGAAATGGACAGAGAGGTGGAGGCCTACTGATTGTATTAGGGCACCTGGAGCCAGCCATGCCTGCAGCCCGTCTGTGTGTAAACTGAAACAAGGCACTTCTTAAAGCATGTTCCTTCCTCTTTTATGTTTTATTCTTACTAGTTTCAAAAGCAGAGCGTTTGTGGTGCTTAGGTGTGATGTGTTGAGTTCTTGCACAGGCTAGCCTGCCACCTACAGTTTGGATACTGACCTCAAGATCTGTCAAGGCTCAAATCAAGGATGCTGGCTTCAAAGAACCCTCTCTCCATAGACAACGCACAGCACTCCTGGGGTCTCCGAGCTTTCTCACTGTGTAGACCTCTGGTGAATGTACTATCTTCGCGAGGCGTTTCGAACATGTCCCCTAAAGGCCCATGGGCTACTCCAGTGTGGCCATATTGAGAGACAGAGCCAATGAATATGGCCAGGTCAAGTTATTACAACAGTGAGCCTGGTCCCTGAATTTCACTAGCTCCTTGACTCTTCTCTCACACACTGTCCCCATGATGCCATCTGCCATAAAGTGAGTTGACGGCGAGGTCCTCGCCAAAGCCACCCAGATGCTGGCACCACCTTGAATCTCCAGAACTGCCAGCCAAATTAATTTTTTTTTTAAACTTTGTAAAATACTTTGCCATGGCAACACGAAACCAGCGTTCATGCAGTACACCCTGTGTGCCTTAGGGGAGAGTGAACTCCATTCTTCATTCCTTTAGTTCTACAAGGAGAGCAAAAGAGGGAGACACCAGACAGCAGAGAAACAGTGGTGCCCAAGGGCCACCTGGCAGACGTAGTGACCTTAGGGGGATGGGGCCAATCCATTATGACACAGCAGGGAAAGCCAGGGGACTAAGCACTCAGTGTCACTCTCTGCTACCCCCACTGGAGGCCAGGTGTCCCAAGTGATGTGTTCTTTGCCCCCTTAAGGTTACAGAGCAGGTAAAGAAAGCTGGGATGTGACTGTCAGAACTGACAAATATTCCCACCCACCAAGCTTCCTCCTTCCAAGCAAAAAGAGAGCCCACAAAGGAAGACGGAGGAACTCAGAGGCCATTAGGAAGCCCACAGCTGAGCACCGTGCAAAGCAATTCTTTCGCTTAAGTCTCTGGTGTTTCTTGTGTCATCCTCTCTGGATGCTGAATGGTGTGTGTAGATATTTTAAGCTTCCCTCCACAGCCTCACCAGTCAGGCACTCCACTACAGAGACAGGGCTGGCCATGCCCATGGTGGGATCTGGGAGGCAGAATGCTGTGAGCTGACTGAGCCAAGAGAAACAGAAGCCTCCATGGCCTGCCCAGCATCCCATAGCAACAGGGCTAAGAATAGATCTCGGCCTCCTGCTGCCCACCCACCCCCAGGCTCTCCTCCATCCTTCAATGAGCACATGTGACACTGGCTCTCATGCAGAGCCCCAACTTGTATACATACGGGAGGTGACTACATTTCATTCAGTCCAGTGACGCTGCTTGGGAGTGCAGGGCTGGACTCGTGTCCAGGAAAAGGAGAGTACAGGAAGTCCCCACAGAGCAAGCATGTCTGCTCCTGTGAAGAAAGCCAGTTCCACTTGCCCTGGACATCTGTGAGCCCAGAGGCTGTGTGTGGACTCTATTGAAATTCTCAGGTACCATCAGCTATTGCCCCACACCCCACCTGCCCACACCTGAGCTCCACACGCAGGGACACTTCTTCTGCAGCCCCTGTGCCTTAGCTCCTGGACACAGAACTGTAGCAGTGATAATTCTCATGCCTGAGCTCCTTTCCAGCTCAGCCAATGCTGGCAAACCGAGTGACCATACACAGCCCACTCTCTCTTTCTAGTCAGACTTTTCTCCATGAAAGGAAGGCATGGAACTCGGGTCTTTGAGAACCCGGGTCTAGTGTCTCTTAGGTCTGTTGACATACTAGCTTTTTCTGTTCTTCTTGCTGTAAACTAAGCAACATGGCACCGTGGCTTGGCTTCCTGGCTCCCAACACCAATGTCCCTGTGATGGCCACCCTCTTATGTCTACTTGCCCCTGGTAGAGATTGTTCCCTAGGGAAACTTCACCCCCCCTCAAAAAAAAGCAACAATATTGGGAGGGTTTGTCACTTTCTCTAGGACTCCCCAGCCCCTCCCTCAGGTAAAGACAGGAAGCCTTTACGTGGTGCAAGAATGCTGTTAAATACTGAATATCTCTTTCCCTCCAATCTAATCTCTAATGTGGGTATTATGGGATGGGGCTTCTGAGTCACAGTTAGGTCCTGGGGATAGAGTGCTCACGAGGAGCTCAGTGAAACTACAAAGAACACCAATCCCCAGAGAGCTCTCTTGTTCCTTTCTCCATTTGAGGACCCAGGGACATCTGGCCATCTATGAACCAGGAAGTGGGCATGGTCTAGCACTCGATGGTGTGGCCATCCTGACCTTGAACCTCCAGATTCTAGAACTTTAGGGAGCTTCTTTCTTCCAGCCTATGGTACTTCATGTATGCAGCCTGCACATGCTAAGGTACTCTGCAGGGTATGTTCTTTCTCTAAAATTTCAGACTTTCAAAATGGTCCCTATGCCCCGTTTTAAACATGATGTAAAAGCAGGTGTCCAGCATACTCCCAGAACCAGGTTTTATTCTCACCATGGTTCCAGGGGAGAAGAGCGGTGAGAGACATGGCCGAGAAGCTGAGGAGGGGCTTTGTCACTGACCTAGGCTGGAATTCCCCCTATATTATTGTCCTCCTTGGGGACTACAGATGGCCATTCTGACACAGTGCTGCATGAGGGTGAGTGAGACTCTAAGTTAACTGAGACTGGTGGAGGGGGCTGCCTGGGAAATTGAGAGACCATAAACAGCATTGCCATGTATGAAGGCGAATAAGGAAGGGAGAATTGCATTTAGTCCTCCTTGGCATTCATGTGGGACCACAGGGGCTCTACGGGGATATTCTCATAGTGGGATCCCATTGCAACACCATTAGGAGAGAATGGCTGCTTGAGCAGACCTCATGAATTGCTCCCCTACAGAGCTGTGAGCACAGTGGACCCCCGCCTATTCTAAACTTTCCAAAGCCACCTTGCTCACTGGAAGTCTGGGCTTCTTGTCTTTAACATCCCACACACTCAAGCTCCAACCTAAAGCCTGCTGACTGAACTGCTCCAACATCCAGTTCCCTGTTGACAACATCTCTATGGCCCAATCTGGGCAAACAGCATAGAGGAGGAGAGAGAGCGGATGTCTGTGAGCTGGTGATTAAGCCATGACTAGCATACATCACTTCAGTCATCAAAATTTCATGAAGTGCCTATCGGCAAAAGCCACTACAGGGATTTCTCTAAAAGGAGAGCATCAATATGGCTTCCACTGCCCTGCCAAACATTTGTTAATGTGCTGATTCGGTGAGAAGAAATCACTTCCCCGTGTTCAAAGAGAGGAGTGGGGAAGTGCTAGCATCCTGCTACCCTCTTTCTCCACAGGGCAAAATTTCAAATAATAAGCAGATCTACAACAGATGGGCTGGGTTTTAGCACTCCTAAGGGGGAAAGCATGGAGCCAGCCTGTCTCTCTCTAAATCTAAAGAGAAGATGAGCCAGAGTGAGTCTCTCTCTCTCTCTCTCTCTCTCTCTCTCTCTCTCTCTCTGTGTGTGTGTGTGTGTGTGTGTGTGTGTGTGTGTGTTTGTGCGTGCTTGGGAGTGTGTGTGTTTTATGTGTGTGTGTGTGTGAGCATGTGTGTGTGAGAGTGTGTTTCGTCTGTATAATTGAAAGATTGACAGGAAGCAATCTCTCCCTCCCCAAGCAACTGTGAGGATGGAATAAAAAGCAGGGCACAGAAAATGTAAAGGCTTTGCTTGGAATATTCTGAGTGCTTAATAACATCAGCCTGGAGAAGTAAATTTCAACACCTTCACCTCCAAAAGCATCATTGTCAAAGAATAATTTTTCACAACATGAGCCAAGCTTCCCCTGGAATCCCTAAAATCCACTCTCTTCTGTGTTTAAGTTCTTTGCATGAATCTGGGTTTTCTCAGATGTGTGAGCACTCTGAAATGAACTAAATGCCAATTTTTAAGGTCCCCTTTTCCTTTCCTGAGATCAGGCAGCTACGTGCTCCCTCAGTTAAGAGTGAGTCATAGACATCCTCGCTAGCTGGGGTTCACATTTCTGCTGTCATCCATTGCTACTCTGCACCCCTCCCATACCACTCAGCCCTAGCCTTTCTGCTTTCAATCATAAATCTCTTCATATACCACACAACCAAACTATTCTCATTTTGTTAACCCTTCCATGGATCTGCCCTAGACAAACAGCAGAGAAGCTGTCAGCTTCCAACTCTGGGATTGAATGAGCTGAGTCTGGAGTCCTGATGTCCTGTTTGTGTGTCCCTTATGAAAATGAGATTGTTGTGTGTATCTATGTTCCTTATGAATATGAGAGCCCTGTGTGTGTCTATGTCCCTTATGGAGATGACAGACGTGTGTGTGTGTGTGTGTGTGTGTGTGTGTGTGTGTGTGTGTGTGTGTGTGTGTTCCTTATGGATATGAGAGCCTTGTGTGTGTCTATGTCCCTTATGAAGATGAGAGTTCTGTGTGTGTCTGGGTCCCTTATAAAGATGGGAGCCTTTTTGTGTCTGTGTCTCTTATGAAGATAAAATTCTCTAGTTCTTACTTAACAACTTTGACCAATTTGGTGTTCCTGAGTGGATCAGTTTCTTCTCCCAAATTCCAATTGCTTGAGTGGAATGGGTTCTACAGACTCACAGACATATTCCTCTCACCTACTTGTTAAAGGCCTTTGGTGCCCTGAGGTCCAACAAGACTGGCCTGGGACATGCCTTTTCTCACCAATCCCCTGCAGTTTGCACCCATCTTCCCGGCCAGGGTCCTTTCCCATTCCCACTCTCCACCCATACAAAGTCATCCCTCAAATACTCCAGGTCTCTCATACTTTCAGCCTTCACACATGCATATTCCTTCCCAAGATGTCCACCTGAGTCATTTATAATGCCTTTTCACAACCCAGGAAACCTTCTTGGTACCCATAAGTAAGTCCAGCCTCATCTACGCACCCTCACAGCCACCCCACGTGAGCAGCCCTTCTCTGGGACCCCACAACTGTTCCACGACATGTCATGTGCACCCTTCTCTGCTCCCCATGGAGCTTTCTTAAGGTAGACACTGTCTTCCTACCCATAACATCTCCATGACTCTAGTCACTTGGACTTCATAAAAACTTCTGAATCTGAACTGCTGAATGAAACAAAATTGAGCAGAAGGAAACAGAGTAGGAACCTTTCTGCTGGCCTAAAACTATTCAAAAAAAAAAAAAAAAACAATCCCCTAGGCAGAGAACTCTCAAAGAGTTGGGAATCAGCAGGTCCCAGCAAGAACAATCACACTGCACCTGACTCTCTGGCCTTACACTCCATCTTCTCTGCTCCCTGGTGGCCTGAGAGCTACAGATGTTGAGACTGGCTTTACCAACAGCTACATGCTTGCAGAGAAGCACACCTGAGTACACTGACAGATGGAAAGAAATGCCATGCTTGGCTCCAGCGCCACAGTCCTGACGATAGTGCAGCTGAAGATATCTGATCTTATCTCTTCCTGCGCCTCTGCCTCAGGGGAGGCCGATTCTAGACAAGATCATGTTGCCTCAAAAAGGAGAGGCCAGGTAGACCAAGGTATTCCACCTAAAGTTTTCCTGACTGCATCTAAAGCCAGACTTCAACAATGAACTTGTTGAATCAATTGTGCTGGAAGGCAAGAATATCATAGAAAACTGGCCATGCTTCCTGGCAAGAGGGGATAACTGAGCAAACATGTACTGATGAGGATGGCTGTGTCGTGGATAGGATGATGAGGATAGCTGTATCGAGGAGAAGCTGAAGAGGATGGCTGTATCATGGACAGGATGATGAGGGTGGCTGTGTCATGGACAGGATGATGAGGGTGGCTGTATCATGGACAGCTATGGCATGCATCTATGAGCATAGCGGCCCAACTTAAGATCATACTCAGGTCTGCTGGATGGAGGAATGGTTGAAAGTCTGAGTTCTCAACATTAAGGCTCAGAGATTCCAGAAGTTGCTTGGCATAGCTGTGCTGAGTTAATATTTATTAAGTGGTAGCTTATGTGGCACCGTGCTAAATAACATTATTTCATTTGGCCCTCATGAGAGCCTGCACTGTCTATATCTTTTCTATCATTCCTCAGATAAGAGGATCGGTGCATAGAAAGAACATGGAACCCACCTAAGGCCACACGGTGACTGTAGGAGCAAGAATCCAGTTCCCAAACCTGTACTTAGTTAGAGAACACAGCCTGGTAGAAAAGAAAATCCTAGAACTCCATGAAGATAAGGCATGAACTCTGCAGGCAGATTTGCACAGAACTACTCACACTCTAACTTTGGTCAATCCAAACTTGGTTGGCCTTGGGAGGGTTACAGCCTATGGTTAGAAGACAGAATTTCTCTCCAAATGAAGGTAAATGTCCCCACTAAAGTCCTGTGCCCAGTATTCATATTTGTCTAATGGTGGAAGACACAAGGTAAGGGAGCATTGGGGGAAAAGGAGAAATGAGATCAATATTTCTTTTCACTAAAATTTTGTGGAGAAATTATAGCAAATTCTATCCTCCTCTACTCACAAACATGAGACAGGGATCATACATGGAAAAAAAAATCAAATCCATCCAGAAAATCCTTTCCAAGGGAAATAATAATCACAATCACAGAACCTTGGCAGGTGGGAAAGATTTGGAGGGACATTTAGAAAGCTCTAAGGATAATTACACTAGTCAGAAAGGTAGGCACAGCATTGCAATCCAATAAGACAGTGAGATTCAATGCTGAGCCATTTGCAGTTTCCCAGTCAGCTGGGGCCAGAAGTGGGATGAGCTCCAGGTAGAACCCTACGGATCGCAGTTACAGCACAGCATTTGAGATGAATCTCTCTTCTGCAGTCTCCTCGGCCCACAGCCAGTGATCCTAGGAAGGGATAGAACTAAGGACGAAGAGAAAGAAAGGGGATGGAGGGTCAGCAACCTTGCAAATGGCTATCAGCACATGCAGACAGATGGTGGGCATGGTGAAAAGAGAAAATAAAACACTGAACAAAACCCAAAAATAACAGCAGTGATTTAGTTTATTCTCTAAAATTAATAGAGAAGTCAAGGGGACCACAGGTTAGAATGAAACACCACTTATCCTGTGTCCTGCTCTGGGTTCTAGGCTGTTCCCATGTTGGCCCTGACTTCTGAGTATGCTACATTCAGCTTCTTTAAAGGCTTGCCATGAAAGTGACTTTGTGTATTCCTTGGGAACTTAGGGACAGTACTTATAATTCTTATGCACAGAGACACGATTTCCTGGATCAAATCCAAATTCTTCCTCAACCTTAACCAATTTTTTTTTCCTTCCGCATTTGAAGGAGAATGCTCCAGTGTCCTTCATGTAAACAACAGCTCCATTCTTGAAGGCTAATGTGGCAAAGTGGTTTGCATGTTCCCAAACAAAACAATACCTCAATTTCTTCCATGCCTCTCATTTTCCAGTTCTGCCCATTTTGGAGTTTTGGAGGCTGAGACAAACAAACAAACAAACCTGGAAGGACCACAAATTCTGCTAGTAAGGATCAAATTCTGTATCCCTCAAATGACCAACCCCTTCTTAGACCTCTGCACAATTGGCATGTTGGTTTAGATACTTTTTTAAAAGGGGAAGGAGGTCTTACATGGTACCTCAGGCTAGCCTGGAGTTCATTATATAGCCCTGGCTGGTTCAAATTCAGCCTCAGCCTCTCACAGGCTTGGATTGTATTTGTAAGTACAGATTAGTGCTTAGTGGGAAAGCTGGAAATTTAGCACCATCCCAGTCTGTGCACGAGATACCAAGAGTAACCCCATCCCAGCTGTTCTAACCAAGCATTTCTCTAGATGATGCTATATATCCACTGTGGTAAGGGGCAAAACCAGATCAGTAAGGCAGTCTCTCTGGTGCAACCCATCTTCTCTTTTTGACTATGTCCCCTCTTAACACCACCCACTCATGTCACCACCTTGGTCCCAGCATGGGACTCTTACACCTGGGAGAGTTCACAGAAGGAGCTACATTGCTTCCTGCCACTAGCTGGACTGCAGACTGAGCTGCCTGGCCAGTGCTGTGTGAAGTGCAGCTAAGAGCCAAATAGAGCTGAGCTACCATTCTCCAGAAACACAGGAGAGGGAACCCAAGCTTACCTAGGCACCGTGGAGGCCAAACTCAGGGTGAAACCTTCCCAACCCAGCCTACAGAAGTGGACAGAGCATCATGCCACGATAAGACTGCCAATCTAATGTGGCTCTTAACTCCGAAGTTATTGTGTGTCCAGGGCTTTTGCAACGAAATTATTTAAGGTAGCCTTTTCATGCCTGCAGAATGTTCCCTCCTAACTCTCTCCCCAGGTTGCCAGGCTCTCTGCAGAGTGCCGATTCTGGTGGCCCTGCAGATCAGTCATGGGACTAGAGTCCAATCCTGGAGAGGTGTTCAGTCTCGCTAGAACGCCTGCCAGGAGAAACACAAACAAATCACTCTGGGCACTGCGCAAAACCACAGCCGGGCTGGCACCACCACACTCTGCTGGTGGCGGGAGTGGAGGAGAGGATCCCTGCCTCCGCATCTCCACAGAAACCTGGAACTTGAAATTCTAGTGCTGCCAAGTCCCACCCACCTGCATCTAACGCTCAATAATCCATCTTATTGTTCCTATTAATAATTATGAATTTTGACGAGTAAAATCCTTTGCGCTCTAAATAACCTCTGCAGTTCCCTACCCGGTCCTCCATCCAGAGTGGGGAAGAGTTGGGCTAAAACAGTAATTACATTTTGCAACTTGAGGCTGTCAGGAAGGACAATGGTCCCTTCCTCATTAACAGGGAATCAAGGGTCTAATTGGGTCACATTTTGTTTCCTAGCTAGCAGACGGCTGCCCCAGTGAGTATAGACCATTTAATGCGCATGTCCATGCACGGGAAACTAGCACATCCTTGTGATTTTCAGGCAGAAGAATCACCAGGTTCAAGTGCAACCCTCTGTCTTAGGGGATTCCTTTCTAGCCTTGGCTTCCAGCACTGCTTTGAAAGGCTTTTGAAAAATAGATGCTGTCGTTATTTGCAAGAAAATAAATACAAGCAAAGATCATCATATTGGACAAACCAAATCCATTAGAAGGACACACACCTTATTTTCTCTCATCTGCAGATCCTGAATTATATACAGATACATAAATCATGTATGTAGATAGGACATGACAATCATGTATGAAAACAGGGTTTGGCAGTAGAAGTGAAACTATCCAGGAGATGTTAGGGACTAACATAGGGAGGAAGGGGCTGAATAGTATGGGGGATGGATTATGGTCAAGGCACATTTTGCAGCTGTGTGAAAATGTTCCTACGAAGCCCAGTACTGTATACACAATGAATACAAATTAATAAAATAAATATGGAAAGTAACTTTATAAATACACCATCTCAACAAATTGCAAGCTAAATCAACGATCACATACCCACTGGGAAAAACTAATCCACATTCTTTGGCCTCATTTACAAGTTTATCACCACAGAATGCTTTTTGCTGTTGTCACCCCTGTTATTTGTTTGCTTGTCCAACACATTCACTGGTTTAAGTCTGCTTAAATCTTAATGGACTTTGGGGAAACCTGGGTTAGGCCTTTTTCTTTTTACATAGTCATTTCTGTCTTAAAGTAATACACAGTTTAGAAAGAAGAGAAAATTCCAACACGGACACACAGTTGGGGCATTCCTCTTCCCAGAGCAGATGGACATTTTGGGGTGAGAGAGTGTCGGATGCAGGATGCTAACTCTATCAGAATCTCAGCCGAGTTGGTGTTTGAGGGAAGCAAAGCTTCTAGCATCCCAGCTTGATGGTGCATGGTGAGAAAACCTTGGGGAAACCTCCTACCATCCTCTCTGCAGCCCGCCGCACACGGGATAGAAGCTCTCCCCTGCCTGCTGCAGACCACAGGCCCTCACCCCCAACCTCTCGTCTCTGCTCTATCTTGTTCTACCTTCACCTCTACCAGCCCCATTCAGGATGAGCAGGGACCCAGTATCCATTGCAGGCATGTAGCGCCCCCATGGGTCAGCCTTCATCCCATCTGCTGCCACCATGCTACACTAAAAGAGCATAGAGCATGGGTTGGGGGAGATACAGAAGTCCCAGGCCGCAGTGCCTCAGGCTTAGCCTTCTCATAGTCACATAAACCTTTGCAGAAGTCCCCTCTGCACCACATTATAAGACATGACTACTATGTATCTCTATAAGTCAGGACAAATGACTGTTTAGAATAACTGAGTCTAGAATTAAAACATAAAATATAGGAAAACAGTGGGGTGGGGTCCCCTTATTCATTCAGTCCACCCAAACACCCCCCCAAAAATGTATTTTAACTGTAATCTGCCCCTTCCCCTGAGAACAGAACTTATGTCTCCAAGCCTTTTCCTCCTTTGCTGCAGATATGACAGGCCTGGCTGAGCAGACCTTGGATGCCTGAAGGAAAGAAGCACTCCATATGGTCCAGACTCCACCCCGAGTCAGCAAAGACCACTGTAGGCATGCCGATTGGCTCTCTCCTTCCCCCTTCATCTCAGTCTTCTGATCATCCTGCTGTGAGCCACAAATCCAAGAGGACAGGGAGAAAACAGGAGGATCCAGCCCGCTTAGAATGTGCAGATCTCATGGAGATGGTGGCCAGCACCCCAGCCACTGAAGTAACATAGGCAGAGGACAAATAGGCTTGGGGTGAATGATTCAGGAGCTTACAAAGATCTCTCTCTCTCTTTCGATCTCTCTCTCTCTCTTTCTCTCTCACTCTGTCTCTGTGTCCCTCTGTGTGTGCGTGTTCCTACCTCCCTCTGTGTGTGTCCCTCTCTCCCTCAGTGTATGTGTGTCTGTCTGTCCATCTGTCTGTGTCTCTCTGTGTCTCTGTGTCTGTCTGTGTCTCTCTGTGTCTCCTAGTGTCTGTCTCTGTGTGTTTTTGCGTCTGTCTCTGTCTCCCTGTGTCTGTCTCTCTGTCTCTCTGTGTCTGTCTGTCTCTAAGTGTCTCCATGTATCTGTCTCTCTGCCCCCTGTCTCTCTGTGTCTGTCTGTCTCTGTTTCTCCCTCTGTCTGTCTGTCTCTCTCTCTGTCCCTGTGTCTGTCTCTCTGTGTCTGCTTGTCTCTCTATGTGTCTCTCTGTCTCTTACTCTGTAGACTAAGCTGGCCTCAAACTCACAGAGATCTGCCTGCCTGTTTCTGCCCCCTGAGCGCTAAGGATTAAAGATGTGTACCTCTATGGCAGTGACTTTTTTTTTTTAAGTCAAATTCCATAATTTGTGGTAACAAGGATGAACCTGTAGGACCTTCTGTCAAGTGAAACTGGCCAGATTCAGAAAGTTAGACACCATGTGACCTTTCTTGTGTGTATCTAAGGACACATCATATGACCTCCCTCACAGATTCTGAAGATGATGGCATAGAAGCATAGAGTAGAGCAGTCTGGGTGGAGAGAGGGGGCATGGAGGTGTGTGTGTGTGGTGGGGGGAGAGACAGATGAAGTTACAGTTCCACAGGGTAAGACCTGGGAACCTCTGTCAGAAAATGACTACAGTTAACCATAAAACAATGTTCATTCAAGACAGCTAGAAGAAAGGATTTTGGCTGTTCTTCACACATAGAAATGGTGACTATTTTAGGCAATGGATATGCTAACCACCATGTTTACACCCAGGAAAGCAATGTGGTCCCTTGCTATGGCATCAAATATAAACAGAGCTTCAAAGAAGTGAATCCCAGGCTAGCCCAGCGGAGCTGAAATGGGGGAGATTGTACTTGCAGAAATAACGAGGGCAAAGCAGGGCATGTCTGGTGTTGGTCTCAGGGGTCCCCCTGTAAGGGAGTACACAAAGGAGCAACCAATGTGGGCCAGCATGGTTGCCAAAGTTCTCACAGTACAGGGAAGCAAGAAGCAGCCCAACTGGCTGGAAACAGTCCTAGTGGCACCTTGGGGACCAGTGTCAGGGCTGTCAGAGCAGGCTGCTGAGGACCCTGAGGAGACAGGAAATCCTGAGACCTGGGCTTAGAGGCTGACTCTGGGAGCTCAGCCTCTGTTTCAGAAGCTGCTATGATCCACCATCCAAAGCTGGGGCAGTAAGATTCCCTGCTGTCTCTACACTGAGCCTGGAAGAAGCTGTCCCCAAAGGATAGGGGGTACTCTGATTATGGAGGATGAAAAAACCCTGGCTGAGGAGCTCAGGATGCAGAAATACTAAAAAGGAATGGATGGCTGGTGAAAATCCACATGTAAATCAATGATCACCTGCGGGGGGGGGGGGGGGGGGGGGCAACACAGCTTTGCAGCCTGTCTCTGTGATTTATCTTCCAAGTTCCTATTTCCTGACCCAACCCTATCTGTGTTCTGGGCTTACACCTACACTGATGGCTGAGTGGCAGTCACTCTGTGGATATGACCTTGAGCCTCCAAGGACCCAGGACACCCCCCCCCACCTGTGGCCCCAAGCAGATGATTGGAGAGGGTGCAGAAACCTCAGCTGAGTTTCCAGCCCTGCCTTTCCCAACCCCCTCAGGTCAGAGAAAACGGCAGCTGCCCACTGAGAGACTGCCTCCAAAGCATTACAGATTGCAAGGGCATTCAGCTTTTCTCTGTGGAGCCCCCTGGGTGCATAGGGAAAGGTCATCAGAAGGCATGTGACAGCTCTTCACATGTCACCAAGTGTGACCAGGCAACTAAGGCTGAGCACCTTTTGTTCCTCCACTGATTCCCACCACACGAAGGTCCTATACAGAGTTATCAGCAGAGCAGGTAAAGGACACACATTTGCCAAACAACCAGGCAAAGGCCTAATAGAAGAAACATGCTTTTCCTTCTCCATAAAAGCAATGCTATTAGTAAGGTAAGAAGGTCTAGTCTAGTGGTTCTCAACCTTCCCAATGCTGCAACCTTAACACACTTCCTTATGTTGTGGTGACCCCCAACCATGAAATTATTTCTATTGCTACTTCATAAATGCAATTCCACTACTGTCATGAACTGTAATGTAAATATCTGTGTTTTCCGATGATTTTAGGTGACGGCATGTGAAAGGGTCTTCCAACCCTCCCAATGGGGGTCATGAACTACAGGTTGAGAATTGTTGGGCTAGATGCTCCAGGGCATCTATTATTGTTGTTGTTGCCATTATTGTTGTTATTTATTGTTGACACTGTTGTTTTGTTGTTGTTATTTTAAATAAAAGTTGCCTTGGTCATGGTGTCTCCTCACAGCAATAGAATAGTGACTAAGACTGCCTGTGTGCATATGTGTGTGCCTGATACTTGCAGGAATGCCAGACCCCCTTGAAAATCCAGTTACAGGGGTTGTGAGCCACCATATTTGCACTGGGAATCCAGCCTTGTGGTTTTTAAAAATGTTTTTTAAGAGGAAACAGGACTGGAGAGATGGCTCAGAGGTTGAAGGAACTTACTGTTCTTGAAGAGGACCTGGGTTCAATTCCCAGCACCCGCATGGTGGCTCACAACTGCCTACGATGACTCCAGTTCTGGGGGATCAGGTATCCTCCTCTGATCTCCATGGCCACACATATATGCTGCACATGCACACATGCAGGCCAACACTCACACACACAACACAAATTTAAAACACCTTTTCTAAAAAGAAAAGTAGTGAGTACTGGCAAGGATGTGCAGAAATTTCACTCACCTTGTGTTATTGGTGACGTGACTGATTTGGAAATTGGTTTGAGAGCCAGCCTCACTTACTTCTCTAAGACAGAAGATGATGACGGTACCGGGACTTCATCCTGAGGATGCTGGGAGTCTATAGACAGTTTGGTCTATGCATTTTGGTGGGAGTTTCTCAAAGCTTAGGTGAACCGTCAGGAACAAAGGCCGCTTTGGAAAGTTCCTGGGGCAATCTCAGGTCAGTTGGACAAAAGGCGGTATAGGAAAGCAGGCCTGATGGAAGAGTAGGCCAGCTTCTTGCTGGAGTGGGAACCAGGCTACCAAACAAAGCTACTGTCAAGTCACCTCCTGGGAGCCCAGGGGCTCATGAACACAGAGCTCACAAAGCTGCCCTCCCGATGTCCAGCTGAGGGCAGCCTGTGTCTTTCCAAGTGGCCTTGGAAAGCAGAGCCCACTGAGGGGAATGAAGCCAGGGAGGCCTATGGGTAGGTCTATGGCCCAAAGGAAGCCAGGTTTGGAGGGAGCACACTGGGACAGGAGGGAGAAAACCGTGTTGTCCCTGTGTGGTATGTGCCGAGCTCATTGCTTGCACAGTTCTTCAGGCAGTGCCAACCCCCTTCTATCTGAGAAGTTGTGGTCCTTGTTCACAGGAGGCAAAGATAAGACTTAAAAAGCAGTCCTGTGTGAAGGGTTAGGGACCAGGAGCAAATGGAAAGTGGAAGCATCGGGACTTGATTTTGTGCCTCTCTATCTTTGTTCAGATCTCAGTCTCCTGTTCATTTCTGCCATCTTCATCTCTGACTCCAAACCCTCCATTTCCTTCTTTTGAGTTCCCCTCTAGAAGTCATTCTAATGCTATAGACCTACTTCCTTAAATAAATGAAGCCTTAAGGAATGTACGGTGATCAGATTACCGCGGGTGTGTTTACTTTAATTAATAGTGTGTAATAAGGAATGTACACCATTATTGGTTGGAACCGACTGTTGCTTCATGTACTTGTGCGCATGTGACCTGGCCATCCCATAGTGATATCACTCAAACTATGTCCTGCTATTGACTGCTGAATCCTTTCTTGTCTCCAGGTAGCCCTATACCAGCTGTTCTGCACAATACACAGTGTGGGACCGCTGGCTCACATCATATCATGTGCTTAAGTGACTGCTCAAATGCCTTGTATCAGTCTTCCTTTGTGCTAAAGAATATGAGGATATCCACTTTGGGTACTCGCAGGCATTAAATATTTTTTCTTAAACTCTCCAAATATGGTAGACTGGGCCTAAAGCAATCTCTCTCTCTCTGTCTCTGTCTCTCTCTCTCTCTGTCTCTCTCTCTCTGTCTCTCTCTCTCTCTCTCTCTCTCTCTCTCTCTCTCTCTCTCTCCCCGGCTGCCTATCAGCAAGCTCTGTTTGGATGTATCTGTGCCATCTAGTCAGCTGTGGGTTCCACATCTCTCCTGGTTACTCACAACTGCTAACAGTCAATCTCCTGCCTCTCCTCACCAAACCTGATCATCTTCCTGTGTTTTCTATGTCAGAATTCAGCCCCCTGGCGAGAAACTAGGAGTTATCACACACACACACACACACACACACACACACACACACACACACACACTATACCCTTGACAAATTCACACAGTCCACACATTCTGTTCATTCCCCCTCCCAGTGTATACCTGATCTATGTTTCTCTTCACTCTCCTTCCACACAACCTCTATCCAGCCTTGCCAGGAAGGTTCTATTAGTCACATCTGTGCCCCCGGGCATCTATCCATCACTTTGCAGCCACAATCAATGATCTTTCCTAAACAAATCCCAGTAGCCCAGGAGCATTGCATTGTCACTAGAATAAAGTCCTAGAGAGCCCCTGCGCATCTTGTCCCCGCCCACTTCTCTAGCTCCTCCTCACACCACTGCCCTCCCCCTCTCATACCCTGTGCGCTCTTCACACTGACCACACTGGCTCTTTACCCTATGCCTAGGGCCAAGAAGTACAACACTGCCCTGACCTCAGAACCTTCTAACCCACAGCTTGGTCACCCGCAGAGGCCCTGCTGTTTCTCCCCCATGCATGGCCTCCTCTCAGTCATCAGATTCAGCCTTGCTTTCTGATCCTCTGAGAGAGAAGCCGTTGTGCTCTCAGATGAGGTAGGGCCATCTGTCACCCTCTCGTGCCATGTTCTACCCATCGCACAGTGGATGTCCTTCCTAGGTGTTTGTCTTCCCATCCTTCTGTGCAGGAGTGAAGGCCTGAACACTCTTGTCTTGCCATGCATTTTCTGTGGCTGGCACAAGGCTTTGGATGAACGAGTGACAAGGGGAGATAGAATGACTTCATCTACTAGTTCAACTAATCGTTCGCCAAGTACAGCAGATCCATTGACCTCATATGGGATTTCTTGCCTTCTAACCTCCAGCTATTTTCTTATCGTACTCAATGTAGATGTCAATGATGTTAAAATGACTTACAAGTCCACTGCAGTCTGGCCTATTCCTTTAAGACTGAGCTTGGTGTTGTTCAAACAAGTCAGACACATAGCCACAATGGGCCTTTTGCTCTGGAGGGTCCCTCTGTTGGGAATTCCAGCCCCACTGGCACCTTGTGGCTCTGAGCTTCACTGAGGTTGTGCTCCCAGTCTCCATCATCTCTGCCCTGCTTTTGCTGGCTTGTCTATTTAAAACAAGATCCCACTAAGGATCTTCCATCATCCACACCCTGCCTAATCCCTTAACACTTAGCCCCATCAGAAATTCTAGACCAAGGGTTCTCAGCCTTCCCAACGTCGTGTCAACTTAATTCAGTCCCTCATGTTGTGGAGACTCCCAACCATAAAACTATTTTCATCGCTGCTTTGTAATTGTAATTTTGCTACAGTCATGAATCATAATGTAGAGTCTGATGCAGGATATCTGATATGTGAGCTCCAAAGGGGCTGTGACCCACAGTTTGAGAAGCCTGTTCTAGATTACTTCATCTTTACTGTCACTGTCATCTTCTCCTAAGAGAAGAGAAAGAAACTCTCACCTGTTCTGTGTCCTCCAGCATGACTCCAAATGAGATCCTCGACCAGTGAATAAATGCTTGTGGAATGAATGGCGTCTCCCTCGTTCGCCTCTGACCACCTCATGTAGTGTTCAACTGTGTTTTGCCTTCTCTCCACAGCACCCTGTGGATCCTTTGCATGAGTCTTTTTAGAGTCATCCACCATCTGCCATGTCTGTAACAGATCTCACGAGTGATTGAAAGTTGGAGCCGAATATAATCTATCAGTCTTATTGCCTGCCCCCACACGAGCGCTAACTGTTCTCGATTTAGCAAGTCCCATTATATAGAGAGTCTAATTATAGAGGAGTGTAACAAAAGCAGTTTCATGTTGCAATAGCGTTCGCGTGTGTTCCTGGAGAAGTACTCAAATGCACATGGCACAGCGGTATTATAGGCCGTGCAACTGCTAGAGTACCAGCATATTGCTAAGCTGAACCGAGGAGGTAATCAAATGACTTTGCCTAGAGGAGGAAGGTACAGGGGATATATTCTTCAAGTGGAGTGATTTTCCGGGACCCACCAGGAAGTGCCTTCCTAATTCGTTTATTCATTCTACATTTGCTATTTCTCATTTTTGGCATGCCAGGTACTCGTTGGCTATTCCAAAAAAGACTCCATGACTTAGCAGTAAATGTGACATGTAAACAGATTACTGAGCAGACAATGTATTCAGGGCTATTTCAGACAGGGGTGGGACAACAAGGTCTGGCCAGGGTCTTTTCGTGAGCAAGGGAATTTTGAGCAAGCTTATCAAGGAGAGCTAAGAAATATCCAGAGGAAAAAGGTCAACCAAGAATTTTGTGTGGGCGACAAGGCGGCGCTAAGCACAGACCATGCACAGGGCATGTGAAGACCACAGCAGGCCGAGGGTTCCACTTGCAGCTGACGATGGAGGCTTGGGTGTGTACACTGCATTCCTCCACTCTGGAACAGAGACAGAAGAGGGACTATCCTGGGAGGGGTAGGGAGAAAGGCTGGTGGTCAAGAGTGTAAAGAAGGGATCCCGTTGTTTCTCTGGAGAGTGAGACACATGTTTAACAGACGCCTTGGCAGAAAACAACAAAAACAGCAACAACAACACAGCCCTTCTAAGAACGTCAAATCTGAGAGTCACTCTTATCTATTGTGACTGGGTACAGCATCAATCAGCCCTGCCGCAAAAGCTGTGTGACCAGATTGGGGGTATCTACCTACAAGCAGGGCATGGGTTTTACTCTGGAATGTCTTCCAAAGGCTTAGAAACTTGGTGTTCAGGCAGCACTATTGGAAGGTGACAGTAGCTCAAGAGATATGGCCTACTGGGAGAGGGTCGCATCCTTACTCCGGTTATAGGAGGCACACCCTTGAAACAGGCTGTGGGACCCCAGCCTCCTTTCTCTCCCTGGTAATTAGGCATGTGGGTTTGCTTTTTGTGAGCTCCAACCATAATACACTGACTTACCCCAAGCCCATAAGCTGGGGTCAACTTGTCATAGATGAAATTCTTGCAACCCTGTTCTCTTCATAAAGGACCTCAAATAATACATTATAGGAAGCCAATATGAACAGACCAATGTCTTCAGAGGGTCAACACTAAAGAGTTCAGGAAATCAACATTTGCCAAAGAAAGCCAGAACAGAACATTCTGGACCCCAGGTCTAGTTTTAGAAGGGCACTTTGATTTAGCTGATAGAAATAATTTATGTGTCTCAGCATGGGATTTGGACACTGACTAAACAACAAAGGGGCATGAGGGTCATCACAAGCAAGAAAGCAAAATTCAAATGCTCTTATGGGGGGTCAGTGAAAGCAAGTGTCTGCTCCCAACCTCATATAACCACACGCTTTCTCTGTCTGCCTTTCCCCACCTTAGATCTCCTTTTATCGTAGGTTACATTCATTTATTGTTGGTACCCACATGTGTGCTATGCCACTCCTAACATGGAGGTCAAAGAATAACTCATGACAGTTTTCTCCTTCCTTCATGCAATCCTGGGACTCGATCTCAGGGAATCAGACTAGGCTGCAAACACCTTTATCCACTAGGCCATCTTGCTGGCCCCATCCCACTCTCTGTGTTCCTCATTCTAGGGATAGCTTCCTTCAATAGTGTGCCTGGAAAAACGGTGTATATCTAACACACTGCTCCATGGCCGGGATGTCCTGCCCCAGTACCCCGTGTGGTATCTCCACCTGAAGTTAAACCCCTCTGCCTGTTTCTCAATGTGAAGCTGACTCTTACAGCCTAGCCTGACTGCTATCATCTTTCCTGCTCTAGTCTCCATGTTCTGTGTACACTGTCCCTATCAGGGCTTGGAGTCCTTATTACCCATCTCTCCACCACACCTCAGCATGTACCTTTGTCCATGTTTGCTTAGCTAAGGCTTACTTACCCTCCTCACCCAGGGTTAAAAGCTGCTTCTTCCAGGTTGACTTCCTGGATCTTCAATCTTGGGTTTCTCCAACCTGTACCTTGCATTTTTTTCTGATCAAAGCACTAACCTTGAAGTAATGGAACTCATATTGGTTTGACTGGGTCTTCTCCAGCCTGTGATCTTAGGGCCAAAGTTCAAGTCTAGTACAGTAGAGACATCAGTTTCTGAATAAGGTAAATATTTTGGTGCCCTCAATAGCCGGTTACCATCATCTACTATTGCCCAATATCTTATTTGCACATGAACCATATGTGTCATCAGTGGGGATGCCACTCTCGTTATGTAAAGAGATGATATAGAGAGAATCATAAGATCTAGGTCAGTTGCCTAGTTAGCTATTGTGACTTTAGGTTAATAGCTTAAGTTTTCTTTGCCTCGGTTTCCTTTTTAAGAGACGGCAGCAAAAAGGCCATGGTTGAGGGTGGGCTCAGTAGTGTTGAGAAATGTCTCACAACTGCTTCTTCCATAAATAAAGTCTGCATCATTATCCAATTTTCATGCTGTAAATGCTCCCACTGTGGCCAGTGTCACTGTGTTATTTAGTGGAATGAAAGACATGTCCTACAAATGCAGAAGATATAAATAATCTTTGCTGGGGGTGTGGCTCAGTGTTAGAGTGCTTGCCTAGTGTGTGCAAGGCCTTGGGTTCACTTCTCACTACTGCATGAGTAAATAAATAAGTAGCCGGAAGGACATATATAATTGAGAAACAGAATAGCAAGCATTGCTTTGTTTATAACTTCTTAATTTCAAGTTTATAAAAACAAAATTGAGACTATCTCCTGGCTGGCCCAGAATTTGGCATGTAGCCTAGGCTAGCCTCAAACTCCGGCTATTTCTGCCTCAGCATACCATATGATGGGACTATAAGTTTTTAAGAGTAATGACCTTGGCTTACAAAATTTCAGAAAATTAATAAGTGGTTCTCTTTATAGGAGACTCCAGTGTGACACTGGGTATATGGTGAAGGTAAAGGATCTCTCACAGGCTGGGTGGGCTCAGTTCACAGAGATGATATTGAGAATGTTCTTTTTAAATTCCAAGTCTGTGAGTGTTCTGAATTCAATTTGGCAGGGCCTGGGTCATAAGCTCTTTGTGGATCCCTATTTACCTTAACTTTGTTCCCATTCTTCACCGTGGTGGCTGATTTGAGTGGCCAACTTGACATGGCTGAGAAGATGGAACCTCAACTGAGGAATTGCTTCCATCTGAACCGCCCGTGGCCATGTCTGTGTGGAATGTTCTTGATCTGTGACTGATGTGAGGAGACCCAGCCCACTGTGGGCAGTGCTATTCATAGGCAGTTTGTCCCAGGATTTATAAGCAAGAAAGCTGAGCAAGCCAGAGGAAGAAGGCCAGGCCAGTAAGCAGAGGCCTTCCATGGCCTCTGCTTCAGTTCCTGCCTCTAGATTCCTGCCACAGCTTCTCTTCGTGCTGGACTATATTTGGTCACCTTAAAACAAACAAACAAACAAAAAAAACTTTTCTTCCTTCGAGTTTTCTTTTCTTTTTTCTTTTTTGTCAATGTTTTACATTACAAAAAGCAAACTGGAACGGATACCTACCAAAAATTTTTACTATCTAAAAGGAAAGGGGCTTCTGTCTCAAACTTGGCTCTAACAATAGAAACTAGCACCAAATAGCATTTTATCTCTTTAAAAACTGCTGTTACAAGTTATATGCCATCGCATTATTGCAACATATCCTTATGACATTAGTCACTCTCTATTGTATATTAAACATATGAATCAAATTTTGATCATTTCTTACAACGATAAATTCATCTGTGATACCACATGTTCAGCATGCCTTACATTGCATAAGCGACTCCTGAAAAAAATCTATCAATACGCCATAAGGGAAAAATAGAGCTCCTTGGTTTTGTGGGTTTGTGAAATGCTGCTTCATAGTTCTCTTTGTGAGCTTCCAGAATGAACTTTCCAGGCTGAAGAGATGGCCCAGTGATTAAAGCCACTGGCTGTTCTTCCAGGTCACACAGGTTCAATTCCCAGCACTTACATGGCAGTTCATAATTGCCTATAACTCCACTTCCAAGGGATTCAACGCCCTCTTCTGGTTTGTGGGTACACATAGTACACATACCTATATGCAGGCAAATACTCATACATAACAAAATAAAAGTATATGAATGAAGCAGCTTTCCTCAAGACGATCTCACCAAATGGCATAGTCTTTCGTGGGAAATCCCTCCACCTTCACAGCTATTCTTAACTTTAAAATAAAAGGCTAACCTGGCCTGAAGTACTCAGCTGCTTGCTTTCTCTTTCACAGAATAGATTTCTATAGGGTAAGAATGTAATGGAAAAATGATTGCAAAAAAAATGTTGACATTGCCAGAAGCTTGCCCTATAGATTAAGCATATGGTGACTTTTTCCATGAACAGGTGGACTTCTGTGTGTTTGGCAGTCATCAAAAGCCTGCAGGTGCCCATTAATCTTCAGAGCAGATATTATAAGAAACACGATCGCAAGTTGATCTTCCGCTTTTCTAAGCCCCATCACTGCAGTCAGTCAAATTATCAAAATCACTGCGTGAAAACAAATGCCTGTGTCCTTGAACTACTTAATTCAACCCAAATACAAATGCTTCCACAGTGACAGCTTGGCAAGCCTACAGCTGTGCTTTAAGGTCAATATAAAATAAGGTTTGATGAGATAAAAATTAAATGTGCATTTTAAAAGAACTATCAAAGTATTAAAATGATGTCAAATAACATGAAAATGAGACACTAAATTTCTCTTAAATTTGCTATAAGAGAATATATGAGATTGTTTCCTCTGCAGTGACAGCATGCTTGTGCCACCAGCTGGTAAAAGCCATGTGACTTGTGTCCCCCTTCTCTCCAAGTCTGACAGAAATCTTAAAGATAAGATGTGTAGTCAGCCAAAAGGGAGACCTTTCTTGTCTGGCTATCTCTTCTGCCATCATTCCACAGCTCCTTTATCTAGGGTTGTAAAGTCCTTTGGAAACAGTGTTTTTATTATATACCTCTCCATATTATCTCATGGAGAATTCCAAGCATGAATAATGAATAAGTGAAAAGTGTGGTTCCCTGGGTTCCGCTTAGTCAGCCCGTCACTGCATCATCACCATCTTTAGAAACGCCAGCAGAAGTCATCCTGCTAAGAACCACTAAATGTCCAGACCATTACTGTCAATGTCGACTTCTTTGGACTCACAGAACAATGTGTTTAAAAAAAAAAAAAAAAAAAAAAAAAAAAAACTAAACCAAATCCACCTAAAAAAAAATCCACCAAGAACTGAAAAGGTTTGGTTAAGAACCCTACCCCAATCTCCCTCCCTGACATGATTTAAAAAAAAAAAAAAAATGGATGGAAGTCACATTTGAACCCATGTCCTGCTTCCCTTACTCTCATCCAATCAGAAAGAAGCATGGGGAGTCTGGGAAGTAAGAACTCCTATCATGAACTGAAAACTGTCTCTTGATGATACAGAGCCTACTATGCTTGGAAATAACAAGTCTGTGCTCAATAGTGAAAGTGGTGACTCTTCACAAGAAGAATCTTGCTGTCTGACACACTTGAAGTGACAGGAAGTGACAGGGATACCTAGAGCCCAGAGACACAGAGGCCCGGGGTCACGCTGCCTATCAGTGAGGAGGCTAGACTAGAACCTAGATGCTCCCACAGAGCTGTTGTACAGAACTTGCTTTCTCCACATATGTACTGCCTACGTATATAATTGTCTACCTCTCTCCTGGGATTTTCATTTTCAAGTGAAATAGCAAAAGAATTATATTTCCACCTTTGCCAGTGTCAACTATACACTTCAGTTAAAAACATGAAATACGATTTTAAGCAATGTGGATTGTGTGTGTGTGTGTGTGTGAGTGGGTGGGTGTGTGGGTGTGCGCGCGCGCATGAGAGAGAGAGAGCACATGTGCACATATGTATGTGTGTTTGTGTTTGCCATTTTTCTCACCACTGTGACCAAGTATCTGACTTAAGCAACTGAATGGAAGAGTTTTATCTAGGCTAACAGTTTCCTAGGGCTCTACCAATTGTCACTGCCTGTGTTATTGTGAGGAAGAACATCACAGCAGTGGGACCATGTGGCAGGAAGAGGCTGCTCACTGTATAGTAGGCAGGAAGTAGAGGATGAGGCAAGAGATGGCCAGGAAACCATTAAGGACATGCCTCCAGTGACCTACTTCCTCCTGCTAGCCCACACCTTCCAAAGTTTCCAGAATGCCCCACCACCACCAGTGGCTGAGACCAAAACCCTAAGACATCAGTCTTTGAGAGAGCTATTTTGTATGCAAACTCCAACACCATGTAAATGATATCAATGGGCTAACAAGTACGAAGGACTGGGAGGGTGGGGAGAATGAGAAGATAGCCATCTGCAGAAGATTAAGAAGTGGTATGTAAATGTATGCCTTAGCTGGGTGGTGGAAGTGCTGTACACCAAGGCAGGTAGAACTCAGGGGTTTGAGCATGTCAGGTGAGCTAAATGTCACTCAATCCAGCCCTCTCACAAAAAGAGAGGAGCTAGCAGCCCCAACACTACCAAGGATGATGGAAAAAAAGAACAAAAAATGCCAAATAATGCTGATGGGAAATGTCATCCTGTAAATATGTTTCCCTTACTGGTTAATGAATAAAGCACTGTTGGCAAATAGGAAGGCAAGATAGGCGGGACTAGGAAACAAGGAGGGTTCTGGGAGACGTACTAGGGAGAGCCAAGATGTAGGGACTTGAGAGAAGAGGTCCAGACCTTCTGTCCGGTAAGATAAGACCATGTGGAAACACTTAGATTAATAGAAACTGGTTAATATTTAAGACAGAGCTATCCAATAAGAAACACTAATAACAGTCCAACAGTTTTATATCTAATACAGAGTCTCTGTGTGTTATTTGGGGCTGATGTGGCTATGGGACCAGGCTGGCAGGAAAACTGCTCATAACATAATGGAGTATATACAAAATTGTAAGTATCAATCATATTTCATTTCATAATTAAAAATGATATTTTCTAACCTCCTCTTCCTCTACGTATCTGTTGTAATTTTAAAGCAGAAGTGGGAAGATGCAATTTCAGAAAAACATATTTTCCTTGGTGCTTAGTTCAAAAAGTATTAAGCCATCTATTCATTGGTTCAGCAGTTCCTTTGTCCCTGTAGTCGCCCATCTTCTGAACCACTCTGTAGTAAGCAAGCACATCGTGTAGGTCACACGTGTATAGATAATGTGATGACTGCCAGTAAGTACAAGTGTGTGAGAGATAAATATGCAGACAGTTATGAAGCACTAAGTAGCATAAGAGAGCCAACAGAGCATCTTGGGGGTTTAGAGGATAAAGACGTTTGGCTACAACCAGTGTAGAGATTTGTTCCAGCTAAGCAGGAACTTACTTACAAGGGAAGTAGGCGAAATGGCTCACTGGCCTGTAGAGTCTATCCATGTCTGAATGGCAATATGCAGTTTGGAAAACTGTAACTGAAGAGAGGAAATGAATGGACACACTTAAATAATCAATGACAGAAGAGAGGGGTGAGCTGTGATGATGAGCTAAGCATCGACATTTGCTGCTGCTTTCCACCTATGGAGCAATGTAACCAGTCACCTCACTCCTGCTGCCATGCCTTCTGTGGCACGGTGGACTGTCCCATCAGACAGGACTCAAACTCTTCTCTTCTTGCCTTGTTGTCAAGTATCATGTCACAATGATGATAAAAGGAACTAAGACATAAGGGCCAACTCTGAGCCTGTTGTTAAGCTGAGAGAAAATGTGTGTGTGTGTGTGTGTGTGCGCACGCGTGCGTGCATGCATGTACACGTGTGCCACACACGTGCACGTGCATGCATCTGTCAGTGTCTATACATTCTGAGATGGCAAAAGTGGTTAGCATCTCTTTGGTAGATGAACTGGATGCCCTTTCTGGGCATCAAAGGGCATCTGGCTTGGGCATGAACTTTGGCACCGTTTCCCTAGAAAGTATCACTAAAGTAACAAAGCAGACCTCAAACATCTGTATTCTTTCCTCACCAAACCCTTTACTTCTCACCAAACCGTCCTCTGCCTCTCTCTCCCTCTCTCTGTGAAGCAAGGCTGTTCCACTGATTACAAGATAGCTGCAGAGTGTGTGCAGGATTCTCTGCTTCCCTCATAGAACAAGGCTGAGCGTTGGCTGGGATATAAGCACCACACATGGGTTAGAAGCAGTCGAGAGGATTGTAAACAAAGGGTAATGATAAATGCTTATGCAGCTAGAGGTGGGAGGTGTTTGGTGGGGTGCTTGGTGGATTGGTGATGGGCCCAGTTTCCCTCAGCATCTTCATTAATGATGCGGTGGAAGAAGGAAAACACCAACAGCACATTCATTAGAGGATGCTAAATCGGGAAGTGCACTGAACATCATAAAGGACCAAAGAAGTGTATAGGAGTGATGTGACGGAGCCAGTCTCAGTTAAGGGAAGCAGGGCAGGGTTCAACCCGTATACCACCCGCTCCACACAACATTCAGTCTCCATTGGAAACCATTTCTTTGAAGGAAAAAAGAATTAAAAATAAAAACTTATGTTGGAATTTTTTGTGCTTGCATTTTTTTTTCTTTTGGTATGGGCTGGTTTCACAATGGATGTATTACAGATAATTAAACTGCCTGTATGAGCCACACACACACACACAAAAAATCAGAATGCCTAAATGGAAATCTCTTCACCACTCCTGGATGCTAGTGAGAAGAGAAAGACAAAAAGCAGCTGCATCATGAATAGCAAGGACATGGGACCTCTCTGGTTCCAGCCTGAGGCCCGCCATTAACGTGGTGTTGATTTTGCCCGGCTCTCCCTCGTCTGAGCCTGGTTCATCTTTCCCAGGAAGGTCTCCTGTCCCCCTTTCGGTTTCCATTTGGTTACCCTTCCCACCGTGTGATTTTTAATTTACTGTATCGAAGCTTAAAATGTACAAGAAGACACCAGGGGCCATGTGAAGGAGAGGAGTCTGTTTCCTGCCCACAGCAATAACAGATGGAGAACTATTTACCCTGTTTCCAAAAATCAAATGGTTAATCTGGAAGGAGAAAATATAGCTGAAGACTTTAGAACATTAAGCTCCTTGAAGAAAGCTGTTGTATAAATAATATATTATAAGCACTTAAAAATCTTACCTGCTTGCAGAATTTCCCCGAGTCCCCTCCACAACATCCAACTTAGCAAAACATTACTTCTTCCCTCATTAATTTGGTGCTTATCAAACATTGTGTGCTAAACACGACCCCTTTCCCCGGAGAATTCAGGGTAATGGAGGTGATAGGTATAAAGAATTACTCTAAATACATTTTTAAAAAATGTTGAGATGTACTTCTAGTGATGTCTAAGCTGGGTCTTTACAGACTGAATAGCTGTGTAGTGAAAAATAAAATGGGAGAACCAGAGACCTACAGACATGATAGCTTAGTAACAAATACATCACTGACAGAGCATCAAGAAATGATGCTTTGCTCTGGGAAGTTAGGGTAAATGCAGACAGAACAGAAAGTAGACAGTGTGAAGCGTTGCAGGCTGACAAATGGGAAAGGAATTCAGTCTTGTGTGGCAGGCTTGCTGGACTGATTTTTATTGTCTCCCTTCAGCACACTAAGGAGTTTGAACTCCACTCTCTGCATAACTCAGAAGCATCAATACATTCAAAGCAGAGAATGCCAAGTCTAAAATAATCTTTTTTTTTTCTACCACATTTGTTAGCTAACCAAAGCCTCAGTTTACTTAATTCATGCCCAAATGCTTACACTAATAAGATATATATGCTAGACAAAGCTTTTGGCATTTCATATTGTAATGCACAGACCTGGAGCTTTCTCTCTTTCCCTCCTCCCCTCTATATGTGTGTGTGTGTGTGTGTGTGTGTGTGTGTGTGTGTGCATATATATATATATATATATATATATATATATATATATATATAGTATAATCTTGTAGGGAGAAGACTTCACATTAATTAAAAACGTGGCTTTGGACAATTTACAAGCATTCTGTTTGTACAAGCAAGTGCATTTTGGAAGTATGTGAATTTTACTAACATCCACTACACAAACACTGAGTCAGGAGAGGCTGACTCAACCAGAACATAAGACTAAAATACATTAATCATGGTTTTCACTGCCATTCTAAGCACTGCATCACTTATGAGATCTTGTGAACTAAATTTGAGTTTAGAATCAGCTCTCCTAGCTTCATTGTCTTCTATAAGTGGGTTGAATGACACTCCCAAAGGCCCTGCCCTTTGACATTATCACAAACGAGTTCATAATGTACTGTTATGGTGATAACTGGATTTGAAACCCCTTTAAGGCAACACATCTGAGAAAGCTAAGGCATGGCAGGGCTGCTACAGAGGTGACCCAATACAAAAAGGAGAGGACTTTTAAAGCGCAGGTGAATTCTGAGAGTTGATAGTTGCACGACACACGGCCAAGGCATTATCAGCATCTTGTCTGTGGTCAGTACATGCAGATAACATCCAAAAGCACATTTAGCCTCTTTTGAAGTGAAGATTTCAGTGATGGGATGGAAAGGAAATCATCTCAACATTTCACGGAGAAGAACAAACTATGAAGGCTAAGGGACCTCTCTTAACAATCTACCAAGAAGTTTGGGAGCTCACACTCTTTCTCACTGAAGGAGAGAATACTACCACTGGTCACAGTGGACTCCTGAGAATGTTCCCATGGAAACTGGTGTCACTGGAAGCCTGGAATTACCCTTGCCTGTGGCTGCAGAAACTCAAAGCAAAAATATAACAGTTGTGTCCCTCTTGACCTTCCCTCCTAGTGAGCTGGTACCCAGGAAATGTTCACTGCTTGGAAACAGATGATATTCCCATTCTTGGTATTGTCTGTTACAACTCTAGACTAGAAGGATGCTTCCCAAACTGACCTGGCCTGGGCAGCACTAAGGGGTTGTTTTAATTATTGAGGACAACTGTATCTCATGCTATCATACTTAAGTCTCTTCAAACCCTAGAACTTCATTCTTGTAGTATACAGAATTTCACTTGGTAGCTGTATTCAAGATTTGTTTCTGTGTGACCTGAGAGAGAAAAACTATATACAATAGACTTCTATTGGTCTATTAAATGTGAATGAAGAAAACCTCTGCCTAAATTGAAGTCAAGCTCTTTGATATGGTAATATTAGAAGATTAAAGCTCAGTGCTGTTGAAGTCTAGAGCACAGGCCCCTCCTGACAGTAATTTGTGCACTTTTCATAAAGAAAAGTGATGATAAATAATAGTCCCTTACACACACACACACACACACACACACACACACACACACACACACACACACACACAGAGCCAGTATCCAGAATAGGTAACTCCAAGCCTCACCTCTGTACTGAGCCTCAGATAAGCACACAGGTCACAATTGTCCAATCTGTGATCTCCCTGCAGTTCTTCGGGTCTGTTCAGTTTGTTCCTTCACAGAAGTTGCACACATCACTGTTAATGGTGTCATTTGGTTAGAGCCCTTTGGGTTTTGAGCCCTGAGAGAATCAGTTTGGGGAGCTTGCTCATGTTTCTAGGAAAACATGAGATGAAGTTTCTAGAAAGAAATGAACTCTTCTGTTCCGACTCAGTCTTTCCCAGTAGTCACTTTTCTAGAAGAGCCTGAGTCAGAAATTCAATCATAAGAAACTACTCTTTTTACTGATGGCTAGAAATTTTTGTTTTTTTGCTAAAAGTCAGGTGGCTGCCCCACCTTCCTCACCTCCTTCAGAGATTTAGGGACCCTGTTTATCTCATGACACACGATCCTAGCAATACCAAGACAACACTGGATCCTTGACATCTCTGAAAATGGCTTCCCTTCAAGATGGCTAATCTAGTCTGACATCTCAGGGACCCTTTAGCTAATAGGATTTATTACTAAGCTGGAAGTTGGCATTTTATTCCAGAAGTCAAGTACTAAACTGCTAAGATTCCCAATACAACTGTGATGTGACAGAACACAATGGCAAACATTTGGGGAATCCTGTTTCTTCTCTGAGTCCTTCCAAGTCTATTCTGAATCTTAGTTGTGTCTGATGCAGCAAGCTGGTCTCTCTTTTTCTTCCCCCCCAAATGCAAATTCTCTGCTAGCAGGTTGAAGCCTGAGAGTTCCAGGAATCACCATTTCCCACAGAGCCTGGGGGTTCCTTTAGCTCAGAGGGCAAAGCTGCCTGAACAATTAGTTCCCTGGGGTGTGTTTTCAGATGAAAAAAAAAAATCTAAATAACTGTCATTTCTGCTCCACATGCCAAGCTGACTCTCTTAATGTGGATGCAGGTGAATGTTCTCTATGGAGGGTGGTTTTAAATGGGCCACGAAAATACTCAAGGGCTCAGGGACCATGCCCAGAGGGCTCAGTGTCTGCTTTAACAGGCTCCTTCCCACCAGCTCTGTCCCAGGTACCGCTCTATCATCCCTCTGACACATTGAGAGGAAATGCTAAAGTTGCAGATGCATTAAGTCATGGAGTGGTTTCGTGCACTTCCCTCACAGCACTACACCACAGAGGTGTCCAGACACAGGGCGGAGCAGGCCTGTGTGCACTCTAGCCAAGCCTGTGTTCAGGACACACATTTCAAAGGAGTAGGTCGCCCCTGCCTGTGCCATTAGGCCACATTAGCCAGCATCACCCATCGCCTCTGATTAATAATTGAATTCAATCCATACAGAAGAGCTCAGGCTAGGCTAGAGGAGGCCTACCATGCATTAGAATGGAGCATCTCCAGGGACCTTTGAAGCACTTTGTCCATTTAACAAGTCAATCTATAAACTACAGTCAAGGAGTGCTCATTAGAAACAGATGACCCACCTGGAATGTTCCATCTGCTTGCCCATTCATCTTGCTTCCACGGTCCCTTTCCTTTGGCCACACACAGCTCATTGTCCCTTCATGGGGCATGCTCTTGGGTACCAGTCTGGCTCCTTAATCCCCCCCCCCCCCCGCAGCTTATATAACATGCTTAGCTCTCTTCTGGGATGACTCCCAATAAGATAACTAGCTTTCCCAAGGTCATGTTCCTTCCCAGAGCAGCTGTGTCCAACATAGGTCAATGAGAAAGCATGAAGGCTTAGCCTTCACTTGCCAAACAGAGACTACTCGAAAGAACAGCCAAGTCCCAGTGCCCCCTAAAAGGATGGCTGGGCTTCTGTGTAGATGTTCACAGCCCAGCTCCCTCTTTGCCCACCCTACTTTCAGTTCTCCCTTCAAGTATAACCCCCAAATCATTGCCCAGTAGTACTTCTGCATACTTCTCCACCTGCAGATTTGTGTCCTGGATACTGGACCTACACCTGGAAAGCCTTCAAGGTACCAGAAGAGCAGATAAAATGTTCATTTAAGCAGGACAGAATCAGAAAGGTTGTCATCATAGTCACTGCGTTGAATACCCAGGGCCCTGGGTCTGTTCTCTTTTCGTTTCTCTCATTGCAAAGTAGAAAAGATTGTCATGAAGTTTTTATAAATTTGTTTTTTGCATCATCAAAAGGGCATGATACCAAACCATCATCATCATTGAAAGTGTTGCCCCATGAGGACCTTTGCTATAGCACAGACAATGTCCATAACATAGGCTCAAGGACAGCCAGATGAGTAGAGATCATAGTATGTGAATGTATGTGTGCATGCATGGGTGGGTCACATGTGTGAAGATACAATATGATGCATGAGATGAAGCTGTGAATGAGTGTCTTTCTAGGGACATGGGTAAGGGTTAAATGTGCAACTGGCAACGTAAGAAAGCAATGGAAAGTATCTGGAATATAATTCCAACTATGTAGATTCTGTCACCAGCACTAACTTGCTGTGGAATCCTGTTTCTCTGTCTTCAAGTTTAGTGCCTAGTTTCATTCTTCCCCTTTCACTAATGTGTCAGGAAAATAACCATGAAGAAAATAGAATGTGTGTAGACATCACTCCCAGTGATCAGGGCATACATAGTCCGTCATAGCCCAGAAGTCCAAAGAACATCTGTAGCAAAATTAGATACCAAGCTCTGACTTGACAAGGAAGTAGGAATTTCTGTGAAGTGTGTACCTTAAGCAGAATGGATGAAGAACTTTGTTATGTGGAAGTGTTCAGCCTGTGGGTCTTGAACAGAAATGTAACTGTCAATGAACTGTTTTGGTTAAGCTAAGAACTACTCTCAAAACACGATGAAGATCCATCCCCCAAAGAGAGAACATACCAACAACCGTGTGTTGATAATCTCAGTTACTGTGTCTTCTGAATTGGAGATCTGATCTCAGTATAGAGAAAATGAAATACCAACTCAGCTGGAAAAATTAAAAATGGCTGAAACTTGCTAAGATGTTTAGGACCTTCAGGAGTAATTGTGGACATGTGTGACTGTGCAAGCAGTGCCTACTTCAGTGTTTATGTGGAAGGCAAAGTCTATCTTAGTGAATGCCACCAAACTTCCTGGATCATTTGGTCCATAGTACAATCTATCACAATTTAGCTTAAGAATCCAGCACTTAACAATTAGTAGAATTACCAATGAGCCACTGTCACCACTATTGAAATAACCATGGGTATTAATGAGCATAATAGCCATTCACAATTAATTCCCTTCTTACTGTTCATCAAATGAGCCTAGTGTCTCCAGCCTCCAGCATGCCAGCTCATTTTCTAAGCATCCACCTGAAAGATGCTGTGGACAAACACCCTACATCAAGCATATAACCGTTAGCACGTCCATGTTCCACCATCCTCTTGCTGCTTGAGAATCACAAAACCAGGTGGCTGACAGTCACATGCTAAACCACTTCTGTCCACTCTGGCTTCACATACAGTGAATGTTTTGGCTTGAAATATCCTATTCTGAAGAGTTCTCCCAACACATTGATCATGACATAGCAACTTAGTTTGGTTTTGAAATGACCAACACAAAAATTGAATGGTAAGATCACATGCTTAATTTTACTCATGTAAGGAGTAATTTTTCATCCATGTATAAGTGCTCACACACATTTTCATGTGTGATGTACATGCACACATGCCATGGCACACATGTGGAGATCAGGGGACAGCCTTAAGTAGCAGCTGTTGCTGTTCAGCTTGTTTGTGGTTGGGCCTCTTGCTTTGCTACTGCATGTGTCAGGTTTGAAATTTCCCCGGGGGTTCCCCTGCCTCAGTTCCCCAACTTACTGTAGATCACTGAGGATGCACATTAGTACCACTGTACCCAGCTTCACATGTTATGCTGAATAGTTTTATGTCAACATGACACAAGCTAGAGTCATCTGAAAGGACAGAACCTCAATTGAGAAAGACTCCAGGATATCAGGCTGTAGGGCATTTTCTTAATGATTGATGGGGAGGGACAAGCCATTGTGGGTGGTGCCATCCCTGGGCAGGTGGTCCTGGGTTTTGTAAGAAAGCAGGCTGAGCAAACCATGGGAAGCAAGCCAGTGAGCAGCATCCCTCCATGGTCTCTGCATCAACTCCTGCATCCAGGTTCCTGCCCTGTTTGAGTTCCTGTCCTGACTTCCTGCAGTGATGAACTAAGACATGTAAGTGTAAACCAAATAAACCCTTTTCTCTCCAAGTTGATTTGGTCATGATTTTTCATTATAGCAATAGAAACCCTAATTAAAACACATGGGTTCTGAGAATTCAAACTCAGATCCTCATATTTGCACAGCAAGTGTCTTTACCCGGTGATCTATCTCCCAACCAGAGGGTATTATTTTTTAAATCAAGTGTTGTGCTCTTTATCCTGTTGCATTTCACAGACAGTTATTCCAGTTTCATTAGAAATGTCCTTTAACAACAAGCTAATATCCTGTAATCTTTCAAAAACAGAGGTGGGCGTCTCATCTTGGAAGGGTTGACAAATGCACAACTTTCTCTGAGATTAAGAACTGTTTTTACTTGTTAATATGAAGGGAGAACATACTGCACAGTAAATCAGAGTCTCGTATTGACTCCCTCTGAAACTCACAGAAAACAGCACTTGCTTCCTTGCTGAAACAGAGAGATGGTGGCATGCCATGGAATGCAGAGGTGGGAGAGCAATCACTGCCTGAGAAGTAGTCCAAGAGTCTTGGGTTTCCACATTCTTGGCTCACAATATTAAGAAATGGGAATTTTTATTATAAACTGGATTTTCCTAAGCTAAAACAATTAGCTGTAAGCCTGTCCTCCTCCTTGGCCATCTCTGATTTTAATTCTGAGGAAATTAAAAAAAAAACAATAAATTTCAGCTGGAATTAGATTTTCTTGGGACATTTCTGGGGTGTGTTTGAACAATGAGAATAGAACATCTACTATAGAAAACATAGGCATACCACACAAAGTCTATTTTTAAAAGTTGTTAATAGTTTAAAAAGAGCTCAATTTAGCCCCTGAACATTATTCTCCAGAAGGACATTTCAAGAACCAAAGGTTCTTCCAACTCCTCGCTCAACTACTTACAAGAAGATGCCTTAGGAAAAGCTTCCAGGAGCTTCACTGCAGTTTTCATCCAGTCAGTCTTAGGAGAGAAGAGCTGGACCACCATAGAGATGTTATAATGTACCAGTTTTACAAGCATCTCTGTAGTACATGCTATTCAGGAAAAGACTATATTGACTCAGATGCTCATGAGCATTGTTTTATTTTTAGTGAGGACAGTTAAGAATAGTTTTTTAGAATTATATTTATAAAATGTCTCTCAGACAAGCATATGAGAAAAAATTTCCAAGCAACATCTTGCTTTATTTCTCAATATTCACAGGTGGGATGGGGGAGAAAAAAATCAAACCAGACAACATTTTGCAATCCTGACTGAGATCATTATCAGATACCTTCTGGTCCCTCAACATACTGCAAGGCAGAGTCTGCCCTTGGTATTTAGGGTCTGAAGATGGAAAACAGAATTCATGCCAAAAGCAAGTGGGGGACAGAATTAGGAAAGATGGCCAAGCATCTTGGGACTGCTGACTGCCTAGTATTATGTGCAGAATGTACTGAAGTTTTCTCTTGAAACATGTACCCCCACCAGAGCTTCAAACTCCACCATCACCCAGCTAGGCACATGGCTGACGCATCTCTTTTTCCTGGATTCTGCTTCTAAAACAGAGCTCCTACTACAGGGAGGAACTGATGGCTACTAATCCCCTCTGCGGTGCCTTCCTCTACTACTGTTATTAACAACATATTGCTGTCTCCAATTCCTTTAATACATTGGAATGTATTAAACATGTGGTCCCAGTATCTCTCACAGAACCCACACAGCTTTGGGGGGGAATTAGATTTCTCTTTCAGAAATTAGAACAGGCAAAAGAAGCCAAGAACCTATTCATACCCCTCTGTGACCTTTCCTTACTTGTGCCCATCTTTCCCAACAGTCGACTGACTGTCAGCTCCATAAATGCTCAACCATGGCTAAACACTAGGCCTCAATTCCACAATAAACCCAGGTCACCTCTCCATTCTGCACCTTGGGCAGGTCCTTTAGTCACAGAAATAGTCACAACAACCCTACCAATTCTGTGAGGAAGGCAAGGACAGGGAGCAACATAATTAAGGAAAGGGTGATTTAGAAATTGCAAAGAGAGCTACCCAGACTGAAGTGTTGCTATTAGCACCTTATAGGGAAAGGCTATGCCTTTGACTTTAAGCAAAGTGCTGCCAGTGAGTCTACAGGTTTGTGGATAGAGGAGTGGTGTGAGGAGAAAAGAGAAAGAAGGGGACTGAACCTCATTCTGTAAGTTGCTACTACATCCCAGACAAATGAGCAAATGCCCTCACTGGGCAAATGACCTCAAGAACACAATGCTCTCCCGAGTAGTGCATCTCTAAGATATTCTAGAAAAAAGTCAGTGTTGGGGAAGACCATGTGGGATAAAAAAAAATGTTAAAAGAAGATATAAAGGTTCTCATTGGTAAATGCTTGCCTAGCATGTGTGAGGCTCCAGCTTTGCTCCCCAGCACTAGGAGACAGAGATTGAGACAAAGATGGAAATGAGATGGATGCAGAGATTTAGATGAGATGGGGATGAGGATAGGGATGAGGATGGGGAAGGGAATGGAGGTGGGGATGGGGATGGAGATGAGATGGGGATGGAAAAGGAGGTGGGGATGAGCATAGGGATGGGGATGAGGTAATGATGAAGTTAAGGATGGGGATGGATAGAGATAGAAGGACAGGGACAGGGAGACTTGTTAGGAGTAGGTTTTCCCTGCAGGCCTGGACCCACAGCTGCACCAGCCCCAAATAATACACAGAGACTCTGTATTAATATAATTCTGTTGTCCTGTTAATAATTTCTTATTGGCTAGCTCTGTCTTAATTATTAACCCATTTCTATTAATCTAAGTACTGCCATGTGGTCTTATCTTACCAGAGAGAGGGGCTGACATTCTTCTCTCTCTGTCGTCCATCTTGGATCTCCTCCCTACTCCTTCCTCTCTCCTCCTAGTCTCCTAGTCCCGACTATCTTGCTTTCCTATTGGCCAACAGTGCTTTATTCATTAACCAATAGGAGAAACATATTTACAGAATGACATCTCCCATCAGAGACTAGCCAGAGTTCTGCTGCAAAAGACCTTGTCAAATTTAAAGAGTTCAGATTTCAGGAAACAAATCAGGAAAAACATTATTGTCATTGTTGACAATCCCAGCCCAAAGAACTAAGTTGGGTTTTGTTGGTTGGTTGGCTGTTTGACAGGCTAGCTAGCTGGTTGGTTGGTTAGTTGGTTGGTTGATTGGTTGGTCTTTGGTTCAGGGCTGGGGGGAGGATAAGAGGTGATTTATTCTGGAGACATTTTAAGTAGCCATGAACCCAGAACATAGATTTAAGTTGCCCCCAAATTCCATGCCCCAACATGGAAGCAGTTTTATGAAGCTTCATAGTTTACAGGACAAAGAAAGCCATACATCAAGGCAAGTTTAAAATACATTGGTGGGTACATCAAAGAGGCAGGGCCAGCACAATGGGGGAAGTTTTTCTCTAGGCCCAAGATGCTATCTGGTGAGATTCTTAGCATTTGTATTGGTAGAAGCCAGTGGTCTGTTAAGTTAATGATTCCAAAGGTTTTTATTTTCCATCAGTTCTATGATTCCTTTTTTAAATGCACATATTCTTACATCCCTAAGAGTGGGATGAAACAATGCCTAAGCACCACTGTCCTCTAATCTCCAAGAGTGTCCCATAATGGTGCACAGTCACTAGCATCACCTTAGGCCCAATGAATGAAGAAGAATGTTCTGAAAACCAACTCTTAGCTGGTTCGCAATAGGGCTTGGTGGTGACCAGTCCAACCATGCTGAGTCCTGTCCTCCTAAGACCTGAAGCCAGGCACTCTGCTCAGCCTGGCATTCCTCCACACTCCAGCCTCATCAACATCTGGAATCAGACTAACTGCAGCAAGCAGCTACCTGATGAGCCACAAAAGGCCTGGGAACCAATCCCATCCTGCTGCCTGCTCCCCCTAAAACTGTCATGACTACCTTTTAAAAGCTCCATGAGCACCACAGCTTCTGGTCACAGTCACAGTGCTGCCTCTGGCAACAATCTAATTCCGTTTGCCTCTACTTCTAGACCATTCTAAGGCTGAGCTCTGATAAACATACTGAAGCTGTACTTTTCCTGGCTCATGTGTCTCCAATGCTATTGTCATGGACCAGCTCTCTCCTCCTTTAGGCTTAGCCTGACCTATAATTTAGTCATAACTGAAAATTCACAGGCAGTTTCCTTTCTAGCTTCAGACTCAGCTTCTTGTAGCAACTTCTATAGCAAAAGTAGGCTCCATCTCTAGATGAGCTATGCCACCATGGTGCAAGGCAACCCCATGATGGTGTCTAGACACCCAGAGCACCAGGATCACAGCAGACCACTATCCTGAAGCATGTATCCCCGTTTTCTCTAACACAGAAGTGGAAAAAGATGTGATATTCGCAAGGAGGGAGAGAGGTCTAAATTTTAGGAAATACACCATCATTTTTGAAAGGGAAGAAAAAAAATTAAACACACAGTGAGATGAGAATGTGTGTGCAAAGAGCACCTAGGATGCTTTGTCTCTCTACAACACAATAACTACTATTGGCACTGTGTATCTAACAAGTCATTGATACCATGTCACAGCACTGTTCTGAGCATGCACATGCACCCACATGCACACACACACACACACACACACACACACACACACACACACACACACACACTTTTCATGAAAAGATTCTAGGGCAGGGCTGAAAAAAAATGTTCTAATTCAAAGCAATTTTACCAAGGAAAACTAATGGTTCATTTCTTTGCCCTTTTAAAAACAGTGCTCCCCACCATTTGCATAGACCATTTCAAGGGTCTTGGATCCTATCTGAAACCAATCTGTGAGTTGATCACCAAAATGCAAGCCCTGCACATTTCTTTGGATGGCAGCAACTATTCATCAGCCCCAAAGAAAAATGAGGCCACTCCTTGGCATCTACCTTGAGTCATTATGTCATTTAAATAGGCCCCAAAGCAGATGGTATGAGCAGAGGGCCCCCCAAAAAAAACAATTAAGACAAGACACAAAGAAACAATCAAGGGATTTCCATGATAAGATCCTTAAAAATTATCTTTAATTGATGCCAAATATGAACAGATCATGAAATGACAGAACCAAGTAAAATTGCATAGATGAAAACTATGCACATTGTCAGGTTCTCCATTCGTAACATTCGCTATCCTCGACCCGACATGGTAAACGGTTAGGGCAGGGCAAGTGCAGGGGAGATGAGATGAGACATGTCCTTAACTCAAGGAGTAAGCAATTGGCAAAGCCAAGAACCAAAACCGAACGTCATCAGCTTCAATGGTTTGTCGTCCTGAGGGTGCACTTCAACTTAATATTTGTCCACTTTAGTTTTCAGCCTCAGGAATATTTTATCTGTAACCTTAGAGGTATGTCACTTACAGCTGCTGCATAAACAGTCCCTAAACGCTTCACTGAAGAAGAAAGAGACTCCTACAAGTTTTGGAAAGGGAAGACAACATATGACCTAGCATATTCTACAAGGACTTTTCTTCTTTTATTTTCTTTCCTCATTCCATTTCTTCCTCTTCTGTGATTTAGGAACAAAACTTTTCTAGATCCTTTGGGGTTTCAAATCACAAATTCCCTGTTAACTCCCCCAAAAATGTCACTGTGACCATGGTTAACCTCCTCAAAGCTGTCCTAAAGGCAGCAGAGCCTAACCCTTTGCTTGCATATTGGCATTCCCATGAGTCAATGAGCAAAGAGGCCACCATTTGTTTTCAAGGCTTTTAACTTTATGTCTATGCCCTGAATGAGTCTGCACAGTCCAGTGGCCCAAGATAATGGACTAGTTTTGGTTAACTATTTAGTTCCTGCTTGCTTCTTTACAAAAGTGGCAATGTACATTCCTTGAAGATTTACCTGAGTCATTCTAGACACATTTGCATATACCCTGAAGTCCCATGCTATAAATGTAAGTACTACTGTACCACACTGTAGGGGAGAGTCTACCTCCTGAGATCACAGATCAACCTAGCTTGTGTCTGCTCCTCAAATTCTAGCTTGTTTGTCTTCTCAAAATGAATATAAATATCAAAAGGCCTCACTCTTGCCTGGAAAAGTCTGGAAGATAATGTGGTTGTTTGGCAGTTTATAGTCTTTCTAACAACTTTATACTATGGATGGTTACCACCCACCAATTCTCACCACTCCCAGGAAGAAGTCATTCCTGGAAGAAAATGGGGGAATTGCCTTCTGCTAATGTTCCCTTTCTCCTTTCTGTCCAATCCAATCTACCAAACAAGGAATTAAAACTTAAAGTTGTTTGTTTGTTTGTTTAATGTGTTTTGAGGCCTCCAATGTTGAGCATGAGGTTGAAAACTAATTTTTCACTGATTCTTTTAGACACTAATTTGAGTAATTTGTAACTACACCCAACATGAAGGAAGTTCTTTATGGGTTGAATGTCATTTCTGCTTAGGACAGACATTTTCTCCTGCTCCAGTCTCAAGAGGATCGAGGCTGTGGTGACCTCTGTGCTTTGGTTCCACACAGTGGGATCTAAACCTACCACACGGTTCCATTTTAGAGAAATGACTGCTATTGACTACAATGTGGGAGAAATAACTGACCTGATGTTCTGGACTAATCCACAAACACTCCCAGTGATCAGATGTCACTGAGCTTCAGAATTCAAGTCTCAGAGGGAAATGAGGTGAGGGCTGTGCACACAGGAAGAAAGGGGAGAGAAAAGCCAAACCAAAGCAAACCCTTTCGTGGCTACAGTCGGTCTTCTAGAAATCTGAGGACAGAGGAAATGGATATCTTTGGTCTCTCTGATTCAGATCACTTGAAGTGAGTTAAGCACTTCAGAGATTCTGGGATGGCTAATAGCCACAGGATGACCTGACTCTCCCAGGGGCATCCTATTGAACTAGGGCCCTGTACTTTGGAAGAGCTGGGCTATGGCTATCAGTGCATCATAAGTCTTCTCCTTCCAGAGAAAACGGGTATAAGCATCAAGGCATGAGCTGTCAAGGCTCAGTACCTAAGAAGGGGGTGAGAGGGCAAAAAGCCTGGGAAAGGAATATGAAGAGGACCAAATGAGAGTCATTTCTTAGTAGGCAGTTTAGTTAAGTGCACCTTCAGGTCTACAAAGACATTTCAGCACATTTCAGTGCAAGGGTAAGAGCTTGGTCAAAGGTTGCATGCCTATGCTACACAGATAATCCCTGTACTCCTTGTCATCATGTTCATTGCCATGAGCTACAGATGGATAACCAGCATCCATATCCCCCATCCACTCTCAATTCATAACAACAGCACATCCCCATCCCAGGCAGACAACTTCACCACATACAGCACTTCTGCTTGTAACATATCCAGAAGATTTAACCTGTCCAGAGCACAGCTACAGAGGCAGACCAAGTGTCCAGGGGTGGGATGAGCAGTCTTGGCTTCGTTGTCTCATCCTCTACCCCATCCATCCCATAGTACTGAGTGGATTATTGCTGTTGACAGAGTTCAGTTGTGTCCTAGTTCTCGGGGTCAAAATAAAAGTCCAAGATATCCCTGGAGACAGGAGGAGGAGTTGGCATTTTGCCCCCACCTGGAGACTTGTGAGCATGTAGAAGGAACGCTCAGAATGTTGAGCTAAGGTTCAAAGGGTGAGCAACACATGGGAGAGCTGATACCCTATAGTCAGAGGTGGGGCAGTCCTTGGCCCTCATCTTCCAGGATATTGTTATGTTCACCCCGAATACTCACAAAAGTTGCACAGGGAAAGAAAATGTCCATCTTCCTTCAATTGAGCTAGACAACCTAGACGTCATTGTAGTTTCTTGGCTGATGGCCTCACTTCTTGTCTGAAGAATGGGTGAGGGAAAGGCATGGAAGATTCCAGAAGAAGCCAGGCAAGGATGTAAGGCAGACAGTAGTAGGCAGCCACATGCTAAAAGCAGTATGAAGGTTCCCCACTCGAGTGTCCTTCAAAAGGCAATGAATACCTCTCCATTGGTGAACAGCTGCTGGACTCCAAAGCTTGTGTGGCATGGCGATCTTTCGGCTGGACACAGGGTCCTGTCATTCTCTGGATTCAGTGGTTGGGGCAGCAGCTGCCAGATGTTCAGCCAGAGAAGTGACTTCCATGTGGGGCAATCATAGGAGCATCATAGGAAATATCTGTTGGAGGTTAGCCAAGAAGGCTGGCCTAAGGAAGGTCACCGTGAGCTAAGTGTCCCATGATTTGCAATGATACCCCCAAAGACCAGACTTTCAGAGATCTGCAAAGTGCTGTAGCTGACAGGGAGAGAGTGGGGAGAAGGAACCACTGAACCTGAGGAAAGTCTGTCTGTCCAGAGTGGCCTTCCACATTCCTGAAAACCCTTGCCTTCCAATGGAGAAGAAAACGAACAGAACAAAACAGGTTTAGGGTTCATGTCCAGTTCAAAGATGGGTCTCAGTTTATATCCACAGTCTGGCTGCCAAAGAGACCGAGTCCAATAGATGGCCAGAGAGGCAGCCCTTGCTTTTTCCTTCTCTTCTTTGGGGCGCTGAGGGTAGTGTGGTCTTCTCACAGTGGGGAAGTGGGAGAGTGAGGATGGAAAAACAAACAAAAGCAAAAAGCAAAGGCCTGTGCCCCACCCCTCCCCTCCCTCTGTTAAATAACTTCCCAGCTGAGTTATGGAGGCACTTTCTGCACACTTTCTGCAGTTCACTGTGGGCACAGATAAAGGCACTAAGCAACTATTAAATCAATTGGCTGAGTTTCTTCAGGGAGCCTCAAAGGGAGGGCCGGAAGTCTCCATAGACTTCAAATCATGACTGCAAAAAGAAATCAGCTCTGCTCTGGGTGCATAAAGAGATAAACATTGTCACTTACATCCTAGGAATGCACCAAAAAAAAAAAAAAAACATGCAAAATATTGCACCTGTTTTTGTTTGTTTTGCTTGTATTGTTCAGCTGGAAAGAATGCTTGTCTTAGGTGTATTAAATACCTTGATGACTTATTTAGTTTTCCACAGTTTTCCCTTAAAGGATGGGCATATTGGTCCTCTCTCTGCCTATACCTGCACAGAAGCTTGACATTTCCCTGAGCAAAGGCAGGAAAATTGATGGGAGTGTTTCCCCACCCCCTCCCCCACCCCTCCCCCACCCCCATTGTTTCTTTTGGGTCTTTCATCCCACAGACTTGTGATTTTTAGTATTTTCTAATTTTTATTACTGAAACCATGCATTAATTAAGTCAAGGTACATCTTAATCAAATAGGCCATAATGCTGACTAAGAGGACATGCTTTGAGCTCCAAAAAGGGATTCTTCCCATCTGACTAACATATGCACTTAAATACAGTACTTTAGTTGCTAAGAAAAGAGTTAATAAATGAAGGAGTGCACTTTTGGTGAATGCAAATGAAAAAGGGCCTATATTTAGAAGAGTCAATTTCAACTTAAGCTTATTCCCTATTGTCTGGGTTAACTGTCTCAGCATGCTATTATAAAATAAATGTTATCAGATTCAAACATGCTTACCATTTAACTCTTGTGCTCTTGCAATAAGGAGGGTAAGATGGGAGGTTTTACATCCACGTCTGAAGGTCAGGGGTCAGGGTGCAGGATTAGTGAGAAAAGACCTATATTTGGATCATCTGCAGTTGAGAGAACTTAGCAGCCCTACAGATGAATCAACTCATTTAATCAAGTTACCCTTTTCTTAGAGAATAGACTGTATTTAGGAGAATGGGGCAGATGGAAAATCCCAGCAGACTGGGACCGGTAACAGATGTATAAGGTGCTTTGGGAACCAGTCTTAATTAGTCCAATTTTGGTTGCCTTGTACACAATGCAGTTGATCAAAAGAAAAGGATTTGTCCACTGACCACTGAGGCTGCTATGTGTTCCACAGAGTACACTATCTGAAATGTGGTGTGCAGTGTGCAAAGATTTTAGGGTGGAGTCCCATGCAAATTTGAACTTTATATTCCTAAGTGGTCATCTGATTTTTAGGGGGGTTTTTGTTTAAAAAAAATGCCTATGCCAAAAGATTGGAAATATTTCAGTACAGGGAAGCATGAGTCTTAATTCACATGGACTCCTTAATGGACAGCATTGAAGCCAGTTTTAGAAAATACTTTCTTTTCTCATTTTTAATAAAATGAAAATAGTTTTTTTAATGGATTTTGAAAGCTTCAGGTTTGCCACTCCCCAAATTCACAATGCAGCATTGCATTGACAGTTAAAGAAAGCATCCACAGACTAATGTTTAGTGAAGTATCTACAGAGCGGGCTATGAGTCACCAGGGCTCTTGTTTGGGGCTTTTGCCTGCTTGCCTGTTGCTTTTTAAACATCGGTCAGGAGCTTGCTCTTATTAACGCAGTTTTGATCAGCTGTGGTGCAGTTACCAGTTCTGATATTGGCCTGTCTGTAATGGGCTATGCTATTGTTCATATCCTCTTCAATCTCCATGTATTCAGATTTGCTGATAGTAGAGGAGCTGCGGCGGCTGAGGTCACTGTCAGAGGCTAAGTTAGGAGAGCTAACGTGGAGCAACTGAGCCTGCTCTTCCCCCTCAGTTTCTCGGTGGTAGAAATAGTTGAAATTGGACACAATGACAGGTACGGGCAGGGCAATTGTCAGCACACCAGCGATGGCACACAAGGAGCCCACGATCTTGCCTCCAATTGTCACAGGGTACATGTCACCGTATCCCACAGTGGTCATGGACACCACCGCCCACCAGAAAGCATCGGGGATACTGGAGAAGTGAGACTCAGCTTCTTCCGCCTCGGCAAAGTACACTGCGCTAGAAAACAATATGACCCCAATGAAGAGGAAAAAGATAAGCAGCCCTAACTCCCTCATGCTAGCTTTGAGGGTCTGGCCCAGGATCTGGAGGCCCTTAGAGTGGCGAGAGAGTTTGAAGATTCTGAACACCCTTACCAAGCGGATGACCCTGAGAATGGCCAGGGAAGTGGCCTGCTCGCCTTTCTGATTGCCCTCCTGCTCAGCTATTTCCGTGCCCAGGGTAATGAAATAAGGAATGATGGCCACGATGTCAATGAAGTTCATGATGTTTTTAAAGAAGTCCGTCTTGCTGGGACAGGCGAAGAAGCGCACCACCAGCTCAAAAGAGAACCAGATGATACACAGTGTTTCCACAATGAAGAAGGGGTCTGTGAAGATGTTGGAAGTATAGATGACTGTGGTGTTGTCGATGCGGTGGATGGTGCCCGTGAAGTCCTTGTCATCCTTCAGCTCAGGGAGAGTCTCTAGGCAAAAGATGACTATGGAGATGAGGATGACCATGACTGATACAATGGCGATAACCCTGGCAGGCCCTGAGCTCTCCGGATACTCAAAGAGCAGCCACACCTGGCGCTGGTACTCCTTCTCAGGTAGGGGGCGCTCCTCTTCCTTGATGAAACCCTCGTCTTCCCGGAACTTCTCCATGGCCTCCTCGCCCAACTCGTAAAATTTAATCTCCTCGGAGAACATGTCCAGGGGCACGTTGACCGGCCTGCGCAGGCGGCCCCCTGACTGGTAGTAATAAAGGATGGCATCAAAGCTGGGCCGGTTGCGGTCAAAGAAGTACTCGTTCCTTAGGGGGTCGAAGTAGCGCATGCGTTTCTTTGGGTTGCCCAGCAGCGTGTTGGGGAACTGTGCCAGGGTCTTGAGCTGCGTCTCGAAGCGTAGCCCGGAGATGTTGATCACCACGCGTTCGCAGCATTCGTGGTCGTCGTGGTCGGCCTGCCGTGGGTAGCTGCCATCCTGGGGGTGACCCGGAGCGGCAGAAGCCTCATCCGCATTCTCCCCCGACATCACCGTCATGATGGAAGCAGGGTGCAGGGGTGGGAGGCCAGGAGAGAGCCCGGGGTGTGAAGGAGCAATGGAAGAGGGGTGGGGGGGACCCAAGCGCCCCCCCCACCGAAGAGTGAGTCTCCCCCACGCTCACGGGGAGGGGCTTCAGGGCCAGAAGGTTCAGAGGTCTGCAACTTTGCTAGTTACCACCTCCCCCTCCTCCACTCCGCTTTTTACCCAATTTGGAAAGCCCTCTCACCCGAAGGCCCCCAGTGCAGCTTTTTTTTTTTTTTTTTTTTTTTGAGGTTTGGGTTTTGGGGGTGTGCTCTTTTGTGTGTGTGTGTGTGTGTGTGTGTGTGTGTGTGTGTGTGTGTGTGTTGGCGAGTGGGTTTTTCTTCCTGCTCTGACTGCCTTAACGCACACCTGCCATCACTCCTGGGCTCGCCACGGCACCCCTCCCCTCCTGCAGCCCTCCTAGGACCCGGTGCAGTGCCAGCTCAGCAGATCCCCACGCCTGTCACCCCCTTTGCTGCTCCTTGGCTCTCCCCCCTCCTACCCCTCTTCGCCTGCTGCCTTCTAAGCTCCCACGGGGCGATCGATGGATGCTGCAGAGAAATAAAAAGTGATACGAGGGTAGAAAATCAGAAGCATTCCGATGGGACGAACCCATAGACACCGAAGAGCACAGACGGCTAGCTTTTGTAGAACACACTGGACTCTTACTGGGGTTAACACATACGCACAAACAGACACACAACAGACACCCAGAAATCCAAGTTTGGAAATCTTCCATCCCACTTTTCCCCACTACCCAACAGCCGATCTGTTTACAACTTCGTTAAACTGGAGATCGGAAAAGCGCTTAGAGATGCTGGAGGAGCTCTGGGTCTTGGACAGAAACTCCTCACCCTCACAACCTCCCCCACCCCGTCACCCTAACCTCGGATTCTGCAGCCCCAAACTGGGGAGCTCCCTACCTGGCGGGTCGGCTTGGCGCAGGGGCGGTGCTGAGTTGGCGGCGGAGAGTCGGAATGCGGCAGGTCTCCTTTGCAGCAGTCGGAGCGAGCCACCTCCACAGCAGCATCGGAGAGGCACGGGGCCCCTCGTGGTCCGCGTCCTTCCCCTCTTAGGGGTCCGATCGTTTTATTGAGCAGCTATGGAGGAAATGTCCGTTCCCTACCCCCATCCTCACACAGCACAGGTAACCTGGATGCTCTGTCCTCTCTCCGCTGCAGTGAGTTCCGGAGGATGCGGGATGGAAAAGCAAAAAGGCCACCCTCTCCCGAGTCACCCAAGCAAATGGCGATAAGCACCACTCTCGCCCCCTCCGAGCACTACGGGAGCCCTTGATTCGATCCCGAGGGAGGAGGGTGGCCCAAAGCCTGGCTGGCTCTACATGGCTATTGGGTCTCCGCACCACCGCACAGAACTCGCTCCGCAGAGCCTTCAGCAGCTCCGAGTGGAGCAGAGAGTGTGCGGCCGCAGGTTCGCTTGGTCCATTTCTGGGCGCTGCAAGATCAGCAGAAACCTGAGAAAGCGCCTGGAATGCGGAGCAGTGATTGGCCCACCAGGGCGTGGGTTGGGGAGGGCGGGGGAGGGCAGAAGCGAGGAGGTAGATGGAAAATATGAGGGGGTGGTTTGGCAGGGGGGGGGGTTGTCATTCAGTTCCCATCCTTGCCAGCATAGCTTTCCTTCTTTTTCCCTCCCCTCCTCCTCGAAAAGCCCACCACCAACTCCTTTTCCCCGGTGGCCCGCAGCTCCACCCACGCACGGCCCTTAGCTGCACGCGCGACCTTCCCCGGGAATTTCACATTGGAGATGGTCAGGTCCGACGCAATGCAGGCGGTGATGTCCCTGGCAGAACTCCTTGGACCATTCTGCTTTAGATGCAGTCACACAAGCAACCCTCCAGCATCTCTCTCCTCCGCGCTACCCCTCCCTTCCCCCAGAGGCCCCCCAGTCCGGCCCACCCTACTACCCCGTCACCCCTGACCTCCACGCCAGCCGCACTCTTGAAGGGTACAGAGTTTGGTTAGAGCGCTGCAGTTAAGGATCCTGGGTTTCATCGAGAAGGTAGTGCCAAGTGTCTGTTCCTCTTGAGCCTACCAGAGGGAGCTGAAGTTTCCTTACAGTGAGAATATTCTGAACCGCAGAGAATGTGATGGGGGCGGGAAAGGGCGGTGGACGAAGGCATCCTGGGTTTGTGGGTTGTCTGCCAACTTGGTGCTAATTGGAACAAACGTGAGGAGAAGCAAGTCGCCCATTTGTCTCCCACCCTCGGTCCTGCCTCCTGAACCCCCCCCCCCCGTGGCCCTTTGCCTCCTCAGGACCACTTTCTAGGCTCTACACATAGACACGCAAGGGTCCCTACAGAGGCGCAAGGCCATCTGAGCTGGGGACATGCTCTGGCATCCCCAGAGGCGATAGCAGTACCGGAGGAGGCAGCCAGCAACTCTGGTCCTTCCACCGCCGCAGAGCCTCTGAGGAGCCCGCAAGAACCCAGAGTCGCCGCTGATTGGTTCCTCGTAAGCCTTCGCACAGCCCCTTCGCACCACCGCAGCTAGTGTCGCCACCCGCCCACACCACCCACCACTTTAATCAAAGCCAATGATCGCATCCTCCTGGCTCTATTGTGGCTAGTGGCAGGCAGGGGGCTCTACAAGGATTCCAGGGATACAGCTAGTTAAATCCCTCCTCCAGATTCAGATCCTGGCTTTCCTTTCAGAAAAATAAGTGTTTGTTCTCTCCTCTCCTCCAGATTCCTACCCAGTCTTTTCTTCGATGAACAGCAAGTTCTATTGCACAGTAAGTTCTCCTTCCCACCTTAAACTCCACCCAGTGCACGCTGGCCCCTCCCTCCCAGAACCTCCATGTCCCCTCCTCTTCTGCACTGATGCACTCTCTATTGGTGAAAACAAACAAACAAATAACAGTAAATGCAAGGCTGTACCATGAAATGCCAAGCATGGTGTTTTGGTGGCAGCGTACCATGAAATGCCAAGCATGGTGTTTTGGTGGCCACTGCTGCTAGAATCTCATTGCAAGCCAGGTGCCTGTAATAAGCCTTTCCTGGCCGTGCCCTAGCGTGGTGCATCCTTCTTCCGATTCTCCAGTTTCACTGTGGTGCTCTCCCGCTTCCTTCTTCCTGCTCCTGAATCATCGTTTCGCGTGATGATCCACCCCTTGTTATAAGGAGATTGCCTTATTAGAAAAGTATCTCGGACTACATAGGATCCCAATTCATAAATTCAGAGTTGTATATGATAGGATTAGTGGGTCCTTCACATACATGCCTAATAGATGTGATTGAAGTGGGATTTGAACCTCTAAGGAACTGGGGGTGGGGGTTTTGAGATAAGCATTCAGCATTTTTGTTTTCACATGAATCCTCAGTGGCCAGGGGGTCCTAAGGCATTTAAGCATTCGACACATTTGCTCGGCCCCAGCTATGGACCAGACATGTCCTAGCACTATATGACCAGACACGGTCCCAGATCACAGGGAGCTTACATTAATGGGAGGCACAGACAATGAATCAAAACTCTAGAAAGTAGGTCCAGTACTGGTATTGGTTTACAGACAAGCAGGCCCTCTCAGCAGAGGGATCATTGGAAACCCCAAACACAGAGCAGACTGTATGAACAAATGTGTAGGTCCTAAGGCCAAAAAGACCTTAGGAAACAAAAGGTCATTATGGGCAGAAAGGAATTACCAAGTTAGGTCATGCTGGATGGAACATGCAGGGCCCCTTAGGCATGAGGGAAGTTTCTTTTATTTGTGTTGCAATGGGAAAGTACTGAAGGACATGCATCAATGTGACAATATAAAATGGTTGTGTTGAGGAGGGTGTTGTTTACTTTTGTTGTTTGAAATGGTATCATATTGAGCCCAGACTGGCTACAAAGTCACAGCAACCCTCCTGCCTCAAACTCCCATAGTCTCAGGATTACAGGCATGAGACACCGTGCTCTGTTTGGGTTTTGTTTATTTTATTTTTATTTGTTTGTTTAGTGGGAGGACACATGTATGAAGTCAGAGGGCAATTTTGAATTGGTTCTCTCCATCTACTGTGTGGATCCCAATAGTCAAGTACAGGTCATCGGGTTTGGTGGCCTACACCTTTACCCAAGGAGCCATCTCACCAGGCCTGCTTTGGGGTTTTAAAGGACAAGAATTGTGGAAACCAGGGTACTGGCATGCCAGGTGTCACAGCAGTGCTGGCTTACACTAGAGAACATGCCCGGAAGATCTCACAATTGGCTTATGTTTTCAGAGGGAGTAAAGTGGGGATCTGAGGAGAGAAGGATTCCAACAATGTCCCCTAGGCCCGTGGCCTCAATGTCTGGACAGGTGTTAATATCATGTACTAGAATAGAGTCTGAGTTCTCTTCTCTCCCATCTGAATGTGAAGCCTGGAACTTTCTATGTGCGCTCCTTGCTGCCTGGTCATGTTCTCCTCATCTAACGATTCCCACTGTAGACACTGTTGGAAGAACCAGTTCTGCGTGTAGCCACACTTTGCTTCCCAGGGTGGCCACACTGCAATGAGTGGTACTGGCTTCCCCAAACTACAGAAAGGTCCAGAGAACCAAACAGCCACCTGGGAATAAAACATTGCCTCAATAAACCAGTGGAAGCTGCCCTGTATGAGATGCAAGCTAGGATGAAGTTGTCTCACCTTTGTTCTTCTCAAGGCCAAGCAACCATGTGGTCCAGCCACAGGGCCCAGTGACAGGTTGTGTCTCTGTGTTCATGAACCAGTGGCCAACCTTGTAGTCTTTTGCCTTGTCCCTACCTGTTCACTCCCATATTTTAACTACTTTGGGATCACAGCATCCAGTAAATATTTAGCCCTTAGGACCTGTCTCTGATAATGCTGCATGGGGACCTGTGCTGAGGTTGGGGAATTAAAGACTAGTTTGGGGGCATGACTGAGATATATATATATCTCAAGTCAGAAATGTGGAAGTAGGTAAAGTGGGTTTCTCATCAGCAATAACATTTGGGCTGGACACTTTTTAGTTCTTGAAGACTGCCCTATGGAAGTGTTCAGCATCCCTCTCCCTGCAAGACATCAGCAGCACTTACCCCCAGCTGCCACAACCCAAACTATCACCACAAGGTCGCCTTCAATTTAGAACCACAGAAATAGATGGTCCTCATGGAGAGCCCTTGAACCTAAGCATAGAAAGAGAGGAACTGTTTGCAACTTGTGCTCCAGGATCCTCTAATGCCAGGAGGCCAGTTTAAAAAAAAAAAAAAAAAATAGGAAGAAAGAAAAAGAAAAACCAGCAAATGGTCAGAGAGTAACTAACCAGTGTAAGCAAGGAGAATGTGGGGCTTCTTCTGAAGTCAGATAAAATATGTGTTTTAAGAGAAGTGTTATCAGCCAAGTGTCTGTGTGCTGCTAATAGATATGCAGAACAAGGAACTTGGGTTGCACTGCCAGCTTTGGAGTTATCCAGTCAAAAAGACATAGAGGGAGAAATGATAACAGTAGGTAAAAATGCCTCTGAATTTTGGATGTCAAGAGAAACAGAAGGGTGGGGTAGCAAGCAGAGGGAAAATGGAGGGTACCAAGCCTTTCGAAAAAGATAAGCGCTATTACAATACATTTGTATGCTAATGGGAATGATTCAGTAGAAAAGGGAAGACTGTTGATTTGATGCAGAAGAGAAAAAATTAGAGCATGTAATTGAAAAGGAAGAGGGGGAATGGGATCCAAGATGAAAATACCAGATTGGCCTTGGGTGAGGACAGCTATTCTACAGAAAGAGAGGGAAGGAGGGGCTGGGGGGAGGGAGAGGGGTGCACAGTAGAGACAGGTAACTGAACTGACGTGGTTGTAGGCATTTTTGGGCATCACTTCCATCATCAAAAGAAATCTACTCAGGAAGCAAGTACTAGGAGAGTAAGAGACTGCCTGAGGGGTGAGAGGAGCAAAGCCAGGGGCTCCCTGTGGTGAGGGCACATCAGCAATCAGTCCAGGCTTGTTTGACAGAAGCTTGGATGTGAGTTGACACAGAATTAGTCCTGATGATCTTTCATGAAAAGATGTGTAACTAGTTCTAAATATAGCCACCTTCCTGGGTTGTTTCCTTAAATGTCACCAAGTAGCAACAAAGAAGTTGTCTCATCAGGAAGGGGTAACCCTGAGAACTCACCTCACCCAACAAGAAGGAGATCAGCAGGTTCTGTGGGCTTCATCTATCTGCACAGCTTTGAGAAGTACTTCTATCCAGGGCCAAGGAGGAACTGTTAACAGTTACATAGAATTACTAGGGGTCAAAAAGGAAAGCTTGGAAGATACTGAGGCCAAGATAACAGGGAGCAGGATCTCTGGTCATAGCTATCCTAGATTTTTCCTTTTTGCTAGCCTTTGTGATTGTTTTGTTGAAAGTCCTCAGGTCCCATGGGCCATGAAGGAAAGTTACTTGTAGAGAAGAGTGTTCGTTTTGCTTACAGATTACAGCCTATAATCAAGGGAAAATGAGGCAGGAACTCAAGGCATGAGTTTGAAGCAGAAGCTATAGAGGGATGCTGTTTATTGGCTCATCTCCTCTAGCATGTTCAACTACTTATACAACTCAGGCCCACCTGTTCAAAGATGACATCACTGATGAGGGATGTCCTTCTGTTTTTTGTTTCTCTTATTGGTTGATGAATAAAACTCTGTTTGACCAATAGCTAGACAAGAAGATAGGTGAGAGGTGAGACTAGGAGAGGAGAATTCTGGGGAGAGAAGGCAGAGAGAGGACACAGAAAGAGATGCCATGTAGAGACTGGGAAGATAGGATGTGCCAGGCATTCTCTGGTAAGATAAGGCCATATAGAAATACATAGATTAGTAGTTATGGGTTAAGTCAGAGCTAGCTAATAAGAAGCCCTAACCATTGACCAACGGTTTTATAATTAATATAGTATCCGGGTGTTTATTTGGACCTAATTGGCTGCTGGACCAGGCAGGAAAGAAATTCCAGCAACAAACTACCCACAGTAGCCCTTTATATCAATTAGCAATCAGGAAAGTGTCCCCACAGACATGCTCACAGACCAATCTGATTAAAGATGATTCCTCAATTAAAGTTCCTGCATGTCAGGCTGACAACCAACATGGACCACCATAGTTACCTAAACATTTAACATTTCCATCCTTTGCTTACCAATAAGGAAATTAAATCTTTCATATGTAAAATGCAATACCTGTGAGAAATAAAATTCTGATCAGTGTTGGGTACCAAGTTCATGCTCACCAAAACACCATCTTACAATAGCTCAGGAAAAGCAGTACTTCAAACAAGCCTTTAATTTACACTAACCTCAACTGAACATTTCCTAGATATTCAAGAAACAAAAGAAAAAGCAAATGCTGTCCTTGTCATCAAGAGTTGTTACAGGGATTTTTTACATTCAACCACCTCATAACAAGTGATAAAGCACTATTTCAACATATGCTAAAATATGTGCACTTGTTATTTATAAACCTGTTGTATACTCAGATATATGTGATATGCACATAAATGCATGTGTAACAGCTCTGGGCAATGGTGATCTTTTAGATGAAATGAATCCTATGTTAAGTCTTTTTAGTGGCACTTTCCAGAAACCGTACAGAGAGAAAGAACCCAAGCAAAATTTACAGATTTTGTTGAGACTGAACTATGCTGAGGCAAAGATGACCAAAATAACAGAAAGAAGGATTAGAGGAGAAGAAGCTACAAAGAGGAAAGATCCCTGAGCACCTGCAGCCCCCCAGCCCCACTTCTAATTCTGCTGCTCAGTGACAACTGATAGGTGTGAGCTCAAAGTCGATGAGGCAGTGTTCCTTAGCCTTCTAAAGGGAGTCGATGCAGTTTCTACCTGGGAACCCATGGGAGCCTCTGTACAGCTAGAAGAGATGTTCGACAAAATGCAAGCAGGCACTCATGATAAAACAAAGCAAAGGAAGGAGCCTTTCCAGGGTGAGAAAAAAACTCCCTCAACCTGATTAACAACATCTATAAACCAACCAACAGCAAACACCATACTTGAAAAGGCTGACTGCCTTCTGTCTGGAACGAGGCATGAATGTGTTCCCACTGCTTACTCAGTACATTCGAGGTCCTAGACAATGCAACAAAAAGAAATAAAAGACATGGCCTGCAAAGAAAAATTGCCATTATTTATAGATAACATGATTGTAGATGTGGAAAATTCCTCGGAATATGCACTAAAAGTCTAATACAAATATTAAGTAAATTTAGTAAGCCTACAGGTTCAGGGTAAATAAAAATGTAAACATCAATATATCTTAACCCTTTATAATAAAATGAAAACATAAAATGGATTCATGTAATAATTTGTGTTACATATAAGATCTGTGCACGGAAGAATATAAAGCATCCTTGAGATAAATATGAAGAAAGAACTCCCATACAACCACGGAAAGATATGCCATGATCATGGACTGGAAGACTCATTCCTGTTAGACTATAAATTCTTCCCAAACTGATCAGAACACTCAACATAATCTCAGATGAGAAAACACAAAGGATTTAAAATAGCTTTAAAAGTCCTAAAAGGAACTGAGTTTCAGGATATACATTACCTGTGCTCAGTGCTAGTGTTAGTATGAGGAAAGACATACAGCTACATAGAAGTCTGGAAGTCAACCCATTCCCCTATGCTCAGTAGATCTGCAACGAAGATACCAAGGTAACTCAATGGGAAAAAGATAATTTCTCAGCAAATGGACCTGATAAGTGGATACCTATAAATCTTCACATTTATCTCATGCCTTCAAAAAAAAATGCAACTTCCCAGAAGAAAATGAGAAAATCCTTACAACTCTCACACACACACACACACACACACACACACACACACACACACACACACACACAAAGATACAAGCCATGAGAAGAAAACTTCACAAAAAAAAAAAAAATCAAAAGTTAAAACTTTGTGATCTTCCAAAAGCAAAACAAAAACCAGGTAAGAAAATGAAAAGTGTGTCACAGACTCAGAAAATAGTCACAACACAAATATCTGACAGAGGACTCATACAGAAACGTAGATGTCATCATAACCTTACAACTTAATAACAAGGCTGTGCAACTAAATGGCTGCTCTTCCAGAGGACTTGGGTTCAATTCCCAGAATCCATGCTGTTCACAACCTTATTTAACTGCAGTTCCAGTGAATCCAATACCCCCTTCTGTTCTCCTTAGACATCAGGCATGCATGTGTGTACACAATATAAACAGTCAAAACATTCATACACATAAAGCAAAATGAAATATATTTAAATATTTAAAAAATAAAAGTGGTCAGAAGATTTAAGAAGACACTTCTAAAAATCATATGTTTCCATTTATAGAAATAGAAGTCATGACCAGTGGTGGTGGTGAGTGCCTTTGATCCCAACACTTGGGAGGCAGAGGCAGGCAGATCTACGTGACTTTGAGGCCAACCTAGTCTACAGGGCAAGTGCCAGGACAGGCTTCAAAGCTACATAATGAAACACCGTCTCAAAAACCCAAAAGAGAAAAAAGAAAGAAAGGAAGGAAAGAGAGAGAAAGGAAAGAAGGAAAGGAAAGGGGAGGGGAGGGGAGGGGAGGAAATGGAAGAGGAAAGGAGGAAAGGGAAGGGGAGGGGAAGAAAGGGGACGGGAGGGAGAGAAGCAAAGGGAAGAAAAAACAAAACAAAACAGAAGTCATGAATCAAACAAGCATGAGCCAGTTTTTCCTACTCCCAGGGTGAGCCACTGCAAAGTGGCATGAGAAGATATTGGGAGCTCTACATCTTGATTGTGGTGGTGGGTATCCAAGTCAGTCACAATTCATATACTTAAGTATGTTTTATTGTATATAAATGATTAATAAATAACTTAATGTTAGACACACTCTGTCAGGATTGGAGAAATGGCTCAACAGTCCTCTTTCAGAGGACCTGGTTCAGTTCCCAGCACCCACATGGTGGCTCACAACCATCTGTAACTCCAATTCCAGGAAGCCGAACACCCTATTCTGGCCTCCTCAGGCACCAGGCACATATAAGACGTACATGCATACATGCAGACAAAATACATACATATATACATATACACATATATAAAAAATAAAAATGAAAAAAATCTTTAAAAGAATTGGTCAAAAAGATATGTTGAATTTGATTAACTTGACAGAAGCATCCTAGGAATTTTAGGCGTTTAATCCATGAAGGCCTTTTATTTCATTTTAGTGCTCTATAGCATTATCAATGGTACAAATTCTGTCCTTTCTAAGAAAGGAAGAACTCCCCAATCCACCAGTGGCATAAAACAACACCAGAAAACCCACCTGATGGTAAAAAGGACACCTGTAACCAGTGGTGGACCCTGATTGGCCCCCTCCTTAGTTTCCAAACAGAACTCCTTTCCTCAGAGCCATGTGCCTGAAAAGAACTCCTCTGCTCCAAGGGATCTCATTCAGAAACTCCTGTGTGACCCAGTGCCTGCTGAGGACATCTGAGAGGATGCCTGCTGGAGATCTTCAGTGAGAAAAAGCCACGGGAACTTGCTTTGTCTATACTCTCTAGATGTCACATTATGATGAGTCATGGCTGTATCCATGCTCTCATCCCTCTGAATGATTAAGCCAATAGTGATGATATCATAGCCAAGAGAGGGAGAGAAGCTTGGGATTCAATGATATCAATAAGCAGCCAAATCAGTCACCCATGAGCCTTTCTACCATGACATCTTACTAGGAATGTCAGAACTGCCCTTGTCGTGCTTTTGAGGCTGAGCTTGGTCATGACATTCATAAAGCAATATCTAGTTAAAGGTTTCAAATGAGATGGGAGTATATAAATTCAATGGTCCATCATTCGTGTGAAGCCACCGGCTCCATCTTCATAACTACAAAAAAGGAAACAAAAAAACTTAAACACAGAAACCTCCAAACAATTGTGACTACCTAGAAAAGTGATTTGGGTGAAGCAGCTGTGTCAGAACACTTTCTAGTGATCAGTGTGAGTTTGAATGGCTTGAGGAGAGAGAGGGGATGGGCAGAGGGAGGTGAGAGGCTAAGAAAGCTGAGCATGTTGAGAACAGGTCTTCAGGAATTTTTGACCCAGCACTTTGGTGCTGATTTATCCAGGGTACATACTTTTCCTTCTGTGTCTTTCCATTCCTCCAATTCTTGCCAACTTTACTCTCAAGTGGGCCTCTTTATTGTGTGTCTCTGACATGACCACCATCAAATCCTAAGGGTCTACACTTTAAGTTAGGTCCATTTCTCTCATAGCTCAATTTAAGTTTTGGGATTGGATCTTAATGAGTGACCTGGGTTGGGATTATTTACTGAAGCCAGAGAGATGAGGTGTGCTAATCAGGTGAAGGGAATTAAGAGCCTACTTTGGAGACAGAATGGGATTCATCTCATCTAAACTATGAATCTAGATGTTTCAGAGCACTGTTACAAAGAAAGAATGGCATGCTAGGGTGGGACCAACCAGTGTCCATACCAGCAGGTAAGGATGGTCCTGAGTGTCTGGGCTGAGCCTCCTTGAGATAAGCACATAGAGAAAAAAGCATTTCTGGGAATCAGGTGAGGTAAGAGACACAGCATGAAGTAGCTACCAAATGGACAAACGCTGGTTATTTTTATTGAGACCGCAGTTTGGGTGCAGAAATGAGTACAGGTGGCAATTGTACTGGTGCAGGGAATGGGGTGAGGGAGAAATATTAAGGTCAGTTGTTGCTATTTGAAGAAGTATGGAACCAGAGGACAGGAGAGAGATGGAAGGCATGCTTAAGCAAGTTCACTTTTCAAAAAAGTATGTAAATGTGAGAGATAATCCTCATTGTCGGCTTGACTGGTCTTAGAGTCACAACAACCTTCACCATCTATGAGAGTGTTTCCAGAGAGGTCTTATGGAGGAGAGAAAACCAGCTCCAATTTGTGGGTGGCACCATCCCATGAGCTGAGGTCCCAGGCTGAAGAAAAGAGAGGGTTAGATAAAGCAAATGAAGCACTATGCCCATCACTTCCTGCCGCCATGGCTTCCTTGCCATGAGCAGCTGTAACTCCTCACACCCTAAACCAAAATAAAACCTCCCTTCCTGAAGTTATATTAATTATTTTGTCATAGCACTAAGAAGAGTAACTAATACAGTCGAAGGGTCTTAGGATGCTTAAATGCAAGAGAATGAATGGAAAAACAAGGAAGGAGATAATTGAAGGTCCAGGAGAGAAATGGGATGATTCGGGACAAGACCAGTGGCGGCGGGAGGAAAAACCGTATTCCTCACATAATGGTATGGGAGCTCTAAGAGTAAAAAGCAGGGCAATCTGGTTTATAGCTAAGTCAACTAATCTTTAAGAGGAGCAAGGTAATGTTCTCACTGTGGTGACTGAGGCAATGAGATGAGAGGTAGGATGCATGGCTACCTCAAATGGGCAAGTGGATCCAGAAAACAGAGGGAGGCCTGGGAGCCCTCAAGTTTCCACTGGATCTCTGGGGTGGTGTTATTTTCTGGAAGGCAGATGGAAAGATCCCATGAAAGGTGGAAGACAGACCCCAGAAAGAGTGGAAGAAATAATAGATAAGAAACAGTGAGGGCCACATCATCTAGAAGGTATGTAGTCCATTGTCACAGCAACCTTATCCCATGAATCAACACAAATCCAACAGTATCTGATGGCTGGAATCATCCAATTCTTTACTAGATTGGCCTTCCCTCCTCTTTTAAGCCTCTCTGAAAATACTCTCACAGATAAACCACAAAGATGTCCCCTAGATGGACTTTAAATCTAGCTAAGTTGATAGTGAAGATTAGCAACCACACCCATGAAGAGACTCCACAATACACTCTAATGCCAACTCAAGTGGAAACCAGAGACTCCTTTCTCTTCCCAGTGTCCCCCTCACTCTTGACCTGCTCCACAGCTCCATTCTGACCTTCCTGGAGCAGATTAGAGAAACCTTTTGTTCCTTGTGCCAAGTCCCATAGTTGCTCTTATCTATACAGGAAACTAATGGGGTCCTCAGAAGGGGCCCTTCTCTCTTGACCATTTCCTATTTGAAGAAATAATCCATCAGTGAGAATGGGAAGAATGGAAATATGAAAAAAGGATATGCAGAAGATTTCAAAATGGCACTGGAGGTCTTATTAGGACCATACCCAGAAGATGTGTGTGCTTTGTAATCTCCCCCCCCCAAAAAAAGAGGCATCTCAAGTGTTGAATAGAAAAGAAAATTAAATATATTGATAATTTTTAAAGAAGTGTTAAAGCGATACAGATGTCTGGAAAGCATAAAATATCAAAGCATGAAGACAGATTATAATTTCTACTATGGCTTCAAGGTCTCCTCCAAAACTAATGTTGAAGTTCATGGCTGTAGGAACAGTATTGAGAGGTGAGACCTTATAGGTTGTGAGAGTTCTACCCTCTTTTTTTTAACATTTATTTTATTTTATTTAATTTTACATAACAAAGTCCAATTAAATGAAAACAAACATTTATACACAATATTTGGGAATTTGGGTGTCGTTCTTTCCAAACTACTTCCTGCTGGTAAGGGGCGCTGTCATGGGGGATTCTAAGAAGATTCAGAAATCCTGGCTGTAGTCTGTAAGGCTGCTCTGTCCAGCTGTTTTGAATGTAGGATCACCTGGTACTCTGTTTCAGGCGGTCTGGCGTGATCAAACCACATTAGTCTGGAAGGAATCCACATCTTTTCATTTTCTGTGGAAACAAAAATAGAAATCCTTTTCCCCAGTAACTTGTCCTTCAACTTAAATTTTGGAGTCAAAGCATTTTTTTTAATTTAATTTATTATTTTACATGTCGATCCCAGTTCCCTCTCCCTCTCTCCCTCCCCCCAGCCCTCCCTCCGTCCTTCCCTCCCTTTTACCCTCTCTGCCCTCTCACATGCACTCTAAACACCCTCCCCTCCCATCCCCCCACCCCAATTCCATATGTAGGGGAATGCCATCCAGTTGGGGTCATGTAGATCTGACAGGTCCTGTGAAGTAGGGACAGGAGAGTTCTACCCTCTTGAATGGGTTTATGCCCCCATCACTGAGGGAAGTCATGGCACTCAGGTAGTGGAGACAGGATTGTGGCAAGTTCAAGGCCAGCCTGGGCTACAAGTTCCAGGACAGCCTCTGGCTCAAACAAGCAAGCAAACAAAAAATTACATTCAATAGGCAATAAGCATAGTGTGGCAATAAGCATAGTACTCAAAAAGCCTCTGAGTACATACCTGTGACCTCGACCTTTGAACCTTCTGTCCTATGGTTCAGCAGCCGGGGTGTTTTCAGAGGCAGAGTTAGCTCATGTGTGCCTGAAAGCCTATTGTTTAGCCACATAGCCACACTTCTGTGAGTTTAGGTCAGAATTGAATTTCTATTCTTCATCACACTGAGCAGACCTGCCCACCACCATAGGAAGTCTTATCAGACAAAGTGCCCTCTGAGAAGCTGGCCTGGGGTCACCCCAGGCCACCAATGAGCTCACAGCAGGCCGCACAGCTTGTGTGGCTGCAAGAATTCTCTTTTAGTCTCCAGTTTGCAAGCTGGTACATTGGAAGCAAAGGCTCTGTCTTCTGTGGCAATAGCTATTGCGTGACTTTGGGGAAGGTGTCATCAACTACACAGCACAGTGGCTCCTCTGAGAAGGATTTCCAGAGGAGATCCCACTCTGGGTCAGAAATAGTTCAGGTTCCCTTAAGACTGGGTGTTTTCATGGTGTGGTCACTGTGGATCTGGAAGCTGATGTCATTACTTTATTGTCCTTGCTCAAATGATCAAATAGGACATCACAGTCTCTTCCCCTTTCCTCTCCCTCCTCCCGTCCTCTCTCTCTTCCTCCCCTTCCCTCTCTTGTATGTACACCAGGGATTGGGGGGAGGGCATTTTCTGAACCTATTCTCTCCAAAATTTATGTGTTTAGCTTGCATTTTTTAAAATTTTGTAGGCTTTTCTTAACAGAAGCAAAGGACAACTAAATAAATGCATCATGCTATGCATGCCAATATAGTTTTATGTATGCAACTGTCACTCTCAACTCCAGTGTTGGCCCCTCTGAAATAATGATAAAAAATAACACCCCCACCCCCCACCCACCCCCACCCCTGTCAAAACACAAAACTCAGATACGGCCCTTGCTGTGTGACTACATTGCTGAGCACAGACCTTGTTTTAACATATGACCTGAGCACTAGGACTCCTAGCTCTAGGGTCATTTTCAAGAACCCAGGATGACACCCCAAAACATCACTTTCCTGTACTGACAGAGTAGGCACAACCATAGTGACAAACATAATAGGATAGGAGGAGGCTTCCAGATGTGACCTAACAGGTGGCTGCTGCTGGCTGGCAGCCAGCAGACTATTAGGATGATTTTGATGGTGTCTAAAGTGGCTTCGATATGTTTCAGTGAATGGTGTCTTAATAAAATTACATTTATCTATTGTGTGCACACCCATGTTATGGCACATGTATGACAGTCCAATGACAATTTGCTGGAGAACATTCTCTTCTTCCACCATGTGAGTCCCAGGAATGGAATTCATCAGGCTTGGCAGGAAGTATCTTACCCTCTGACCATCTTGCCAGCCCATCAGGTATTTTTCTTCTCAAGCATGAGAAATGATACTGTTTTGACTTTAAACTACTTGAATCGTCTCATGAGCTATTCTCTCCCACATTTTTTTGGTAACATACATTTTATTTACATGATATACAAGTCCATAAATAAATACTAGGGCTAGTTATCTCACATAACAATAGACAGAGATGCACAGAAAAGTTGACGAGCATTCCATTCACTGACTTTCCAAATCAACTCTCTTCCTTCTTTCTTGTCCCATCCCCCCACAGGGTGACTCCTCAATGTCTGATGTTTTTCCTTTTTCTTCCCTGTAAACTGTTTATAGTACCTTTTATTTCCATGATGCCTATCTTTTTCGCTGTGGAAAAGGCAGGAGGAGAAAGGGTACTGTCTGCACCCTCAACAAATCTGTAATCTTCCTTGAGGAGACAAGCCTTGTCTGGATGACAGCTTGTAAAAGCAGGCAAGTACACTGGGGTACCTAGCAGGAGGTAGGGACCTGTGGGGCAGGCAGGGTTGCCCTGATTGGATGCTGGGGCACTTTGCAGATGCTGTGATGGTCCAAGGCTCTGTCAAAGGGGAGAGAGAGAAGGATGTAGCTGATGAAGGAAGGAGGGCAAGAGCAAAGATGCCTCTGCGGATGGCACAGAGACCTTGCAGGGAGATGAATCAGCCAGGGGGCTGATAGCACGCTCAGGCAGAGCTGCCTGAGAAGCAAATGACAAAGCCAAGCAGGAGGAAGGTGGAAGATGGGGAAGGAACTGTGACAGCCTTATGACGCTGGCAACCCACCTCTGAACACACCTCAGAGAGTCAGAGATAAATTACACCCATGTCTTGTTGAGAGAGGGCAGGGAAAGAAGGTGGAGTCACGATGGCACTGATCACTCAGCAAGAGGCAAGAGATACCTTTAAATCTTCATCCTTATATGCTGTCAAAAGCCCTTGGTTAGGTATGATTCTTTAGTCCTCATATAAACTCTTGAAGGAGGTTCAAAAGATGACTTCTGCTCAAGCCTGAAGACATGAGTTCAAGACCAGGATCTTATAGCAGGAGGTAAGAACTGACTCCTGAGATTTGTCAAGTTGTTCTTTAACCACCATGCATGCCATAGCATGCATGTACCCGTGTGCACACAAGCGCACACAGGTACACAACATTAATACAAACAAACAAACAAATAAATGAAAGCACATTTTTTTACATTGTTGCAAGGAGGGGAAGCAAACATTGATTAGTCCCAATATGTAAGAAGAATACTAAGGCATCCTTAGTATTCTAAGCATATGAGTGGAACAAACTGGTGTATACCCAGGTTTGTATAAATGATGAAGAATTAAGTCTGAAGATGCAGGCCACCAAGAGAGTCCCAGGAAACTCAAGAATCTTTCTCTATCTACCCCACACTACCTTAAGCCTTCTGAACTCTGGAACTGAGAGCCATTGTCAATGCCACCAACATTTTCCCTTTCATCTCTGCCTATTAGAATGTACAGTAGTCAGAGTGGGAAGAAAGAGGGCTGTTCTGAACTTTCTGGCTTTGAGGGGGACTTTGTACAAAGCAGAAAAAACACTCGCCCTTCTGTCTCAGCCTTAGGGACAGCCTCTGTATGTGGGCCATTTGGGTCAATCCCACCCAAAGACAATGGTGTGGAGGTGATAAAAGCCTAACTTTTCCCTAACTGATGGTTCAGCCAACATCAGAGTCCAGCTCTTATTTAAAGTGCGTAGGAGAGAAATGAAATTGGAGGTAAGCAATGTGTATATGTGGAATAACCGTGTAAATATTTTATAGACTGCAACACAACAAAATTAAATCCTTTTGCTTGGACAAATGAATTCCATCTTTTACGCTTATGCAAAGGGCACCCGGACCCAGCACAGCCAAGTAGTTGAGCATTTCCCCCAGATCTTAGCACAGCTCAACACTGTTGGGAACAGTCTTACCTATTGTTCTCAGGAAGTGATCTTTTCTCTTGGCAGCCTGATAAATGACACAACCCATCTATTTCAGTAATTAGCTCAGTGAGCCATTTGTGTTTGTTCCTTCTGAACCATGAAGCAGCTTTCTGTCGTTAACTCATAAGCAGTGTCACTGTGACCAGGTTTTCCAAGCTTCATACCCAGTGTTCTTCCTCCAAACAAGGCCAGCATTTAATAATCCTTGGAGTCTTCGAGGCTCACCCAAACCTCAGAGCCACACTAACTCAGAGAGGAGGAGCCTCCAGCATGTGGCTTTGGGCTCCTCTGTTGTGAGGGTCTGCCTAAAAACCAGTTTTAATTTCCAAACTTCTACTCATTTCTGAAATGACCTTCTATCCGGTCCCTTCCTCTCAGCAGACACCCTAGAATTCTACTTTACAGAGAAAGGCAGAACCTAGTGGAGATGTGACTCATACACTACTGATGTCCAGCAAACAGCTCTCCTGATTCTTTCCTCTGCTCTAAAACCATTGCTCCCCTGACCCCGGGCGTTGAATCTTCCATCCATCTCAGAAAAATACACCATGGGTCCCCACCTTCTCTCTCTTTAGAGAGGCAAGAGACGCGACCATTAAACACATAGCACTCAATTTTGAATTTCCCTTTTCATTTGAATTTGATTGTTTTAAATCAATTATTAAACAAGCCTCGTATTCTTCACATAAACCCAACTTTTGGTTCTATTTCTTATGTTTGTGTTTAAAATTTAACCCCAGCGTTTTGAGAGATGGTTCAGCAGTTAAGCATGCTTGCTGCATGCATCCTTGTAATGAGATGGGCATCTCATGCATGCCTGTCATTTCAGCTTCAATTCAGGAAGAGACAGGAAGATGCCTGAGGGTTATTGGCTTCCCATGTAGCTCAGAAAAGATGAACCCCAGATTCAGGGAAAAAGCAGAGAGTGATAGAAAAGGGCACCTGGCACCTTTTTCTGACCTCTGTGCACATACACAGATGCACACACCCTCCATATACAAGCATATATACTCACACAGACACATGCTCACAAGTTAATTGAACACTAATTTTTAAAATCTTAACACAAAAGTAAGGTAACATTCATTTTCCTCTCCCACATTGTGCTTGCCAGAGTACGGTATCAAAGCCATGCTACTTCCATACGATTTATTAGGAATATCTTCTCTTCCATCTGTCATGGAGTGCACCATGAATGGTTTTATAAAGAAACTTTCATTAAATTTTAATGATATTCATTAGCAAAAACAACTAAGCCTGATGATGACTTCTTGGGAAAATCTTGGGCTATTAACTACATTGAGGTGATTACCTTAATCTAAGTATCCATTTCTGTTTGGATTTGTGTCTTAAATCTCTAGATATCTTAAGAAACCTAGATTTTCGGATGTCTGATTGAAGTTCCTAGTAGTATTTTACTATATTCTAATTCCTCGTTTGTAGTTATAACCTCAGTATGAACATTTCTTGTTTGTCCCTCTTTGATCCTTTTTGGTCATTCATTCATCAACACTGTACCTTCATCTCAGAAAGCATCTCATGTTTGGTATTTAACTAGTGGGCAAATAGATGGCCAGCTAGCTAGCTATGTCTGTGCACACTTGTGCAAGTGTGAAAATACTCTCTCACTTAGCCCAGGCAACACTGTCCCCCTCAGCATCCCCCTGACTCTCTTCCTGCATGCTGTATGAAGACTTTCCATTTCATTATCTGGGCCCGCCGTTTCCTCTTGAATCTTACACTTCCGTTAAGAGGTCACATTTCTTCTTCCTGAAGTTCGTTCCTTTGTGCAGATTTTGAACTTAACTTTTTGTGTTCCCTTGTGTCTCCACTCCCACTCTTTAGAGTGTTCTTACAGTGTATAGAATTCCAGGTTGTTTTCTTTGGGATCCATTGTGTCTGCTGGAAAGTTCTAATGGCCGCTCCTGTGTACACGAGTTGGCGGTTTTCCCTTCGCTTTAACTCTTTCTGATTTCTGTTCCCTTCAGTTAGCTTCTGCTAAATTCAGCTGATACTTTTTGCTTAGTCTTTGTTTGCTATTTATTAACATTTTGAGCATATAGATGTCCTTGCTTAGATTTTTTCTTGTTTGTTTGTTTTTTCTTATAGATAACAGTTTATAAATGTTTGGCTTTAATTTCAGTTTTTGAGAATTTCATACATGAGTACTAATTTACATCATTTACACCCCTTCCTTTTTCTCCCTCTATCTCCTTCTATATCCTCCACGCTATTTCTCAAAATCATGAATGATCTACTGTAAAAGGCTACCAAGTGGGGGTCCCTAGTGCCTCCTGGTGAATCAAGCAGGACTCTCCAACAGCATCCAGTGTGTTGACTTGTTAAATACTAGTTGTCACTGCCGTACATTCCCATGACCCTCTGCAATCTACTTCAATTTTTATTTAAGTTTTACATATAACTACATCCCACTGAGTCCGTTTAGTGTCGTTCATACGTGTCTATGTCCAGAGTTGACCATTTGGGGTTGGATTACCTATCAGGAGGCTTATCCCTGGAAAAGACTGATTCTACCCCAGCAGCCTTACGTTTCCTATGGCTCCTCATCTAGGAGAGGGTCCCCATGGGATCTCTCGCATCCGTGTTGGCAAGTTAACTGGTGTTGTTATTGTGTAGGTCTTGTTAGGATTTCATGAGTGTTGCCTCTGTCCTACATAGAAGACACAGTCTTGCAGCAGAAGCTCTGACCCTCTGCTTCTCTTCTCGGTGTCTTCTTGGGTGTCAGCACTGTTGTAGACGCATCCACCGGAGCTGAGCATCCACAGTCAGTTTTTCTCTACATTTCAACCCATGTGGCTTCCTGTCATGATCTCTGTCTGCTGCAAAAAGAAGCTTCTGTGATGAAGAGTGACAGACACACTTATCTGTGGGTATACGGAGAAGTAATTAGAATGCATTTAGGATATTACACACTTTGTACACAGGGCCTTGAAAAATCAAACTAGTCCTTTCTGAGGACTAGCTCTCAAAGCATCCAAAGGTGCTGTGCAAACTGTCAAGGGAGTAAAGCAAGCAATAGTTCTACCTAGCTGTAACACCTACAAACCATACAGTAACCAGCAGGACAAGATGTCCCGAGGGTACAATAATGGCACTTGTATCTTAGGGGTCACCAACAGCTGTCTAATTGGACTTAAGGTCTACTCAATAGAAAGGAAACTATGCATGATGCTATAAGCCTGTCTAAGTATCCATGCCTATGGATGTCATGGGGCCTTTTCTCTTAAATATTGACTATGCCTCACTCTCTTCCAGCTCTATCCAGTAAAGCTGTATCTTTTGGGAGGGTAGGTTTTTCAAGACAGGGTTTCTTTGTATTGCTTTGGAGCCTGTACTGGAACTCACTCTTTAGACCAGGCTGGCCTTGAACTCACAGAGATCCACCTGCCTCTTCCTCCTGAGTGCTGGGACTAAAGGCTGCACCACCAACACCAGGCAAAGCTGTATCTTTTAAATTGTTTTATGTCTCGATGTTGTCTGTGGGTTCCTCTTATTGTGTTACACTTTAAATAACTTCTCTGATCTATCCTTTGGTAATTAATTCTCCTTTATCTGAATTTTCTATTAATCCCATGCATCTCATTTTATTTTTTTTTTAATTCTACCTCTTTTGTTGAAATACATGTTACATGTGTCTGGCATGAATTTATATTTCCTATGTAGTAAAGCACAATAATCTGTATTAAATAGGTAGATACATAATATAGGCATAGATACTTAATGTGCAATTATCACAATTATCAAATCCTAATAGTTACTATTGTCATCTAAAAAATTAATCACATTTCGTTGACAGCTTTAGAATCTTCGAGTTATTTTAAAATGTATCCTATTCACTGTAGACTAGACTATCCAAATGAGGCTATTTAATTTATTTTTCTTTCTAACTTTGTGGGTTACTTTTAAGTTGTTTTCCTCTCATATGGACAATTTCATGTTTTATATTTTGAACTGAGGTATAATGTGCAGTGCTTTCATAATTGGTGTCTAATAACTTCTGCATTGAAAAAGTTCCTCTGCACTGATTTCCGGCACATGTTGTTTCTGTTGGCTCTCCTCAAATAGCCTTGTTTCCCTTTTGTTCTTGGGTTTTGTTTTGTTTTGTTTTGTTTTTCAGTGTATTGTTTCATTTCCTTCCACAGAATATTGCTAGGGGATTCTCTGGGGTGTACAGTGAAGGGTTTCTTCATCCTGGAAGTGTGTTTCCTGTTTTATTCAGGCTGGAGGAAGCACTAACATTTCTAGTCATGTCACTGTTTCAAGTTCTCTCGATGGTTATCTAGCCTCAATCATGAAGGCAGATGATAATGATTTTACTAGACCCAAGATAAATGACAAATGGGTGTTTTATTGGGGAACAACTTACACTGATAATAATAAAGAACCACAGCAGCCTTTCTTTGCCCTTCCTATCTGATCCATGACCCAAGAGAGCTCCATGTGCACCTGAAGCCATGCCCAAAGGGGTGTGGCCACTAACACAAATACCCTGGCAAGGCTAGATACCAACACACAATCTGGCCTGCAAAGCTCTGCCAGGGCTACCCTGTGTCCTAGACTCGTGAGAACACTTGCTGCTATAACTTATGCCTTCAGCTTCAGGGCATGCATGGTCTGTTGGTGGGAAAACTTCCCTACACGTCTCCTTTTCTGGGGGTGCCTCACACAGGTCCTAGCATACCAGGAGGGGTGGTACCCTGCTAGACTTCCCATCTTGAGCAATACTAAATGGCTCATTTCTCTGTCCTATACCCATTATGTCTGCCAGAATGATGAGCTAGGGCAAAGAAGATTCTAGACCATTTAGTCATTCTGCTTCTCTTTCTCCTTAGACTTTACCCTCCTGGTGCTAATTGTTTATCCCACCAGTGTTGCTGACCTGAGGACATGTCTTCAAAATGTAACCTAAATCTTCATTGCCTGTTTTAGAAGGATTGAGTCTCATAATCCAGCATTCCATAGACGTCGACATTAATCTCCATCTCTCCTCACTATTTCTCGTAAGGCAGGGCAAATGGATTCTTAGACAACCTTTAGAAAGGTTAGTTTCCCAAAAATGTATGATGTGTAGAATGTATCTCTAAAATGAAGGATAAAGGCAGGAGCTGGAGAGATGTCTCCGTGTTTAAGAGCACTGGCTGCTCTTCCAGAGGACGGGGTCTGATTCTCATCACCCCCATGGTGGGTTACAACTGACTGTAACTGCAGTTGTAACGGGTATTTTGCCCTCTTCTGGCCTCTGTAGGCACTCATGAATGTGGTATACATACTATACATAGGCAGAACACCTATACACTTTATACAAATTAAAAAGAAAAGGAAAAAGAAATGAAGACAACGGAGCAAGAAATAGATTGTGAATTATCTGGCTCAGAACTTGACCTTATTATTACTGTGTGGTTGGTAACTGTCGGTGGTGGAGGAGAAAAGCAGAAAGAAAAAATTGAGAAGAGGTGAAGAGGAAAGACAGTGCACCAGGACAGACTTGCCCGTAGCTTCAGAGTCTGCCACAGACTGAAGACACAGGACAAAAGATGCAGGTGGCTCTGTCGTCCTTCAGTTTGCAATCCTTCAGCCTGAAGGGGAACCTTCGCATCTCAGAGAAGGGCCCATCATAGCATCACCTTCCTGGTTCCTGGCTCTTGGACAAAGATCTGCAAAGTTCTTATGCAAAGCTATAAAGCAGGCATGCAGCTCTGCTATGCTGACTTGCATATTTTCCAGACAAAAGAGACAGGGGGAATTCCCTGGAAATGAGTTTCATTAATGCAAGAAATAAAAACTATTATTGAAATCTACTCCTTCTTAGTCTTTAATCATTCCCATGACTATATAACAGACAGACTCTCTCTCTCTCTCTCTCTCTCTCATGAATAGCTGTGACCCCTACATGAAGAACAATTATGGCCAGGATGTCCCAAGTGTTTGTTTGTTTGTTTGTTTATCCCAGACATTCAACAGTCTTCTCTTGGAAATAGATTGATGAGTGCCAATACGGGTCAAAAGGAAGTCTTACTAAGTGGCCATGTGATGGCCTTTAATAGATGCAATAGCTGATGGAACTTCTGCATGGTCACTAGCTCAGATGTCATTATCTCTTTAGCAGCTGCTCCCACATGGCATCTTAAAGGTTTTCTAATTGTGCCTGGCTGAACACGAAGCCCAAACCAGCCTCCAGGGTGAGTGTTCAGGGCTCCTTGGTCTCTGAGCTTGCTTTAGTACAGTAACAGTCTCTGATTATTTCTGCCCCCCCCCCCAGATCCTTCTGGCAACATCCCTGTTATCCATCATCATGGTGTCTGCACTTGCTTGAGAAGGAGGCTTTGATTGGTGGCTCTCTTTGCAAAGGTGCTGTGGTTGGTCAACACTTGAAGCACATCTTCTCTGGTGACCAGATAACTTACTATCAGTGCATTAAAACATCAGCGTTACACACTGGCTTAAAAAAGTATATGGCTGGATGTTGTGGTGCAGACCTGCAATCCCTACACTTGGTAGCCAAGGCATAAGGATCAAACTTAAGACCAGCCCAGGGTGTGTGGTGAGACTCTGTCCAAAAAAGAAGTGAACGGAGGAAACTGCATAAACCTGTAAATTTTGCAGTTGCCCAAAGAGATTGAGAACTTCCTTTGAATTCTTTTCTTGACTAAGAAAGTCTCTAGATAGAGGGTAAAATAGAGGCTTCAGTGGTGTGGTCATATAAGCAGAGAAATGGGGAGGGTGAGTCAGAGGACAATACAGTGGGGCAGATTTGTGGGACCCAAAGCTTGAACTGTGTTGGGGGACAATGGCCTGTCTGAGGCATTTCTGCCACCTGAGTGGCTACTAGCTATGTTACTACAAAATATACAGTGCCGTTTGAATCAGCAGGTGCGTGAACTTCCTCCCCTAAGGTAGCGCATAACTGCCTGTGTTATTGCTTATTATCCTGTGTGCCTTAATATTATGACTTAGATGGGAAATGTTCCCACAGGCTCACGTGCCCCAGCTGGTAGCATCATTTGGGGATGTTGAGGAACCTTCAAGGGACAGAACCACACAGGAGGAAGTGAGTCTCTGGGGTGTGTGGAGTCTTTCCCCACTCTGTAACTGCGGGGGGTGGGTAACCAACAGTCTTTCTCCCATGGTGAAGAGCTTGTTCCTTGACCATGCTTTTCCCCCCTCTATGATAGACCATAGCCCATGTCGTGAATCATGAGAAAGCCACCCTCTCTTCAGCTGCTTCTTGTCAGGTGTTTGGTCACAGCAGGGAAGGAGAAAATCAACTAACACAACTGTATACAAAGAATTGTGTTTGCTGTATAAATTGGCAGTCATGGTAGTATATGGCTGTAGTTCCAACTCTTGGAAGATAGAGAAAGAACAGATTCAAGCCCAGCTACACAATGAGTTCAAAGCCAGCCTTGGCTACAGGGTGAGTTCAAGTCCAGCCTCAGCCACATATTGAGTTCCAAAGCACCCTGGGCAACATAAGGCCCTGTTTCAGGGAAACATAATTATCAGATAATTTTCTTCCTTCTGTGTAGCGACATCTAATCATTCTTGATCTCTGCTCTTCACCCCATCACTTGACACTTAGATTGCTAGTCTCCCGACTGTACCTCATCACAGGCTTCCTTGCTTCCTACCCATGCCCTAGAGTTGGAAGAGGAGACCTGGGCCTGGGCATGGGCCTTTGCATGCTCCTGGTCTCTGATTCCCCTTTACCATATGAATCACTTCCTGCCTATGTCCTGGGGTTAGACAGGTGAGGTTTTGACCCAGCCCTTCCTGGACCCTCCTACCTCTGCATCCTCCCCATGCTACACTCACCCCTGCTCATCATCATCTTCACTAGAGATGACCTCTCTGATTCTCAAGCATTATTCTGCTAGTCTGTCCAGACACAGGATCCTGCCACGGAATGGGAGAAAATATTTGGCAGCTGTGTCTCATTCCACCCTGTAGTGTGATTAGGAAATGGCAGCCAGGACCAAGCAAGCTACTTACCCTTGCCTTTGCACATCCTATTTTCCTGACAGAAAACAAAAGGCAGGGAGGCAATGAGGCGTCCTACCTGCTCAACTGCAATGACTTACATCTAGAAGAATCTGGCTCCAAGGCAACTCCACCTGACTATTGCTCAATGGAAACCAAGTCTCACTCCCCTGTCTCCTCCCCACTTTCCAGAAGTCTCCAGCAGATGATTTACTTGGATCTCTATCTAGACTTATAAGCAGGATAGCTTCAGCCCATGACTTAATTACTCCGTCCTGTGACTTTCTCATGTCCTAAAATGGGGTCATAGTGCCCAAGAGCCCAGAACAGAGCCTGGTGTGTAATTGATATTTAATGAATATAAGTGGGGTGGCTTTCTCCCCCTTCGCTTGTTTTCCTCCCTGCCCTCATTCCTGCTTTCCCATTATAATCATAAATTCTAGCTCAAATTGGTCAAATATCAAATGCAACTGGGAGCAGAGATGGATCTTTCATATCATAGGATGGTTGGGCTGGGCTTTTATCTGTGATTATGCCATTGTTATTTTTTTTAAGAGTTCTTGCTTTCAGAGGTAATTATGGGCACAGTAACATTAATGGCTTAGATTTGTTCCTATAAACCCCTATGTGTGAGTTTGGGGATCGGGGAACAGGTGTGAGCGTGAATGCAGAGCAAACAAGACTGGCTTTGGATTGGTGACTGCTGAAGGTGAACAATGGGTCTGGACCCCAAGACACTAAGTCTCCTCTACCTCTGAGTAGGTTCCAAACTTTCCAGACCATTTTCCAAATGGCCCAGCACAGAAGACTCACACCTTAGAGTTGTTCCACACCCGCCCAAGCCCCGAGTCTCCTTTAATACCTTCCGGGAAGCTGTCCTCAGGACCCTAGGGGCTCCCAGACTCTGCATGGTGGAATGTCACTCACGATTTCAGCCCCTCCACTTGGCATTTGGACGGAATCTCTTCCTGACCCCAGATGGCATCCCAGCTTCCTCGGGATGAGCCTGTCAGCATGTTTTTCCAGGAGCCTGATTCCAGGATGTGGCAACAACAAAACCAACACAGGATGGTTTGTCACCCCAATCTAATGTTGTCAGCCTTCTCGGTGAGCTGTCCCCAAGATTCCTGGAGCTAGAACTGTGTCTCCCCAAATTAACATGGGCTGTTACACTCACCCGCCTTAGAATCTTCCCACAGCGGGCTGCACAAAGTGTCTGAGCAACGTGACTTCTAGGAGGCTCCAACCTTGAGCATCTTGCCTGTCAGCATCCAAGCAGCATTTACTGCAGATGCTTATGTAGAATGAATACAATAAGAGTAATGGCCCTAGATGATCATCCCCTCTGCAGGACTGAATGGAACACAAGCCTTGCTCTCTGCCAGGAGCCACTCTTCTATGCAATAAAGCCTCATGGGCAAGCTGCTTTACCTCTAACACTGGTAACAAATACTGTGTACTCTCTAAAAATCTAGATGCAATGCTCTATGCAAAATTCCTTCCTGTTCTTCCCTTTACCTTTCCTTTCTCCCTTCCTTTAGTTAATATGTGTTGAAAAATCTGTATAAGCCAGTGAGCTGTGCCAATTGGGTACACCTGTCACTGGGACACCCCCCCCCTATTTCCACCTCTAACACTATGTTCTGCCCTCTGCCATGCTGATGCACTCTCTCAAGACATAGCTTCAAACAACCTTCTCCACCCAATCCTTACAGTGGCCTCTCCTAAATTCCCCTGCAATCTCCTATGGTTTTGATCACATGTGATCCACTGACATCCTGATGATGAGCAAAAGGATTCAGGCAAAGCACAATTTCAGATGGTTTTCTTAACTTCACCATCTCTCATCACCCTGGGGAAACTTGGGAAAGCAACTAAGCTCTCTGAATGTCAATGTCATGAATTGTGTGCATTTGCATAAAAATTGCCTGATCTGTGTATAAATGATTGGATGTCAAAGCCAATTGGAAAATACAGAGGACAGTATAAATGCTGCTTAATATTTATGGTGTCCACATTAAATATAAATTACTAACTCAGACACTGGAAGGGGAAAAAAAACTTACTGTAAAGAAACTCTCCCCAAAGTTTGGGGAAGATGACTTGACAGCAACAAGGCCTCAAGAATTTCTAGAAATATGCAGGAAAGTAAGGAAGAGAATTTGATCAGGGAGTTCAGAGTTGGTGTCAGGAGGAGCATCTGTCTGGAAAACAGGAGAAGATGGGGGCTGAGCTGTGGGCTTTGGCAGGAGTGTGTGGAAGAGCCAAAAAGGCCCTCAGTGCCAGCAGCTGAACACAGGAGTGCTGAGATTCTCATAGCATTGACTCTCACACTCAGGATTTCTATCAGAAGCCGAGCTTAGCTTAGAAGCTATTTGAACACAGAGGTGAAATGTAAGGAGTTTGTGGGAGGCTTCCTAGGCTGGCTAAGGACAGAGGGATTGTAGCTAAGAGAGACCTCATGGCCACTCATCGCAGGGGTTTGAAGATGCTCACTTGATCGATGGCATGCTCTTGCTCTAGGCTTCCAGGAGAAGTGCAAAGCATGGCTGCAGCTCACGAAGAAGACACACATCAGCGGGACACCACGATGTCCGTCTTTTGCTTGGGAATGCAGCATATGAATTCTTAAATTTGTTGGATACTCATTTTAATTTTCTTTCTAGGGAGGAAATAAAATAGAACCTTGTACCTCTAATGAATTGTGAAGTAGCACGGGAGGATGCATTTGCAAATAACCGACACAAGTTCATTATCTTTTGCCAGTCTACAATGCCTCTTCCACACCCAGAGACTAGAAAAACATATTTCTCTCACAAACAAGTCAGCAGGGAATCTCCTCCAAGGCTAGGATTTTCCTCCATTTTCCCTGCTAATGCACTTTATCAGACCTTCCATAAAAACAAGAGGGGCTCAAAGATAGCCTGGTTGCCAAAGCTTCATTTGTCCTGTGGGGAGATGGTCTGGTCCACGCTGCGGAACCTGGCCTGGCTTCTTCAGTCCCTGCCGCCCTTCTGTTGTCTTCAGCTCCCTGAACGGCTGCCAGTTATACACATGAAAACGAGCTAAACTTTTCCTCTTTGCCCTACTCCCCCAGGGGCCACTGAGCCTTAGCACACCGGCTACTTAAACTTACACAGTTTAGGAAGGAGCAGTGAAGGAAGCCTGAGTGTCCACCCTTGACCATGAAATGCAGAGTGAGGGCCTGCTACACACTGGCAATCACCCCTGCTGTTAGGAGCAAGAGCTGTCAAGAGGTGTGGTCTATGGACACAGCACAGGTGTTCCCTGGAAGCATGGGGAGGACTCAGAGTCCACCCCTCCAGCTGAGCAGGCTTGGAAGCTCCTCTCATTGTTCCAGTTAGAGAAACAGCATAGTGTGTGAAGTTTAGGCACCCAGAGCTGAGCCTCTGAACTCTACCATGTGAATGGCTACTCCTGGAAAGGAGCTATGCCTGCACTAGCTGATTGGCTCACTAACCTGAAGGGAGGTAGTGAGGTTGGAATGTTGCCAGTCAGGAGCTTAATTACAATTGATCTCAGGCTAGCTTTAGCCCTCTAAAAGACAATCCTTGCCCACATTTGTGTCAGACCTAACACCCCATGAGGAACAGATAAAAACCTTTATGAATGTGTTAGCTTAGCAGACCACTAGCTTCCACCAAACAAAAGCTAAGGCTCCCGTCAGACAGCATCTGAGGCCAAGAGATGAGATTTCTCTGCTTTGTTGACTGCCTCTCTGATGTTTCCACCAATGTGTTTGAGAACTTCCTTTGTTCTGTTACTATAAAAACTCCATGAAACTGCTTCCACACTGGAACATGAATTTAGGGTGACCTAAATCTCGGTTCCTGAGCCATGGTCACCCCCACTGCACTCTGAGATGGACTGTCTCTTGTCCTCTTTGAAATGAGAGCTATGTTTTGGCACCATAACCACTTCCTGACCATGAAATTCTGTTTTAACTCCCCTTACTACAAAACATGGAAAATGGTTGCATACCTCTGAGCACTGGGGTATGGGAAAAAATGGGATGGAATGAGATGAGATGAGATGCTTTGCACAGTGCCTGAGAGAGTGAGCCTCTGTGAGAGAGGTAATTATGCAGACAACTGAGGTTAATACAGGAGCCTCTGGCAGGGTGCACTGTGTGGCAGATCACAGTCATTCATACCTATTGAGGACCTGCTATGTGGCTAGAGATGATGATGGTAGTGGTGGTGGTAATGATGATGGTGATGGTGGTCATGATGGTGATGGTAGTGGTGGTGATAGTGATTATGATGATGGTGGTGATTGTGGTGGTGATAATAGTGATTATGATGGTGGTGGTGGTGATATGGTGATGATGATAGTGATGATGGTGGTGGTGGCTGTAATAATGGTGATAGTGATGATGAGGCTGAGGATGATGATGAAAGATAAATAATAAAGATGTTATAAAAAGCAAAGATGTCATTCATGGCAAAGAAGCCAAACTATGTTGTTTAAGGAAAGAGAAGCAAAGTCGGGTGTGCTGAAATCCCAGCACCATCATGGCTGAGATGGGGATCATGAGTTCCAGTTCAGCCCAGCCTTGCTAGTAAAACCTTATCTTTAATTAATTAATTAAAGGTAAGATGGGGGGAACCAAGTTGAAAAACTTTGCAGAGAACGATGCCTCTGCAAAGGTAGAAGTTGAATGTGAGTGAATGTGTGAGGTCTCCATACCTACAGGCTCTGAAGGGATTCAGAAAGCAAATTATGTCTGGGCTGAGCATACACAGACTGTTTTCTTTGCTGTGATTTCCTGGTCAGTAAACCATGGTGACTACTCAGGTGACACACTATACTGGGTATAAAAATAATCTAAAGTGAAGGGACTCTGGCCAGCTCAAGTGTGGCAAGCATGGCTCTGGCACAACTTGTCCCTCTCCCCCATTCCCTCTGTCTTGCTAAAGAAACCATTAGATCATATTCCTAAAGCTAACCACCAAGGTCTATTCCCTTATTTGACCACTTCTTCCTCTTGAGGCTGACTATCAGGGTCCAGCTATCAAACGTATTGAAATCCAGCAATCAAAAGCCCTCAATTGGCTCACCTAATTAACATACTCAATTAAAATTAAATCCCTCATCCTAACATAGGGGTTTCCCCCTTTACCTTTATAAACTGCTATTTTCCTATGATCCCTGTCTGTCTCCTCGGGAACAAACACCTCTGACCCCTCTTCCTTGTTTCCTTCCCCTTCTCCCTCATCCACTATCCCCTGTCTTTGTCTCTTATTTCCTGCCCTCCTTTGTGCTGAGAACTTGGTGTTGGAGGTCTTGAGTGGATACTTTTCCTTTTATAAGTAATTTAAGTAAATGGGAGAAGGCAGGTGGGCATTTGCAAATTCTGCAGAATATTATGTGTGAGACTTGAGCATCGGCCGGTTTTGTGTCCAAAGTCTTGGAACAATTGCCCCGTGGGTTGTAAAGGGCAGCCACAGCATGCCCACCTGAAAATGCCTAAAATTCTTATTATGGGCCATTCCTCACAGCAGGACGGGTTATCTTATCTTCTAGATGGAACATTAGAGTTACTGATTCAAGTTCTGATCAAAGCTCTCCTCTTAAATTCTGTTTAGCTTTTGTTGCGTAGCCTGTCAGTTGTTTTCTTATTTGTGAAACCCTACTTCCCAGAGATTGAGAAACACCTGTATTCTCAGAAATGGATTTTATCTCCAAGGAGTGGCAAGGCCAACTGATGGGAATGTCCACCATTGCAGAGGTGGATTGTTTCTGCTCAGTTCAATAGAAAGATCACACCATGTCACAATGTGACTGTGGTCAGGGTCTGGCCTGTGTGTTTGCAGGTTCTTGCTGTCATATCCAAGTATTAATAAAGGTACATACAGCTTACAAAGTAACAAGAATTCTTATTCAAAGCATAGTGTAGAGCAAAAGATGTGTTGTCCAGATTGACAGCTAGCTACATGAGTGAGGGTCCTCAGGGTCCCAATTTATTATGTGGGTCTTCCTTCTACAGAGTTCAAGAGAAGGAGTTTGCTTGCTAGGGGGCATTGTGTAAATAGTTCATTATTTTGATCGACTGGCTTTGATCAGGTAAGCCTTCCCATAATGCATTGAGTTTTAATCATTTGTGTGTCCAGTTATGCATAAGTATAAGATGTTAACTAAAACATTTTCCCTAAAAGTTCACTTTGAAGGTAAAGTTTGCCTTGTGTATGCATCCAAAACCAATTCAGACCAGATCAGCCATCCTACTCTCCTGCCTTGCCTAGCCATAAGCAGAGTGTGACTAAAATAGAATCTCTAAGTTTGATGATCTTTATAGTAAAGAGAAACTTGCTATATTGTTTGGAAAAGAAGGTGTGTGCAGCTGGATGTAGGTAGGGGTCATAGGTCATAACACATTGCAAACTGCATTATTCAAAAAGGAATGTGTGTGCATAGTACCTGCAAGTATGGGTTCTAAACTAAATACGTTACTAGAAGAGAAGCATATAGAGCCCAAGCCAAGTAGAGTCCTTATGCGGCTTGTCTGTCTCAAAACCAGACACACAAAGGAGCCTTGGGTCTGGGAAAATGCAGAGGAGAGAGAGGGAAAGTCTTTTGTGTTTCTGGTGGAAAGAAGGGATGGCATAGGAGAATATTTACACCTGCCTACGAAGAGTATTTTACAGTGGATCTGGGAAAAGACACTGACACTGGTTGTCTGGGGTCTGGCTCTGGGGAGAACAGAGCAGTGACAGTGGCCTGAAGTGCATAAGTCCATAACAAAAGAGCCTGGAATATGGGCACTGGAGAAGTAGACCTGAATTGGACTGGTGTGGTTGTGGGCAAGTTGTTTGTTGTCTCTAATGGGGCAGTTCTTCCAGGGCTCACAAGGCATAATGTCAGTAAGACCAATCTGAGAGCTTTTAGCATCAGAACTTGAACATTTCTCTCGCAGATTCCCTAGGAATTATCCCTATCAGAGTGGGGAGGATTCGAGGCTCAAATACACAATCAAGGACCAAGAATGGATCCAGCTTATATATATCAAAGCTCCCAGCACTGAGCTGGCTCTCTAGTACATAACTAGGGTAATTCTCTGGCCATACCATCAGGAAAAAAAAAATCCCTCAGGGTACAATGCAGAGCATCAGAAAACCATAGCCAACTCTAAACACAAATCTCCTGGATTGAAGAAGAAAATGAAATAAAAACTTAGAGGCAGATCAACAGACTCTAATCCGGTCATTGGTGGTACTGCATTCCTCTTGAGGTGCAGGTGGTACCCAAGGTCACTCAGCTAATCAGGAAGGAAGGACTTATTCTGATTGGAGCACATATCCTGATTGGAGCCCAGTCCTACACTCACTGCAATGTGCCACCCTAGAACTATATAACAACATACTAGGAGCAATTTAGAAAAAAGCCATTGGCAAGGTGGAAAAGCATAGAAGGAAAACAACCGAGCAAACAGGAGGCTCAGAGCCCACTTCCAAGGCCACTTCTTTGGAGCAGATTCTGTTGTTTTTTCCTCTTCGGTTGTCTTCTCTTGTCCTCACAGAGGCCCTTCTTGTTGTTCATGTGACCAAGTCATCATCCTGGCTGTAAGTCTCATAATGTCCCAGAGGCTCCTGTGAGCTGAGCCACTCCACAAACCCATTCTGATGTAGCAGATTAAGTACCCCCACACCTCTCGTCAATTTTTATGCCGGACACTCAGGCAATAAGAAAAAAGCTCTTTCATGGAAACCATATTTTAATAAATAAATAAATGAGTCAAATAACAACAGTAGTATATGTCTGATTCTGGATAATGTCAAAAAAAAAAAAAAAAAAAAAAAGCAACCCCCAAATAGACTTTTTAACAGTGTATAAAGAGAGGCAGGAAACTGCAAGTTTGGCCTTTTTGAACAAATAGATTTGCACAGCAAAGATATTGACACAAGTACATTTAAAGTACATGGTTTTGTCACCCATGGTCATCTTGCCTCCCCCCCAGCAGAGTTACATTCTTCCTGATAAGAGGACCACAGCCATCCCACCTCCCTGGGAGAATTGTGCTCTTCCTGAAAAGAGATTAAAAGCCCAGGATTTAATGTGTGACTGTTACCAGGGCCAACCAACTGGTATATAGGAGTGTTCTGTTATACCAGTGGCTAACTGTGAGCTGGGCTAGGCTAGCCCTGCTTAAGCTGTGGTATAGGACCTAATCGGTGGCAATCTTACTGAACAGACCTTAATAGACACATTCTCCTCAAACCTAGTTTTCACTCATGTAAGAGGTACAGATTTTTCCTCCCTACAGTTTCTAGCAAGTCTAGAGAGGATGGTATTTATTTCAGAGTTACACCAGAGGCCCTACTCCTTTGCCTAAATTCTACCTGTGTAAATTAGTAATTCCTAAGCAGGTATTCTGGTAAATCCTCCCTAACACTCTCTCTTTATTACTCTCAGATTCCCCTACATAATTTCCACTTTGTGTTTCTATAAGATTCCATCTTTTGCTGACCTTTAGCTATCCCAACCACTCGTAAGAAAGGCCAGGGTTTCATCCAACCATCATTGTTTACGGTATGACAGTCCAAAAAGCAGAGAAAGAAGAAAATTAATCACTCAGTGAAAAGAAAGGAGAAAAGGCTTCCAGAAGGAACAACCTCCTCTGGGCTCTGCAAACTTGGGAGTCTCTGCCTCCCTCCTGGCTCAGCTAAACTGCAACACCTTGAGTTTTCTTTGTAGTGTTCTTGCCACAAGGCACCAGCTCATTTATCTTCTGGTGCTGTGTGTTATTATGGGAAGGACATTTCAAGGGAAATTCACAAGTAATGGAGTCCAAAAGATATCCCTTCCAGCCACTCTGCCCCCCACTATCCCCTCCCAGGGGTCTGGAGCGTCGTCCTCGAAGTTCAGGGAAATGAACTTGACATTGAAATTCCTTCGGTTATTTTTGTTTGGTTGGTTGGCTGGTTAGTTGGTTGGTTGGGTTTTTTTGTTTGTTTGTTTGTTTGTTTGTTTGTTTTTGTATGTTGTTTGTTTTTGGTTGTGGCTTTCTCTCTTCCTTCAGTGGCCTCCTTCCATGCACTGTTTCTCTCAGACTGTGTGTTACACAGTTCACATGTTTTTTGTGTGTTCCCAGTATTCTCCACTGCAGAATGCAGGCTGTGCTGGATTTACCTGTGAAATAAACATAGAAATGAAACAGACATTAACATTTTGCCATTTTCACCTCATTCTCTCTGTCTCTGTCTCTCTCTCTGTCTCTCTCTCACACACACACACAGACACACACACACAGACACACACACACACACCTGCTTTCTTCACTGTGATGCTGGGGTTTGACTTCAGGCCCCCATGCATGAGCAGCCTTTACCGAACCACACCCCAGCCCTCATACCCACTGAGTTCTGCAGAATCTGTGCCCTTTGCTGCCTCTGCCCCTCTACTCTCAGAATTGCCACTCTTCTAAGAGATTCCTGCCACTCAGCAGTGTTCCACTTATGGGGATTTATCAGTGAGATACAAGCTTGTCTAATTGATTCCTTTCAGTTGTTCAGTAGTACACAATTTGTAAATAAGCCACAATGCAGGCTATCATGTTATTGATTAGACACATGCACTAGCTTACATACATAGTAACCCCCATGAGTCATGATTCGCAGTCACTGGCTATAGCTGTATTTTCTCTTCCAGCATTGTAAGGACAGCAGCCTTTTCTTCCTCCCCGGTCCTCTTTCTTTTGCTTAGTTTGCGTGTGAGCACCATGCCCAAGTGGTAAGTTGTGGACACCGAACTTCCTCCCGGTTTTCAGGACAATGTTTCTTAGGTGGAACTGTTAGCCAAGTCTGCTGTTGTTTGTGTACACATGTCACGGGTTTTTCACCTCCATTTATGACTATGCACCGTGTGTGCAGTGTATGCAGTGGTCCTGGAGGCCAGAAGAAGATGCTAGACCCCCTAAAGATGCCCATGGTTCTGAGCTATCATGCTGGGACTGGGAACAAACCCCAGTCTTCTACAAGAGCAGAGAGTTCTCTTTTTTAATTAAATTTATTTTTTTAATTTCATTTTATATTCCAACCAGAGTTCTCCCTCCTACCCTTATTCCTACCCCCCTCCTTACCTTCTAACCCCCAATCCAGCCCCTATCCACTCCTCCCAACAGGTAAGGGCTCCCATGGGGAGTCTAGCCATCTCTCTGTCCCATTAGGTAAGATTTGGGGGTGTGGGAGTACAGGATGTCTCTATTATGTAGCTCTGGCTGTCCTGGAGCTTCCTATATAGACCAGGCTGGCGTTGAACTCACAGAGATCTTCCTGCCTCTGTCTCCCAAGTGTTTAGGAGAAAAGATGTGTGCCACCATGCCCAGCATCTCCTTAGGTAAAATTTTGCTGTAGAGTTTTAGTGAGCATTTGTCTATTTGGGTTAAATAAATTCCTTTCAATTCCCAATTTATTAAGGTAGATTTTTTGTTTTTGTTTTTGTTGTTGTTGTTTTGGTTAGTTTGGCTTGGTGCTTTTTGTTTGTTTTGTTTTGTCTTGTTTTGTTTTTGATCTGGGCATGGGGGTACACACCTGCAATCCCTGCACTTAGGAAGCAGAGACAGGAAGAGTACTAAAAGTTCAAGGTCAGTTTATGATGCAGAGTAAAGGCTACCTCAAAAAAAAGTGAAAGAAATGACCTTTGAAATACTATCTAACTATCCGGACACAATGCAATTTCCTATTACACTGATGGATTTAATTTGATAGTGATTTAGTCTATTAGCATTTACTTAAAAGCGAGGTCAGTCAATAATTTCCCTGCCCTATGAAGGTGTATAGTTTGCATAAGACAGGAATTTCTGCTTTGAATGTTTGCTTACTCCAGTGTGAAACTTTGTGGGCATAGTACACTGTTTGTCTGCTCTATTTAAGACATAGTCTCTTGACTGCTTTCAGTAATAGTTCTAGGTTTCTTGTGATCTTTTCAAACTCTCGGTCCTGATGAGCCATATTTTGTCAGTATTTTCAGTATATTTCATGAAGTCTGTCATAGATATCCTGAAACGTTCAAGTGGCTCCATTTCTGTTTTCATTTTGAAAATATTGCCTACAGATTACTTATTCTGTCTCTAATTTTCAAAGAACCAACTTCTTTAGTCTTTCCTATTGCTTTGTTTGTCTCATATCTTTACTATCCCCTTTGTTCTCACCAGACTTACTGATCTCTATTCTTTTAGACCTTCCTTCAAGAATTTTGGCACTCTTCAAAATTTCTAATGCACATTTCTGGCCACATGCCTGGATTTCCAGAGGGAGTATATGCACATTTAGCATGTAGACCACCGCTACCACCTCTCAGCTTTTTGGACGAGATCAAGTATTAAATGTGTACTGCTCATGTACTTGGTAAGTTAGCTCTTAAAGTAAAATACAGCATCACATGAAACTTACCAGTCCTTGGGTGGTGTGCCAGTTTGAATGAGAAATGTCCCCTATAGGCTCCAGCACGGAATACTTGGTTCTCAGTGGTGCAGTTTAGCTAAGAGCATGTTGTAGGAGGCGTGTCCTTACTGGGGGAAGTAAGTGTGTAACTGAGAACAATTCCTTCAGGAGGCTCCTCCATGTTCCTGCTTCAGTTCCTGCCTCCGGGTTCCTGCCCTGACTCTTTCATGACAGATGGTCATCTATAAGATAAAATAAGTCCTTTCTTCTCCAATTTGCTTATGGTCACAATGTTTGTTACACTAACAGAAAGCAAACTGGACAGGTGGCATCTCTTACAGCTGGTGTCCTACTTTGTTTCTCTAGTACTATGATACAACACTGACCAAAAGCAACTTGGGGAGGAAGGGGTTTAATTGGCTTCCTGCTGCAACTCATCAGGGAAGGAAAGAAAGGCAGGAACCTGGAGGCGGGTGGGAACTAAAGCAAAGAGTGTGGAGGAGCTCTGCTTACTGGCTTATATCAAGGATCACGTTCGGCTGCCCTGATTGGTAGACAGAGCTATATTTAAGACAGAGCTAGCCAATTAGAAACCATAGCCATTGGCCAACAGCTTTATCAGTAATAGAGTCTCTGTATATTATTTGGGGCTGATGCGGCTGTGGGACCAGGCTGGTGGGAAACTGCTTGTAACAGTGCGGCCCCTGGTAAATCTATCATGATCCAGTGGATGGTACCACACCCACGAGTATGTGGGCCCCACAAACTGAATCCCAGGGTTATGAAGAGGAGGGGGGAGGAAGAGGAAAGAGGACACACAATTTGGGGTAGAAGGGAGTGAAGGTGGCTCTGAAGTGCATAGGGAAAGGAGAGGGTGTGCATTGTATACGTGAATACCATCTCAAGGAATTAATACAAATACTAGATTCAAAGGGGAGCATTCCCTGGAAATGAAAACAAAGTCAGCTACTTTAAAAGTCAATGAAAATAGCAGAAAATTTAGGTCTTAGTCTATGTTTGATTTAAAAAAAAAAAAAAAAAAAAAAAAAAAGCCTGAATTCCCTGGTTTGGGAGTGGGATTAAATGTGTGTACATTGGGAAGCCATTATTAACCATTAATAAAAGATGATTTATTTCTGTCTTCTTGGCCTGGAGAGGTAGTTTAATAGTAGAACACTTGTTTAGCATGCACAAGGTCTTGGGTTCAAAGCCCAGCACTGCAAAATAAAATAAAATATGTTATGAGCACTTTCCCACCAGCCTTGTCCCAGAGCTGAGTCAGCCCCAAATAACACAGAGACACTGTATTAGATATAAAACTGTTGGCCTGTTACTAGCTTTTCTTATTGGCTAGCTCTGTTTTAAGTATTAACCCATTTCTATCAATCTAAGTATTTCCACATGGTCTTATCGTACCAGAGAGAGGGTCCGACCTCTTCTCTCAAGTCCCTACATCTTGACTCTCTATACTATATCTCCCAAAATCCTCTTAGTCTCCTAGTCCTGCCTATCTTGCCTTCCTACTTGCCAACGGTGCTTTATTCACTAACCAATAAGAGAAACATATTTACAGAATGACATCTCCCATCAAAAATAAACTTTTTGTCCTCTGAATCTATCCATTTGTTGAAAAGTATACAAAGGGCTGGGAAGACAGCTCGGTGTGCAAAGTGCTCTCTTGCAAGCATAAGGATCTGAGTTCACATCCCCCCAAACAAACATTTAAAGGCGGGAGAGGGGAATAACATCACACATATATAATCACAGCTCTGAGGAAGCAGAGAAGGAAGATTGCTGGAACTCCCTGACTGGCTAGCCTGAGTGAGCCCCAGGTCCAGATGGAGAGTAGCTAGGGAAGACAACTGATGTCAACCTCTGACCTCACATGCATGTGTGCACATGTGAATGAGTACATACACAGACACCCCGCGCATACAAGAAAAGTGCATTGAAACATATTTTTCAACACTATCTAGTGCTATGACTAGGGGAAGAACACAATTGGGTGCAATTCAGCTTCAAATTGCTACATATTGGTGAATTATTCCTCTAGTAACTAGGGAATGCCTTTTTACGTATAAAAATGTCTTTTTCTTATGTCTTTTCTAGCTGGCATTGATATGGCCATCCTGGCTTTTCTCTTATCTACTGTTTGTTTTGTCTGATGTTTCTGTTCCTTTACTCTCAACCTTGATTCCTCATTTACATTTTCTGTTACACAGCTATTCTTGGTCCATTATCCTCAACCAACTTGTATATGTTCACAACACACACACACACACACACACACACACACACACACATCCAAATATCAAGATCTGAGATGATTGGAGGTTTGTGGGGTTGAGTTAGAGCCCTGTGATCTCCATCTGGAGCCAGGGAAGCAGACAGCAGGAGACAAGCAGGTGTGGACATTCCATAGAGTCAGGGTACAGATAATGTTCAGTGGACAAACTAGAGCCAGGAAGATACTTCTGCAAGCTGTCAGCACAGGCAGTTCTGCCTCTGATATTTATAGCTCCATGTAGGTGGGGATGATGCTCCTTGGAACACGGAGAAGGTCTCGGCCCAGAGGACCACTGCCTGGCAGAACACTATCCTGCAGAGGATGCTTCAGAGATGGATGCCAGGTCTCCACTCCTGGCTGTGTTGATGGAGACAGAGGCACAGCTTTCTGAGACAACAAGTCTGCTGATGCTGAAACTCCACCCATAAAAGAAGCTCATGCTCTCCCTCTGCACAGTGCCCTTCCTGAAATGAGCAGGCAGAAATGCTGTGCTTTGCTTTATCCAAAACTTTGGGGCAAAATGGAGGGTTCATAGGTCTTAGTGGGCCTTGATTTCCTGCTTAAGATCCCTGAAGAAAATTGCCCATCTTCCTTAGGACAGAAATGTGAACAGAGAACTAAAGATGGGGAGTCTTTGCCTTCAGTGAGAGAAGGGCAGAGGCGCCACTTCCAAGATGAGCTAAAGCAATCAGGGCTGGGATGCTGGCCAGAAATCATCCCGCTGTGGGGCAGAAGGAAAAAATGGCCTTAGAAAGCGCACTCCTAGAGGACTGACAGGTGTCACAAAGGCAGGCCTAGGTTCCCCGTTTCTCAGTTTAGCCATCTGTAAAGCAGGATGTGTACAGCAGATCAGAGTTCTCCAGACTTCATTCATTTTGTGTCAGTCGCCTTTTGGATCTATCTGTGAGCCAACTTCAATCACTGCCATTGTTCTGTAAATTGGCTTTCTTTTACTTAAGCACTTTCCTCTGTTTTAATCAATACCACTTGTAGACTGATGGGTTTGATTCAATGGTTGTAAAATTCTTTCTAAGCCACATTTAATTGAGTACATAAGTAATATTCATTTTTTTGAAGTACTTATAGCTCCCAGAATCTCCTTGTATAGGGGTACAATCGATCACGTCTGGAAGTTCTCAGGTGATAAGCCCCTTCCAGCTCTAAAGAGTATTTTCAGGAAAGAAGATTTTTAACTTGTACCCCAGCTCCCAGGTACTAGCATGAAGACAAGAAGAGCGGCACCCTAGGAGCTATGCAGACCTTTTCTTCTCCGGTTCATTCTTCCTATTTCCTAGAAAAGGTGAACAGAAAGCTCCAAGAGAACCAAAGCCATGGTTCATCCAAATTCAGCATAAATCCACAGGCCAAATGAGGGCTGGGATGCTGTAAGGTTTATACTGGTTACCATGTGGGCTAGAGGTAACATTTATTTCTTATCTGACTGCATGTTCTGCATATCCCTCATCCTCCAAACAGGACTTATCCCAGACACACTTTGGTGTTGACATTCAGCTAGAGCTTTTACATCTTACTCTCCCTTCACACAGCAGATATTGCCTCTCTCCCTCTCAGAGTTGGGAACACCTGTGTTACTCTATGCAAACAAGACTTCTGAGTGATAATGATAAATGACTCAGAGAGGGGCTCTAGAAAGCTGTAATAATATCTATAAATTAACTATGACCCAGATCCTTGCAGGACTGTTCTGATTTTTGATCTTCCGGCAGAATTTTGCCTGACGTGGATTGCTCGTGACGTCTACATAAGAGACATTGTAGACCTCGTATCCAGGCAAAGAGGAAGAAAGGATGACCTAGAATCAGGATGTCTGTATACTGAAGTAAAGTTTGAGTTCTTTGTAATGTCACTTACCTTCATGGCCATATAAGCTAGAACTAATAATTCATGCTTTGTAACCTTCCAGAGATATTAAAACTTTGTGTTATTATCTGCTTATTGGATAGTGAATGTTAGGATGTGACTTTGAGAACTGGGGAAAAGGAGACCAAGTTTCTGTAGAACCTGCTCTAAGTGGAGTAGACATAACTTATTGTCCAAACTAGAACCTTCCATGAGTGTAAGTAGTTGTGTGAACGTCCTGTGGAAATGAGAGGACTATCTAAAGACAGTTGTGCTCAACTCCTCAACCACTGACCCAATTTACAAAGAATCGCCTATCCAGAGGTCCTGAGAAGCCACTGATGCCTCTGAAATACTTGGAGTACTTGGAACTTTGTCCAAACATCTCTAGTGAGTCATTTAGATAAGTGAGCTGTATGTGGCTTCGAATTCATGAAGTGACAGGCTCACAAGCACACCCTGGCACTGAGGACAGGGCTGCTATCGTCATGGCTTTGTCATGCAGGACTGAGTCCACTTCCAGCATCGAGCTTGTCAGCCCTGATTTACCACAGGGTGCTTTTCCAGCCTGCATCTGTAGGGGCACCTTAGAGGACCTCACCTCACCACCAGCTCTTACACAGGAGGATTCCTAGAGACCCAGGTCCTGGGGTCAGGAACAGTGACTCTTTGTTCTAAGCACTTGGGTTCTGACCTTGCTTCCAGTCAGACGGAGATGTGTGATGATTGCAAGCAATACAATGTGGTCGAGAGTGGTTTGTGTCATTTCTAAGGTTAATCTGTAAATAATCTTCTGGACATTCCTCTTTTGTCACAAGCATAGGGATGCAAGGCCTGGCCCCTGACTTCATGGGACAGCATCTTTTCCCCAGGCCTCCTCTTTCAACAGCTTACAATCAACATGATGTAAGTACAGGCTGCTCCAGGCTGGGGTGGAGTTGAACTGCTCTGCTGTCACCACCCACCAGTCCACAGAGGTTGGATCTCCTGGTGGTGCTGCTGCCGACCTTTAAAAGGTGAGCATAGTCTAAGATCTTCAGAAGCATCTCCACAAGTCTTGTCTACTTGCCTTGTGCCTCCCAGACTCACCGTAGGACAACACCTTCCCTGATGTTATATCTCCTTCCAGGAGAAGACAGGATAGTACTGGGGACAGTCTGTTGCCCCAATATCAAGTCTGCTTATATTTTCTTGCTGTTGCTAAGCCCTCCCCTCCTATCACTGTCCTGAACTCCCCATCCATGTGGGACTCTAATCAGGCCACTCTTCGTTCTGATTCTAGAAGAGACCGTCTGCTCCTAAGTATACTCCCATTATGATATGCTGTGGTCCACTGCCTTCAACAGAGGCCAAGCCACTGAAGCTACCTGATCTAAACTGTGAACTTAATAAACATTTTTTTTTTAATTCCTAAGTCAGCTGCCTCAGGTATTTTACAATAGTAATGCAAAACTGCCTGACACATGTTGTCAATCTACTAGAGTGGCTGGATTAACTCTCCAGTCTAATGATATACAACGCCAGTCATTTTTCAGTTTAGCCAAAACAAGAGTAATAAAAGTGTCAAACAATAATGGCATAGAGGTTGTCTACTACTCTGGACTTTCAGGTGTCACGATGATATGAAATAGAGAAACTTCTGACGGACTTTCATACCTCTCCCCCAAAGCCTACCTCAGTTTTCACTTGCTCAGGTGGATTGAATCTATGCCTCCTAGCCCTAACATGGAGGCTTGGAGAGGTTCACCTTCATCTTTCACCTCCCTCAACAATGCCATTCCCTCCCACAGCCCACCTCCATCCCAGAATGCTCCTAATGGCCTTTGTGCCGCTGAGTTCACACTCTGTTCTATCCCCCATTTCTTCTGGTAAGGAAGTGTTCCCACTTGTGTCTGTTGCGCCAAATTCTGAACCAAGAGACCCATTCTGATGAGCAAGTAAAGAGATTTTTATTGTTTAACGAGTTAACTGTCTTTAACTTGGGGCCTTCCTCTGTCCAACATGAGAAGGCATGAGAAGGACCCCAAGGGGCTTCGAGGAGGGGAAATATATTGGGGAGAGCAAGGGGCGTGTCTACGGGTCTGCAGTCTCAGGATTGGTGTGCTTCCCGGCTTTGGGCTGCCTGTCCTATGTTGATTGGTCAACTGGTTGCTATGGCCTATAGGTCCTCCCAGGGCGGTTGCGCCCAAAGCACAGTAGCTAACTTCTGATTGGTTTCTTGCCACGTGGGTATCTTATCTCCTAGTGATTGGTAGAAGGGGCAAGGTCAGACAAGCCCATGCTGAGACTTTTCTACCTCCTATTATGTCTGCTAAGGGGTGGGAAGGGGGTGTAGACTGATTCCTTCAGTGCCATCCAAACCATTTTTGACAGAAATATGAGGTTCACTCATGTCTGTCCTTCGGGATCACTTATGATCCCATGCTACCGTGCTCTGAGCCCTTACAAGCGTCCCCTCTCTTACAGTGTACCTGGGCAGGCAGCGGTCATGGAAGGAGCAGGGAGGCAGTCTACGCTTCAGCTACAGCCTTCCCTCCAACATGGCTTTGCTGTCCAGATGCAGAGTCATATAAACAAGAAGTCCCTGTTCTCCATCTGAGTGTCAGCCAGTGCCCGGCTCTCAGGCATCTGAGAGCTGGGACTATGATCTCCGTTTATAGTTGGGACCTCCTCTGAGAGCTGGAAATGTGTTCTGTGTAAACATTCGGAGCGTGTCCTGACAGACGCATGGCTCCTGTGGTGCCCATGGTCACACCAAAGACATCACTTGCCTTCCCCACTCCAGCCCATCAGACAGTCATAGACAACCCAACTGACACCCTCCCCTTCCTGAACCTGTGTTCAATGTCACATTCTGCCGACTTATCCAGTCCGTACCTAAAAGGGGGAGTGTAGACTGTGGATTGAGGAAATAGACAGGCTAGACACACAAAATAGAGCCAGGATCCACCTTAAGTTTATTGCTCAAAATTCTTATACACCCCAACCAAAAGGGAAGAAAAGGCAAAAAACTTTTTTTTAACCATGATACAAGGAATAAATAGATTTAATTACTTCCTTAATTCTCCAAACATTTAGTAACCACACCTTAGCTCAAAACTACTTGTTATCAGACCTTGAGAATTAAGACATCTAGTAATCTTAGACTGAGTATTCTGTTATCTAGGTTAAGATACCCACACCTTAGGCCAACCTTCCTTCAGGAGCCACGCCTTAGACCTTTTAGGTCTTTGGCCTTTAACCTCAAAAGAGTAAGGGTAGTTTTGAACTCTCTGATTTTAAGTCAGCAAGGAAGGGAGCCATTTCTATGGTCCCAACAGTTCAACTGAAATTCTCTCCTTTCTGTTGGCTCTGTACCTACCAGCTGTGTGACCATGGGCAAGTCAGTTAACCTCTCTGAGCACTGACTTTCTCAAATGAATAATGTCACTTGAACTTGAAAACATGTGTGCAGAAAACCTCATGTGATGGCTGGTTGCTCCAGGGTGTCTCAACAAGCATGAATTCCTTTCTTCCTTCTGGTCTACCCTGGTGTAATCCCTACCTCACATTTAGTTCTCATCCCCACAGATGGCTGTAAAGAACCCAGTCACAGGGACATTCTGCTACCTCAGGTCTGCTTTGGTCACATATCCCTGCTGGTGTTTGTTGTGCCCAGATTCTGAATCCCAAAGTCACCAAGAGACCCATTCTGATGCAAAAGCAGATGAAGGGCATAGTAACTGCCCTTCATCCATTCATCAAGGAAGATGGCAGGAGATGAACCCAGGGGAACCACAAGGCAGGGAAATTATTGGGCAGCATGAGGGGAGTGTCTAGGATATGCAACAGTCTCAGGATTGGTGCATTTCCAGGCTTGAAAGACCTGCCCTGTGTTGATTGGTCAACTGGTTGTTATGGCCTGTAGGCCCTCCCAGGGCAGTTACTATGCTCTTCCTGTCACTGTGTGCCACTTCTGATTGGTTCCTTGTCACCAGGAAGGTATCTGACCTCCTAGTGATTAGGGCAGGCCCAGAAAGGTCAGATGTGTGCTGAGTGAGAGGCCTGTATGCCTTTTCTGCAGCCTGTCATGGCTGCTAAAGTAGGGGGCTGGTCCCTCCAGTGCTGAGGCCCCTCCCTTCTGTCATTGACTTGGATTTCCCACTTATTGGCACTTGAAGCTCTGGTGACTATTCACTCTTTTGTTTCCTGTTAGAGACTCATGACCAACTGCCTACCTCCACCTGTAACCTCTGACCTCTTACCTCTTACCTTCCTCCAGCTGTCTGCTTTGCAACAGAAGGCAAGGATTGCTGATCCGACTCACTCTATGCATCCCTCCATGGCTGTGTGTACTTCCTTAGGACTTCTTTTATTTATTTATTTATTTGTTTATGTATTTATTTATTTATTTATTTATTTATTTAGAGTCACCTTGAATCCTAGGAACAGTGAGCCCCCGAGGGCACCTTTTGTGAGGAAGGTGGGTCCACAGTGTCAGAATTTACTGAGTGGCTATGTCACTTGCATTTGGCTACAACTTGTCAAGTAGACCTGATTCTCTTGCCAGCTGGCCACTGGAAAACACACTGAGATTCTTTTATTACAAAATTAACTAATATTGACTCTCAATCACACATTAGGCATCACAATATGTTCATGATATATATATGTGCATATGTATATGTGTGCATTACATATATGTATATATGTAGGTTACAGAATGATCACAAGATGGTTAAAGACTGAATTAAAGGCCTTCTAAAAAGGGCTCGCTGAAGGTAGAAGGAGGAGGCTGACAGGAATGCAAGGCAAGTTTCTCCAGGCATTAGGTAACCCACCCTATTGGAGGTCTGCTGGGGGACCCATTGTAGAGTCAAGCATAGGGTCAGAGTTAGGTTAGGCCTCAGGGTTCAATAGTCCTGTCTTGACAGTGTGAGAGACTGTGAAATCCATACAGGCAAAGTACAGAACAGGATTCAGGTGGGCAGACAGGCGGACAAGTGATGGCACCTGGAGCAGGTCGTATCAACAGCAGTGACTAAGTCAAGCTGAAATTCCACGGACACTTGGGATTTCTCTGCCTGTCAGTCCCTTGACACACATACTAGTGTGTCAGCTGATAGGTTAGCAGGGGACATCAGCATCTCAATGTCTTCTGCCTGATGTGGTCCAGGTGAGGGTGACACATTCCTTCTTTGATCTGGAGTGTTGGCTGCTGTTTTTCGTGATACAATTTTAAGTATACTAATGTACTCCGATGGTCCGGATGGTCCCGATTTACTGGTGAAAATGTAAAGGGGGCATCCTTTGAGAAATAATTAGCTTATCAGTCTGTGTCTTGTGGGTGGCACTGGGTACATAGTATTATTTATGTGTCCACCAAGGTACAGAGTCATCCTGCCTCTGGGATTGCACTCAAAATGTTCCCAAATGCTGCTTTAGAAACAAAGTCTCCCACAGCAGGACAGCCTGCAAAGCTACCGTTTTACACAGCCTGAACTCAACAAGGATGGATCAGAAAACATCTGTATAACATGGGATTCAAACTACTCTTGAGCAATAGGCAAGCCTACTCAACAGACTTTACCCACATGGGGGCAATTATTTATGAGGGCAAGGCCTTAGCACCCTGGAGCAGACTTACAATCAGCTCATAGAACCAGGTGACTTCCTTAAAGTGACAACAATTAACTTTTCCAGAACACCATACACATCTGGGAGGGAGATAAGGACAAACCAGACCATGCCTCACCCAGGACTTCCTAGTTACGAGTAACCCTTGATCCCTGTGCTAGTTTTCCCTCCATTAGACAATGTCTAATGAAACCCAGGATGGCCTCAAACTCATTACATTACCAGAACTGGCCTCGAACCTCCTGCCTTCCCCTCTCAAGGGCTGGGATTACAAGTGTATGGCACCATGACCTGCTCAGCTGACAATGCTGAGAATGATGGACAGGGCCTACTTAGCCTGTGGATGCTGAAACCAGAGCAATTGTCCTTAAAACCTCAGTTACCTCTCAGTACCTGAGGACATCACGGTTCTGTAGCCTGTCACCTCAATATCTGGACTCCGCTCATGTCAACTGAGTGACTAAAGCAATCACTGAATGAATGATCAAGGGACTGCACGTATCATGGAAACTTAAATGATACATAACCTCCTTGCAGACGCTCAGCCTCAAGTCCCCAGACTTCATCCATCACTGCAGGGGACCTGAACCCAGTAGCATGAATCCATGAGTTTTTAATGCCAGAAAGAGGTTTTGCTTGACATGTGTGTCTTAAAAGTCAGAGAGAGAACAGTAGTAAAGAGCACTTGCTTCTCTAGCAGAGGACCCAGGTTCAGTTCCCAGTACCCACAAGCCAGCTCACAACCATCTGTAACTCCAGTTCCAGGTGAGCCAATGCCTTCTGGGCTCTTCAAGCAATGCATGCATGTGGTGCACATACATTTACGCATTCATACGCGTAAAATGAAAATAAACAAATCCTTTTTTAAGTCAGGAGAAAAAGTGTTGTTGCTACCACTTCTCTTTGGGAGAGGGGCCAGACAGAGATGGAATTTCACTTGTACAACAGAACCTCCAGAAACACGGAGCCATGGAACCAAAAATGCTGCTCCCTTGGCGTCATTTGATTCCCATGTGTCACAGGGTGCAGCTGTGGCCTGGGCACATATTGCTGCCTCTCTTTTCAATGCCTCCTGGAAGCTGCTCCCTGCCTGTAGGAATATAGGCCTGGGTGCCACCATGTGGTGCACCAAAGGGTGCTGGGGCCAGCTTGTGCTGACTTCCTGGAACTAAATGATAAACTTTCAGGAACTCTGCAACCCAGGTGACATCATGCTGGGACCTTAAAATAGCTTACAGTGGGAGTATTCACAAGGGAGACTTGCAAAGGCTTCAGTTAAGGGCTTCTAACCCAGAGGGTGTGCATTCACCAACACCCACTGGTCCCTCACCTCTGTCCTTTGGGAAACTGTGGTAGTTAGTGTTAGTTGTCAGCGTGCCGCATCTAGGCTCACGTGGGGAAGTGGGTCTCCAAGATGGATTCTGTAGATCTGACTGTTCTGCGGGCATGTCTGTGGGGGCTTGATTGCATTAACTGATGTGGGAAGATACAGCCTACTGTGGGTACCACTATTCCCTGGGTTTGGGACCTGGGCTGTCTAAGAGAGGAAAAGTGAGCTGAACACTAAGAAAGCATTTGTGTGTTCTTGACAGCAGATACGAAGCAATTCAGTTTTAAGTTCCTACTGCTATGACCTCCTTGCTATGAAGAACGCAACATGGAATTGGGAGTGAAGATAAGTCCTTTCTCTTCTAAGTTACTCTTACGGGGGTATTGTCTCATAGCAACAGAAATTAAACTAGGACAAAAGCCAAAATGGCATGGGTCCCTGACATGATCTCAGCTTCCTGCTGGTAAGTAGAGAGGCTGCCTCTTTCATTTACATTTTAAATTAGTACACAACATAAGTTTCATTGGGACGTTTTAGACACATAGACTCTTGCTCTCCTCCCTCTCTCCACTGCCATTGGTCTCTTTCTTTTTCCTTACCAAAAATTCCCTTTCCACATTCATATATATGAACATATGCGTGTGTACACACTTCACACATATATGAGATATATGTAAATCTAGATTCTGAATATGAGAAAAAACAAGGTACTTGTCTATCTGAATTGGGCTTGCTTTGCATAACACAACCCATTCATTTTCCTGCAAACATCGTTACTTCCCTTCTCTTTACATCTGCTAGACCGCCACTATGCACACAGATCACGGTTCCTGATGCGTTAATCTGGAATGGCCATCCAGGTTGGCTCCATTTCTTAGTTACTGGGGACAGCACAGCAACGAACATGGATGTGCAAGTGTCTCTGTGGCATGCTGACTTATAGTCCTCCAGGTTCACACCTAGGAATGGTGTAGCTGGATCCGTTTTTGAGGCATGAATGATGGAAGTGTATGACCTTCTAACCACAAGTATGCATTACCTCTTTGTGGGAGGAAGAGAGCACCCTCCTAGTTGTGTGGCAGGAAGGACTGTGGATAAGATTGCCCCATCCATCCCTTGTCACTGCAGATTCCATTCTGATGCCCAAATCTGGTCTTGCTATTTTTCTGCTCAATAGCTTCTTATGGCTCCCCATGACCTCCCAGGCACACTCAAGTTCTAATCTACTTCTCTAGCTTCCTCTGCTCCCTTGCTGTCTTCTTACCAGACATACTCTGGGACTGTTTCCCATGAATTCTAGCTATTTCCTTTTCAGTACACCAATACACTTCTACAATGCCCATCTTGTGAAAAGAGGACCTTGCTGTGTCTTAGGAGATGAGAGAGCTCATTATCTGGATGAGTGATGAGGAATGCATGAGGAGCAGGTAGTTATGGAAGCCATGGGAACAGATGTTGCTGAAATACTGGCTCTGGAAGCAAACCTTCTGCACGTGGAGATGAAACCCCACTCCTCGCCTGCAAGAGGACCTTGGGGAGTTACCTAACCTCTTGGATGGTCTTCTTTCTTATCAACAAAATGCAAAGACATACTGCCTACTGTATGGGTATGTTGTGCAGCAATTTTATCCAGACTGAAACATTCTGTCTCAGAGGGAAAGTCCTTAAGATTTAGAAAGTTCTACTGGGATCCTCCTTAAGTGTCAGGAAGCAACCAACTCAGAAGTCTCAGAAAGTCCCTGAAACTTACCAGATGGAAACACCACCCCACTCTATCACACGTTATATAAGCAATAAGAATTTCTAAGGAGAAAAGACTCTCCAACCTGTCAAGCTACCAGCAAAGTGAGCAGAGAGATATAGATTGTCTGGCCTTCAGTGACAGAGCTGCCTTTGAGTTGTCCCTGTTCCTATAATTAACCCTTCTTCCTACTCCTGTAACTAACTTCAATAAACTCAGTAATTCACCAAATTGGACTTGAGTAGTATTGTTACTTTGATTTGTGGGTTCCTTATCTGGTGTGAATAAATGTTTGTTCGCATCTCTCTATGAATAGTGTCTCACAACAACATGGCAGCCATGAAAGTCAAGGGCCCAACACTGTACCTTTACAAACAGCATATGATGACTATTAGCTGACTCCATTGTCCTTATTCTCAGCTGCCTATTATCACCATTGCCATTCCTATTCCCATAAGCACACTGGAGTATAAACAGAGAAGTTTCTACCCATTCGCCTGCTGGATCTTCTGCCCTTCCTGGGAATCTCTGCACATCAGAAAGTTTTTAAAAACAAGCCCCACCTTTTCGGTCTCACCTCCCAATACTGGTAAAGTCAGACTTTAAAAGACAGCCAGAGCCCTGTTTGCAGAGCTCACTTTCCAGATCCTTTATTAGAACCCTACTCTACTAGCAGATGAATAAGTGAATAGCAAAATAAGAAGAACATACTGAGGCAAAAGAGGCCCCACCAGCCTGCACCGCTCAGGGTCAGCTCAGTCTGAGCTCTTGGTTGAAAGTGATGTTTTTTGGTTTGGGGTTTTTTGTTTGTTTTTGATAGAAACTGGGTATTTTCCAAACTGGAAGCTCGGGTGGTCAGGGCAGCAAAAGCTGAATATCTTCTAGATGGTCACAGGAGACTTAAAGTGTAATATGATAACCCCCACAAAGCCAAATAGTGTGTCGTGAGAATGGTGAAAGATGCTCCGTCTGCCATAAGAGGGAAACTCTGCCTCTATGAAGCCCCAGCATCAGGATACGTGACATGACAGCATGCCAGTGTGCCACCTCCCTTCCTGACCTGACATATCTCAAATCGCCCTTTTTAGAGCTCAGACTGGGCTGCCTGTACACCCAATTGCATGAGCAAGCATCTGAAAGAGAATGGCAGAGATGAGACTCTTATGCCAAACAATTCTCAACGTCTGGGTCACAGTCTCTTTGGGAGGTCTCATACCAGATATCTTGCATATCATATTACATTACAACTCACCATAGTAGCAAAATAATGGCTCTGAAGTAGTGATGCAATAATTTTGTGGTTGGGGTCACCACAGCGCGGGGAACTCTATTCAAGGGTTGTAGCATTAGGAAGCTTGAAAACCACTGAGCTGAGCCATCTGGTGGTTTGTATAAGGTGTCAATACCTGCAGAAAACCAGACCAGCTCTAGAATGAACCCATGGCATAGTTTAGGAGCTGGGGTGGGACAAGGTCCCCAGTGTGTGGCCCAGGCTTCCCTGGAGCTCACCTAGACAGGCTCAAGCTCCTGGTCCTATTGCCTCCACTTCCTAAGTGATGGAATTACACACACAAGCCACTTTGCCTTTAGACACACTTTCCACATGGGAGCAAAGAACACAGTAAAGAGAAGCAATGGGATCCGAGAGAAGCATAACTCAGCCAACCCACCCCACCCTGTGGCAGGCTTGCCCCAGACTGCCGCTTGGCAGGAGTAATAGGCAAGAGAATGAACTGAGATGTTGAAAACTGCAAGCAAATTCTGCATATCCACTCGGGAGAAATTCAAAGCAAGTGGCAGAGTGCAGGTCCTTGTGGCTCTTGGGGATTCTCTGGAGCTCGACTTTCTCGCCTACAATAGCCCCCACTTTGAGGGTAGTTGTGAGGCTCAGAGTAGTTCCCAGCATGCATGATGACTCTGCGCTTGCTGTGTGTCACCACAGTGACACCCTAGAGTGGAGGGCATAGCATCACAGACCTATACTGGGCTTCTGCCCCAACTGATGCACATTTTTCTAGCCCCTGATGCTCAGATGTCCACAGTCAATGCTCCCATCTCTGTCTCCATCTCCCCTGACTCTCCCTAACTTCTTTACTCTACTGTGAATCTCTAGCAGGATACTTGTCCCCAGGCAATGTAGGCAATTACATCTCAGGATGATTAACTGAATTACATCTGCAGAGAGCCTGTAGCCCAGCATCCCTCCTCCTCACTGATTGTTAGACACTGTGCAAATTTTCTTGCTTTCTCTGTGCCCCTATCTTTCCCCTCCCCACCCCACCCCCACTCATCAGAACAATGCACACATCACCTGCTTAGGCTTCCAGGGATTCAGGGTCCATGAAGCACATTTCTTCTATCCAGTTCACTGGAAGCAGTAGGTAGGTAGATGACAGTGGTGGCTCATCTTGGTTGTCAACATCTGGGAAAAGGGAAGCCCAACTGAAGAACTATCTCCACCACAGGTTGGCCTGTGGGCATGTATATAGAGCATTTTCTGGATTGCTAATTGCTCACCTAGGGTAGTGCATCTGTGTTGTGGGAGACCCTGAACAGACACTCCTTGGGGGAGGGGTGAGAAGACATGGAGTCAATGACAGACTTCCAGGAGTAGTAAAAGCAGACTCCATTTACTGAGGAAATCAGGCTTGCCTATATCCCCCTCCAAGGTCCCATTGGCTCAGGCGGCTGACTCTGCTGTGTTGACCTTCCCTCATTGGTGTCTCCAGCCAGGTGTCTCTGTGTCAGAGTCTCTGGGCATGGTGGCTGACTTGGCTCAGGAAGTGCCTGCTTCGAATGTTCATGCCAGCTGGTTTGAACAGGGCGACTGTGTCTTGGGTAGGTTGGCCAGCAGTTTCTCCTACAGATTCGTGTGTGTGTGTGTGTGTGTGTGTGTGTGTGTGTGTGTGTGTGTGTGTGAAGAGCAAGCTGGAGGCAGCAAGCTAGAGGAGCACCATTTCTGCATGGTTTCTTCTTCAACCTGCCATGGCTTCTCTCCATCATGAACTCAAACCTTTAACCTAAAATAATAAACTCTTTCCTCACTAAATTGCTTTTGGTTGGGGTGTATATTACAGAAACACAAAGCAACCCAGAACAGTGTGACAGCAGTATCTGCTAAAAACAAACAAACAAAAACACTTGATAACTTTGGGACAGCATTTGCTTGGTTCTGCAGGTCTTACCACCTCCAGCCTGACACCTACTCATGTGACTATGTGGCTTTGATTACACTGAACTTCTAATGGAATAATTGTCATTTCCTTTTCATCTCTAGAGTCACTCACTGTTGCAGACATGGATGAAGCCACACTTCTGCCAGCACAGTAACTTTTGCTTCTCTGACCCCTGGCCGATTTGCCCTCATACTTCTAAGCAACTTCCTGCTAACCCAGGTATCCTCTGCTGAGGACCTACCTGGTAGTTGGGTCCCATAAAAATGCTAAATAAGGCCATACATCTTAGTTTACTTTCTATTTTTTATTAAAATATTGACCAAAAGTGGCTTGGAGAAGAAAGGGTTTATTTCAGCTTACAGTTCCAGGTCCGTCACCAAGAAAACTCAGGACAGGAACTCAAGGCAGGAACCTGGAGGCAGGAACTGAAGTGGAAACTATGGAGGATCACTGCTTACTAGCTATCAGTGGCTTCTGGATGGATGACAAGGATGTGCCGAGCTCTGTGAAGGAAGAGCTGCAGGCTGAGGGAAGCTGGCAGCACCGTGGTTCACTCTCATCCCTAGAGGATCATCTCAACATCTCACACACTTGGGAGCCTCAGCAAAAACACTCATTCTCTGACATCTCTGGAGACTACACTTTTGAAATCAAAACGCCACCATGGCTATGTTACCTTCAAAGGCTATAGGGAGATCCCTTCCTTGTCTCTTGCAGCTCCCGATAGCCACACCTTGTCTCTTGCAGCCCCCGATGGCCCGATGTCCACACCTGGTACTTCCATCTCTGCTCCCATCTTCTCTGGGTCTCTCCTCCTCTGTCACTCCACTGTGGGCCTTTTAGAAGAGTACTTGCTCCCACATCATACAGGCCACTTGCATCTCCAGATGAGCAACTAAATTACATTGACAGAGAGCCCGTTTCCAGATAAGGTCATGTTCACAGGTCCCAGGGAACAGGTTGACATCAGCAGGTATCGGGAGTTATCTTAAGGGATTTGAGAATCTTGTGTCACTGGCCAAAGAGATACCCATTGCAGCAGAAGAAGGTATGCTTAATTAGGAGAAGACACACTTCCAAAGGAGGAAATGCATCAATGTAAGGAAAAGGTTTAACAGCTCAAAGGGGCTGAAGCATAAAGGGTGGGTCTCATAGCATGGGCATTTCTGTGAATGCACTAACTATTTTTGTGTTGCTCTAGCTACGGCTTCATACATTGGATGTCTCATTAGCATCCTAAATTTCCACTCAGAGAGGTGCATTTTGGTGTTAGCATGAGGCATAGGTCATCTTCAGACACTCTGGAGCAGCTCTTTGATCAGAGGATACTAGTAGCAGAAGCAGAAAATCTTAGCAGATTTGTATGCTACCCAGTTTCTAAACAACCCTACCCAAATAACCCTGTGACTACACTCATAATGAATATTTATATTCATGCAGTCAAGACATGTCAGGGAGAAGCCTGTTTTTTTTTTAACCAGTGGCTTGGTCAAATCATTCTGTGCCTGTTTATACTAAGGACTCCTTTCATTTGAGCAAGTGGGTACTGCTGTAACCATCCTGGATCCCTTGGGGGTTCTACTTAACTCTTCAGGGTAGGTTTTAGCCCTGTGATTTAGACAGGATAATTGGGAATTAATTGGGACCCACCTACTGGGTTCTTGGACCCACAATCATGATAGTGAGGGTATGGCCCAATTACACAGGCACACTGTAGAAAAGCAAAGGTCCTGTGATTGGATTGATTGCTCCACCAATACTGCAAAAAACATCCTTACTAAGCTTCAAGGCTTTAAGCCCTTTCACCTATTAAAGCATTCCTTTTGATCTGTTGGGCACAGCGGCTGCTGTGATCTTCCCAAGTATCATCCTGACAGCTAGTTGGTGAACAGCTAGTTGGTGAGCTTTGCCATAAGCTGCCTCTAGACTAAGTGCAAAGATCCATCCTAGATATCTAAGAAATAAGAAAGGGGGTGTGAAGCCTTAGGTAAATGAGTATCATTACACACGAGCATGGCCCTGTCAAGGACCAATGCCTCAGCCCCATGTGAATGGCAAAGCCATCCCTGGGTGAGACTCAGAGAGATGGTGGAGACTTCCTCTAGCCTGGGTACAAATGCGTGCAGAAAATGTCCATCATAGCTCTCTCTCCCGGATGTTTATGGCCTGAGGACTGCTCCCCGACAGAGACTGCTCTCCATTGAGATCCACTAGACCTTGTTCAGCTGGAAACCATTCACCTTAAGGCCTGCCTCCCTGTTCTTCTGAATAGATAAACATGCTGAGCTTTTGGGATGCTGCGGTTTCTCCATCCAAGAGCACCGACCCCTGAGCCCAGCTTTTCTATGGGTGTGTGACTGTGTGCCAGTCCCTCCCTCATCCCCACATTGCCACAGTCAAATCAATCCCTGGAACTGTGAGAGGATGCTGCAAACCAACTCCCTTGATCAGGAAAGCTCTTGACTTGCTGACTCAGGAAATAAAGTTCATTGCTATGGTTTTAGCTAAGTGACCAGCGGATGCGTGCGTTCTGAAACAATGAGAAGCTGAGAACTGAGGAACTGTGTCCTACTCACTGTCACTAGCAAGTTGATACAGTGGGCAGATCTCTTTAACTCTTCAGACTTGGGTTTCCTCTTCTGCTAGGATGTGGGACTTCAGCGTGATGGTTTCCTTATCACTTTCCTGCTCTGACTTGCAGGGGGCCTGTGTTAACTTGTGCCCTGGGGCCCTGAGCAGATCCACTCAGTGTGAGAGGCACATGGCTACATCACCCTCTTGGGAAAACAGTCTACTTTCCTCTACTTTCACGACAGCCACAAAGGCCAGCACACAGAGTCTGTAACCTTGGAAGAAATGGACATCTCTTTCGCCGGGAGACAGTGGTGCAGCTGCAGACAGCAGCTGGAGTGCTGCAGTCCATTCCAGATCCGAGACCATCTTCCTGCAAGTAGCCTAAGACTCACAGCGGAGGACTCTGTCTGTTGACTTGGCACAAATTCTGATTGCCTCAACTTTGCCTGATTGATCCACCTGATGTAGGTTAAGGTCCCTCCCTCCTACATCCTCCTCAGCTTTGATAAATTTACCTGAGCAGTTCTCAGAATTCAGGGAAACTACTGGCTGGTGTAAAGGACATGGCCAAGGGTGCTGATGAAGTGTTGCAAGGGCCATGGGAGGAGGGGCAGGTAGAGAGAAGTGTGTATATTGTGTCCTGTTCTGGCCACACCAGCCCCAAGCATCTCCCAGTATTCAGTTACTGTTGCTGTGATCTGCTGCTTTGTCCCACTGAACTTCCCCTTGGGAGAGGGGGTGAGTAGGCATGAAGTCAATGGCACAGACTCCGGGAGACATGCATGCTGGATGTAGCAAGCATGGTTTATTTTAGGAAGGGGAAAGCCTTATATACCATACCCCCACCTGTCTGGGGGCATCAGACCTTATGTACTAAATGGACCCAACAGATATCTACAGAACATTTCACCCAAACACACACACACACAAATATACCTTCTTCTCGGCATCTTGTGGAACCGTCTTCAAAACTGACCACATATTTAGTCACAAAGCAAGTCTCAACAGATTCAAGGAAATTGAAATAAGCCCGTGTAACTTATCAGACCACCATGGGTTAAAGCTGAATTTCAACATCAGAAAACCTACAAAGTCATGGACACCAAACCACTCTCCGGAATGACTTCTGAACGAAGGCAGAAAGAAAGAAAGAAAGAAAGAAAGAAAGAAAGAAAGAAAGAAAGAAAGAAAGGAAGGAAGGAAGGAAGGAAGGAAGGAAGGAAGGAAGGAAGAAAGGAAGGAAGGAAGAAATTAAAGATGTCCTAGAATTCAGTGAAAATGGCAGCACAGCCTACCCAAATATAGGGGACACAATGAAAGTGGTGCTAAAGGAAGTTAATAACACTAAAGAAACTGGAGAGATCTCATTCTAGCAACCTAACAGCACACCTGCCAGCTCTAGAGCAAAAAGAAACAGACACACTCAAGAGAAGAAGACAGCAGGAAATAAACTGAGGGCCCAAGTCAATAAAAGAGAAACAAAGAGAACAATACAAAGAATCAATGAAACAAAGAGGTGGTTTTGTTTTGTTTTGTTTTAAATCAAGATAGGCAAAACCTTATCCAAACTAACTAAAAGACAGAGAGAGAATATCCAAATTAATAAAATCAGAAATGAAAAGGGGACATAACAACAGACACCAAGGAAATCCAGAGAACCACTAGGTCATACTTTAAAAACCTATACTCTACAAAATTGAAAACTCTAAAAGAAATGAATAATTTTCTTGATTGAAACCACTTACCAAAGTTAAATCACGATCAGATAAACAATTTAAATAGGCTTATAATCCCTAAGGAAATAGTAGCAATTATTAAAAATCTCCCACCCTCCCTCTCCTAAAAGCCCAGAATTTAGTGCAGAATTCTACCAGACTTTCAAAGAAGAGCTAACACCAATACTCCTCAAATTATTCCACAAACTAGAACCAGGAAGAACATTGCCAAAGGCATCTTATGAGGCTACATAACAAAGAGGGCTCATGGTGGGGGAAGCCTGGGAAGGGGAAATAGAATGGATTTCAGGGGTGGCCTAGGGACAGGTGGGGATGGGAATAGGAGGGATCAGGCCCCGGCTGGGGCAGGTGAATGGAGAGAGTCCTAGAAGACAACTGGAATGGGGGGGGGGGCATTTGGGAGTGATGTAGAAACTCAGTGCAGTGGAAACCCCCTGGAATCTACAAGAATGACCACAGTGATTCCAGTTAAGTCTCTTAGTCCTGGAGGGTATGGAGCCATCTTCTATAATCAGGCAAGGTTCCCAGAACTGGGGCTGGGACATCAACTCAGCCACAATACCTTTGACCTACAATATGTCCTGCCTGAAAGATACGCTGGTATAGTGGTTGTACAGAACTTTGGGAACAGCCAACCAATGACTCTTCCAATTTAAGGCCTACACCAAGGGCTGCTCTTGCAAATCGACACTGGTTCAGTTCCCAGCACTCACATGATAGCTTTCAACCACCTCTAACTCCTGCTCCAGGGGCATTGATACCTTCTTCTGACCTTTTCAGTATATACATACATACATACGTACGTACATACATGCATACACACACACTAAAATTAAAGGAATAAAATAAATATATATAAAACATTTAAAAATGTTAAAAAAGAATCTAGAGTGTAAGTTGGAAGTCCAGAGAGCCAGCCTGGAGTCCTGGATCCAGGAGTCCTTTAGAGACCGATGCAAGCAAGCAAAAAATAAGGAGGGTGTTCACCTTCCAGCCTCCATGTCTTCTCAGGGTCCAGGCTAGGGGCTTACAGAAGGCTGGTAGTGCTGTCTAAAAAGGTCTGCAGACAAATGAACAAATCAGTTTATACACATTCTTCTCATGGTTCTTTATTCTTCAAAAAAAAAAAATGTTCTTCTCTAAAAGTTCTTTCTCTAAAAGATCTCTCTTAATGTTCTCTTTGGAAGTTCTTCTTTAAAGGTTTCTTAGATCCCACAGGGTTCCCAGGTTTTATACCACAGACATAATTAGCAATTCTACGACAATAGCCAAGATGCCAGGCATGCATATCTCTAAGAGCCAGGAAGGCAAATAAGGTCTTGACAAAAGCATAGAGATGTGACTTGTAAAAAGTCTGGGCAAACTTGAGTCTCAAAGGGGACATTACTTGTAAATCATGTGGACAAACTTAAGAGGTGATGAGGATTAAGCCGGTATGATAGTTAGGAAGGAAGAAAAGGTGTTAGCACTTAAAACTACATGTATATGGTTATTTAAACTAAAAGTCTGTAAATGATACATATAAAACAAGAAAACACACTAAAAGTCTATAATTGGTAAATACATTTTTTTAAAAACACTGTATGTATATGATGTATTTCAGTTTGGCTTGTGAAATAGCTGGAAACACATGTCAAGATAGCCATGACAACTTACATAAGCTATGGAAATAAAATGGGCCCTTGATCCATATTAGCATTTTCTCCCAGCTGGAGATCAAAGGGAAAGGCTACCTGAGATCTGGAAGCTTCTAGCTAAGCGGTGGGGTGCTCTTAACCGACTCCCAGGTGAGAAGGGATTTCCTTTCTCTGAGGCCTTTTTGAGAATACAAAGCACCCACTATATACTCCATATGTCAAGATAATACATCCAAATTAATAGCAACAGATATTCTGGAGTCTTTGTTTCTTACTGACTTTGCGAGGCAAGTTTTTTTCATCAGAAGTTAATTCTGATGGGTTGATACCTAAAATATGATAAAGGCTCTCAGGGGGAAAAAAAAGTGTCTAGGATAGCCATGGGATTGGACAGACATTTGTAGGGACAGTGAGGGACAGGTGAAGAGTATCTTTAGGAAGACACAGGGTTCTGGCATTGCCTCCACCTGCTCATGGAGGGAGGCTGGGAGGCCCAGCGGCAGCGGCTCCAGCTGTTCACAGTACTGACAGCTGGTCTCCAGGTCATCCAGGTCAGCTCCATCACAGGAGAGCCACCTCACCCAGAGGTCCTGCCAGCATCAAGGGCCACAGCACAGCAGCACCCGAGCCTCTGCTGGTCTGAGTGCGACAGTCTGCTGATGGATCAGAATGCAAGCCTCCCTCTCTCTCTATGTGAGATATGAAGGAACTTCCTGTCAGGAGATGGGGAAAATAAAAATGGAGATATGCAGAGCAGAGTGAACTCGCAGGAAAGGGTTTAACTGGGAGGAAGGCGTGGTTGGAGGAAAGGGTTTTCCACTAGGATAGAGCCAGCATTTAATCAGCTTGTTGGGGTGTGTGGGGCACGATTGTTGTTAGGCTTGAGGATGGTATCTTTAGAGCTTTGGTGTGCTCTCTCTCCCTCCCTCCCTCCCTCCCTCCCTCCCTCCCTCCCTCCCTCCCTCCCTCTCTCTCTCTCTCTCTCTCTCTCTCTCTGTCTCTCTCAGAAGCCAGAAGAGGACGAGACTGGGTGTCCTTTTTCATCATTGTCTTCCTATTCTTTTGAGGCGGGGCCTCTTCCTGAATCGAAGGCTCAAGGGAAGACACTATATAGTGTTTGTCCAGTCTTCACTCTCCTTGGGGCCGGGGTTGCAGGCATTTGTAAGGATAGCCAGCTCATTACAGTGGGATCTGAACTCCAGTCCTCTGTGATGAGCAAGCACTCTTAACTGCCAAGTCATCCCTCCAGCCCTGAGGAGGCTATTATTTTAAGAACTCTTACACATGATTCCTGAAACTCTCCCCCATGTAGATACAGCTCGGGAGCCACTTTGTGCTTAGAGGCATCTCCACACTTCTCTAAAAGATTGGCACTGCACACAATATTGACGGGGAAAAGAGATTTTGTGGGTGACTGATTTATGTCTTCAGGGCATGAGAAGTGGCTATCTTCCATCCCTGTGGGCGTCCCCATTTCTATCTCCCTTTCTCCTCACGCCTTGCCTCTACTAGAGATTGGTAGAGGACCTGGAGGAGCAGGGTGACATCAAGAACCCTGCTCAGTTTCAGGGAAGACATGACTCCAGGGACAGAGTATTATGAGAAGAAAGGAGGGTAGTGTGAGGCCAAACATTGGGCAGCTGCCAGGCTGCCAGCTGGGACGTGCCCTCTGTCTGTTCACATGAGAGTAGAGACAAAGAATGGCTGTGTTTCAGCCTAAAGCATCTTCACCATCTAGAATGTTCTGCCCAGGCCCTATGGCCCACCTCCATTCAAGGCATGTGAAGCCTGTTTCCAAATTTCATGGCCGTTGGCGTGGCAGGCTCCGGGAGACACGGAAGACAACACTAAGGGCCCCATGTAATCATTCTGCAACCCGGACCTCATTTTCTGGAATTTCCTGGAAGGCTGGAGGCCTTCTTCTTGCCATGTTCAGTTGCTTTGCACCCTAGCCAGCATGTCAGCACACATAGGGACCCTCCTCACCCAGGTCTTTATCTCTGCCTACTCAGTGTTGGCAGAATAAAGACACTCATGGAAAAGATACTTTGTGTCTCAACCAATAGCAGCAGCATCTCAGCTGCTGGGGTGGAGGTGTTCATTACTCCAGGACTGAAGACTTGGGAGCTTAAGGTAGGGGCAGGGTGGTTCTTATTCTTGTGTCCTGTGTGTCAGCATCTTCCTCTGAGACCCATCTTCTCCCAACCTCCTAAGCCCATACCTACTGCCCTGGCCTTTCCTACCCTGCTCTCCCAAATCAGCATGAAAAACACTTGGTGATTTGGCCTCCGTAAGGGCTTTAAAAATAGACTGTGGATCCCCTATTTTTTTTTTAAAGTCCCTGGTTAAAAATAGCTCTCAGCATCTAGGGGAAAAAAAAAAAAGAAAAAGAAAGAAACTGCAGTAAAATTCAATTGGAGCGGTGGCTCTCTGCCTCTGATGCTCTGGGCCAGTTGCAGCATGGAGAATGCTGCCAGGGAGAACAGGGGCAGGATTCTACAAGGGCGGGCACCGTGAGATGTGGAAAGCAAGCAAGCCACCACACACCTCTCACTGTTCTCTGGACTCTGGTCATCGATTCCCTCCTGATCCAAACAGCCAGGCAGATAAGACAAGGCTCAGAGCAGCAGCTGATACCCAAGTGGTGATGGGGGCCTGTGGGGATGAGAGCTCATGGACCAGGCATCCCCCAGGAATTCCCAAAATGTATGTATTAGGGAGTAATGGGACAGAGCAGGTCCCATGCTGTCCAACAGCAAGCAGAGGACTGGGGGTGACAACACGTAGGAGATGGCCTCTAGGGAAGCCAGGTTCCTATCCAGGATTTGAACACATGGAAATGGGTAACCACAGACCTTTCTGTAGTAGGAGAGATATTGCGGAGAGAACTGCATGCAGCTGTGTTTTCACTTGCCAAAAGGAAGCGTATGTGAGGTAGAAGCAAACAGCTTTTAGACCTGCACACTCATACACATGCACACACATAAAGACATGCACACATTACACACATATGCACTCATCTACTTCATACATACACATTCATATGCACAAGCATGCCATGCACATGTTAGCAGACATACCATACCCATAATCACATAGCACACACATGCACATAGGTACTACACAGGTACTACATATGTACCATACAATCATACACACGTACTCATACTTAACATACAACACATAACACATTCATTTGCATACACACATGGATACTCATATACTCATATTCTAGCATGCACAGGCACGTGCATGTGTGTGTGTGTGTGTGTGTGTGCGTGCACACACACATGCACACACACACACACACAGAGTCTCTTTCCAGACCATTTAAAGGTCTTTGTCAGGAGCTGTCTTTGTGGGGCTGCAACCAGTCCTCTCCTGCCCCATGACTATGGTGTACTCAGTCCTCTCCTGCCCCATGACCATAGTGTACCCAGTCCTCTCCTGCCCCATGACTATGATGTACCCAGTCCTCTCCTGCCCCATGACTATGGTGTACTCAGTCCTCTCCTGCCCCATGACTATAGTTACCCAGTCCTCTCCTGCCCCATGACTATGGTGTACCCAGTCCTCTCCTGCCCCATGACTATGGTGTACCCAGTCCTCTCCTGCCCCATGACCATAGTGTACCCAGTCCTCTCCTGCCCCATGACTATGATGTACCCAGTCCTCTCCTGCCCCATGACTATAGTGTACCCAGTCCTGGGTTGAGCAGCCCCAAGTGCATACCTGAGTGGGGGTGTGTGGATGAGGGAAAGAAGTTTGTACCTGAGTGGGGGGGGTATGTGGATGAGGGAAAGGCTAACTATAATAGATAAAGAAAAGACAGAGAGACAGAATAAAAGTCAGGAGGACAGATCAGTCAATAGTGAAATGCCACAAGTTTATTTTTCACCACTCTTATATACCTTATCCAAAAAGGGGAACTCAGTATCATGTATATGGAGCAAACAGACTTCTTCCTCACTTATTCTAAGGGTTCAGTAACCACACCTTAGCTCCAACTTCTTGTTCCTCAGCCTTGAGGATCAGGAGTAGCCACACCTCAGATTCAGGTCTGTTGTCATTTAGAATAAGACAACCAAATATCATACTGTAGCCATCCCTTTGACCTTTAGAACTTATGACTTGCCGAGGACAGTTTTGAACTCTCTGTCCTTGTGCCAAGATAGAGTGCAGCCATCTTTATGGGCACCTACAAGTCTCTGACCATTTCTTCCTGTGGATAGCCTTCATGTGTCCTGACTGTGCCTGCACTGGAAGGCTCTGATCACTGTTTAGCTACCAGAGACTGACCAAACATTCTTTTCTTATGTTGATCACCAGGCCATAAGCATGCTAATAAGCTAACTAAACAGTACTAGGGGCACTTCCTCAGGAAAACCATTGGTGCTTTGGGGAAACGTGCACCATGTCCCCACACTAAATTCTTAGCCAATCCCTGTCCCCATAGTTTGTCATGGAGGTTGTACAGTACACACATGTATGTGATAGAGATTTGACCTACAGATGGATTAGAGCTCCACATGTCCCATCGTTGCCGATTAGAGCTCCACATGTCCCATCGTTGCCTGGACCCATTTCTAGCTTCCCTCTGAAGTTCCAGGATGGTTGCTATCCTGCCTAGAAGAGCACGGGGGGGGGGGGGGGGCTTCTCAGTGACTGACACAGGAGCTGCTTTGAAATACCTAGAGGATATGACACTGATTGTAGTGCTCATATGTGCTTAAATGGAGAGGAGAGGAGGGGAGAGGAGAGGAGGGGAAGGAAGAGAGGAGAGGAAGGAAGGGCAGAGGAAGGGAGAGGAGAAGATAGAAAGAAGATGGCTGAGTGTGTCCATGTTGAGAAGAGGTAGCCAAGTGCATACTACTCATGTGGAGGGGAGGGGACTGGGTACACCATAGTCATGGGGCAGGAGAGGACTGGGTACACCATAGTCATGGGGCAGGAGAGGACTGGGTACACCATAGTCATGGGGCAGGAGAGGACTGGGTACACCATAGTCATGGGGCAGGAGAGGACTGGGTACACCATAGTCATGTGGAGGGGAGAGGACTGGGTACACTATGGTCATGGGGCAGGGGAGGACTGGGTACACTATAGTCATGGGGCAGGAGGGGACTGGGTACCTGATATCAATATATGGAGAAGATGTTAAAAGAGGCATGAGTGTCACAGACACCAAGTGAGCTGTTCCTGGTAACAGAATCTGGATCGTTCCATTGCCGTGGTGGAGTTCAAGATATGGGCATCCTCTGCAGAGATGAGCTAAAGATGTGCAGTATGCACCATGAGCCTTTGCAAATTCAGGGAAGGTAAACTGCCATCTGGCTCATTTTGTCTTCTTAACTCAAGGACTGACTTAGTTCTTTCTGCTCCAGAATCCCTGGTCCTTCTCACCCCAAGAGCACATACCCAGACCTCAAACTAGCCAGTCCTGATGCAGACTTGTGTCCCCTCCAGCACGTGCCTGGGCAGGAGATGTCCTGGTCCAGCCAGCCCAAGCCTTCTGCCAAACACACACACACACACACACACACACACACACACACACACCACTTTCTGCAGCTCAGGACAACAAAGCATCCTTATTTCTTCTCATACCGGCAGACATGCATTGCATAACAGGACTGTAGTAAGGCCCTTTGAGGAACCGAAGGAAAACCGAATGACTTGGGAAACAAACAGCCCCTCCCCTCTTCTCCAGGCACGTGGTTCTTGGTGGCATCTGTGCAAATCCAGATTGCAGCGCTGTGCTGCAGCGCTGGAACAGGGAGCCGTGCTGCGGTGTTCTCAAAGGCTTTGCTCAGCCAACCTCAGTACTTTTCCTCTTCACAGCCGCTCAGGCCTGCAAAGCAATAGCCTTGTCTCCCTCTAGTGGCCAAAACGTGAAGCTCTGACCTGGGACCCTTTAACAATCCTGGTATTTAACCAGTGGTTCCGGTGATGTTGCCTTGGAGATTAACTGCTTGCTCATTTGTAGGGGGTGACTGTTACCTGTAAGCTCAGAAGCTCCCAGGTTATGATTTTGAAGTCACTGAACTGGATGTGAGTGATGTAGGGTCATCATTGTGTTCCCAGTTTAGCAGCACAAAGTACCAGTCTCCTGACCTGTAGAACGACCTTGACCTGCAGAGGATACCCTCATACTTGGACCCTTCCTAGCTAGGATCATAGGTCAGCTGACAGAATGCTCCCCCAGCACACACAAATCCCCCAATCCCTGAATTCTATCCCAAGCACCTCATAAACTTGGAGTAGTGGTGCAGGCCTGTGATCCAGTGAATTCCAGGGCAAGCTGAGCTACCTGACACCTTGTCTAAAATAATAATAATAATAATAATAATAATAATAATAATAATAATAATAATAAAAATAGACCTTTCTCATGCCTGCTGATTCAGCAACTCTTGGAGTTGCAGCCCAGGAATCCTGTCTGTCTGTCTGTCTTTCTGTCTGTCTATCACAACATCTGGCTTTGTAGTCCTGGCTGGCCTGTCTCGGCCCACTGTGTGCTGATATTATAGGCATGTACCTCCATGCTCAGGTAGAAGTTTGCATTTTAATGAGTTCTCGAGATGACGCTGACGACCATGAAGAGCGGGAGAGGGTAGCCCAGATCAAAAGTTCTTGGTGTTTGGCAACTATTAATTTTCAGAAACCTTGTGTGAGTACTAAAGAGATGACCACAGGAAATGGGGAGGTACTTATCTCCATTAATAATTACCGGCAAGGCCTCAATTGGAATAAGACTCCTTCCTTCCAGATCCGCCCCACTCCGTCCTCCCACTGTTATCCAGTTCTTAAGAGCCCATCTTGGAGACTGGAGATGTAGCTCAGTTGGTAAGTTGCCTGCACAGATAACCCAGCACGGTATAAGCTGGCTATAGAGGTGCCTGAGTATGATTCCAGCACTCGGACAGAGATAGGAAGGTCATCCTTGGCTACATAGTGAGTTTGAGGCCAACACGGGATACATCATACCCTGTTTTTAATTTTCAAAGAAGACAGGGAAGCTATGGTTCTCAGCACTCAAAAAGCAGAGACAGAGACAGGCAAATCTCTGTGAATTTGAGGCAGCCTGCTCTACCTAGCATGTTCCAGGCCAGCCAGTGCTGCAAAGCAAGATCTTGTCTCAAAAATGCCCTGACAACAAACAAAAACAGGCATCCAGGGCAGGAGATGAAGAGCTGGTGAAGACACCCTTGTGCAGGCCACTTTAATAGCCTCCTCTCCAAACATTAGGAAGCAAGGGGCTGGTGACCCGTGAGCCACAATGCAGGAGACCAAATGCACATCTATTACAGGAAGGGGCTTGAGGACATTGGAATCAGTGCTCTGCTTGACAAAGAAGAAAAGTGAGGTCATGACTCTAAGACTGGCCCTGGCGTAGGGCATGTCCCTGAGTCACCTTTTCCTCAGACCCCTCTTCACTCCAGGCACCGTCATCAGGAGGAGATCTGAATGATTTGGCTTGCTTCTTAGCTTGCTGAGATCGCATAAGCTCTCCGTGACCAGCTGGTATTTGAGCCGGAGAATTGTTTTTCCAAGAGACACTTACTATTTTGCTTTGTCATCTCCTAGTTCCTGGGATAGTACTCCACAGAGGAAAACTGGGCCCAAGCCCCCTGGCCACCACCAGGCGTCTTCTATGTGGAATTTTCACCTCAGCCCCATACCGATTTCTGACATCCCCTTCGCCCTTCCATAGGCTTAAGGACAGCCCACGGGCAAAGGTTCTGGAAATTCCTGCCAGCTTTCACAGACCAGGGAGTGAGGATCCCTTGGTGCTACAGTTGTGTCCATCTCTGCACAGGATGTCTGAGAAGCCATGTTTACCAGCGCACACAGCACCTCCCGGGACAGCTTGTCACCTATTTATCCCTAGTCATGGGCCACATCAGGACAGCTACACCACATCAGGGGGACTGTGACAAGTCTCTGCCAACAAGAGAGCCTCATAGCCCCGGCTGAAAGGCTATACAGATTGCAGGCCCTGCACAGATTTACACAGGAGGGCTTGGCTGGTCCTTCCAACCAGAAGTGGCCATGACTAACTCAAGGACAGCAGTGGCTATCCCATGGTTAGGAATGAAAGTGGTTGTAGCTCCCTCTAGTGGGCTGTTGTCAGAAATCTGAAGTGGAGAGGGGTGGAAGAAGGGACCAGAGCTGGGCAGACATTAGAGCTACTGGATTTCACTGCAAGCAATGCATTTGGTCTTCAGAGGAAGTTGTTCCCATCACACCCAGAACAGAATACCTTGGTGACAGAGGCTGTTCTCACGACCAAGTGGCAGGTGCACCAGAGTTCAGGGGTGCTGATCACCTACCCAGGAGCCTCTTGAGCCATTGTCACTTTGCTGTAAACAAGCCAGAGACTTTGCTCTCTTAGGCTATCTTCCTTTCATTTACCAGGAAAGAAGGAGGTCAGTCCGTCGGGAAACTCCCATCCCAGTGTCCATGACTGTGACTCAGGGAACTCACAGTTTACCACTTGTCAAAAGTCAAGCTAACCCATATGTGCAGGGAGTCTGACTGCAAACATGCTCACTGACTTTACCACACCCTGCCCTCAGGGTCATCAGTCCAGGTCCCTCTGCCTCATCTTACACACACTGCCCCAATTGACCAGGTGGGTTTTATACTCTGAGGTCAAGTGAAAAGAGGCGTGTCCTCTATTGTCATTGGACAGGCTAAAGGTACCATTGGCGACTGTGAAGATGGGGCTAAAGAACTCCTACTGGCAGGAAGAGAGCATTCGCAGGACCCATCCCATAGCAGGGGCAGTAAAGATGATGGCTGATTTCTATCAGCTGGTGAGACAGCGCGCTCCTTATATTAGTCCATTTAATCATCACAAAAGCCTTGTGCCATCAGTGATCTATAAAACTGTCATTCTTGCCTAGGTACCAGACTCATTTTAGTACTAACCAAAGTCATCTGGTTATCCTAACTGCTTGCTGCTGTATGAAGAAGCTTAGCAAAAGCTGAACCAGTGTGGGTCTCCCTAGACGAGAGAAGATGGCTCCTGCTTCCCATCGTGCATTTGTACCTGGAGCCTGGTGGCCCGTGAATAGAGTCCCCAACTTCACTGCTGCAAATCCAGAGGAGACACTAGGGGTCACAGGTCATGTTGCCCAATTTCCAGATGGGCTCACGGAAAAGTGAGGACATGAGGAGGCTGGTATGTGTCACACAGACTTGACGCCTCTTTCCCCTCCACGAGACTATATAGATACCATGAACTTGAACATATGGACAGAACTGAGGTCTTTCTCACCATACTCCAGGGAGATCTCTGGCCACCCAAGAGTGTCTTGCTATATCACTTATCTGTCGACTCATCCTGGAAACAGTTAAAAAAAAAAAAAAAAAAAAAAAAAACACCCATGCTGTTCTGTAGCCATGGACTTGGAATACGTTCCCTGCACCCAGTGCTCTGGGGCTCTCTGGTTGTGCTCTGCCGCTTGGCTGAAAAGCAGGCTCACCCAACCCTAGGTCTGGTGGAAGAGAGAAATGTGAGGGTAACGCATGGAGAAGTCAGAGGGGAGGCTGTGTGGGAGAGGAGAGTGAGGCGCAGGGAATGAATCATGGGAACTCGGATGTATCCCATCCCAGGCCCAGGGTCAGGATGGCAGATGGTCATGGTGACAACAGCTGCCCCTTCCCACTGGTTTTCTGGTGAAAAAGAGGCTGGGCTGGAAAATGCTCAAACTCCAATGCACCTGCTCTGAGCAGTGGGGAGGAAATGTGAGCTACTCCTCTGGTAGAGTCAATCAGAGTACCTGAGTGTCTGTCCTTAAGTGGCAGCCCAGGAGTGGGTCCAGCCACTGGGCCCACATGCTGGCCTGGCTAGCTGCCTTTCTTCCTACATCACCTCAGTTCAATTACCCACACTCACAGCCTTCCAGTTGCCCTTGCTGTTACCTCTCCCACGCGACCTCTCCTGTTAGCACTGCTTTCCCTAAGGGTAGGGTATGTCAACGTCTCACTGGCTCTGCGGCCACAGCCTGATCCAAACCATCCACTCACTAAAATTATTCAGCCTCATCGCTGGTGATTCTGATAGAACCAAATCGCTTCTCAGAATCCTGCAAGAATGGTGTCCCACTGTCTCGGAGCACAGAAATCCCTGTGGGACCCTGACTTGCCTGACCCACCCTTCAGCTGTGGCTTTCTCTGCATCATCTCATGCTGATGGCTTGCTGACCTCCAGAGCCACACTGCCTCCTCCCTCTGCCTACAGCACAGCAGTCGCGTTCCTAGCTTTGTATAGGCTCCGAGTAGACTGTTTTCTCCTGATCCATTCACCTTCTGGACCTCACTCAAGCATCACCTCTTCACTCATTCCCTTCCTGCCTTCCTTTTCTCAGTATTCCTATATTGCCGATAAACTCACCCACTGTGCAAATATCTATTTGTTTGTTGTATTAAATGCCTGTCTTCCCTGGACAGGGCCCAGTCTTACTGCTTTTACTCATTAGTGAATCTCTGGTAATTAGAACAGACCCCACAACACCTGATTGGGAAGCAAATATAGAACAAAAGGAAGAAATACTTGGAGGAGTGGCTACTGGTGGTGATGTCCTCTCTCCAGAGACTCCAGAAAAGACTATTGGAGTGATTATTAGGGCACTTCCAGAACAGCATTGCCACTGTTCTCATGAGGGCAAGCAGTCAGCTATGGGCTCCAAGGAGAGCAATGAGAGTCAGTAGATGGGACACACACACACACACACACACACACACACACACACACACACTGTAATTGCAGCATTAAAGAGGCTGAGATAGGAAAATCAAGACTTCAAGTCCATCTTTGTCTATATATCAAGTTGGAGGGCCTGGACTACATGAGAAGTCTGTTTCAAATAATAAAAACAGAGACCACTCTCACTAGCTTGAGGGACCTGTGTATGGTATCAGGAGGACCTAGGAAGCCACTTGAAAGACAGTTCTGACCTCCACATATGCCCAGTGCTTAGACCCAAGAGGCAGACCATGCTAGACAATGGTCTGCCTCTGGTCTCCTTGGGGAACATCCTCTGCCTTAGGCCATCTGCAGAAGTTGATGGAGTACCTTCTCCAGTGGCCCATGGGTGGCCACCACGGCTGATAAACATTGGGAAGCTGGCCAAGTGCTTTGTCATCTCTGTGTCTGCCTACCCTTATCGACATGTGACATGTCATGAGTGCTGAGCTTAGCTGTTGAGATTGTCACACAACAGAAGGCATGGCCTCTGAGACTGCCATTTCTTTATTAGTCACCCTTCCACAGCCGGTGTGTGCCTGCATGGCTCTGCAGCAGTCATGGATTCTTAAGCTCCCATCCATCACCCTTTGTCTTTGGATCACACCATCAGCTCTCACTCTCCTCCCATGGCCCCACTGTCAGCATTCAAAATCCCATCTTTAACTGCAAGGAACTCCCCCCCCCCATCTCAGCCCTCTCTGTCCCAGTCACTGCCTGTGGAAGGCCACCAAGGGCTGTCCGGCTGAGTCATTCGGTGAGGAGGGGAGTCTCGTGCTTCAGGGAACTTGAAGGCCAGGTGTTCTTGGTCCAGCCACTCTCATGGAGGTAAGTACAGGTTTCCCCGAGTGTCCCACATGCAAAGCAGCCCTGCAAGGGAGGAAGGAGAGCAAGGGACATTCAGTTAAGGATACAAGGACGTCAACTTGGGAGAGTCATCATGCACATTGTAGTTTGGCTCCTTTCCTCAACTCCTCCAGCGCTCATATGGACCAAACCTCTGTTCTCCAGTTCGTACCATCATGCACTTCGACCGCAGAGCTGTCCCATTACAGGAGAAGGCAGGCCAGCTGAAGCCATTTCCCCCTGCCTGTGAGGTAGCTAAGCATTCCCTAACCAGGTGTCTTATCAAGCCCTGGATGGAAACTAAGTTACACATCAGGGACTCCCCCATGCTTCCCTGACAGGTCTCACAGGCCAGCAAACTCCTTTCATTTCTACATCAGGTCCTGTCCAAGATGCATTTGACCTAGAGCTAAAAAAAAATGACAGACTAAGAAGCACTGAAAACCCAAGTTTGATCCCTGGAATCTGTGGTGGAAGGAAAGAACTGACTCATTTAAGTTATCCTCTGACCTTAGAGCACATGCCTATGCACTCTGTCTCTGTCTCTGTTGTCTCTGTCTCTTTGTCTCTCCTCTCTGTCTCTCTCTTATACACACTAAACAAAGAATTTTTTACTTTTTAAAAAATGCTCCAATAAATAAGAGAAGATACTTTGTGTGTGAGCAAAGAAAAGGTTGCTTTGAAACAAGAACCATTCAAAAGAAACACAAACCACCTAGAAAACAAGAGAGGTGATTTTTCCACCTAAAGAGCTGATCATCCAAGCAGAGATTACCTTAGCCTCAGAGAGGTGAGGGAAAGCTTTGAAAGTGCCTCAGAGCTGGAGTCATGCCAGAGGCAGAGACCACATTCAACAGGAGGGTATGACCCAGGGAAGTCAAGATGAAGGTGAAGTTCAGCCTATTATGTCTGCACACAGTAGGAGATTTACACTGCTGGCGTGCGGTTTACTGGACACCACTCTCCCTTTGGAAACCAAATAATGACAAGTATATAGAAAATAGGCAAACCATAGGGAAGGAGATGCTTAGTAGCTCCAGTGAAAGGAAGTCATGTGAGAAAGGAAATATAATTACGCCCCAGCCCTCTAGAATTGCCTCCACGAGGAGCACTATTTACACAGCCACAATAAAGAAGAGCTGAATTCGGAGATAATAAAAACTGTGACATTTATACTACAGTGGGTGGAGAGGGTATACATGGGATGCTTGTGTGTATTGTGGAGAGCAATGGTGGGTGGTACCTTCCATAGTAGGAAGTGAATTTTTCTAAGACTTAGGAGACAAAAATTCAAAAGCAAATCAAGTGTATTCCAGGGAGTACAACAGTGAGTATAGACAAAACAGCTAAAGTAAGGGAGGAAAGTATTTCTAAGAGTCTGAGAGGGGCAGGGTTGTGAGAGCTGGGGTGGTTAGTGTTGGTTATGAGGCCTGATGGGGTAGCTGGTCTTTTAAAGCTTGAACTAATATTTCCATTTCCTTTTGGAGTAGCAGGTCTCAATCTGTGGGTCACAATCCCATGAAAGGGAAGTCAAATGACCCTTTCACAGGGATCACCTAAGACCACCTGCATATCAGATAGTTACATTACAATTCATAACAGTATCAAAATTACAGTTATGAAGTAGCAACAAAAAAATAATTTTATGTTTGGGTGTTACCACAACAGGAGGAACTGTATTAAAGGGTCACACAGCATTAGGAAGGTTAAGAACCACTGTTTTAGAGGGAAAAGAAAAACATTAAAATTTCTCCAACCCAGAGACACAGTCTCAAGTTTGGGGGAGGGAGGAAACCAACAACTTACAGGATGCCAGATTTAGCAAAACAAACAAAACCCAAAAGAACATCCAGTAAAATGTGAGTTTCAAAAGAACAGAAGATGTCTTTTGGGATAATCATGTCCTAAATACTGCAGGCCTTCCTCACAGTTTATCTGAAGTTCAGTTTAATGAGCATCCTCTACTTTATCCAGCAACCCATGTCCAGTATTGAGTTGTCGTGGAAGGAAATCTTCAAAATTCTAAGAAAAAGCAACATCCATCCTGGAATTTCATATCCGTCCAATCACAAATAAAGCTTGAGCATGGAATAAAGGCATTCGGCATGCCAAGTCTAAAGCTAGACATTCACTTGTCATTTCTCAGAAGATGCGTGCAACATCTACCCCCATCCGAACAAAAGCAAAGCAAGACTCAAATACAGAGTCCGGGGAAATGGAAGGCCAGTGTAGAGAGAAGGAAAATGAATTCTCACGATAACAGTTATGCTGAGGCAGTGCGAAAGCAGGCAAGTTAGAACAGGAGAGTGGAAGGCTCCAGAATGGAAGGCCTCAGTGGTAGGGGACCAATAGAGAGCCTGCATGGAAAATGATATAGAGGGCTTTTCCAACTGTGTCAGAGAGCTGGGAAAGAACTATAAATATGAACACAGAAAATTAATCAGGTGAAGAAAACGAGGCAATTATTAACAAAGTGTTTACAAGAGATTAAACAAACATTATCATAATACATTGCTCAGCAATGTGGAAAATAATACTTGATAGTGATAATGGCATAAACACCAATTTAAACGAAACATTAAGTAAGGGCAGAAAACACTCACCAGGCACATGGCTGCATCCACAATGGCCAGAGCTGATGCCCCGTGGCTCAGAGACCACAGGTTAACCCACACAGTCCTCTACAGCCTCACCTCACTTTACGACCCTGACATCACCCCTTTGGCTTCCCCATCTCACTCACTTTGCTCTGCAGAGAAGGCTTTAGTGCCCTTGTCGTCAGTGACACCATGTCCTCATGCTTCTTGGCTTTTGAACTGCTCTGTGTGCCCTTAGCATGGAGTACCCTCCCCCATGGATCGATAGGGCTCACAGGTGCAACCCACCAGGTCTTTGCTGAGACACCATTTTCTAGATAAACCCTCCATTTCTTCAAGTAACACTGTTTCTTCTCTGACACTGCCTACAGCACTCAGACTGGCATTTACTTATTCAGAGACACTTGCACTTAACACTGCTATACAATGAGATGTCCTGGTAATAGATACTAGCTACTTTTCCTGTTGCTGTAACCAAATGCCTAGAAGAAGCAACTTAAGGGAGCCACTGTTTCTTTTAGTTTAAGTGCTCTACACAATGAGTTCCAGTCCAATAAGGGCTACATAGTGAGACCATGCCTCAAAACAAATAAATGGATAAAATGAAATAAGTACACGAGTCCTTTTTAAAATGGTTTTCAAAGAAGCACAATCCTTAAAGTGTGTTGATAAATTTGACTTCATCAAAATTTAAAATTATCCAACTAATCCTCTTAAAGATTGAAAACAAAAGCCACTGACTCTAAGAAAATATTTGCAAACCACACAGTTGATAAAATATTCATTTCTAGAATATCTGTAACAACTCAGTAGTTTAAACAAAAACATTTAACAAAGAATTGAGAAAAAGACCATATCATTGGAGAGATTACACAGATAGCTAGTCAACACAAGAGGATGTTTACTGTGTCAAGGAAATGCAAATTAAAGACCAGAAGAGCCATCACAACAGAAGAGCCTATCAGGATTGCTACAATTACTTACATATATTAAGTATATGCATAATTTATAGTACATATGGATATGTGTATACATTTTACATATTGACACACTACAGCATGTTCCATGTAGGCTGCTCCTGAAGAGCCATCAGTTCAGGGAAGATTCTCTCTGCTACTGTGGTCTTGCTGTCAACATTGTTCCCCTCAGTATCAGTCTCTGGTGACCTCCAGTGTAAGCTACTACTTCTTAGGTGTCAAGGGCATGAGGAAAGCCAAAGGGGTTACAGACAGACTGGCAGACCAACCTTTCCCTTTGTTTCTGAAAAAACTTATTTGCCAAGTTTCTCCCCTTGAGGATTTCCTGGCCATCATGAATATTTTATGAAGGATGTTCCAGGAAATAGATATTGCTTTACACAGAGGGGGGGAGAGGGAGAGAGGGAGAGAGAGAGAGAGAGACAGAGAGGGGGAGAGAGGGGGGCATGTACAGCTCCAAGTCACCTGGGGTGGGGGGGGGGCTTCTGGGGCTAGCCAAGAGAATATTAGCTTGAAGGAAATGAAGTGAAGACTCTACATACCCATGGAGTCTGTCCAATGATGAGCAGATCCCTTCCCCTGCATCTCCTATGCCTATTTTCCAGGGCATCATGGATGCTGCCCCCTCTAGAGAACTTTTGGAGAAAGTCTCTGCAACTCAGGACAGCAGCACCCTAAATAAAAAGGTGTTTTTCCATTCCAGGCTGCAGAGTCCACACTAGGTCTATACATCTATGAGGTCTTAGCAAATGCTCAGCATGGAGCTATAACTCCTGAATTCCTTCAACAATCCCAGGCTGCTTGGTGTCCGGGGAGTGTGCTGAGGAAGGAGGCCCCAGCTCAGCCAACTCAAGAGCACATTCAAGAACAATCATAAAACCAACCCAAAGGCAGATTACTATTTATTTTCACCAGTATCAGTGGTAAAATTCATCTCCTGACCTGTGAACCACCCTACCACCTCTCTTCAAAGCTGGCTACACACAGCCACCACCTCCACAGGCAGCTAGCTTTCTTCATTGCTGTCTTCACTCCAGATGGAGGCTTCACTCCCAAAGAGAAGCCACGCTGAACTAGAGGCTAAAAATCAACAGTTGCTGTTTTAAGCTCATTAGTTTAGAAGTGTGAGTTACATAGCATAAGCTAACAGATACATTTCTGTCTGGGAGCTGACTTTCCTAGGAAGTGATCATTGTATGTAAGTTGTTGGTTTTTATTGTCCTCATTTGTTGTTTTTAAAAGCCATTGTCACGGCTGAGAAGAGAGCTCAGTCAGTAAGTGATTGCCTTGCAAACATGAAGGTCTGAATTCAATCTTCAGAACCCAGTTTTGTTTTTGTTTTTTTGTTTTTTTTTTTTTTTTAAAGCCGAGCATAGTGGTGTGTGCTTATAATCCCAGCACTGGAGAAACAGAGACAAGAGGCATGAGATGGCTGGGCTCACTGGCCTGGCTGTCTAGCCTACATGGGAAGTCTCAGACCAGTGAGAGACCATGTCTCAAAAAGCAACATGGACAGCCTTCCTAAGGAATGGCATAGGATTATCTTCTGTCTTCCATATACACATGCAGTCATATACACACAGCCACACACACACACACACACACACACACAGATATATACACACAGTTACACAAACATACACACAGATACAAACACACAGAGAAACACACACACACACATACACACACACACAAAGCCAACATCATAAGCAACCAGCATCTCCCTGACGTATCAGTGACCACAAGTAATTGCAAACATGACACTATGGGGTCATTAAATGAATTCAAAGCCACACCAGCTTCAGAACAGAGCTGTGGAGAGGAGAGGACTAGTGTTGGCTTGAGTGGGAAGCCTTTCAACTGCTGAGCCCAGATTATATGCTAAGACCCTGGTATAAAATGAAGCAAAATAAGGTCTCTCTTTTTATTTATTTTACAGGATGTGGTTGGGCTGGGGATGGAGCCCAGAGCCTCGCTCTACCTATCCCTATCCCTATAATCCCCCATTTTCTAGCTTACAAAAGACTAAAGGTATAGGAACTGACCCAGGGTCCCAGGGTCACCAAGGGGGGATCCAGGGACAGAACAAGGTCGGCAGACGCTGGGACTTGTGAAGTCTCCACTCTGTCTCACACAGCAACTGACTAGGGTTATCTCCTCAAAGTCTAAGCTGGTACATGACCTTTTGGTCATGAGAATGTGTGAATTAACCATTTGTATTCCAAGACCTAGCTTTGTTATATCACAGCCACCACTGCCATGAGGCCTTGGCCATTCAAGGCCTCTCCCCACTTCTCAACCCATTTTCTCACTTACACGCAGCCAAAGGACAGCCAGGGAATGGATCATATCCTTTCCAGCACCTGTGACTTGGAAGAATTCTCTCTGTCCCCCAGAAGGACCAGCTTGGACTTCCCTTACCCACTAATACTTTTAGAAAGAGGACAGATTAACTCAAGTTCAGTGATAACCTGATCCACTCTGGGGCTGGATCAGGGGGTACCAGCCTGGTTGCTAGAGGCTCAGCATTATGGGTGAAGGGCCCTCACCATGAGGGCCTCCAGGCCACTCTGACAGGTAAAGACTTACCAAACCAGCTTTTCTGAACCTCGTGCAGCTGCAGGGAGCGTTCTGCCTGCCTGTCTGCCCCTTCTTTCCTTTGCTCAAGGAAGGAGAGTTGGCCTTTTCCCTCCTCCTCTCCCATCCTTCCAAATCTTCCTACCCAGCAGAAGTCACAGCTACACAGGGACTGTTGTGTAAGAGGAGAGGGACCAAGTCAGGACAGCTGTGTTAGCTGAGAGTGAGCCTTTCCTGAAAGCTGGAGCTGGGGATCAGAAGTTACTGAGGTCACAACTGTCCTCTGTGCCAGCCCACAGTGCGCAAGCCCAGGTGCAAGAATCTGCTGACAGTGGCTTCTGCTTGGGGACAAAGCTGTGTTATCACAGGTACAGGGAATGGGGAGATGTAGCCTTGGCCCTCTGCCCTATGCAGCAGAAGTACTGCAAGGCCCACCTGCAGTGCCCGGGCAGTGAAACTCCACCTCCTTCCTCCTCCACAGCATCCTAGGATAGAGGCTACAGGAACCCCATGCAGAAGCCTGCAGCAGCTGGGAGCTTCTCCGGGACACAGCCTAGTCTGGGCAAGGGAAACAGGTTTGGAGGAGAAGAGGGCCAGGAAGATAATCCTTGACTTCAGTCAAGCAGAGAGGCTGAACCCATAGTTGGTGGCCAGCTGGGGGTGGAGGTGTAGGGGGAAGCCATGGGTTCTGGGTATGCTTGCCTTTCTCTGGTGGAATTCCCATCAACAGGGGACTCTCGGTTACAGTGACTCCAGCCCTATGCAGTAGCCTCACAGGAAGAACCTGGGTGAGCTGTGGGCTTCTTAAGAGGTGGGTAGTGGACACAGGAATGAGGAACACTATTGAAGTGGATATGATGGGCAGCCATGGAGAAGAGAGGACACCGTGCTGAGGGGGCTCCCTGGAACTGAGGAGGTGCTGGAGTCTACAGAGTATCAGCAGGGAATCGGCTTAACCTGAGTCCCAGATCTATTGTCAGACCCCTGGGGTTGGCGTGATGTAGACTGCCCAGGTTGCACCCCAGTGTCGTTCCCTAACTGTGATGTGGGATAGGGTATGGGAGGTGACACAGCTGCTGGCCCCTGGGAGGCTCTCTGAGGACCAGGGGTGGCAGCAGTGACAGAGGAGGCAGTGGATGGAAGCTATGATTGTTTCACCCTGGTCTTGTCTTAGGAGAAGGAGACCCCCGTTTCATAAGGGCTGGGATTGTAGCTCAATGATAGGGTGCTTGCCCAGCATGTTATGGGGCCCTGGTCTTAATCTTCATCGATGCTAATAAATATATATACAAACAGATGCAGATGAATGAATGAATGAATGAATGAATGAATGAATATTGCCTGGCATGGCTGACTGTGGCATGGATAAAGAACAAGAGCTGTGTCATTTTGGGCAACTTGGTCTACATCTCCTAGCCAAGGGCAATCATATTGCTTGCACTGCTGGTCCTTATAGACTGTAATGGTAGTGCATGGTTAGAAATAAATGATTATTACAAGAAGTGTCATTCAGTGTAAAGGAGTGACACTACCATCACCAGTTTCTCAGGCTAGTGGTACTGGATTCTAGATTCTCATGTAAGTCTCTTAAGAAGATTTTAAAATCCGGTACTGGGACAGTAGTCTTGTCAGTTATGTAAACCCAGGCCGGTAGACAGCAAAAGGGCAGGATGTGAGCCTGGTGCTTAGAGAGGATGGAGACCTACTTCGGGGGGGGGGTCTTCCCAGCCTTCTGATGTCTTGGTGCTACTGCTGGCACTGCGTGTGAGCCAGCAGCATCTCGGACCCCTCCCAGAGCTGCTGTGTCTCCGTGATTTCCCCCCACAGAGTCTCTTAGTCAGCATTTTTGTCCTACTGTCACTGAGAGCTTGGGTAGGATGAGTTATTTTTATTTTATTTGTATTGTATTTTTAAAGACCTTAAAAGCAAACCTTTAATTATGGGCAGGTGTATAGGTTCTGCATGTGAGGATGTGCACATGAGTACAGGTGCCTGCAGAGATGAAAGCTTTTGGATTCCCTGGAGCTGGAGCTACAGATGCTTATGAGTTGTCCAGTATGGGTACTAGTAACCAGACTTGGGTCCTCTGGAAGAGTAGCAAGTGCTTTTAATGGCTGAGTTATGTCTGCAGCCCACTATTGTTTTGTTTTTTTTTAGTAAATTGATTAGTTTTCTTTTTACTTACTTTTTGTTTGTGTTTGCCTATTTGTTAACGATATCTCAATTAGCCCAGGTTAGTCCTGAACTCACTATGTCAAGGATGATCTTGAACTCCTGATTCCTCTGCCTCTACCTCCCAGGTGCTGTGATAGTGGGTATTGTACCCACCATATCTAGATTAAGGTGTCTTTTAAATGATATGATATATGACTTCTGCAATAAAATAGATGCAGAGCCAGCAGGTCTAGAAGAAAAGCATGAGCAAATTGCCCCTCAGTGTCTTGGTTGTGGGACTCTGGGGCTACGGTTTTTTTTGTTTGTTTGTTTGTTTTGTTTTGTTTTTTCTTCCTTAAACTTTTTGAATCACATTGATTTTCATGAGTAGAGATGCTACCTTTAGAGTCTAAACTCAAAACGTTTGTTTCCAGTGACACATTCCAGTCAAACAGTAATTTAGAAGTCTGCTGTGCTGGTTAGTCTTAACTGCCAACTGGACCCATTCTAAAGTCACAGGGGAAGAGAGCCATATGAGGAATTTCTGGCATCAGATTGGCCTATAGGCATGTATGTGGAGAATATCTTCGTCTAAATGAGGAATTATTTGTATCAACTGGCCTGTAGGCCTGTCTGTGGAGAATGTCTTGGTTGCTGATGTATTGATGCCCATTATGGGCAGCACCATTCCCTAGGCAAGGGACCCTAAATATGTAAGGAGGAAAAGACTAGATGAGCAGTAGGCATGCATGTATTCATTCATCTCTGCTCTTGACTGGGCATGTGATGTGACCACCTGTCTTCAGCAACTGCTGCCTTGATTTCCCTCTAACACTGAACTATAACATTGGAATCATGAGCTAAAATAACCCTTCCCCCGCCAGGTTGTTTTTGTTGGGGTATTTTATCGTAGCAACAGAGATGAGGATACCCACCCAACTTTTCTACACTGTCAAGTCCTACTCCTGTAAGCTGAATGGACAACAGGAACCAAGGATGATGAATGAATTCCAAAGAGTGACTGGACAAAGTAGAACAGGGTCCAACCTGAAGCTTCCTGAGCTAAGCTGGTTTCTACCCGAAAGCCACTGCATGACACACAACAGGATGCCTGTCACTTATGTGGGGGTACTCTCCCAGGAATAGAGATCCAGCTCTGACTCTGTTTAAGGATACCAGAGTGTTGTACCAATCTCTCTCCCCCCTGCCATGGGCTCCTTTCCAAAAGCCTGAGATGCTGCTTAGCATCTGGCTGGTTTGCATCCACTGCTTCTCCTTAATATAGAAGAGCCTTTCCATGCCCAACATTTTTCCAATCACAATGCCAAGGTGTGACCCAGCCAAAAAGCAATGAGTGTTTATTTTGCAATGTCAAAATAGAAAGAAGGGTCTGGAAACACTTAATAACTAAGATAGGCCTCATCTAAGAAGAAGAGAAAGGAAATAAAGAAGAGAGAGAGGAAGGATGGGAAGAAGGGAGGAAGGATGAGAAGAAGGGAGGTGAGGTAGAAGGGAGAGGAGAGGGAAGGGGGAGGAGAGAGGAGGAGGGAGAAAAGTAGGAAAGTAGATTTATCAAACCAGATACTAGATAAAAGTATTATGTCTCTCTTCAAACTGTTCTATATAACCTACTTAGTTTATTTTCCAATGGTATGTTCTGCTCTTTGTGTATAAAGTAGGGAGCTGAAATATGTATATAAGTTCTGAAATGAAATCATACTCTATGAAGTTGAAACTGCAGCAAGCTCATCTCTTTTCCTCAAAGAGCACTCCAGTGACAACTGCTTAGCAACCATACCCACTGGGTGGACAAGGAGGCAGCTGTGCCTTCAAGGATGATGCTTGAGCATCCACAGAATTTTAAGCAGAAACTCGATTGTTCAATCCAACCAGTTTGTATCACATGTTGAGACCATGGGCCAGAGGATAAGGCTCATGGCCAGTACTTTCTAAGTGAACAGCAAGTGACTTCCTGAAGGTCACACATTAGAGTCCCATATACTCTGACTACCTCTGGATATAATGATGAGAATAAATAAATATCAGAAACTTTCTTAAAGTTCAGAGAGATCAGAAAAGGAGCAATTACCACAGCACCAACAGGCAAGAGCAGCTACTTCCTCTCTCATTTTGCTTCAACATGGAAGGAAAACTACACTGGGTACCTTTAAGAGAGTCAATACACAACCACAAATGGCCCATGCAGAAAAACTAATGGCTAGTGTTCCCATGGACTCAAACACACTAGAAGCAGCTTCCAATCTCAATAAGTTTCTCAATAGATTGCTTGAACTATGCTTTTCTGTGGGTTGCAAATAAATTACCTTTAAAGACAATAAGAGGTTGGAGATTCTGCAGCCAGTATAAATTAGTTTGACTTAAGAGTTAAGATGAGTATAATTGCTATCAGGCTTCCCAAGCATTTCATTTGTGTCTATATGCTTCATGTACCTCTATGAGGTGGTATTTCTGTAACCAGTGCCTGGAGGTTCTTTTCACATGGAATGTCATGTAAGACTGCATGTTCTGCACAGTTGGCTAATTCTGGGATGGATCATTCTGGGTCAGGTGTTTGGCTGAGCATCCATATGAGGAAAGGACCAAACAGAAGGGAAGAAGTTTAAGGTACAGCAGGTGACATGTGACAGGGACCTGGAGTGAAGAGCAAAGACCATGAAGCTCGGACACAAACTGCTTCAAGAAATTGACACTTGGGTGATGTTTCCTGTGTGTTTTCAGAAGACGCCCAGCATCATTAGAAAACTTATACAGCAGAGGAGAGCAATGGACCCCAAGAATTTTAGATTCATAGTCTCCTCTCCTCTTCTCTATTCCCCCTCCCTTTCCAACCCTCCATTTCTCCCTCTTCCTCTTCTTTCTTCTCCTTCCTCCCCCACTTCTTGCTCCCCTACAGCCCCTATATTGAGTCTGGAGACCCTTGAATAAGAGGCAAGAGGTGTACAAATGAACCACAACCTCAGCCCTCTTGATACCTTTTGAGTCAGGGACATTTAAGGAGCCCAGGCTAGCCATGAACTCACTCTGTTTCCCAGGTGAGCCTTGAATTTTCCATCTGTCTGTCTCAGCCTCTTGAGTAAATTGTGGTTGTAGGATTGTGCCATCATGCATGGTTAGTAGTCTCTTCCTGCCTGACCATTCCACATTGGTTTGTCTCTATGTGTCATTAAGTGAGTTCAGCTGACTAACTTGCAAATTAAAGATGGCCCTGAAAGGCTGTAAAAAGAGTGAAATGCTTTATCTGCAAATCAGGTCATAGTTTCCACTGACTTGTAATCCCAAAGAATGCTGTCCTCATACACATCATCGAAGGTACATTCAGGTGCCTTCTGTATGCTACAGGAAGTGCCCTACCTCTATCTGTGCCCTCAGACAACTTTTTTCCCCAGCCATTCTTGCCAACTGGGGCATCCCAGATGTCAGACAAGGGGTGCACTGATGCATGTGAGCTGTCCACACTCAGCTAGCTCCCAGTTCTGTGGGAAGTGTTCTCTGACCTCCACATCCTGTCATTCACATTCTTCCCATTAGGAACTTATCTGAGTCCCTGGCATTTTGAGTGTGGAAGCCATTTTCTCTAAAGGAGTGGTAAAGCCTCTTTACATAGGCATCCTTGTGATAGCCAAGGACTGCTGAGCTAGTCCGCAGTCTCTTAGATGAGAACATGAAAACATACTAAGTTCTACAGTCTCTCTCTCTCTCTCTCTCTCTCTCTCTCGAGAGAGAGAGAGAGAGAGAGAGAGAGAGAGAGAGAGAGAATACATGCTATCAAATGTTTACTGCATGACAGGCTTCCATTGTGCCAGACAGACCTGGGTTAACAGTATCTCCCATAATTCTATAAAGACACTTCTACTCATCACTCAGTATCACAGAAAAGAAAAGTTCAGAGAGGCTCGTAACTCTTCTAAAATCACACAGCTCACAGGATGTGGGTGGCGGTACTGACACTAACATGCTCCAAGGTATGAAAACTCCATCCTTTTCTTGCTTTCTCAGAAGGCATCAGCAACAGGACCACACCTTCATCCAGCATAGCCCCAGGAGGGAAAGGTCAGGCTGCATATATCTGCAGGTGTGTCATCTTGGGAGTCTAAATGCAGTTAGGACTATTTCTCAGAGTTCCCACTCTTAAGCATAAACTTCAAAAAATGCCCTACTGTTTCTCCAGTGGGAAAAAAGAATCTAGGATCTGTTTGGCCATATCCAGCATTTCCTTTGGTTTCAGAGGAATTACAAATATACCTTGTAACACAGAGCATTGACTCTACCATCACACCCAGATACACTTTCAAACACATCCCCTGAGTGATGTATTTCCTGCACCTGGGACCCACCTGCTTAAGTTCTCACCAGCTGCTGAGGACCAAGCATGCCCTACAGGAGCCTATAGGGCATTTCATATTCAAGCCACAACATACCAGAAGCCCACTACAACATCCTAGGCAGAGAGGCAAAGGAAAAGATAGGAATTACCATAGCATCACACAGAAAATGGGACAGATGGGTACCAAGTGACAGCCCTCATCCAGGAAATCCACACACTCTCACTTCTGAGTCCCTGTTCTTCATTCCTGTCTGCCCTAGCCAGTGGGAATGGAGTGGAAGGCAATCCTCAAAGGTGAAAGGGCCAAGCACTGGTTTGTGTTGTTTTGTTTTTGTCTGTGCTACAGTTTGTATCTGTGTTGTTGTTGTTGTTGCTGCTGCTGCTGCTGCTGCTGCTGGTGGTGGTGGTGTGTGTGTGTGTGTGTGTGTGTGTGTGTGTGTGAGTGAGTGTGTGTGTGTGAGTGTGTGTCCAGAGATTAATGCCAGATGCCTTTCTCAGTCACTATTCACCTCATTTTTTGAGACAAGATCTCTCGATGAACCTAGAGCTCCATTGATTCACCCAGGATAGTGAGTCTGCAGGGCCCAAGGATCCTCTTATCTCTGCCCCACAGCTGGGATCACAGGACTCTTTACTAGATCTTCGATAATGTGGGAGCTGGGGACAGAATTCAGTCTCTCACACTCAAGTAGGATGAAGCACTGTGCCAGCTGAGCTATGTCCCCAGGCAGCCCCTGGTTTGTTTTGTTTGTTCATTTGCTTTGTTTTGCTTTGGTTTTGAGGCGAGGTATTAGGCAGTGAAGGCTCAACTTAAATTCCTATGTAACCGTGGTTAACTTTGCATCTCTGATCCTCCTGCCTCATCTTCCGAAAAAAAGAAACCAAAGACCTATATGTGGAGCACTATTTCCTAATGTTATGTCACTCTCTGGCCTCAAAACTAAAAGTGACAATTTGGGACTGCTTATAAAATGTAGCCTGCGGGGTAGACACCCTGGCAGGGCTCTTTGGAATTTCTGCAGTTGCATAACACCGGGTACCAGAAGGCTACAAATGGAGAAAGCGAATGAATGAGTGAATACATTTAACACACACCCACATCCAGGGAAAATCCTACTGGTACACACAGGTATACTCATGGGTAAACATACTGTCCTCCATGAAGTGCAGGCAGTGGCCTTCTGTAGACAGCTCAAGCTCTCTTCTCTCTCTTCCCAGACCTCTTTTTTTCCTTCTTGGAAAAACTAAATTACCTTAAAGCAGCTCAGAGCCTGTCTAATTTATGGTTCAGCCACCATGGCTTCTGGAAGCTTTGTTTTGTTTTGTTTTGTTTTCTGACCCCTAGTCCTGTAATTTATAAAAGAGATCTGTAACTCACCAAGAACAGCCCTCCTCCTTCCTCCCACCTCCTGAGCAACAGAGTGCAGAGAAGAGGCTTGAAGCTGGTTAGCTGGTTTCTGGCTCCCAGAACTTTGACAGGCCATGGTACTACTGGATGAGAGACTAACCTTCTATATTTCCTTCCCTCATCCTCCAAACACAGATGTCTCTAGTGAGCTCTTGTTTTCCTCATTTCCAATCTTTGATCATTTCCTTACTCTAGTCACTAAATTTAGCAGCAAACCCCAACCTCAAAGGTTAAAGAAACTCTTAACGGGCGATAGTGGAAGTCCAGTGCTTGTCTCTTTAACCCAACACTCTTGTGTCTCTTTGCTCAGTGCTGAATACCACTGGTCCTTCCCAGGGCAACACTATTTAGCCTTTTCTTAGCCTAGCAGGTCAGATTGGGGGTACCCTAGCCAGACCTGCTGGAAAGAGAGAAGGGAATGACAAAATTCAAAGTCACTTCATGATGTTTCTATGGGCCACTTTGCCAAATAGTATGGTTGGATGGGAAATGAACAAACTTTTTGCTTGATTTGTATACTTCTTTGGTTTCCATTTTCTATAGGAAGTTTGTGAGATCAGATAAGAAATAGGGGTCCCAGAACCAGCTCTGCCAAAGGTCCTTGCAATTTTGGAATTCAATCATTTCAATTCTTTGCCTAGGTCTCCTCTTTCTAAGGGGAGACATTTACTGACCCTTTGCAGCTCTCACACCCCATCCATCTGTGACCTTCACAACTGTACCGTGCAGCTCAGGAAGGGAAAGTAAAAAGGCTCAGTCCAGGTTTAGTTAGAAACAAACTTCATTATTAAAAAATTCCTATTTTATCCACCCCAGTCTTCCAAGATGCACTTGCAAGTTTCTGTACGTGAGATCACATCCTAAGGGAAACTATTTAAAGAAAGTCTGCTGTGACTCGTCTAGGCAAACAGCCTTCTGGTACAACCAAGAGCTACCCAGAATCTACTTCTTTATAATGGTTCATTGAAATGGTTGCAGTCAGCAAGGACACTGTCTTCCTTTGAGGATGCAGGTGGCCAGCCTGCTGCCAAGCCAGCCTCTCACTCAGTGTCACTGAGGGCCCCTCAGCCAGTTGGAGCTCACAATGCTACCTTGAGAGCCAAGTACTATTTGCTTCCTTGTTTTGCAGATGTCAAAACTGAAGCTTGGTGAGGTCAAATGAGGTACAGGCTCAAGTTCAACTTTAAAGGCAAACAAACCACGCAGCCCTTAATCCAAAAGCAAGAGGGCAGTTGTACTGCCTTGCTCTTGGCTGGATCCTTCATGAGAAGTTGTAGCGATGGAAGAAGGAAGTGAGTTGGGAGTGGGCAGACATTCTGGGTTGTATGTCATGCCCTCCACCCCCTAAAGGGAGCTAAAGTTCTTAAAAAGAGACAAGAAAATAGAGCCAGCTTATTCTAGTTACAGAATCCTCTATGTGCTCCATCTTAAAGGAGGACAGAGAAGCTGGAGCATGTATTAGAGACGGATGCTAAAGGCTGTCCCTCAGAGAAGTAGAGTATGCACAGGGCAACATGAGGGCGTCTTGGGAACCAAGAGTGGCGAGAATGATCATAGAAGCAAAGGCTCACTAAAACAGTTCCATATATAAGATGAATACACAGAGAGACTTAGGTACATATAGAGGTGTAGATGTGTATGTAGTAGATGCAGATGCTGATAGAGAGGCAGGTGCAGCTGTGGGTATAAATGCCGTCACGGATGTAGGTGCATACACACACAAACGCAGACACAGATGCAGATTCAAACATATGTTTAGATATAGAAGCAGAAGGGGACCTAGATGCAATTGCAGATGCAGATACCATTGCAGACAGATATAGATGCAGATGCAGAAGACACAGACAGACACAGGTGCAGATGTGGATGCTGATGCAGACAGATACATATGGATGTGTCAGAGGCAGACAGACACCAATGCAGATGGACACACCACATAGGGATGGAGATGCAGTGGAAGATGCAGACAGACACAGATGCAGGCGCAGATACTGATGCAGACAGATATAGATGGAGACGCAGGTGTGTAAAGATGGCGACTTGGGTGCAGACACAGAGGAAGGCACAGACATAGAGCTCATACACTTTCCAAGCCCATAGAGAAAAGCATAAAATCCCTGCAGCTTCTCCATCACAGGTAAATTGGCAGATAAATGAAAGCCTATACAGTCAAGAGACACAGCTTTGCTCTTCTCACGCAGTACCAGAAACACCCTGGCATGCCTTCTGTCCTGTAGCGTTGGCAATGAGTCATAGATATTATGAGCCCTTGAGCACATCACAACCACTCTTGCTTCCATTTCTCCTACTCACCAAAGAGGGTAGCCACTCTAGGTTCACTATGCAAAAATACAACAGTCAACATTTAATGTTTATTATTTTATGTGTATGGGTGACTTGCTTGCATGTATGTATGTGCATTGTGTTCATATCTAGAAGAGAGTGTTGGATCCTGTGGAACTGCAGTTACAATTGTAAATCACTGTGCGGGGTCTGGGACTCGAACCAGGTCTTCTGGGAAAACAACCACTGAGCCATCTCTCCAGATCCAAAATAGTCGATCTTTAAACACTTTACATTTGTTAACTCATTCGGTCATCAGAGCAGCCCTATCAGGTCAATGTTATCATCAGCCCCTACGCAAAAAGAGGAGGAAACTGAGTCTTAGGACAGCCTCACACCTGCCTGGTGTTGCATGGCAGGGAAGGCTTTGAACCAGTGCCCTGGCTCTTCACCACTTTGCTCTAAAACCTAATTGGAAAGGGCCCTGACTAGTTTCAGAAGCTTGTGAATGAGAACTGTTGTGGCTCCTTGCCCTTGGGAAGCTGCAGAGTATCATCAGCTCCCCTGGACAAGGGTAAGACCACAGCCAGAGTTCTGAGGATGCATAGCCATGAGCTTGCTTCCTAAGGGTGAAGACGATAGCACGACCTCTGTCCTCACAGCTACAGCACGGTCACACTGCGTGTCCTGTCAAAGCACATCTCTGCTGCCAGGAGCAGGTTTGTCTGTCTCCAGGAGACAGCCGTTGTCAAAACCCCAGAGAACAGCAAGCATGTCAAAAATAGCAGTGCTAGCAGACTTTGTGGCTGCAATTTCCTTTTGAAATGTTGGCTCTGCTTTCACCAGTGAGCCCAGGACTGAATACACTCCCTGCAGGCAGTAGCAGACTGCTTAAGGTCCCAGGATGCTTTCTAAGGGCAGGCGTCTGCACAGAGGAGTCTAAAGGGGATGTGGACAGTAAATCTTACAGTTGAATGCATGGGTCTGTGGACATGACTAAGGGAAATTCTCTCTGTAGTGCAAGTGATGGGGTTACAGCTGTATTTGAGAAAAAAAAATGCCGTAAACCTGAGCAGGGCTAGGCTCCAAAGAGGTCAAGGTTAGACCAGTGTTGACACTGAGTTTCCGTCTAGCAGACTTCTTTCCCTTTTTATCCTATGAATGAGCCAGTATCTTGAAAGGATGACCCTTCAAACTGGTGGATAGCAGGCAGCTCCACTCCCTCTGTCGGGACACCATGTAAACAAAGGCATGAGGCTAAAGAAGGGACAGAGAGGGCAGAAAAACTAATTTCCAGTTCAGAGGAAAGAAACGTGAAAACATCAGTCTCCAATCCCACGAGGCCCTCAAGCCCAGAGCTGGAAAGTGAGAGCATGAGAAACAGGCTCCCGTCTGTCCTCATCCCAGCGGCCTGTGTCTGGCAATACGTGTCCTCCTCCCAAAGCCCTGTGCTCCAGGCCTCATTCTGCTAGGAGTTGTCTGTGCAAAACAGTCTAAAGGGGTCACGGGCAGTGAATCCTACAGTTGATTGCATGTGTTCCTCTTTCTCCTGTAAGTGACCATGACACATCAGAAGGAGAACACACTTCCCTTCCTCAGGCGACAGCACACAGTCGAGACCAACAAGAGGTAGACAGCAGTTCCAGACAGACAGTCCAGGGAGCATGACATCTCCCGGGAAGCTTTCCTGGCATTCACAGAGATGCAAGGTGAGAGACACAGTGCAGCCAGCAACGCCTGGGTCAGAGAAGGGAGGAGCTGTGTGCAGGGCACAAGCAATAAGATTCAGATGTGTCACGTGGATGGAAAGCCCAGAGGAAGAGAAGTGCGGGGCCCTGTGGGTACCAGGCCATACAAGGGAGACAGCCTTGAGGTCAGTAGACCACATAAAAAGTGTGATAAGCTCCAACCAAAGCCTAGAGGAATGCTAGTCCCTATCACACAAGGCTATTAAGGGTTAGTGATGACCTCAGCAAAGAGTGAATGAGGGCAAAAATAAGTAAACTTAGTTCTTGATGCTCAGATGCAAGGGTTGGGGGTTGCTTTGTGGGGCTGCTTTGCTTTGGAACAAAGTATAAACTCCTTGAGCAAGCCCTTGAGCCTACTCCTGTATACCATGACACATGCAGTGTCTGCTCACCCAAAGCATGGCCTGGGGGGGGATCACAGAAATTCTAGGCATGTAAAACTTCATGAAGGCTTGACAGTCAAAATGAACACACACAACACATACTCAGACATACCATGCACAACACACACATATCACCCATACCTCACACATACACACATGTATACACTCCACACACACATGCATACACCACACACATACTCCACAGAGACAACATAGAAACCCTATACAAATATGCATGCACCTCACACCACACACATATGCATGCACACACACACACACACACCATCACAGGCACACACTACACATATACCCCAGAGACCCCAAGACACCACACATACTATACAGTCACTTACACTACACATACAACACATATACACATGCACACACCACATACACACCACAATAACCCTCAGATACACACACACACACACACATACCACACACATACACACACATACCACAGACTCCATAGACAACACACATACAACACACACATCCCACAGAGATCTCACAGACATATACTAGACATATACCACCATATAGACATCCCACACCACACACACACACACACACTACAAACATACACCTCACACACCATATATTATGTGTACACACACAACACTGAGACCCATCAAACACCACACTCACACACACACACACACACACACTACACAGACAACCCACACACACAAACGATAAACAAACATACACCTCATACATCACAGACACATACACACACACACCATGCACACACCACACACCATACATACATAATACACATACCCCACAGAGACCCACACATACCAGACAAACAACCCACACACATCATAAACACCCCACACATATATACACCCCACCAAAACCTTACAAGCACACACCACACAGACCATACAGACAACTCACACATACCATACACACACATACACACACATACACACACCAAACAACACATACATACATACAACACACCCCACAAACACCACATGCACACACCTCATATCCCCACACACCCCATAGTCTTCACAGACATCTTACACACACACACATCACATCACATACACACATACTACATACATATATATATACACTCCACAGAGACCCATAGACACACACATACACACACAACACACACTACATTCACATCCCACAGCAACCCCAAACACATACCCCACAGAGACCCCACAACACCACATACACACAGCCCACATACCACACACACATGTACACATACACACACAAATACACACACACAACACCACAGACACACACATATATACCCCACAGTGCCCTCACAGGCACCATACATGCACACGCACACCACACCCATATACCACACACCAAACACACCTCACACATACAATAAACATACTATATATATATGTGTGTGTATATATGTATATATGTATACACACACACACACACACATATATATATATATATATATATACTACCCACACACTATAAACATTCACACAAATGCACCATGTACACACTCAAGAGAGATCACACCCACAAACACACACATGCACCACTATTTGATATTCTTTGACAGATGTAAGGAACACCACAGGACAACCCTAAAGTTGCAGGAGGGTGGGGGGAGCCTGATACAGATAGTCTGCACGGTCCATCTTTTTGATTTATGAAACCAGAACTTGCACCAGCTCATGAGAAGACTTGGGTCATTAGATTCATGTCTCCCCCACCCAAGTCATATACCTATCAACACATATGTTTTAGAACAGCTGTCACCCTCAAAAGTTCTAGTTTAACAGCCTGTGTTGATCCCTGTGTGTCCTGATGGCCACCAGGTTGTCTCGATAGAGGTGGGGCTTCACCCTGAAGCCCCAGGCAGGGGCAGTCCACACACTCTCCCTATGGACTAGCCAGTGAATCTTGGTCTTCTGCATCAAGAGGTATCCCCCTTTTTTAACCACTGCAAATGGTGCCTTTTCCTCATGCTCTGCCTTGAGGACACAAGGAGCCAGCCAGAGGCTGAGCTAGCCTCCATGTGAGTGTCAAGTTGTGATTAGATCTGTCTGGCTTCCTCCAGGCTAGTCCAGCTTTGTCTGTTTCACCGTTTTTACTCTTTCTTTGACTCCAGCCTCTCTGCACAGCTCCTGAAGCTAGAGGACCCTGAGATGCATATACTGTAGTGCTAAATGACCGAGTACCTGAGATTCAAATCTATTATCTAGATAGCAACAGCTCTATTTATGTCTCTCCTCACATCCCTTCCTCCCTGCCACCTTCCTCTTTTATCCTAGCATTTTCATGCTCAAGAAATTTCTAGAAGACATTTTACTAACCCCAATGGAATCTCACATTATTGTGTAAGAGCAGCTCCTCCAGGGACAGAGAGTATGCAAGGGAAATATGGTATCCTGAGATGCCAGGTAACAGGGAACCTTCTTAGCAAAATCCTGGATCACCGCTGTCCTGTAGTCCAACGCATGGCCCTCACAGTAATGCCAAAGCAGCTCCCAAAAGCCAAAAAGGATGGAGAGGGGGGAGAAAGAGACAGAAATATACATGGAAAGACATGTTTTCATGGGGTTGGGGCAGAAAGAAGAGAATCAGGGAAGAGGAAAGAATATATGTATATAGCAGGGAAGGAGGGAAGACTGCAGAGAAGAGATGAGGAAAAGCGGGGGAGGGGGGAGGCAGGGAAGAAGGAGACAGAAACAAAAAGACAAAGAGAATCGCACAGCAAGGCAGTAAAACCCTGCTTCACCAGATGCCGAGCCCGCCTCTACTGGGGGACCTACCTCAGATTCAAGGAAGACCAGCTGTCCCTTGCTCCTCTGGGATGCTAGGCAGGAGGAGTGTCCTTATCCCCAGCAGAAACTGGCAGTCCCAAGAAGTGGTCTGGGAGCCCCCACCGGCTGAAGTTGGTTGTTAGGATGACTTGGACCCACCTTCTTAGGCAGCTGTGATCTTATTCCAGCTGTTGAGGCAGCACTCGGTGAATATTCTCCTGATGCCAAGGTCACAATGTCCACATAGAGGGTCAGAGCAGGGAGGGGTCACTGGACAAAATTATCCACAAAAACTCAATCGGATCACTACCTCTCAGCTCCGCATGACATCTTAAGAGCCACCTCTGAGCTTCTTGCCAGGAACAACATTGCTCCCTGGGAGGAAGGGACTTCACTCTTCTTGGTCTCTCTTGGAGCTGGGAAAAGCCTGCATCTAAGACGAGACTACCAGGACACCTCAGACTGGTGTCATCCATGTCCTCAAGGCCCAGCTGGCTGCTGTGAAAGGGACCTCTCTAAGGTCTCTTTTTGAAAACCTTAACGTTGCTGTTGGCTTCATTGAACAGTTTTTAAGCATTCAAGTTTCTGAAGATTTGGGAGTAAGATGTGGCAGCTTCAGGACCAGATATGGGACCAGGAAAAAAGGTCCTGGCAGGAAGCATTGAGAAGCTAATTCCTCCACGTTTTCAAAAGTCTTGAGTCTTAATTCTACCAATGCCTAAACCAATAGAAGGGAGGTACTCCCATTTGAGAAGCTGGGATATGTAGTCTATTTTCCCTTGATAGCCAAATCAGTAGAGAGAACAGTCTGGAAGGTTGCTACGGCAACCAAAGTCCCTGGAGAGCCTAGCTCTCCACAAACCTTTTACTTTCAGGCATGCTCTGACTTGAAAAGGCAATGTTTGCATAAGGACAAGGACAGTGATGAGGGTAACAATATATACACACACACAGAGGTCCATGCACACATGTCCCCACATTTACCCTCAGCTGGGGGCATCCCTTTGGCCACTGGGGTGAGCTCAGGAGTAACTAAAGAGGTTGGGCACAAAAAGCACTTTCTTACTGGCCTTGGAAGTCTTAGTCTGTCTTTTGCTAAGTTCCAGGCTTGGAGAATCTCCCAGGTAAAGTGACCTCTGGCCATCAAGTCAATCTCAAGAATACACTCCATTCTGTATGGTAAGAGAAAGGATGGAGGCCCAGCCCAAAAGGCCAAGATGATACTTAGAGAGCAAATAGTCTACAATGCCCTAGTCCTAGGCTTTAGATCCAAGATGGAAACTTCTGGGGGAAAATCTTGCCTTTGGGAGACAGGAAGGCAGGACAATGAACTAAAACTCAAATCTATTACTATAATCCACACATTTGCATAGCATCTTCCCCATCTTCCTGGGTGAGTTTATTGATACTCCGCATGAGGTAGGGAGGGGAAGACTTCAATGCTCTCATTTAATGGATGGGGAAACTGAGGCACAAAAAGGGACTGTGACACCAAAATTACCCTGTAAAACTGTGGCAAAACCGAGACTGTGATCTGTCACTCACTGGAGCCACAGTGCCTCTCAAGCCAACCCCCCAAGGTCAGTCCCTCAAATGTTGCTCTTTGAGAAAATCTTTTTTAAAAAGCATTCCCTTCAAAGAGTCTTAAAGCATCAATATAAAATTAAAAACACAGTTACAGTCCTTTGGGATTCAGAACTGTACCCATGAGAACTGAGAACAGTCCATCACAGTTTATCGAAGGCAAAACTGAATGGCAATGATACTTAGGGAGGAGGACAGTGGGCAGCTGGAAGGGGTGCTTTCACAATGGGAAAAGATGGCTTGGTCCAAGTGGAAACCACCAAGTTACCTTAGCAGTTAGAGCAGGCCAAATGAAGCCCAAAGGAAGAACAGAGCAGACAAACGTTTGCTTGACTCAGCAAAATTCTCTAACGGTGAGGCAGTCAACAAAATGACTGTGTGCCTGTTCCTGGCTCCAACCCAAATGTTGCTGCCCATGGCAGGGGAGGAAAGCTACGCTGGCATTCAATGTGTGAACTCACCTGTCTGCAGATTATAGCTGAGGTTGCTTTATTTAAAAACAAAAAAATCATGTGCAATCCTAGGTCAGATCCCCAGGAAGAAGGGTGGAGGGACCTTAGAGAGGTTTGGGCTAAGTGGGGAGAACTGGCTGCTGTCTACAGCAGAGCCCCTCTGCCTGTCCAAGGTGACAGTTTCTGCTAAGTGGCACCTAGCTTCCTATATGTAGTCCAGCCAGTCGCTTGGCTCTGGCTAGCCTTCTCTCCTGGCTCTGTAGTTCCATTTTCCAGTTCCTCTGCACACGAAGATGCTTACACAAAGTATATTTGGCTCTGAGAAGGAGCTTTTCTGGAAGCTCGAGGGAGTCAGAGAATCAGAGTGAAGAGGACATGTGTGGGCCACAGCCAGTGTCTCCTGTGCCAGATCACACCTAGAGGAATCCACCGGACCCTTTGTTCTAGGACCGACCCTCACATCCTTTAAATAATCCAGTTGGGAGTATTTTCTCTAGTTCCATCCGAATTTAGTCATGAATAACTTTCAAAGCTGTGCAGCTAACAGCTCTGCTGGCCAGGAGATGGGCAGAGTGCTGATCTAAAACAGCAAGTTGAAGTCTTTTCCATTCTCAAGATTCTTCTCAGTGACCAAGTGACCAGAAGATCAGAAAGGTGCATGACCCAAAGCAAAGGACGCTAAAGAAGGGACCTGAGTGTAGCAGCTTTCTATTCTATTGATGTCACCATTCCTAGTGATATTACAAGACTCAGGCATGAAAATTCAGTCTTGAGTGAAGGTCAGGCAGAAATGTGTATCTCATCCACTTGACAGATGGGTATGATTGGGCGGCACCGTTGAAATTTCCAAAATGTCACTAAGATGGAGAAACCTCGAATACTTCGAGGACTGAGCAACAGTCTACAGTCCAGGTATTTGGTCCAGGATGCCATGTATTGGGTACGGGGAAGGGGGTTCGAGGTCCTCTGGAGCTATGACAGGAGTAGTGAGCATGAGAAGGAAGCCTGAGAGATGGCTTTCTCAGAGCTCCCATTTTCCTGCAGGCCCTGCCTGCATCCATCAAACCTCGGTGAGCATCCTTTTCTCTGCATAAGCTCGATGTGGAGTTGGAAGGTAGCTAGGCCGCCGTTCTCGTGAAGCCTCAGAAAAGTCAGGTTTGCCAAGCCCATTGTCTGTTGCCTTCAGGTCCGGTGTAGGCTGCCCACAAGTGACGTGAGTATACTGGCCTTGCTCTTCCTGCTCCGTCTCTCGATGGTAGAAGTAGTTGAAATTAGAGACGATGACCGGTACCGGCAGTGCAATGGTGAGAACCCCAGCAATGGCGCACAGTGAACCCACGATCTTGCCCCCTACCGTCATGGGGTACATATCTCCATAACCTACTGTGGTCATTGTAACCACAGCCCACCAGAAGGCATCTGGGATGCTAGGGAAGAGCGAATCATCATCGTCCGCCTCTGCGAAGTAGACAGCGCTGGAGAAGAGGATGACTCCAATGAAGAGGAAAAAGATGAGCAGCCCCAGCTCCCGCATGGACGCCTGCAAGGTCTTACCCAGAATCTGCAGCCCCTTGGAATGGCGGGAAAGCTTGAAGATGCGGAACACCCGGACCAGGCGGATCACCCTGAGGATGGCTAGCGACATGGCCTGCTGCCCATTTTGGCCACTGCCACCACTCATGGACTGTTGCTCGTGGCGTTGCACTAGCTCGGTGCCCAGGGTAATAAAATAGGGGAAGATGGCCACCAAGTCAATGATGTTCATGATATTGCGAAAGAAGGCCGCCTTGCTAGGACAGGCAGAGAAGCGCACCAGGAGCTCAAAGGTGAACCAGACGATACACAAAGTTTCCACCAGAAAGAAGGGGTCCGTGAAGAAGGAACCCCCAAGAGTACTGAATGAGGACGTTCCCCCAGTCCCCACACCCCCAGGGGGAATGCCACCAGGAAATGCATAGGAATCCTCGTCCTCCTCTTCTTCCTCATGGCTCCCCCTGGAGGCCGGGGACATGCGGGTCCCACTACCCTCATTGCTTCCACCACGCCCATCTGCACGGAACTGGGGCAAGGTCTCCAGGCAAAAGATGACGATGGAAATGAGAATGACCAACACTGAGACGATGGCGATGCCTCGGGCAGGCCCAGAACTCTCTGGGTATTCAAAGAGAAGCCAGACCTGGCGTTGAAAGGGCTGGGAGGGGAGTGGTTTCTCGTCCTCGCCACCTTCGGGCAGGCAGCCCTCATCCTCCCGGAAGGCCGCCAGGGCTTCGTCCCCCAGCTGATAGAAGCGGATCTCTTCCATAAAGATATCCAGGGGCACGTTGACCGGCCTGCGCAGGCGGCCCCCAGATTGGTAGTAATAGAGGATGGCATCGAAGCTGGGTCGGTTGCGATCAAAGAAGTACTCGTTCCTCAGGGGGTCGAAGAAGCGGACCCTACGGCCAGGGTCTCCCAAAAGCGTGTCAGGGAACAGCGACAGGGTGCGCAGCTGCGTCTCGAAGCGCAGCCCGGAGATGTTGATCACCAGCCTCTCGCTACTACAGCAGCCGCCGCCGCCCGCGGCCTCCGGGAACTCTCCGGCATCCTGTTGCTCCCCCTCCGGCCCACGGACCTCCCCCGGCGCCGCCAGCGTCAGGGATTTCTCCGATCTCATGTCCCCTTGGCGGTGCGCTCCCCGCCACTAGGACGGCGCCCACGACACGAGCTCCGGAGCGCGGCACCGGTTGCCCAGCTCTGGCAGCGCCCTCCTTTAGGGTGGGGCCCCGCACTCTGACCTGGAGGTTAGGTGGGTGAAACCTGCAGCTGGTCCCTCTGCCAGGCGAGGTCTGAGATGTGGCTCTGGCTCAAGATTACTGGAATGCCTGGAACCCGCAAACTGTCGCACACGTGAAACTGGTTGCTGGAAAAGACGCGTGGCTTAGCTCCGGGTGGTGACTAAAACTGGGCTCGGAGACCCACGGGTCCGCCCTCTAGACCTGCTGGTTTTGTCTGAGTCCCGCTCTTCTCCAGCCTTACAAGACCCTGGTTTGCCACTGGTACCGAAGCGCCAGATGCGCCTCCCTCCGGTTCGCCAAAGACTCCTGCCGCGCTCGGCCTCCGCCTCCGCCCTACGTCCACCACCGAACTAGGTCTGGCCAAGGTCGCGGTTCCAACCACCACCTTCTTCCCGGGAGCTGTTCCACAGGCCTGGGGACCGCCCTAGGGCTGCCCTGGCGCAGGAGCGCAGGGACCCACCTCCCACCTCTTCAAGCCTTTGCTACACCCGCAGCAGGGACAGCAACAGCAGCAACAGCAGCAACAGCAGCAACAGCAGCAACAGCAGCAACAGCAGCAACAGCAGCAACAGCAGCAGCAGCAGCAGCAGCAGCAGCAGGCTTAGCTCTCCGCTCTGCCCTTCCTCCCCAACACTCTCCAAGTGACGTGGCAGGCCCCGCCTGCTGCCCCCTCCCACCCCACTCTCACATCACACCCCTTACCCAGCCAGGGGCTGCGGCTAGCCTGAATGCAGGGGAAAGATGTGTACACTTGCCTCCCCAGTAATCTTTCCCGCGCTCTCCTGGCACGCCCCTTGCTTTCTCACATTCACAAGCACGCCCCCACCCCCACACCAACCAAGCCGCAGTATCATAATAACACACCCCCTCCATCTTTCACATCTCTTCTCATTTCTGTTCACCGGGCTGACCTGCGCAGTGTATTTCATCAAAAAGAAATCTCACCCTGGCCCAACACACCCCTCCCCAATAACCTATACACAGCATCTGACTCCCCTTTACAGCTATTTAATGGGCGGGGGGGGGGTCCACGTTTTCTATATCCATGATGACACATTTGCCAATTTCAACCTCTACTGAGAGTGGGGGAATGAAGTATTTTTAAATGTCTTGAGAGCTTTCCGTTTAGGCTGTGTCCCAACGTTAATTCCCCTACAGAGTCTCACTTTTGCGAACTGAAAGGGTGGGGCTGCAGCCTTCTTCAAGGCACAGTGTTAGTAACAGGAGAGGGAAAGCCTAGCCATGCCCAGTGAGTGGGAAACCCTGTCACAGAGTGCTGGGAACAACCGCCATTAGCGACCATGAAAAGAACCAGAAGATCATAGTATTAAAGATACACATTATAGAGGGAATTGCAGCTCAGAATCCTTATTCCAAGCCACCCTGGGAGGAAAAAAGAAAAATTATTTTGTAATTTATATTTATTTGTGTCAAGAAAGGGGGGAAGGATATTGGAAAGGGGTTACATCAAAATGTCAATAAAAAAATTACAACTGTGTTCAAAGAGCATCTAATAGACACATTTTAGGTGTTTTGCCAGAAAGATGGCCTCTAACCCTAGGCCATGTTACAATGGAGACTCATTTTGGCAGGATTTGGATGGGGCAAAATGGGTTGTGAGGGAACCCATGCTTCTTACTCTGTCTCTCTTTGAATGCCAGAAAGGTTTCCCATCCGTCTGCTAAAGGCTTCAGAGTGTTTCTTCCCTAGACTGCAAGGATGGAAATGCTGGAGACTGCCAGCCACATCCCGGTAGCTTGGCCTTGACTTCCCTGTGGGCAGAGTGGACAGGCTGGCAATGCCAGCGTTTTCTGTGCAGCTGGCATCTTCATAAGAAAGAGCTTCAGCAGGCTAAGGATGGGAATGGCACATAAAGACTGTCAAGCCACAGGATGCAGGTGTGGGTGCTTAGCCATACGATATACACAGACTGTTTCTGAAACCACAACAGTTTTCACTGTAGGTGCTCCCAGAGAGATGAGGCAGAGGAGGAAACCAGAGTTCCTGGACCTGGAAGGAGGAAATCAGTGGGGGAGAAGATTAGAGAGATGCTAGCTTCAACACCCACTGCACCTTGTGCTCTGCCGTGCCCCTCCCCAGGTCTACCAGATGGCAGCCTCTCCTTCCCTTATGCTTAACGTGGTCTCCACTCCTTCCCCTTTCCTTGCACAGTTCAGTGAAGGGTGAGAGAGAAAGCACACTGCATTTACCCAGTCGATAGTTTCCCCATTTACAGGCTATGTAATTAAGCAATTTAGACTTCACACAAAAGTCACCCCATTCAAAGGAAAAAATAAAATAAAACCACAACAAATACAATGTAGGAGATACACTCTCTTGTCCTGGGTTCTGCAATTATTTCCCATGTTGTAAAGTCACTTGTCAGTGACGCTTTGGGTTTTGTTTTATAATTTTATCACAAATTATTCATTTGTATGTCCATGTGCCCCCCACACACACGTAGTTGCCCTTGAGATCAGTAACATCAAAACAGAGGTACAAGAAGAAGTTGCATCTAGAAGATGCATCAAGTTCTAGCATGATGGCAGACACCCATTTGAATACTCCTGCTAAGCTGGCTGGTACTGCCTGCCATCCTACAGGCAGGCAGAGCTCTGGTTTGTGGTTACCTCCACATCAGACGTAAGGCTGAGCCCCTAGAAAGACTTCATTGTACACTGGGAGGTTCCCTTGGGAGGCAGAAGCCATTAGCAAATTCATGAATCAGACTTCTGTTTTTAGTTCTTTTGTGACTCGTTCCCTGTGCCTAGATAGTTCCTCTTCAGTAGATATTAAGGATGCATTTCAAAGAATCACACCTTCAGAAGTGCCAGCTCCCTGAAGAAGGAAGGCACAAGGCTGGCCTCCCTCTGTAGACACTGTGTTTCTACTTCCAGTGACAGGTAATTGTGATCTGATCAGCCCTCCACCAGTTACTAGGCTCTGATTCATTTCAGCACAGACCATTTGTTTATTGGATCTAAAATCAGACATCTGCAATGACCACAGAGGTGAGTCATATGCAATCAGTCACTAATTGAGCAGCTACTGGGTGGGCACCATAGTGTTAAGAACTAAACAGTTAACAGTGAGTACCTTCCATTCTAGTTGGGAATTCTTACCGCACAACAAAGAAGATATTTACACACTCTACACAATAAAGAGAACAAGTGGGATTCTATGAAAGGGATGATTGTAGAAGACAGAACTTTAAAGTGTGTGGTTCTGTAATGGTTACCTTCAATTGTCACTTTAACTGCCACTGCTGATGAGACAGACTTCTGGCCATGTCTGTGAGAGGGTGTTTGCAGAACTTTACTGAGGAGAGGAGATCTCCTTGGAATATGGGCAGCAACATCCAATTGGTTGGGGTTCCAGACCCACCCCACCCCCCAAAAAACTGAGCACTAGTGTTCATCTCTGTGTGTTTCCTGATTGTAGTCGTGTAACTAGCCTCCATTCCTGCTGCCTTGCCTTCCCGGCCACCATGTGAGACAAACCTGTGAGACAAAATCCACCCTTTCTTTTTTTCTGGGGGGTATGTATGTTTGCTTGGTTGGTTGGGGTTTTTTTGTGTCTGTTTGTTTTTCAAAACAGGGCTTCCCTGTATACAGCCCTGGCTCTCCTGGAACTCTCTCTGTAGACCAGGCTGGCCTGGAACTCACAGAGATCTGCCTGCCTACCGAGTGCTGGGACTAAAGGCGTGCGCCACCACCAGCCCCACACTCTTCCTTTCTTATGTTGCTTTTTGGTCAGGAATTTTCTCACAGTGATAGCAAAGATAACTGCTATAGTTTACCTGGCAGAGGGAATGTTTCTAGTAAGAATTCAAAGTAAAGAATGGATACACCAAGTTAATCAGCAAGGAAAGAACATTCTGGACAGACAAGTGCAAAAGGCCAGAGAGGTTGTAGGCACTGATGACCCACATAGACCATGCAAGGAGAAAAGTAAAGGAGATTGAAGAAGAAACAAGGGGTAAGCTCTTGCACAGTGAGGTGCTTAGGTTTTGTGAAGCTAATGACAGTTCCCATGTGGAGGGGATGTGATTCACACAACATATGAAACGAGACATAACCCAAGGGACTTTCTTAGTCACTGTTCTATTACATGGTGATGAGACAAAGGCAACTTCTGAAAGAGTGCATTTACTTAGGGGCTTGTTAACATCCAGAGAATGAATCCACGGCCATTAGATTGGGCAGTGTGGAAACAGGCAGGCAGGCAGGCAGGCACTGGAACAGGAGATGAGAGCTCACATCTGATCCTCAGGAAGAAGGCAGGGAGCAGGGCTGGGGCTGACATGGACTTTTGACATCTCAAAGCCTATCCCCAGTGACATGCCTTTTCCAAGAAGGCCACGTCTCCACATCCTTCCCAAGCAGTTCCACCACCAACTGGAGACCAGGCATTCAAATGTATGAGCCTATGGGGGCCTTCTCATTCATACCTCCACAGGGACAAAAGAAGAAACGAAAAGACCAGGAAATGAATGGCATTCTTAAAAAAAAGATGATGGTAAATTAGACAAAAGTAAGTAATAAGGGTAAGTAGGGTAGGTAGAGATTCTAGAAAGGGGTGTCTTTAGGAGATGAAGTGTCAGGAACTGGTTACCCATGAGAAATAAGCAAGGAACATGCCAGGGCTTAGTTGGGGTAACAAGGTGGGTCATCAGCTGAGTCAGGTAACACAGGGAAGATGATGGGTTAAGCCAGAGCAAAGTTGATGGGAGATGTCATCCTGTTAATATGTTTCTCTTATTGGTTAATGAAAAAGCACTGTTGGCCAATAGGAAAGCAAGATAGGCGGGACTAGGAGACTAGGAGGATTCCAGGAAGTAGTAGGGAGGAGTCAGTATGGAGAGACTGGAGACAACAGAGGTCCAGGCCCACTCTCCGGTAAGATGAGACCACGTGGAAATACTTAGATTAATAGAAATGGGTTAATAATTAAGACAGAGCTAGCCGACAAGAAACTAGTAACTGGCCAACAGCATTATATCAAATACAGAATCTCTGTGTATTAATTGGGGCTGGCGCCACGGTGGGTCCAGATTGGCCGGCAGGAAAAAACATACTCATAACACAAAGTAGGCATGCAAATTAAGTCATCATGGAGGTAGTGGCTGTTTTGGGTCTGTAATATAGATAGAAACATGACTGACAGACTTTTAAATTTAGAAATATCTAAATCTATGCACTAAAGTCTTTTAGAAGACAGAACATAGACACCTAGAGGTATGTGCCAAACAGGATGGCACATCTAACATGGCACATAATTGATAATCATTTAAATCCTATTGTAGTTTTGCTATTTGTTTATTGAGAGAGTGTTTGATGTAACCCAGGCTTGCCTTGAACTCACTATGCAACTAAGAATAAAAATGAACTCCTGACCCCCCCCCACACACACATACATTCACTTCCCAAAAGCTAGGATTATGAGTATGAGAAGCCACCCCTGGCTTTTTTTTCTTCTGTTTTTGTTGTTGTGAAACAGGACCCCACTATGTATTCCAAGCTGGCCGTGAACTCAGTATGTAGGTAGCCCATACTGGTCTTGAACTCTCACCTTTGTACTAGAATCACAACTGTCCCATATTTATTTATTTTCTCAGCTTAGACATAGATCATAAACAGTGTTGATCTGGGTATATCAATGACTGTTCTGTTCTAATTTTTACCTTTCTCTGTAGGCAGGTAAGCTTGAGTATTTTGGCTTTATTCCAGACATAGCATCCCTACGGTTCTCCTTAGAGACGGAGGATGGCTATTCCGAGTGACACCTCTGGGGGTGCTGATTCTCCCTGCTCTCTCCTAGTGGTCAGGGCAGTTCTTGCTGAGCCTCAAATGTGCACAAAGACATGCCCTCCCTCACAAGTGCGGTCTATGCCGGAGATTCCCACTGTGGAGTGCAGATCAGTCAGAGCTGGCTGGAAGCAGGGACAGTGAGCCAAAGTCAGACACTGTATCCCCTCATCCTGCTATTTCATCTCCAGTCAAGGTTCGTGCTTGCATTTCAGATGTACACAATGAACTGAATAGACGTCATTCTGATCCTAGACAGTCATGCCAAAGGGTTCAGCCTCCCTCTTCTTGTTACCTTTCTCACAACTTCCCCGAAGACTTGGGCCATTTCTACTTCCTCCCAACATTTCCATCCATTCTCTGCTGGATCGGTGAGGGAGAAAGTTTCAGATCCTAGAAAGCCTGAGAGGAAAGAATGGGTAATTGGATGATTCTATACTTTACGGACAATTTTTGTTGTTTGTTTGTTTGTTTTACCTTCCCTCTTCATGAATACACAATGCACACACATACACACAGAGCTCATCTAATAGTGACATTAAAGGTATCCTAACCTTGAGGGTGATTTCCTGTCAGTAGCACCCACCGGTCCCACAAGCTATCTGAAGACCACCTGATGATGTGAATCTTAGCCTTAATATCCCTTCCCCATTCAGTCAGTGGTTAGAAGCCACGTGACTATTTCCTTTCTCCTCCCCATTCAGTTAGTGTTTGGAAGCTATGTGACTGTTTCCTTTCCCCTCAGCTTTCCCTGTGAGAAAGTGCACTAAGGAAAAACAAGGACGCAACCCTACCCCGTAGGTGAGGACAATTTCTAATGAACTGTGCGGTTGAGGTTTTTAATGATGAGGAGGAGGGTGTAGATAGGCAGATGGTGATGTTGATCTTAGGGCTGGAGAATATGCCAGCGAGAATTCAACACTTCTCACTAGAGTGAAGACATATATTGGGAAAGGAATGCATTAGACATCTGCGCCCTGCAAATCAACAGCCTTCGGAAAGGGCTCTCTGAGCCAAGAAAACCATCCACAAGAAACCCCTATCTTTCAGAGAAGATCCCAAAGGAGCTTGCTAGCATCATAAGTTGGCAACCAGCTTCCTCTTCTCATTTTCTTGCCAGGGATGGGCAGGGGTGCTGCTTTCCGCATCCCTCTAGGTTTTGGGATGTAGGATCTTGTACTCTCCTGTGTACTTGTAACTGGGCAGTACCAGGCAAATGGGTCTGGAAGGTGAATTATAAGCACAAGGGGTTGTTGTGACTTACGAACCAAAACATTTCATTATTAGTGACTCCCTACCCCTTGGAGCTTTCTTTCTTCTAGCCACAATGGCCAGCATTGCATAGCACAATGTGTGAATACTCTGCCAGATGCATTCCACAGTGAGAGGTCATGATGTTAGACCACTCCCCATGCCCCCAATCAAAGCAACAGTCTGTAGCCTGAAGGAGAGAGAAACCTAATTGTTCCAAGTCTTTCCTGTTCAGGGTTGCTCTGTTATCTTCATATAATTGAGTCTAACCAAGCTGATTCTAAAGTTAGTGCCTGTGACTGGAAAGCAGCTACAGCCAGACATTAACAATTAGCCATGCTGTTTCAACAACAGAATGATGGTCAGTGAAAAGGAAAAGGAAAAAAAAACCCTTATTAAAGGGTGTTGTTGAAAATACATGTCACAAGAGGCAAAATATTTGAAAAGAACCATAGCAATTTAGAAGGCAGATAAAATGTGCCTATCTAGGAAGAGGTTCAAAAACAAACTGTGAATAGCATTTGGTGGCTACTGTTGGCTCCTAGCGAGAATGCAATGGGCCAAATTAATAAGCTCACAACAAGCTGGCCAGTTAGCAAGAAGAGATGAAGTGGAGCCATGCACTTTAATCCCAGTATTCAAAGGCAGAGGCAGGTGGATCTCTGTGAGTAGGAGGTCAGTTTAGTCTACAGAGTGAGTTCCAGGACAGCCAGGGATGTTACACAAAGAAACCTGTCTCAAAAACCCAAAGAAAGAGAGATGAACTGGACAAGATAGAGTCCAGAAATGTGTAAGGGGAGGTCAGGATGGCAAAGATAACTGCCCCCTGTTCTACTCCTAGTTTAATGAGCAAATACTTAAGGGCCTTTGCGTGAGAAAGGCTGGGTAGGGCTTAGACTTGCTTCCTGGAAGAAGAGCTCTGAATAAAACAAGGTAGGCTAAAAAGGATTCCAGACAGTCTGTATTACTCAGCTTTCCATTATTTTGACAAAATAACTGAAACAATCAATACATAAGGAAGAAATGTCTATTCAGGGTTATATCTTCGAAGCGTTTTAGTTCGTGGTCACATGGTCTCACTTCTTGGGGCCTGGAATGACACAGACATCATGGTGGGAGCATGTGATAATGACGTTCACCCCAAACACCGAGAATGCAAGAAAGAGGTGAAGGACTAAGAGCCCAACATCCTTTTCACAAAATATCTGGCAAAGGCAACTTAGGGAAGGAAGGGTTTGCTTTGGCTTACAGTTGAAGCTGCAGTCCATCATGGTGAGGAGAGCCTGGGGCAGGAGAGTGATGTGCTGGTCACATTGTGTTCACAGACAAGAAAAAGGGAGAGAGGAATTCTGCTACTCTTCTTGCTTTCTCCTTCCTATTCAGTCTGGAATTCCGGCCCATGAAATTAAGTTGCTCTTAATCAGGGTGAGTCTTTCCTCCTCCATTACACCTCTCTGGAAATGTCCTCAGAGACAGACCCAGAGATTTTTACCCCTGGTGATTCCAAGTCCCATTAAACTGGAAAATAAATATTATCCATCACATGCACAATGACCTGACTTCCTCCCATCAGACTCCACCTCTTGAAGGACGCACTCTTCCCATCCCCCCACCCTCATGGTAACCAAGGATGTTGGGAGGAATTTATGATCCAAACCATAACACTGTTGCTCTACCAGAAGAACCATGACCTGGAATTTTTAGGACTATTCAGAACATCCAGGACCCTAAATGTAGAAGGACAGACAATAAGCAGACGGACGAAGCTGCTCAGTCCCCAAGAAAGATGTCATCTGCATTGCCTATCAACTATGGCCAGGGGGGTTAGCACAAAGGAAAACCTTCATAAAGAGCAGTAAAGGGCCAGAGAACAGTAGGCTGAGGAGCCCACTAGGCATCTACATGACTTCTTATGATGAACCAATGACTGTTTCTCATCCTCCTTCTCTGTCCTCCCAGTAAGAATAATGACTGCAGCAGCCCGATTGTGAGTGGACAGGTAGCAGACACCATGGGGTCCTGAGACTTTAACTTGGGGGTCGTCCATGACCATAAAAGAAATAATCAGAACATGTTACTCTCTAAGGAAAATGACTGTTGCCCCATGAGTTGATGCTAGGGCTACATAGACTTTTAGGAGTTAGCGCATTTCCTTTGTGTGAGCCAAACACTTCATGACCTTCGTGGTCATTTCTGCTGTTGTTGAAGGATTTCTAGCACCCAGCCTCATGAGCACACAATATGATGCATTCTTTCTGATCTTGAAAAGATCTAATTGGCATCACTGAGTGGCCAGAGCTCTCCCTACCCACCACCCAATAATCTAGCATTTGAAGAGCTGACAGTCCCATGAGCCTATGACCTAGACTGACAGAGCAGAGCCCCAAAAATACCAGGGATGGATAGAGTCTGAGCAATACATACTCCTTTAACGTAACCCAGCAAGACTTCCAGGCTGTATTACTGCATGCAGCACAGCCTAGTCTCTGCTGACAAACCTGCTTAGCTGAGTTCCTCTTTGTAAGATGCAGAGACAGGGGTGATAAATGTTCAATCTTCTATCACTCAGGAAGAGAATTGCAATTCTTTCATGAGATCATGGACTTCATTTCAAAAGCTTAACTCTGGAGATGTTTCTTTTTTTCTCTCTGACCACACCATTCTGTGTGTGTTAAATGGGGCTGGTCTGCAATTCCTTCTTTTCTTTGTTCATTCTCTGACCTAACCACACCACTGAGTTAGCAACGGCCTGGCATCTCATTCTGATGTCCCATCTGATATCTCCAATGGGGCTGTGCACCTAACTAAGCCTGCATGCTGCAAGTTCCTTTTCTCCACTAACCTTTCAATAAGTATGTAATAGAGGTGACCAGTACTACTTGCAGGCAATTAAAGAGTTCTTACTGTGTACTACGCACTTTGTTAAAAAGCTGGGAGCTAGCGATTTTTCCTGTCCTCCTTTTAAAAATAAGGAAACAGAAGTACAAAGAAGACAATTTCTCAGGGCAGTGTAGAACCTATGTCAAAAGGTCTATTCATCACCTTTCAAACTGTGTTATCTACAATTCTATTACACATCATGCTGATGCATGTTTACACACACACACACACACACACACACACACACACACACACCAACACCTAAAAATTTAGAACTCCTGTTTGCCAAATAGAGGCTTCAGTAGACATTAAAGGTGTAAAGGTTCCTATTATTCTGTAGTGGTATCTTGCCAGTGAACCTTAAAGGGTGGCCACACCCCTTTGAATGTGGCTTCAGATGGACTGAAGTGGAAAGATGGAAGCCTGAGGTAGGGTCTTGCTTGCACAGTCTCTTTCTCTTGGGTCTGCTTTTGAAACAGTAACCTAGGCTGGCCTGAAATTCACTACATAGCCCAGGCTGGCCTGAAACTCACAGTAATCCTCCTGCCTCGGTCTCCTGAATACGAAGGATTCCAGGTAGGAACCATCATGCCCTGCTCTACCTGATCATTACTTACAATAACAGTTTCCAGATAATTTTAACCCCGTTTGCTACCACCTTACATTTTGAGAGATGTGCGTTCCAGAAAACATAATTTAAGAACAAGATCGCAGACACCAAGCTCTAGAAGAGGTCATGATATTACTTTATATGGCTGAACTGTTTGATGATGCCAAGGTAGGGATTTGAAATGAGGATACAAATTCCCATAGTTTGGGTGCCTGGAATCCAGATTTCTTTACTCCTTCTGCATCCGGACTACAAAACCCAGCAGGCTATAAATAGTAAGTGCTTGCCGGTCGAGGTGGCAGATGAGAGAGAAGTACCCTTCAGTTCTCAGGTACTCAGTGAACTATAGCTTGTGAGTAGCTGTGAGGGACGGAAAATCAGTGCAGTATCCAAAAGATGGAGAAGTCAGATGGCCTCTGCGCAGAGGGCAGGGACTGCTAAGCTGGTGATACAAACCCTGCCACAGGGCCTGGGGGAGAAAGAGCGAATTTTCAAATTGTGTGTGTGTGTGTGTGTGCGTGCGTGCATGTGTAGTGTGTGTGTGCATATATGTCTGTGTGCATATACGTGTGTGCATGTGTGTATATGCACATGCAAGTGTGTATGTCTGTGTGTGTATCTGAAGACAGGAAGGCAGGTGGTAAAGAGAAAACAAGCTGGACAAGGCATAAACGACAAGACATAAACATGTGATTGTAAATACTGCACTATTAGCAGACGTGGGAGAAGGATTATCAGCAGCCTGTCCAGTCACTGAAAAGCAACAAAACTGTCACTCTGGTTATTTCTGGAAAGATCAAGAACATATTTTGATGCTTCTCTTAAACTGTTGTCTTGAAGTATATGTTTGTTGAACAGGGTCCAGAAGAGATGGATGCTGAACCTTTGATGCAGCTAAATTGTACTTTCTGTCTATTGTGTCTACTGTTTAATTTGCTAGGTGAGGGAGACAGTCTTTTTACTTTTGACAACAAATTAAAGGGCTTTATGGCTAGGAATAGAAAGGCCTAGGATATGCTGTGATGGGCTGCCTATGGCAGAAGTTAAATTGCTTTGCATCAAAACAAAGAAAGATTATTTTCTTTCACCCAGGAACTTGGGGAGGCCTATACATTGTACAAGAGAGGAAATCGGAGGAGGAGTCTGCTGAAGAAGACAGATGGTCCTCAAAATAGAGTGGGGAGGGCAGGGTCTCTGACGCGTTACCTGGAAGGCAGGATCTCAGCAAGGATGAGAGATTAGACAGTGATGCCTGAGGGCCACTTTGTGACTGTTCTGTTCTCAGCTTGATTCCCCTCCTACTTGGGGATTTGAAGAGCTGTTTCCACAAAGGAGAAAGTGTGATTTGGGGCAGCATCCAACAGAAGAGACCCTGTCAGGAACTCTCTCTCATTCTCCTCCTTGGTGCAAATGGACTTGCACAGAGAAGACCCGGACTCCCCTACAGTCACATCATGTCATTTTTGTAAGCTGCTACAGGAAGAGAGCCCTGGATCCCTTGCCCAGTGAGTCAGGGTGTCTGTTTGGGGGGCTCTGTGCTGCTGTTTTCCTTCCTCGGAGGCACAGGGTGTGATTTTGTGTTCTGGTCCACCTGCAGTAGGGATATAATGAAATAGCTGGGGTTAAATAATGCAAAACTCCTGGCCGAAGGGTGGTAACTTCTCTCTTTTTTTAACTACAGTTTCTAATTCACTCAGAGGAACAAATTATGTTTTATGGTCTTTTATAAAATATTCATGCCCTCCTGCCCCTGCACTCTCAATGGTTCAGGAAGCCAGCAAATGGCCTCGTAGAAGGAGGATCTCATTTCCTCCCAGACACAATTTACAGAGGCAGCCAGGCTCCTGGCAAAGGGAAGGGAGGGGCCCTGATGCCAGAAAAGCTGAGGGAAAGGCCCTTGGGCCCTCTGCCTCTCCTATGTCTCTAGACATCAGGGGCTTTGAACCAGGGTAGTGGCAAGACAGAGAGCAGGGGATGTGGCAGCACTTCTCTGGGTGTAGTTACTTCTTACGCACTTCTCCTTCCAGGTAAAAACCTCCCCCGGCACAGGCCACCTTGTTTTCTGCATCCTCTTCTCTGATGCATGTGTGTCGTTTCCAAGGCAACGGCAAAATGGCCAGTATATGGGGAGATGAAGGACAGGTCTGTGGATGTAGCAAGGCTGACGGCCCTGTCTCTTCCTTTCCTGTGCCATTCACCAGGATCTGAGTGACAACAGGAGCCATGTGGATTCTGGCCTTCCTTTGGAAATGCTTCACAGTTCATAGGAATATTCCATCCCGAGATGAGTGTGCTAACAATGAAGTCAGAGCCTAAATGAGTATGTTGCCATACTCATTTCTTCCCTGGACCTCTGTTTCTTCTGCATAGGAAGGATCTTGGGTTAGAGGATGAGGAACAGAGCAAGTTAGAAACCCTAGTTCTGTGGCCCAGTGGATACTCTGGCTTTCTGTTCCTGACTTGAGGCTGACACCATCTCAGAGGCTCCCCTGAGCATCTGCTCAATGACTGGCAGAAAGAGACACCTACTTCTTACAAGCAGAAGCAGAAGCAACTTCACCCCTACCACCAACCAGGAAAGAAGAGATGCCATCCCCTGCTGCCCACAGGGACCAAACCTGGTTCTCAAATGGGGGTTTTGAGAGTGACATCAACCTCTAGGTTCCCTGTGATCAGCATAGAGGCAAGGAGAGGACACAAACAGTTTGTCACCCAGTACCTCTCCCTGTGTCCCCCTCTCCCCCTTCTATTCCATCCTGCGCTATCTTTGAAGATCCAGTGAAGAGAAGCGACTTAAGAGTCTTATATTAGGAACTACAGGAAGGGACAGTTTTAATACACTCATCATTAAAAGTCTCAAGGTGCTTTGAGCTTCCTGTCTATTTCCAGAAACTGTCCATCAGAAAGGAAAACACCAGGCAATGAATGTAGGCCTTGTATTGTGCTAGTTAAGGCAAGAGTCTGGGTCCTCAGTGTTAGCAACTGCAAAACATAGAATTCTCTTCCCATTTCAAGGCCAACTTGGGCTGTATTTAAGGATGTGGAGAGAATAAAAGGCTCGTGAAAAGAAGTCTGTCTGTCTGTCACCTCCTGGGTTAGCCCTTGTGCGCAGCACCCTCAGCAGTGTATTCATGTATGTGTGCCAAGTATGTATGAAGCGGTTTCTATGAACCAGGCACTGTGCTACATTCCATGTCTCAGAGACATCTGCACATTAATGCTCATTACAATACTGGTCACAATAGCTAAATAATGGAACCAACCTAGATGTTCAACAACTGAGGAATGGGTATAGACAATTGGGTAGGGGCTGGACACATGGTTCAGTAGTTAAGATCACTGACCCTTCTTCCAGATGACCCATGTTTCATATCCAGCACCGACATGGCAGCTCGGTAACAGAATATCCAATGCCTTCTTCTGATCTCCAGGGGCTCCAGGCACACATGTGATGCCCATATGCATATATGGGCAAAATAGTCATACACATAAACTAAAAATGAACAAATCTTGGGCTGGTGAGATGGCTCAGAGGTCAAGAGCATTGCCTGCTCTTCCAGAGGTCCTGAGTTCAATTCCCAGCAACCACATAGTGGCTGACAACCATCTGTAATGAGATCTGGTGCCCTCTTCAGGCCTGCGGGGATATATGCAGGCATAACATGGCATAATAAATAAATAAATCTTTTTAAAAAATAAACAAATCTTTAAAAAGAAAAAAAATGGGCCATATATACACAATGGAATTTTCACAGCCACAAAGAAAAATAAAGGTACATCATTTTCAGAAAAAAATGTATACAAATAGAGACAGCCATATGAAGCAAATTTAACCAAACTCAGAAGATCAATATATGGTTTTTTTTTTCATTTGTGATTCCTGGATTTTATATAGATACACTAGAAGTGAAACTACATATGGACAAATGGTGGTGTCTTAGCGTTTCTATTGCTGTGAAGAGACACCATGACCAAAGCAACGCATATAAAGGAAAATATTTAATGAAGTGGCTTATAGTTTCAGAGGTTTAGCCCATATCATCATAGTGGGACATGGCAGCATGCAGCAAGACATGGTGCTGGAGAAGGAGCTGAGAGTTCTACAGACAGACAGACCCACAGACAGCAGGAGACTGGGTGCCATGCTGGGCATAGCTTCAGAATAACAGACCTCAAAGCTGGCCCCCTCAGTGATGCACTTCCTCCCACAAAGCCACACCCACTTCAACAAGGCCACACCTCATAATAATGCCACGCTCTGTGCGCCAAGCATTCAAACACTGGAGTCTATGGGGCCCATTCATAGGGGACACAAGAGAATATACTCAACATATAATACATACTTGTACTGAAATTTTATAAAGAAATTGATTAAAATAAAAAAATTTTTAATTGAGAACAAGTGAGTCATGCCTAAGTCAGTCAGACCTTTTGTTGCTGTGACAAATGCCTGAGAGAATATGTTCAGGGTCTCCTGGACTCGCTGCTTTTAGAACTGTGCAAGAGGCACGTCCTGATGGGAGTGTGTGATGGAGGAAAGCTGCTTGCCTCCTACTAACCCAGAAGCAACGAGCAAGACAAAGATTGGACCAGAGACAAGTCACCCTTCAAAAGCACATCCCAATTACTACATCCTCCAACCAGGCCTCCCTCCCACTACTTCCCTCAGAAGCCATCAGATTATGACCCCACCAAAGAGTGAATCCGTTGCTGAAGGTAGCGTGTTAGATGTAACATATATGTGTATGTAACGTATATGTGTATATACATATATTTGTGTGTTATATGTATAGCACATATGTATACATAACATACATATATGTCATGTGCATACACACACATACACACACACACACACACACAAACACATATGTATGTACATGTATCTCCTAACACACACACACACACCTTGGTATACCATCCAATCACCAGCAGGGAGTTCTTGCACAGAATAGGATGCACCTCCAGGTTCTTATTCAGGGAAAGAGTAAAGGCAAGCTAACAGAGACACAATGAAGCTCCACATGCAGAGCCAGCTCTGTAGCTCAGAGAAACTAGACAGATGGTTCCGATTTGAATTCCACTTCCTTGGGGAAAAAATAATAAGAAAACCTTTCAGTCTAATCCCCTGACCCTTCTCAAAGCCAGGAAAGGGCCCTGCTCCTGAAAAGTACCCTACAGATTCTCATTCTGTGTCAAAAATATGGAGACTGTAAAGGAAGACGTGGGGTGTAATGGAGAGCCAACTCAATGCTGTCCAGGAATTCTGCTGTGGGCACTCCTAACTCTGTTGGTCCTGGGAACCAGTGGAGGAAGGGCGGGGCCATATTTTGGGCACAAAACCAGGATCCCCTCCACGTACCCAAATTCTGTCTCCCATAGCTACTTGGGGAAATATGTAAGTGTTGTGGTTCTCTGGAAAGACTGGGTGTCAGCAAAGGGAGACACACAGAAATGCTGGGTAAGTCATAAAGCCACCAGCAACATCTTACTCCTGGCTAGAGTTCCACTGCCTAGCTGGGATGCCTGGTGAACAGGAACACTCATTGTGTGTAGAACTGGAAAGAAAAATGGTCTCCATATAACTGGAACATGTCATGTTCCAATGTATTTCAGGAAGTGAACCAGCTTTCCCTCTGATCCAGAAGCATGCCCATGACCTCTGGAGAGAAAGCAGGCACACTAACGGGATGGTTTTGCCATTGGTTGAGCTCACACTGCAGTGGGAGTATGTTGAAATGCTATACTAGTCATTGCCCTCTCTCATGTGACTATAGACTTCATTCATATTCTCTCTGGAACTCAATGTTCTCATTTTTAACATAAGCCTATTTTCTTCTGAAATGAATACAAAGGCATTATTTTCTGTAAAATAGATGTTCATCAACTGAATTGTTAGATGTTTATTATTAAGATTGTTTACTGTCATTCTTTGCCTGGATTTTCTACAACATTAGGGATAAAATGTTGCCACAGAAATCTATAACTCAGGTGATGAGTGACAGTATTCCTTGGGAGTCATGAACAAATGTCTACACACTCCAGATAAGGAGCCAATGACAGACCAAAGTAACAATCTTACACTGGAGTCCAAATTGAACCAATGAATAGTGTGCATAAAGGGTTCCTTACAGAAGTGTGGATGACTCAAAAATAAATGAATCACCTGAAAACCCTCCCCAACATGAATAACAATAACCCAGAAAAGCTAACACCCCAGGACTGTCTGCAAAAATGAGAGTCTCTCTCCTCAGCAGTCCTTACTTTTAAAGATAGAAATAGAGAGACCTAGAAAATTTACTAAGATTCAGGGATTCCTGAGACTTGTGAATTGTCTGTTTCCTTGGTGTTGAGGAACTTCCCTTTAGAACTCCCTGACTCTGAAGAAGCTTTGCTCCTGGATGGAATGTTTCTACATGAAAGAACTTCTACACAGCATCATTTTCCCTATTTTATCTCCCCCTCTCAGCCTTTATACCTCGGCAGTCTGTTCCACCTGTCTGGAAAACTTACTGCCATCCTTTGAGACTGTGGGGTTTTAAGGAAAACTACTCAAGACTTTAAGATGGAGTGACTTGGTTTCAAATCCTACCTCTTCCACTTCAGACAGATCACTTCACTGTGGTTCCCTCTCTTACACCTGTGAAGACATCACAACCCACCCCGAGCTCTGCTCCAGGACTGGTGCCAGCAACTCCTCTCAGCAGAAGGGCACCTCTTTCCACTTTGTGCACAAGCGCTCTAAGGGCTAAAGGTGACCCTGGGCTGACTAGGGGCATAAGTGACACATAGTGGAAACATCACTTGCCTTTGTTCATAACATTAGGAGGAAGCTTTACATTTTCCCCTAGTTGAAGGTATGGCTCAGTAGATAAAGTGCTTGCTGTGTAGATGTGAGGACCTGAGTTCAGATCCCCAGAGTCCGCAGAAAGCCTAACACAGTGGCACACATCTGCAATAGCAGTGCCCCTACTGTGAGATGCAAGTGGAAACAGGAGACTCCCTCAGCCTCAAAGCCAGCGAACCTGTCTACACAGCAGCAAAACAAGGGACCCTGTCTCAGGCAAAGTGGAAGATAAAGAATGGCAATTAAAGTTGTCCTCTGACTGCCACCCACACTCCATAGCATGCATGTGGTCAGACTCATACATACAGACATGTGCATATGCACACACACGCACGTGAGCACACACACGCGCGCGCGCGAGTGCGACAGAGAGAGAGATTTTAAAAAAGAAAATGGAACAATAATTTCCCCATAGTCTGATGCTGTTTTCTCTCCTTTATGACAGCCCCAAAACTCAAACCTTCCACTGCTGACTCACAGTGGCTCCCCAGAGCTGACTGCTTCGATTTCCACAAGTTTTTAGAGCTGGTTGTCAAACTATTGGTCGTTTGAAATTGGCCAGGATAGGACGGTCTAGGCTCCAGAAATAAGAGGACATTACAGCCCAGAGCCTCCCCAAGCCAGGGAGCTGTGAAAACAACAGCACTTACACGAAGCCCCTGCGGACATCTCTCCACCCACAACCAGAGGGATGCTATCACATCCAAAGCGCATGTGTGTTTTTTGCTTGCTTCAGACTCCCAGGGCTTCCCATCCCCCACCCCCAGGCAAAGCAACTGCATTCCCACCTACCCACATCAGTGCTTGCAGCTTTTATCCCTACCCCCCCCACGCCCGCTCCCCACCCCACTCCCATCCTGCTCATTTAACTCAGCCAGCCACACCTGCCTTCTCAAAGCCCCGTGCTGCCTCAAGACCTTACACCTGTTTATCCAGCCTGGACCATTCTTCCCCGAATCCTTAAGCACAGTTAGTTACACAACATTCTAAAGAAAAGTAAAGGATGGGGCATTTAAAGATGCATTCTAAGAAATGTGTCATTGCATGGCATTGCTGTGTGAGTACTCCCACAGACATCCTGCCACATAATGCAGTGTGTGCCCATATTGCACACATGATGTGGCCTTCTGCTCATAGGGCCCTGATGAACAAAGTCACAGGAGGGCAGGTAAAACACAGGAGAAAATGGTGCCCTCATGAGACTTGGTAAACACAAGATGTCTGAGGATGTTGCCAGCAAAACTACATGTTGTTTATTGTAAGTGTTGTATGTGATTGTGTGTGTGTGTGTGTGTGTGTGTGTGTGTGTGTGTGTGTGTGTGTGTGTTGGCATACAGGTATACAAGTGTGGGGGCCAGAGAACTTTGGGTGTGGTTCCCCAGGTGTCATCTTGTCGCTGTTCTTACCATTCTCCTTGTTTGTTTTGTTCCTATTTGTGTATATGCATATATATATACACATACGTGTGTGTGTGTGTGTGTGTGTGTGTGTGTGTGTGAATGTGAGCACGAACACACCATGGCGCACACATGGAAGTCAGAGGATAACCTTGGATGTTGGTCCTTGCCTTCTGTCCAGCTTGAGACTAACCTCTTTGTCATTTTTCTGCTGTGCATGGTGAGCTAGCCAGTCATTTCCTGCCTTAACCTCAGGTCCTCCTGTAGTAGCACTGGGATTGCACGTGTTCACACTGCATGTCTGCTTTTATATGAGTCCTGGGGATTTGAACTCAGAGCCCCATGAATTGCACAACAAACACTTTTACACAATGAGCTATGTTCTCTTGGCCCCTGCCTTGGATTTTGTTTTTGCTTTGAGACAGGGTTTCTCAATGGGACCTGGGTATGATTAGGTGAGACTGATTGGCCAATAAGGCCCAGGGGTCTGTCTGTTTCTATCTTCCCAGCATTGGAACCATATACCACCCCTGGAGTCTTTACATGGGTTCAGGGCCTTATAGTTAAGTGGCTAGACTTTACCAACAGAACCAACTCCCTAGCTCTAGTAAACTATTATTTTTATCTGTAGAAGGATCCCACTCTTCAGCAAATGTCAAAGTATAGCACATATAAAAGCCAGTCACATGCTCGTTCAGCATCCTCATGTGTTGTGCCCTTGGCATAGCAGGATGCCCTTTACTTTCACACTATCATCAGCTCAGGCAATTTCACACCAGCATCCCTACAGACTCATGAGTAATGCATCGTGTTCCAGCTGACTGCAAGCAGCTAGGCAATGGGGCTATCTCAGCTCCATCAGAGTTTTATAGGACCATTGTTCTTTACAAAGTTTGCTGTTAACCAAGGTGTCACTGTGGTGATTTTTTGTTTGTGCTTTAACAAATAAAACTTGCCTGAAGATCAGAGTGTGGAGGTAGCCTCTAGTTAGCCGTAGAGGCCAGGCAGTGGTAGTGCACACCTTTAATCCCAGCACTTTGGAGACAGAGGCAGACAGATCTCTGTGAGTTCAAGGCCACCCTGGGCTACACAAGATTGGATGTCTAAAAGAGAAACAGAGCTCACGCAAAGGTGATCCCAGCACTTGGGGTCATGTGCCTTTAATCCCAGCACAAAGGAAGTAGAGACAGGAGTGATATGGCTGGGATGTAAAGAGGAATGTAAGGTGGGAGGAAACAGGAGAGCATTGCATTCAGTCTGAGGATTCCTAGAGACACGATCACCCCTTTGGTCTGAGGATTCAACAGAGGTAAGTACTAGTGGCTGGCTGCTCTGTTTCTCTGACCTTTCAGCATTCACCCCTGTATCTGACTCTGAGATTTTATTATTAAAACCAATTAGAATTCACACTACATGCCACTGTGTGCTATATAACTTTATTCATATTTTCTCATATTATTCATATTTGCTCATATCCTTCCTTCTTCCCGGTTTCCACGTAAACACCATCTTTGGTCATTCTGTTAATAGACCCATCTAGTGACTCTTCATCTCGTTTATCACTGCCTGCCATAAACTTATCTGTAATTCACGACAATCCTCCTGCCTCAGCCTCACAAATGTTGGCATTCCATGCATGACCCACCATGCCTGCCTAATCTTTAAGAGCTTTGTTGGTATGTAATTCACATACTGTCTGCCCACTTCAAGTGTGTGGTTCAGTGGGTTTCACTGCATGCCTAGGGCTATTCAACCACTGCTGTCAAGCTAAGATCATTTTCATCACCACTAAAACGCACACCTTCAGCTGTCACTCCCAAGGCTCCCAAAGCACTTGCCACTTCCCATCAGCCCCAAGCAACTACTCCTCCATTTCTGTGTAGTTGCTCATTCTGGATGTTTTGTACAAACGGAGCCATGTGATGTATGGCCTATTGTCAATACAGAAGAAACTGGGAGTAATAATTGACATCATAAAGGATCCACTGAAGTTGCTTAGGAAATATGAAGTCACACAAAGTAGAATTTCGTGACATGAGCACTCCTTGGCTCTGTTACTTGGAAGAACACAATCCTGCCTCAGAGGCAGGATGACCCTGTTTAACAGCAGCCTGGGAAAAGCAGCCTAGGTCAACTATGGAGAACCATGATGATGCTTTTACACTGTAAACCTCCCCGTTTGTCCAACACCTTGCAATTTCTGTCTGTGAAACATGTTTAATTGCTCAAAGTGTAACTTGGGGCAGTGAAATTATATAAGCTGGTAGGGATTTCTGTTCAGGGCTGGATCCCTTCTGTGCATTAACCAGAACCAATTGTGTGCTATTTATCTTTTATTAATCTCTAAGTGCTTGAAATTATTTCTCATTGGGAAGCATATTAATACTATAACATTATAACTGGTTTCCCTCATGGTCTACTGATTATATAGCATGTATCACCTCATTCCTCTTGATAGAAAAGAAAAGCCCATGCCATCACTTTTTGTTTATTTATTTATCCCTTAATGGGGAATCAGGTAATTTCTATAGTTTGCTGTTGTGAACATTTCCACTTGCACTGCATCTTGTAGTATTCACATACTCATTGTTATGAGGATGTGTTCCCATTTCTCCTTGGAGTCAGACCTAAGAATAGAATTTCTGGGTTAGGTGGTAAACGCCCATCTGGCTTCGCAGGAACTGCTAGGAATTGTTTATTGGGTTGGCTGGACCATCTCACATCCCCCACCCACCATTGCTGTTGTCTGCTCCTAGCATCATCACATGCTAATGAGTGTGATGTGGTGCATCCTTGTGGTTTTGATTGACATCTTCCTGGGAGTGGGGGTGTGGTTGATGAAATTGAGCATCTTTTCATATGCCTATTATCCATTTGTATATCTTCCTTTAGAAACATCTATTTCCATCTTTTGCCCATGTTAAAGAAGTTATTTATAACTTCTAAATACAAGCCCTGATCTGATATATCATCTGCAATATTTTCTTACATGTTATGGGCAGTCTTGCCAATTAAGACACTTTATAGAAATTGTAGGTTTACAGGGGGAAAAAATGAGCTGTCTTTTCACTTGATGCAGTCGAACAGATCTGCCTTGTTTTTCTTGTATTGGGGCAGCTGGTGTCATAGCTATGAATCCATTGCCAAGCCCAAGGTTCAAAACCTATGTTTTCTTCTAAGAGTTTTTGTTTCATTTGTTACTTGCTTTTTTGAGCCACGATCTCACTATGTAGCCCAGGCTGGCTTTGAACCTGCAATCCTTCTGCCTCTGCCTCCTGAGTACTTCAATTATGGGACTATCAAGCTCAATATATCTAAGACTTAGGTAGTTGCTCTTACACTTAGATTCTTGGTACGTTTAGAATCAACCTTTGGATACAGTGTGAGGGGTGATGAAGACATAGATCCCTACCCCATCATATATTTATTTAGCAACCCTTTTTCTGGGCTGGGGTGATGGCTCCATGGGCAATGCACTTGCTGCATAAGCCTAGGGACCTCAGGTAGAATCCTCAGAACTCATGTTGAAAAGCAAACAAACAAAACCAACAAACAGTAGGTGCTGTAGCATGCACCTATAATCCTAGCACTCCTGCTGGGAGATGGGAGATGACCACAGGAAAATAAATGCCTGGAAGACCAAGAGCCAGCGATCCTGACACACACAGAGGTGACAGCAGCAACACTGTCTCAAGTGAGGTAGAAGGCAAGGACTGATGCTCTAGGCTGCCCTCTGACCCCTCATGCTTGAAGGAACATGTGTGTGTCCACACACATATGAATATGCACATACACAATTGAAAAAGAAAATCTTTTTTCTGCTTATCCATCTGCATAGCCCAGCTCCACAGAGAGAGGGATTCTTTTGCTTTCACTGGTGTGTCTATTCTCAGCACCAAAGCCTCTAGGCATTTATCAGGCACACTATATTTATTGAATAGATGGATGATAACTAGCTCTACAAATGTTATTTGCCACTGTCATTATTTTATGCCTTCAACTCCTATGTTCTTCAGACTCGACAGCAGTCTCTAAGACTTCCTTGCCTTCACTTCCTGGAACCCCATCATTCCTGGCTGTCACCTGACCACCCCCCTTCTGACCTGTGGAAACAGACATTCCAGCCCCACCCCCACCCCAGGTTGTCTGCCAGTTGCTCAGTCCTTGCTTTCCTACTCACTGTCTCCTCTCCACCTCTCCTCTTCTTTCTGGAAATTTCCTGGCTCTGTGGTCATTCTAGTGTCTGACCTCTATCAATCCCCATCCGTGAGAGGAAATAGCCACCTACATAGTGGCCCTGGGACAGCTCCTAGATGCTGCCCACCTTGAGGGTTGCCTCAGACCTGCTGTGAGAACTCTGTGCAGCAGACCGGCCTCATGGGTTGGTCACTGTTTTAAAATGGAAGCTGAGGGGAGCTGTGGTTATAGCTCAGCTGGTGGAGATACCCCAGTTCCATTTGTAGAATACACATTTTTAAAAATTGGATGTGGGGGGCATCTGATGGTAATCTCAGCCCTGGGGAGGTGGAGCCAAGGATTACCCCTGCCCCCATCTGCTGGCCAGACAAGCTATCCTGATTGTCTAGCTCTATCTAGGTCAATGAAAGAGATTGTCTCAAAGAGCAAGGGGGTAGGCACATAAGGGTCAAAGCCTGAAGTTGTCCTTTGATCTCCACATGTACAAACACTCACGTGAACATGCACCCACAAAATACATATGCACCCTCATACACATGTGCAAGCACACACACACACAGACATACACAAACACACTAAGACTAGGGAGATGACTCATCAGGTAAGAGTATTTGCTGTGCAAGCATGAGAACCTGAGTTCAAATCTCCAGAATTAATTAAAAGTCAGGTGCGATTTTGGGAGCACCTTTAATTCCAGTGCTGGGGGGAAAGTAGGAGACAGGAGGCTCACTGGGGCTTTCTGGCTACCAGCCTAGCTTCAGGTTCAGTGGGAGACTCTCTCAAGAAAGTAAAGTAGAGATTGATGAAGCCAGACACTGGGTATCCTCCTCTGGTATCTGCCCGCACACACAGAGACATACACCCCATCACATAGACTTACATAGCACACACACAACACACAGACACACACACACACACACAATTCACTTGTGTGTATGTGTGTTGTATATCTGTGGATGCACGTTCATACTCGTGGAAGTCAGAGAACGACCTTGTAGAGTCAGTTCATTCCTTCCATGGGTTCAAGGGATTGAATTCAGTTTGCCTGGCATACATGGCAAGTGTTTATCCACTGACTCACTGTCCCTCAAAATAATTCTCCCAATGGTTCCCAAGTCCCAAACATCATATTCAAACTGCCCAATGGACTGAAACCTCTTATGACAGCACAGTGACCGGAGCCCAGCTCTTCACCCTGGTGGACTGCCCATTCGGTCTCAGTAGGCTTTAAGGACACAGGCTGAACTCCTCCATTGCAATCAACAGCCTGCAAATTCTGGAACCATGAGACTTGCATAGTAATGAGCCAAGAGTCAGATCCCTGGGTCTGGATGGAGACATGACATCCTGAACTGCCCAGGTCATTACTAGGCAACTGTCTAGAAGCCCAAACTAAACCTTATAGGATTACTGTCTAGCGGGAGGCTTTACATACCATCACTGCATGAGTCAGTATGAGCCATTCCAGGTGGGCCTGTCAATCACCTGAACCAACTCAAAGCCCTTCAGGAAAAGCTGCTTGTTCTGGCAGCTATAGAAACAGTAAGAGTTGTGCCTCAAATATAAAGTGGCACAGTGGTCCCTTTGCCGTTGTCCATGTCCCCATGACAGTGTGATCAGCTCTGCTCTGGAATACACTCCACCCAACTTCAACGCTATGCTCTCTCTGTCTTGTCTGAATCCTTGGGTGAGGCTAAAATGAAACCCCAGTGACAGGAGATGTTTGTTTGCACCAGGACTCTACTGTCCCCTTTGGGACACCTTTCCGCCCATTCAGTCCTCTCCCTGCCAAACTAAGCATTTATTTTTTTATATCAGTTACATTTGATAATCTGCCAGACACATACATTATTCCCTAATCTCCACTAGTTTCCAGGCTTCGGGTTGACAGGTAGAGGAGTCCCACCAAGTCCCCCAGATAGGAAAGCTGGAATTCGTGCTCACTCAGATTTTAACAACCATGCCTTGCAACCCCTTTCTGTGAGATCTCTGCTGGGAATTTTCCACAAGGAAAAGTGCGACTAGACAAAGTCAAGATGTCCCCTTCACCCCAACAGTGACAAGTCTCTTCCTTCTGAAACACGGACCTGAGATTCTGACTTCTGCCTTTCTGTCCTCACTGACCTGGCCTCTCTTCCACTTTATCCCCCCTGCTTTTCTTCAGTCACCCAAGCCAAGCTCCAGCCGCAGTCCTTCCCTCCTACCCACCTCCTCGTGTCCACATTAGCACTCACATCAAAGGACTTTTGTGGCTTCCCTCCCTGGGCAAAGCAGAAATAACTCCTGGCAAGGTAAAGGCTCAGAGCCCTCAGCCACAGGCATTACTTCAATTGAGCGTGTCCTGTACTTTCTTTCAAATGGCTCCTATTCCTCGGTTTTTGCAGCTTGCCTTGAGCCCTAACATGTTGGAGGGAGGGGATGCTCTCTCCTAATAACCCCAGGGACATCTTCAGAGAGGGCTGTGCTTCAAGGGCCACTCGAGAGCTGCCCCCTCCCAGCCCTTCCCCACAGCTGCAGAGCTCCTCTGAAAGCCTGCTGCTGCTCTCAACAGCTGGACATGTAATGGAGATGGATGTGTCCCTCTGGACATCGCTAAAAGCAGCTCACACCAGTTAATAGTTTCTTCCCACTGCTTTCCTGAGGTAAGGACTAAGCTGGTGAAAGGGAGAAGACATAATATACTTATTATATCTTTAAAAAAGAAAAAGAAACTCATATTCAAATACAATTGTCAGCCTGAATCAGGCAGGAAGGGAGATGGACTTTCTTCCATTCCTCCTTATGAGTCCATCATGCTGGGGAGGGGGCAAGATAGAGGGGAGGAGGGGGAAGAGGAGGGGGGAGGGAATGAGGAAGGGACTGGGCAAGTGGAACCAGATCACAAATCACTGGCATTATAGTCCCTCTTTCTATTCAACTCATTTGCACACTCATTGCACACACATTTCTATTAGTGTGGCTATTTCTCTTAGCCAGATTGCATTTAATTCTCCTTTAGCCAGCCTGTGGTGCCCTATTTATTCCTCTGAATTATCTTGTCTGGTCTAATCCACCCCACACCCTTTATCCCTGTTGATTTGGCTCCTCTCAGTGAGAGGAATTAGCATGGGTGCTGGAGGTGGGAAAGGCAATTAGTAGCCAGGACACAGGAAAACAGATAGAAGGGGTTGTTAGCTCTACGGGCCCAGCTCAGGGTCCCTCTGAGAGCTCTTTCTGAGAGGTGCTCAGAGCTAATGGACTATGTTTTCTTGTGGAGTTTTTGTTATGGATGATAATGGTCTATTTCTTACTATTTTTTTTTTCCTGATACAATAATGCTTTAAAAGACAGCATTAAGCAGGCCTCCTCCCACAGCCCTTAATTTACATTAAGGGTGTGTTATTCTATGAGACAGACAGACACACACACACACACACACACACACAAAATGTGTTCTACGACTGTTTGAACACAGGTGCGTATTCATCTCACCTAATTCCAGAAACAAGTTTATCCTCATAAAACACAGTTCCACAAATCTTTTCCATCTTAGACACACAGCTGGACTGCACTTTCCAGATACCTTTGCTGCTAATTAGGCATAGCATGTTCCTGAGTTCTGCTCAGTGAATTGTAGGCTACAGCCAGGCCTGGCTCATAAAACTACCAAAACCTTAACCTTCTCCGTTTTTAGCCCAGGGAGATCTCTGGGGACTTAGATGGAAGAATCCTGAGTCCCCAAATCACAATGGGAAAAGAGTAGACTAGAAGAACCACATGATCAGTTACACCCAAGTCAGACTCTTGTATGAGACGGGATAAAAGCTTTTGTAACCTTAGAAATCTAAGATTTGGTTACAGCGGTTAGCGCGTATACTGTTTACTACAGCCCCCATTCCATAATTACAATAAAGACTTGGAGAAGTGTGGTAACTCCCCCAAGATCAGATTAAATGGCAGAGGATGGAGTCACAGCCAGATCTTCGGCTTCTAACCCTCTCCGGCCATCATACCACAGCTGCTTCATAATCACTCCCCTGTCACCTTCAAGGGAGCGAAGAATCTGCTGAGACAAGCCGTCGCTTTATAGAAATGCATTTCCAGTTCGTCAGAGCTGTCCTAATTAGGACTTTAATGAAGCTCGCTCTGGGGAAAAGAAGCCCAAAGCAGGGAGGTAATCAAGGCCAGACCCTGGTGTGATTCGGGAATTGATGCTACAATTTGATTTGAGGTCACCTTTGAGGACCTCAAATCAGCCTTAGTCAGCAGGAGGTGGTGGCCTGGGAGGGAAGCAGTAGGCATAGAGAACACTGTTCATTGAGAAAAAGCCAAACACTTAGGGCCCCCAGGAAGGAAGGAAGGAAGGAAGGAAGGAAGGAAGGAAGGAAGGAAGGAAGGAAGGAAGAAGGAAGGAAGAAAAGAAGCCAGGTGTGAGTTAGCTTTCTGCCACTATAACAAATTATGGATAGAAAAGGTGTAATTGGGCTCAGCGATTTCTAATTTCCCATTGTTTGGGGCCAGTGGTAACACATCATGCAGGAGCCATGATGGAGCGAAGGGCTCATGTCTTCGGGATCCAGGAAACAGAATGTAGAGAAGAGGAGAGGTGTTCAGGGTCCCATAACGTCTATGGAGAAGTCAGCTCTTAAAGGGACTACCTCTCAGCTACATCACCCTCAATGGTTTCCAAGAGACGCTCCCAAAGCTCTTGGGAAGCCACTATCTTGGACCAGGTGTCTTCTGTTTCTGCCGTCTCAGCTTCATGATCCTTATCTGTGCCCCACAGTCCCCTCTATCACACTGCACTGCTGATGCTCTTTCTTGCCCGCTACTGGCCCATGCATTGTGTGTTTTTTTAATTCCCAGCACCTGGCACACAACACAGCAGGAGCTCAATAAATGCTACATCCCAATACTTAAATTAGCAGAATCCTAAAAGAAAATTACTCAGGCTGAATACCAAGTTTTCCAAAGATGTCCTCATCTTAACCCTTGGGTCTATGTCACGGAGAAAAGTGGAATTAGAGTTGCACACCAACTGATCTTAAGAGAGGGAGATGATGCTGGCTAGCACAGGTGGTCCCCATGGATCCCAAGGACATTTAGAAGATGAAAAGGAAGGCCAAATGGTGTCAGAATGGTGAAATGGGAGAGGGACCTTATTGCGGTAAATAAGGATCAGGATAAACAAATAGGCCGAATAGATGTTTATTCAGGGAGAAATAACTTACAACCTAGACAGATGAACACCAGGAAATTCAACCCGATCCTCTCCTGTCCGAGTCACGCCAGAAAGAGAGCGCCTTCCTGGCCCCCTCCGACCTCCTTCCACAGGTCACTTCCGCCCATGGCTCCACCCCCAAATGGGCGTGGTCAGTGCCACAGAAGGACTATCTCACTACAGGACCTGACAAACTATCAACTGATACCAAAGAGAAGAGGGCCACATGGCTGGGACGTGAGGAACACTCTAGAAGTTGCAGCTGTGTTTAAACTACTCTGCCCCTTCCCCAGCTCCTTGGGAAGCTAGAGCTCAAAATCTGTCCTGACTCAGTTCTCTCTCCCCCAAGACCTAAGCAGCAATTCACATATAGATGTTCAATTAACCTGCAAGACGGGACAGCCGTTGCTTCCTTTGCAGTTTTTTGTTGTTGCTGTTGTTTTGTCTTTTTTGAGACAGAGTTTCTGTGTAGCCCTGGCTGTCCTGGAACTTCCTTGGTAGACCAGGCTGGCCTTCAACTCAAAGATCCACCTGGCTTTGCCTCCCAACTCCTGGGATTAAAGGTGGGTACCACCACCACCAGGCTCCTTTGCAGTTTTAAAGTTGTGGTTGAAGCAAGAGGATCGCCATGAGTTCAAGACCAGCCTACATCATATAATGAGTCCTAAGCCAACCTCAGCTGTGGGGAACACAACTCTGTCTCCAAGAACACCACCACCTCAGATTAGTTTTCCATTGCTGGTGTTACAAACTACCACAGACAGTGACTTGAAACCAGTTTATCGTTTCACAGCAAACTTTACATATTGCATATATCATCTTGCAGGTGGGATGCTCAGAACCCTGAAATGGGTCCCACTGGGCTAAATGTAAGTTTCCTTTCCAGAAACCCTAAGGAAGGAGTCGCTTTGTCATCCTTGTCTTGTCTGGCTTCTAGAGAAGGAGTGATGGACAAGACTTGGGCTTCTTGGGCCTCTAGAACAGGAAGTGTCTGTCATTCCATCCCCCCCCCAACTCCCACTGTGTTAGGAAGCCTCCTCACCCACTTCCAGATCCATCCCTGATTCCCATGGATCTCCAGCATCATTTGACTACACTCTGCCAAGGAGTATAAAATCAGAGAGGAGAGAGAGAGACAGAGAGGGAGAGGGAGAGACAGAGAGAGAAAAAACACTGGAAGTGGGAAAGGAGAGATAAAAGGAAGAAACATAAAATTCAGAAGGAAGCATTTGCATAGCTTTAGTATATCTAGGCCAAGCTTCCAGCAACTGAAATCTGATAGGAGAGACAGTGTGAGTCTTCGGGCTGGGGATGTGGGTACAGCCCTTGCCTGGAGTGTGTGAGGGGCCCTGCTGCTATCTATCCCAGCATGCAGTTGGAAGACCTCTAAAGAAAGCCTGTATTACAAGGTCCCTTCAGACAGGAAAGACAACACCCAGCCTCCCCGACTCCCCTTTCCTGTCCCCAGAGCCACACCGGTGGGGAGTGTATTTGTCTTGGTCTTCAGTATACTCTGACTCATGGGTCTAACTGAACTGCCTCTGTGTCTTTTAACGCATCCTTTGCGCCCTAGCTATGGCCTTAGAGGTGACCTGTCAACCTGCTAGGGCCCATTCATGGATCCAATCTGGCGGGCCATGCTAACACACTAAAAACCCCGATGAAACAACAGCACATAAGAACCTATCATTCTCTACAGTTCTCTTTCTAAAACCTTGGAAATTCTCCTTTTCCCTCCCTCCACCCCCCACTCTTTCAATCTCTCTCTCTCTCTCTCTCTCTCTCTCTCTCTCTCTCTCTCTCTCTCTCTCGCTCTCTCGCTCTCTCTATGTCTCCCTGCTCCCTCCCCTCTCAGATGTTTCAGGGAAAGAACCACAAAATGAAGGCTTTCCATATTTTACTCGAACGAGGCCAGGGGTAGAAGTGGATCCTTGCTAGATCCCCGGTGCCAGCAGCTGGCTTGGTGTAAAGACTCACAGCCAGATTTTCACACTCCACTACCCACTATGAAAAGGTCCCTGCACACGTCTCTTTACGAGGCCTCCAGCCAAAAAGAGTGGGAACCTTTGATCCTGTCTGGAGCCGAAAGGATCTGAGGATGGAGTGGAGACAGACCAAGCTGCCGGCCAGGACCTCAGAGCCTCTGCGGGGCTGAATTTGCCAGGCCATTCTGGACCAGCGCCAGGGTGAGCTGGGATTTAGAGTACACTGGCCTGTGCAGGGCTGCACTGCTGTCAGGGAGGGCAGAGACAGGCTTGGCAGGGAGGGGCTGGCCAGCTGGAAGAGGCCCAGCCAGTGGCGGGCCTCCTCTTGAGGAGCCTCCGTCCTTCTCATAAGAACCTCTTATTTTTGACTTTGGGGTGGAGGCTGCCCTGGGTGAATGGGAGCTTGTTTGTTATTTGTTTGTTTGTTTTCAACTCTCCAAACTCCTTTATGCATAAAAGGATGTGTTAGAAAAAGTTGTGATAGCAAAGGGTTTGCTGTGGTCATCACTGTCTCACTCAGAAAGCAGTGGTGATAGGTAGCTCTGCTCAAACTGATTCTGCATAGGCTCTAGACAGAACACAGACAGACTCTCTCTTCTCCTTCCTCAGAGTTCACACCGGTCCATGTAAGAGAACAAAATACCTTCACTGTTTAGGGATATTTCTCACATTCAGGAATCCTCCCTGTTCACAGAGGGCTGGGGGTGGGGCTTCCTTCTTTTATAGAACTTGTCTTAAGATGACTGCCGATATCAAAGCTCACTGCTCAGGATGCAGCCCCCCGCCCCCACCCCTCTGCTCCATCCTGACAGAGCAGAGCCCATCTGATCTGATTATCCTATGTTCAGCAGCACCTGCCCCTTAGGAGCTACCTTAACCCTGTGTACATAGGCCCTGACATCTGGGAAAGACAGGGGCCAGGAAACCTCAGGCACAGTGATAAAGGATTATGGTCTCTTTCCTGGATCTTTCACAGCTGACCCTACCCCCAACTCCCAGACTTGGCTGGAGACTTTACATCACGAATAGATCCCTGCAGCTGCCAGAGCTTCTTCAGGGTATCTCAGGGCCTCTTAGGGCCACGGGAACCTGCTGTGATACCAAACTGGTGTAGTCAGAATCCCTATCTACACACCCTATCCAGCCCCCTCAAGATCTGTTGCCTAATGACTCTGTCTTCAGACACACAGACTCTTCATGCGACACTGTTGGTTCCCATCTACCTGCAGCCACCCACACTCCAGTGTTCTCAAGGCTACACCAGCTTGACACTGGCCAGTGTGCTCTTGAAGCCAGCGTCCCTCTGCCCCCTCTGCCAGCTTCTTCTGTTGCCTAAACCATACCAGAGAGCTGAGGTGCAAAGTGCCCCTCTTCAGGCCAGACCTGGCAGACCCCAGTCCTCAGAGCAGCAGCAGCCTAGCCCAGGACACGGGAATGTCAACCCTCTTCTCTGGGCCTGGGGACGCAGGGAGGGGCGTCTCTGCTCCTGACTATGGAAGAGTGTGAGCACGAAAAGACAGAAATAAGAAGACTGGAGCTTCTGAGTCAACAGTTTCCATATCCCCATATCAGGACCAGCTGCCTGGGACCAGAAGCAGGCAGAGACATGTGACTGCACTAGCCAGAGACATGTGATCCGTGTCTGTACCATCCTGCACCAGCTGTGGCATCTGCTCTGAGCCTGAACAGCCTGTGACACCTTCCCTGTGATTTCACTCAGCCAGGGACATCTGCCCATTACCTGTGCCTGCCTGGGAGACCTGTCCTGTGCCTGCAGCAGCTTGTGACAGATGCTCTGTTTCTGGGCCAGCCTATGACCACTGACTTGCACCTGTTCAAGCCTGCGATGCTTGCCGTGTGCTTATGCCAGTCTGTGACACTTATGTGTGCCAGCCTGTGCCACCTGGCCTATAACTGCAACAGCCTGTGACATCTGCTCCATACCTGTTTGAGTAGAATGCTTGCCTTGTCCCTGCAGCAGCCTATGGCACACTATCCTGCGTCTGTCCCATCCTATGGCTTCTGCCTTGCTCCTGCGACAGCCTGACATCTGCTCTGTACCTGTGGCAGTCTGTGGTACCAACACCTGTGTCTGCCAGAAATTACAACCTGTGAATCCGCCACTGCATGGATGCCGGCACTTCCTGGCCTCCTGCCCCAGCCTGTGACACCTACCTTGTGCCTACAATAGCTTGTTGCCAGAAACTCTAATGGCCTGTGACACTTGCCATTCACTGTACTCTCCTGTAATCCCTGCCCTGCACTTAGTCCTTACTGAGGCACCTGTCTTGTGTCTGCATCAGCCTGTGACACTGACGGTGTACATTTATCTGGCTGTGACATCTGCAATGGCCAGTGTCACCCATTTGGCACTCTGGAAAGGGATCCCATGAGGAAAGGAGGCATGGAGTGCAGACAGTATTGGACCCCAGGGCTCTCTCAGACATGGACATGTTTGGGGTTGTGTGCTGGTCCCAGTGTTCCTGCAAAGAGTCAAAGTGGACCCTAAGACCCGCTCCTGTGGCAGGGATAGCCGACATGTCTGTGACTCTACTTCTCTCCATCTGTAGCAAAGGACTCCTGCCTGGTGGGAAGGTCCTGAAGAGTAAGAAGTTCCTAGAACTTTCTGTAGCTACAGTCCCCACATTGACATTGCAAACTGCTTGAATCAGCAAGGGGCACCAAATCCTGTTGCAGGGTGGGGGTCACCCAAGCCCACCTTCCAAGGGCAGGCACAGCCTGTTTACCCTGAACGAGAAAAGAAGACTGCTAAACTTCTCCCCAAAGCATTAAAAACACTTTTCAAAAGGAAAGGGGCTGGAAAGATGGTTCATTGGGTAAAGTGATAGTCATATGAGTTGGGACCAGAGTTCCGATCCCCAACACCAAGGAAATGTCGGCAATCCCAGCACTTACGAGGCAGATGAAGCAGATTCCTGGAGCAAACTGTCTAACTACACTAGACAAATCTGTGAGATTTCATCTCAGGCAAGAGATACCTCTGTATTTAAGGTGGAAAGCAATCAAGACCCAAGGCCAACCTCCAGCCTCCTCTCTCTCTCTCTCTCTCTCTCTCTCTCTCTTCCCTCTTTCACACACACACACCTATGCATGTGCCTACACACACCTTTGTGAACACAAATACACACCAGCATATACATCATACATATATACACATATTTAAGAAAGAGACCACAATGGTTTTGCACTTGCTCATTTTACAATTTGTTTTAGGTTACAAAGAATGGGTTTCACTGTGGCTTTTCCTGACATCTGTGTCATTACGTCATTATACTCTGTTCTCATTGGCTCTCTGTGCCCCTCCCATCTGTAACTGGTCGTTTCTCATCTATGAGACCCTCTCTACTTCCCACCTCCCTTCTCTCTCTCCCTCTCCACCCCCCCATGACCTCTTTTGATTTGTTAAATGAATGGAGAATCTGGAGTAATGAGTCAGGGAGGTTGGCTGTAGGCTTACTCAAGGTCAGGGGTAGTTTTCCTACCAGATTCTGAATGAGGCAGGAGTGAATAATGAGGGCTCTGGAAAACTCCTAACATCATCCCTTACTCGCTAGCTGTTTCTAATAGTAGTTATAGCAGTCACTTACGCAGAGCTAAAAGGCTGTTACATATGTCAGGGATATTGGATCTATGCTGGACATGGTAACCCATACCTGTGATTCAGCACCCGGAAGGATGAGACAGAAGGACAGAGAGTTCAGGGCCAGCCTTGGGTGTGTAGCAAGACCTTGTCTCAAAAACTCAGGGGTAGACATGTTAATATTAGTAATTTCTCAAAAGTGTGATTTCAAACTCTGGGAAATGTCCACAAACATTGTTGTGTGTGTTCAAATAATGTAATACTCAGACTTCCTCACGAAGCCAGCCGCTCCAAGCAGAATGAATGACAGGTGGAAAATTCCAGTTATAGCATGTAGTTTGCCTTCAGAAATCTGTTACTTTTGAGAACACCATTCCTAAGAATTCTGTGGTGCTTTCTATGAAGCACGGTAAACTCAACTGTGGACAATTCTCTTTGCATAAAACCCCACTGAGAGGAATTGCCGTTCCACAGTCTCTGTGGGAGGAGACGTTTACATCACGGTGACGCAGCACACACAGATGATGACTGCTTTTTCTCTCCGTGCTCCTGTCCTGGATTCTGAAAATATCAACCTTAACTTTGGAGTGTGTCTGTTTCCTGCTCTCCAGTGCCATTTGACACACCTGCTTCCTGCAAACCCTCACCATAGCATCCCATGTGTGAAGTCTTCACTCTCAAAGAAAAACTGCAAAGTTTTCCCCTGTTTTCTCAACTACTCAACTGATTTTGTCTTGGAATTTGGGGTTGGAAAAATAGGAACTTCCTGTGCATTTTGGGAAGGAATTTTCCCATAGGAAGACTACTCAAGACAAGACTAGTCGAGCCCAGAGACGGGCACCGAGTAGGCTCAGGAAGGGGAGAAGCAGCCTTGACACCAGAACAGCAGGTTTTGGCCCCAGGTCCCAGCCCCTGTGGAGACAGGAAAGTGTGAGCCCCAATTTTTCACTTTAACTCTGGAGAGAAATATACCAAAAGCAGGGCCCACAACTCATTCAAGATGGTAATGAAAAGATTTTAAAAGTGGGGAGGGAAGGAGAGCTATAGTCCCATCCCAGAAACTTAGAGCACCAAGGCAAAAGGATTACAAGTTCAAGGCCTGATGGGCTACAGGGTGAGTTAAAAGCCAGTTTGGGCTAAAAAGAGGAGAGGAGCTGAGCCTGCTACCTGGTACCTTGTACGGTTGTAGCACCTGGGAGGTGTTCATCGGGGTTTCACCTTGGAACCCAGAAGAAAGGCTACATCAGTGATGGACATTTCAAGACACTCCTGGGAACATCACTGGGATGTCTGGTCATCTGGGACAGCATGGCAGGGTCACAGCTGCAGAATTCAAGGGGAAACCCAGAACTGGTTCTCTGCCAGGGTTTTGTGGCCGGTTCGCTCCCAGGTCAGCAGTTACTCTGCTGTAACTGCTGTTGATGACAGGTGTGCTCCAGCATCCCCAAGGCTCAGGAAAGCGGTGAATAATTAATGTGGTCAGATGAAGTCAGCCACTGAAATGACCTTCACATCCCCTCACAGATGATGCTGGAAATGGACCACAGCCTCAGAAGTGGGGCCCTCCAAAGAGCCTCTGGAATCCAGAAGGAGACTAGCAAGACACCACCCTGCCCTGCAGACCAGAGCTGCAAGGGAAGCCAGAGCCTATGGAGCCCTTTGTCACATTAATTATGCCCATGGGAGAGTTGCAGGTTTCCTCTTACCAGTGATGGACACGGAAGTTAGGTTCAGATGCTGCTTGCATAGCCACAGCTGAGAGGGAAGAAGCACTTCACAGGCAGGATCCTGAAAGCGGTGGGTAGTGGCAAACCCTACATTCTCAACGTTGTTCTTATTAAAGCTGCGGTGATGCTAAAGCTGAATTTTTAAATTAGTAGTAAGAAAAGTAGCTTAGTAATGGAAAATTTACAAGAGCAAACGTAATAAAGTTTATTTTCTTTTTAACTTTTCTTTTGTTTGTCTCTATCTACCTCCCTCTCTGTCTCTCTGTGATCCCCCCCCACACACACACACATGCACACATGAGCAAGTGTGCAATTCTACATGCCCATAATGGGGCAGGTAGGATCCAGGGAGAAACATGTCTTTTTTTCTGCTGCTCTCCACCTTGTTTTTTTAGGCAGACTCTCTTGTTGACTCTGGAGTGCTCTATTTGGGCTAGGATGGCTGGCCAGGAAGCCCCCAGATCTGTGTGTCCCTTCCCCTAAGCTCTGGGGTTACAAGCATGCACCACCAGTCCTGTCTTTTTACATATATCCTGGGGACCCAAACATGGATCCTTGTGTGCCATCTCCTCAGTCCCAACTTACTTTTTAATGTTTATTCTTTTGATAATTTTATATAATAGATTTTGATCATATCCTTTCCCTCTCTCAAGTTTTCCCAGCTGTCCCCCTATTCATTCAGCTTCATGTTCTTGCTCTCTCTTAAACAAACAAACAAACAAACAAACGGAATACCTACAAAAACAGAAAAACAATGGTGTCTGATTTGTGTTTATTAAATACCCCTGAGCATGGGGCCGGCCGTGGAGTGTGGTTGATAAACCTACCCATTGTCACACCATTGAAGAGAACTAATTTTTCCTCTCCCACAGCTATCACTGTAAATAGACTAAAGGGGCCTTTGTGCCCACATCCCCTCCTCTGTGCTGGGATTTCCTCCAGCTTGGACTTGCACAGGTCTTGTGTCTGCCGTTACAGCCTTTGTGAGCTCATATGTGCCTCTGCCCCAGTGTGTCTGGTAATGCTGTTTCCTGGAAGTCCTCTACCATCCTTTTCCCCTCCGATCTTCTGAGCCTTAAAAGAGGAATAGGATCCTATTCAGCACTGAGCACTCCAAAGTCTGTGTCTCCCTGTTCTCCAGCTGTGTTAATTACCATCTACTGCAAGACAATTTCTCAGACATGTCTTTCAGGCAGGTCATTATTGTAGCTTTCAGGCCAATTTATTTGAAATTGTGAATTATTTCTAGAATTTTCCATCTAATGCTTTTGAACTACTTGACCTCAAGAAACCAAATGTGTCAACAACAAAACCGCAGAAAGGGAATAATCGTCTACATAGATGGGGCAATTTGTGTTTGAATTTGTTAAAAATCTTTTTATTTTGAAGCAATTTCGGGCTTAAAGAAAAGTTCCAAATAGAGTACAAAGAATTCTTGCATGTCCTTCACCGCCCATCTATACATGTATCCTTACGTCACTATCTTTTCCTTCCTTGCCATCCTTGGCTCCAGACACCTACCAGTCCAGCCGTCATTTATCCTGACTCATAAAAATCTCAGAGAGAATGTCCCATCAATATAGTCAGTGACTATTTCATAAAATCAAGGACACTGTCTTTTATAGGCAAGGACCACATTCAGACAAGGAAAAGAATGTAGACACAACACTACCATCCAAGCAGCAAACCCTGTTCAACTGGCACCAGTCATCCACTGCTGTTCTAGGCGGAGGAAGAGCATCCCCCACCCCCAGCCTAGGGTCTTGTATAGGACCACTGGACACATCATTATTTTGTCTATTTTAATATGGAGAAAGTTCCCCAATCTTTTTGGGGGGGCTATTTGGGGGTAGAGACCTTTGACATTTGAAGCATGCACCTAGCTTTGTCAAGTCTTTTTGTTTTGTTTTGTTTTGTTTTGTTTTGAGACAGTCTTACTATGCTACACTGACATGTAGCATCAACTCACAATACTCCTGTTTCAGTCTCTTGAGTGTAGAAATATGGACATATACCCCCTCACCAGATCAGACGATCTTAGATAACATCCCTCAATTATGGTTTCTTTAATGTTTTCTCAAGATTCCTGAGGCTCTGTATTCCATGTTTCTGCTGCCAGAAGGCATATGATATCCACTTGTCCAACAACTGCTGATGTTAACACTGTCTGCCAGGCCTTCCTGTTTTCAGTGTGTAGTTAATACCTATCTTCTGGGCACTTACTTTATCACCATATGTGTATCCTGTCTCTCAGCACTCACTAGGTTTTGTCCATTCATAATGATTCTTGCCTGAGACAATTCCGGCTATGGTAGGTGCCAGATGGTGACTTTCTAATTCACAATTATTTCAATATTAATTAGCTGGCATTCTACTGTAAAAGAAACACACCCTTCTCATTCATATATTCATTCAAAATGACTGGTGGGTTTTTATCTTATTCTGTGGTGTCATCTATTGTTAAATTGACTTAATGTTTGACTCCGATAATCACACAGCCCCTAACATTGCCAGTGGGGACTGCTTCAATCTGGCCACTATGATTTGTGACAGCTCACCCTTCCTTGAGCAACTGTTTACTTTCAACACAGGAATGTGTCCTAGAACCAGCCAAAAAGTTAGTGGCATCCCCTAAGGAGCCCTAATATCCTAATTCCTTTTATTGGAAAAATATTTAGAAACTAGATCTAAGCTGGGTGTCATGGTCCACAGCCGTAGTTCTAGTACTTGGAAGGTTCAAGCAAGAAGATCAGGAGTTCAAGGTCAACCTTGACTACATAAAGAGTTTAAGTCCAGCCTATACCACACCAGTTGTTGTCTTAGAACAACAACACACTCAAGCACAAGCATGTGCACCCATACACACACACACACACACACACACACGTTAAACAAAAAAATTGAAAATATGGGTCATTCCTTTTTGTTTATAATCCATTTGAGGTTTTTGTCTCTGATTTTAGGTAATTTAATTTTGAAAATTCAGTTTTGAGGCATTGCTCTAGATGTCAAAGCTGCATAAACATACATTTAGAGGAGCTCTGTCCCTGGACACACAGCACTTGTATTCTGTTCCTAGCCCCAGTCCCTTACAGCATGCTGCCAGCCACCACCCATTACCACCACATTTCATTAGTTCCTCCTTTAGTCCTCTTTGTTTTTTCTCCCCCTCTCCAGGATCGTGTTGTACAGCTCAAACTGGCTTCAAACTCTTAATCCCCCTGCCTCACACTTTCAGCTGCTAGGGTTACAATTAGGAACCTCCACATCCAACTTTGGGCTTTTTTGTTTTGTTTATGTTGTGTAGAAATGGACATCACATGTTTCCCTTCGCTTTTTCCAAAAGATATCTGCAAGACACACTCCTCTCTCCCTCTCCCTCCCTCTCCCTCCCTCTCCCTCTCTCCCCCTCTCCCTCTCCCTCTCTCTCCCTCCCTCTCTCCCTCTCCCTCTTCTTCTCTCTCTCCCTCTCTCCCTCCCCCTCCCTTTCCCTTTCTCTCTCTCCCTTTCCTTCCCTCTCTCTCCCTCTCCCTCCCTCTCTCTCTCTCTCCCTCTAACTTAATAAGATGCACAGCTTGTCCATGCATGTCAGTCACAGATGTGGCCTGCTGGTTCCTACAGCTGCACAGCATCCCTCTGTGTGGATGTCTCTGGCTGAGTGCTCTGATGTGTGGGCATGTGGTTCACCTCCAACACTTTTCATTTAGAATCTATAGTGCAAGGGACTACTTTGTTCGTGAATATTTCCTTACTCTCTTTCCTTTACATGTGTTTTTCTACCTTACGTGTATCTGCTGTATCTAGTGTATTTTGTGTGTGCGCGCACATTTGTGGATGGCTCAGAGGATGACTTTGAGCAATCAGTTCACTCCCTCCACTGTGCACCTTCCTGGGAACAAACTTGGGTTGTCAGGCTTGGCAGCCAATGCCTTTATCCTCTGCGACATCCATCTTGGCAGTCCATTTTCCTAATTTTGGAGGTAAATTTCTAGAGGTGGAATTCTTGGCACAAAGAGAAAATACACACATACTATTTTTAGATCTTGCCAATTAGCCCACCAGGAAGCTGGCCCCAGTTTGAAACCCTGCCATGGATGTGTGAGATGACCTGTTTCCCACATCCCTGCTCACAGAATGAGCTGTGCACTGTTTGTCAGTTCCCAACTCGAGTGGAAAGTTACCTCGGTGCACCTTCCGGGTGGCTCTCCACTGGGAATGGAGCCAAATGTTTTCCCATGCATCTGAGGCCACTCTAAAGGGGACCTCTGGCTCCCACAGTACACACACAGGATCAGCCTCCTTCTCCCATCTATATGACCAGGCCACAGTGGGAGAGACTGGCCATGCAGAGAAAACCAGAGAACACAGTTCTCTCTACTGAGGATGTGGTAGAGGGCTCTCAGAAAGTCACTTGCAAGTCTGCTGCTTCTTTCGGGACAGTCCGGACAGAGAAGGAATTGAGGCCACCTGGGTGGCTGTCAGGCTTCTAGAATGAAGAGGATCCAGTCTCTCACATGGCCCACCCCACGACAGTCTGGGGAGGGGAGCAGACAAGCAGGGAGGAGGTGTGAGGCAGGTGGTGGTAGTAGCTGTCAGGAATGAAGGCTAAACAGCGTTGGTGGAAATCAAAGATAAACTTTCGTCCCTCTCTCTGTCTCCACAGCTCAGCCAGATGATGCTGGCTATTTTGAGAAGTTTCCCAGAATGGCGTTTGATGCATGCATATCACGATCTTTCAAGGCAAGCTTGGGAGGAGACTTCAGAGTTTCCATCACTTTCCCCAGCAGCCACTCAAGCCTCCCCTCTGTAAACCACACGCAGAAGTCACAGTAGACAAACACACATCTGTCTCTTATCCTCTCCCAGTATGAAAAGCACTGTGGGCCTTAGAAACAGACTCCCAAATCCACATCCCTGGAGTTCTCTGGCTATTAGTGGCCCCAGTTTCTGCCTATATGCTCTATTTTCCATATTTGTTTGGTACAGTTCTCTAACACAAGCCTGTAGGGGCCTGAGGGGTCCTTTCTGATCTCCAGACACCGTGCGGTATCCTTGTTTTTGATGGATTTTCCCTAGATGGAAGAGACAAAGGCGAGGTATTTACTGTGTCCTCCTCGAGAGCGTATCCTCTTGCTCAGCTGGGTGGTCAGATTTGTACTTCAGGGTTCCTTGGTCCTCTCCCAGAGGAGAAAGAGAAGCAAGGAGTAGACTTCGCCTGCCTATAGATCTCCGCCCAGCCGTGTGTACAAGCTAGGCGACTGCAGCTGTGATGCCTCTCAGGGGTGAAAGGTCAGCCCTGCACTCGGCTGACAATCATGGCTGCATCCCACAGGGCATCCCCCTGCTACTTGCCCTTCTTTGAACTTCTCCACCCTTGAGCCCACAAACCCCCACTCTCCCTCATCCCCTCCATCATCATAGAGGGAAGCATAGGGCAGTAACCACACAGGAATCTCAGCCTGTCTACCCCACCCCACCCCCAGTGGTACCCTCCTCCCATCACTGTTCAATGAGCTAAGCAGCAGAATTGAGGAGGTGCCCTCACTTCCCAGGACCTTAAGCGACTTTCATAACCTTCCCAAGTCTGATTTCCATGTGAAGGCTGGAGTCACTGTTCCTGGAATGTCCTATGCCAGATACAAGGAAGTTGTACGGTGGATCTAAGTTTACCTCTGTGTACCCCCTCCCTGTTCCAAGGGACTTCTCTCTTCTGGATTCCCCACTTCCCCTGGGTGCTGCCCCCTGCAGTCCTCGGCCGTTGGTGCCCTTTACTCCTCCTACCGCCCCCAGAGCCTCGCAGGGTCCTATGGGGTCACCTTCACCCCACCCTCCTCAGCTTTACTGTACACTGGATGCCAGGCTTCTCACGTGAATGTCCATGTGTCTAAAGACCTATGCTCTCCTGAAAAGGGCCCTTCTCAGTCACCAACACTGGCTCCCTTGTGCTCCTCGGAGGTCACAGCCTTCTCTGCATGACACAAAACTCAGAACCATGGGAGCCAAAGCGAGCAGAGGGAATATCTAAGCACATCGGCCTCTCAGCTCTTTGGAAATGTTTTAGTAGAATAATGTGTAAGTTGGGCCCATACAGTAAATAGGGTATAGTAGAGACTGAGCATCCAACCAAACACCACTTTTATATCTGAAATATTCTGCTTCTAGGACCTCGCACAGATAGGAAAGGACTGGAGAGAAGGAATTGGCTTAAGTGAATTTAGCATTGGGCATTATGCCAGGAGCCATCCAATCACCTTCTCTTTAACTTGTAGAGTTCTTGTCATAGAGGCCGCATAAACAGACCTGGCCTCAGCCTCAGAGTGGCAGACGGAATGTCCTGTTGTCCTGCAGGCCTCCCACTCAGATAGAAACATCTCTCCTTTGGTCAGCCTCAATGAGTAGGTGACACAATGGCTTATCTCCCCCTTTGACCTGACGGGGTTTGGGATTACCAAGGGGACTCACTCTTGGGTGTTTTCAGGAAAAGTTAACAGAGGAACACTAAATTTGGATGGTACCATCCCATGAGCTGGGATCTGAAGCTGAATAAATAGGGGGAAATGGAGACAGCAGCTTCCTGTATTAGCACGCCTTTTTCCCCATGGCAGACTGTATCCCCTCCAACCATGAGCCAAAGGATACCCCTTCTGCCTTAAATTGCATGTGTCAAACATTTTGTCACAAAACTGAGAAAAGTCACTAATATATCCATCTTCCAAAAACCCTCTTGGAAGACAACTTTCCAAATGTTTGAATAATTATTTCTTTAGTATCTTTACTTCTAGGAACTTTGTCATAAAATATGGCAGTAAGGGAACCAAACAGATTCCCAAAGATTCGGTATCTATATGCTACCAGGAAGAATGTGCTATGTTTAGGAAAAGTCAACATCTTACTAATTAACACTGTGATACCAATTTTAAGATGTGTCATTGAATAATTGAATTTGTGACTTCACGTTAAGACTTAGGAAATTAAGGTTCATTAAATTTAAGGTTAAATACTGGGAGTGATTTTTGAACATAGTCTTCAGTGAGTAAGGAAGTTCAATTTATTAAATCATAAGAAAATTTGGTAAAGTTAATGCTTCACAGCAAGTAAGGGGGCTCCATGAGTCTAACCAGATCTATGTATATATATTACAACTGTTAGCACATTAGCTTTATGGGAACGCTGAATATGTAAATGAGTGGGTCTCTGGGTCTTGTGCCTTTTCTTGGAGCTCTTTTAATTATCTAGTGCCTTGTCTGTGAAACTTGGATAGGATAGTTTTTGTTTTATCCTATTATATTTTATCTTGCTAGGTTTTGTTTTTATCTCTTAGAAGCCTGTTCTTTTGTAAAAAGAGACAGAAAGAGAGTTGATGTGGGGTGGGAGAAACTGGGAGAGTAGAGGCAGCAGAGTTATAATCAAGGTATGTTGTATGAAACAAGAATCTATTTTCAATAAAAACTACTTTTAAAAAGTGAAAAAAAAATTAATGCTTCCGCATCGTTAGGCTTGTACATGAAGTAACAAGTCCATTAAGGATTTAAAATCCCATTGGTGTACTAACCCTGGCACATGCTGGGCCTGGTGATCGAAGCCATGACAGTACAAGGCAGACTGCTCTTCCAGGGCAGCTAAAACCACTGGCCTGCTAGGAAGCCCTTGCCTGTTCCTGTGTCCCACCCCTGGTCTCACTTCCCCAGCAACTCCTCAGTATCAGTTGTAGTGAGAGGTCCACCCCGCCTGCACCTGTTGCACTGACCACGCCCATCGGGTATGGGCGCAAGTGCTGACGTGACCTGTGGGAGGCTAGGTCTGGGGTGCCGGACCCCAGGACCCCAGCTTGATCTCCTGGTTCCAGTTGGATCATGGAGAGCAGCCTGGGTGTGGATCCTTGGAGTGGGAACTTGAGGGTTATTGGTTTCTCGTGTAAGTAACTTCTCCCCGAATAAAATATATAACCCATATTTTATCCTCATCCCGTGGGTCTCAATCTGTGCATCATCAATCAGTAGGGTCTGGAAGGTCCCTCAAGGACCTGTGTGTTAAGACCTTGTTCCTCAGCATGGCACTATTGGGAGGTGGTGGCAAGTACTTAGAGGTCTTCAGTTATTGGGACAATATGCCAAAGGGTGTCACTGACTCTTTTACTGGCTTTTGGGACCCTGCTCCTAATACTGGATTGCCTTGTCCAGGCTTAATACAAGGCGATGAGCTTAGTCTCACTGCAACATGAGCCATGTTTTGTCCATATCCACAGGAGGCCTGATCTTTTCTGAATAGAAATGAAGGGGTAGTGGATGGGGGAGGGGCAAAAGGGCGGTGGGAGGGAGGGCTGAGAGGAGAGGAGGGAGGGGAAATCGGGGTCAGGATGTAAAATAAATATTTTTAAAAACAAAGCAACAACAACAACAACAAAGTGAGTAAATAAGGATAAACCACTTTGGCTCTAAGAAGTTATTTGTGGCGCTGGAGAGATGCGTAGTAGTTAAGAGCTCCTGCTGCCTTTTGCAGAGATCCAGACTTTGGTCCCCAGCACCTCTACTGGGCAGTTCACAACCACTTATACCCTCAACAAAATAAATGTAAATAAATAAGTTTTTAAAAGTTATTTGCTGGCTGGGCATGGAGGTTCATGTGCTTAACTCCAGCTCTCGGGACACTGAGGCAGAAGGATTTCAAGTTCTAGGCTAGCCTGGGCTATAGAGTAAGAATGTCTAAATAAAAGAAAAATGTCCATGGAGTAGACAGGTGTTCAGAGACATGATCACAGGCAGGTTGTCATCTTCCCCACAGGACATCATGGTCCTACCCAAGTGGCCTAAGACCCAACCAATTCTATATGCATCCTGCACAGAGAGAATTTACACATAGACTGTGATCAGTGAGGTTCCTTATGTTACTGTCATGGGACATCTGGTAAATTCTTTCCACCCTGTTCTGGTCATTTGATGCTGATGTCAAAGGGAGAGCTTTGTTTATTCTTTGAGGCATGGTCTCAGGGTGTAACCTTGGGCTGGCCAGGAACTCACCATGTAGACCAGGCCAGCCGTAAGATTTTGGTAATCCTCCTGCCTCTGCACCATGAGGGCTAGAGTTATAGGCATGCACTCAACTGAAGGAAGGGCTTTTACATATTTCCACCCAGTGCTCCCAAGTCTGATACTTATACTGATAAAAGGCAGTGACTCATAGGTATCACATGTTCCTGTTTGCTGGGCATGTGCCAAATTCTTTCACAAGCTATCTCGCTTCATCCCATAAAAGTGGATATTTATTGTCTCCATTTTATTTCTAAGGAAAACTAGCTAGAGCGAGCTTAGGAAACTTTCTAGAAGCGAGGAGACCAGGTGGAGCCCATACTCTTTGGAACCACAGCAATCTGAAGTGTTTTTCTCTCTTAACCACTTCCCTGTGTGCAGGAGACCTAGCTTCACAGCCGGTTCCAATGATGCAAAATATTCTGTTGTCTTACGGAATCACCACTGCCATGCAACCTTTGTGAAGTGTCACTCTGATGGGTCAGAAACGACCGACCAACAGGCAATAGCACACAGCAAAACGATGGGTCAGAAACCATCGACCATGAGGCAACAATACAGCAAAAGAACCCTGAGATGACTGGGGGGGGGGAGTTGTTATTGTTGTTGGTGGTATTTTGGTGGTGGCTGTGTGTATGCAGTATCTCCCTACACACTAGCACACACACACAAAATTTCATAAAGCACTGCAGATTACAACCAAATCTGAACCTTTCATGCTCTATTTGGATAGCTGCCCTTTCAGACCCAAGCAACTCACCTGTTGAAAATCCCAATAGATATGCTGCCCTCTTTTGGCTGCCTCAGAGCACAGCTCCAATGAGGGGTCCTCCCCATGGCCAGAGTCCGTCAGGCAGTATTGTTCTTGGATGACTTCTTTTGCAATTAGTTCCCCCACGTAGAATTCCCCAGAGAGGAGGTAGTACACATTCTACAAGAGAACAAGGACACTGTGCTGGGCCCAGGCCCAGGGAGACCTCAGCCATTAAACTATATGCTAGAAAGCCTAGCTACAGAGAGGGCTGAGAACATTCTAAAAGTGCCTGGCTTAGGATTAGAGTTCAAGCCCTCTGGAGTCACAGCAGTCTTAAGTATTTTCCCTTCTCACCCACCCTCTGTGTTTAGGAGACCCGACTTCACAGCCAGCTCCAGGGTGGTAGTTTTCTCCCTATCCACTGCCATAGAAACTTGAGGGATTTGGGGAAGACATGCGGATGGGTGGCATAGGCATGGGGAGAGCATGGACATCCTGGGACTCAGGGCTCACTGCCTTTCTTCCCAGCCCTAGGAAAAAGGGCAGACACAAGAAGGGGCAGTCAGCCCACCCTCCTTCCTGTGATGGCCTGGCTATAACATCCCCCCCCCCCAGAGGCTCATAGGTTGGATGGGATGGTTGGTGACCTGCTGTTGGATCCAATCATTGAGAGTTAACTGGGTCCAGGGCATACCAAAATCAATGGATTCATCATCTCCTTGGTGATTCATAAGTTGATGATATTGTAGGGCGGGGTGGGAGAGGCTGGTTGGAGTTGGCTACTGGAAATACGTTCTTAGGAATTGCATTTTGTCCCTGGTCCCTTCCCCATCCTTCCCATGCTATCAACTTGTATACAATGTTCTGCTTTGTCAGAGGCCCACAGCATTGCAAACCATGCAACCACAGACTGGAACCTTGGAGCGAAAATAAATCTTTAGACCCCGAGTTGTTGATCACAGGTATTCTACCACGGCAACAACTAGCTGGTGAACACGGTCCTAAAAGAATCATGGCTTGTATGGATTGTGGGTGGGCCTTGTCTGGATTGTGGGTGGGCCTTGTCTTTGAAGAATCCGTTCAAAGGAAGTTAAGACACCATCAATAGAAACCTAAGTGATGCTGATCACAGGGAAGCAGCAGCCCTCCTTCAAATTCCCAGCCTGATATGTATCTTTCAGTAAGCTTGGATGAGCTTTGTGGCTCATCTTTCCAACTGTTCTGTGGCTATTACCTCTACCAGGTACTCCCTAAAAGTTTTCTGCAAGGACAACATACAAAGTAAAATGAGAGCTGGCAACATTGCCCATATAAAGTCCTTGCCTAGCACACAGGAGGGTCTGGGTATGATCCTTGGCACTGCATAACTGGGTGAGCTGGCAAGCATCTGTAGACTCAGCACTTGGCATGAGGTGGATGGAAGCAGGCAAACCAAGTTAGCAGTTAGCAGCATAGGATATTCTTGTAAATGACCTCCGTTCAGTTCCCAACATCCACATGGTGGTCCACAACCATCTGTAACTCCAGTTACCAGGGATCTTATGACCTCTCCTGGCCTCTGTGGGCACTGGGCACTGGGCACCAGACACTCAGGTAATGCACCTATATGTGTGTAGGCAAAACACTCATACAGATAAAATACTTCTTTAAACATATTTGTAAAGTGAGATAATATATGCATGTATTCTCAATGACAAAGTTCCTAAGCTCACCCTCCACTTGTCATATCTATTCCAACCTGCACAGGGATCTTCCTTCTCCCTCTCCTCCCTAGCCTGCTTCCTTCTGCAGGAACATAATTGGACAAGGCTTGCTTGTCCTATTTCCAAGGCACACATCAGAAGAATGAACAGCAGAGTCACAAGTTTAAGAGGAAAAGAAGTGATGGGAAGACTGCCAATCAAACTGTCACCTGGAGAACGAATGTCATCAGCAGAACCTTCCTGCTTGTTCTCCCTACCTCTGTGGGCCTGCCTGTCACTATTGTACTTTTTGAATAAACAGTGCATGCTTACACATTACCCAGAATGCTCCTCTTCTGCCTCCCCCATCCTCTGGCAGTAAGGAAACTCTAACCTGTGGCACAGATTCTCTGAGCCAGTATGGACCCACTACCTTAGCAGGGACGCCAGTGAACAATACCTGTGTACTGAACCTATGGCAAGGTTCCATTTTGGGAGAGTTGCCTGGAACAGTTCCTCGGTCCAGGCAAACACTTTCGTCCAATGAATTTTTCATCTAAAGGAGAAAACACAACCACACTGTTGAAAAGAATTACAGAAAGAAGGCACCTCAGGCCCTGTAAGTTTTGGTTATACCATGGGATGACAGATAACATTACCAGCAGAGGGCGATCTGATCCAGCCCTGTTCAGAGGAGTGACGTCAACCATGGGCTGAGGAGCTAAGAGGGTCAAGAGAGAGGTGCAGTTTGCAAAGGGACAGAGGTGGAGGAGAAAAGACCTTGAAGTTGAGAAGAAAGAAAGCGCCTCCGGACCAAGAAGTAAGAGTAGCCGTTGAAGGGGGTTTGGACAGGATGGATTTGGGACAACCCCTTGACTGCTTTGTCTTTTTACAATGAAACCATTCAAGCCCAGCACATACTCTTCCATAGCAGACAATGTCGGGGATTGGCTTCAGAAGTGGGTAGATGGTTTTCAGGTACCAGTCAAAGGTTTTGCATTTCAGTTTCTCCTGGAGTGCCTTTCTGGAAGAAATGTCTCCATAGTCGATTCCAGAGTTCTGAAGAGAAAATACAGGTGGTATGTGTTCATTGGAGTTCAAAACACCCTTGAATGCATTGGTTTCTGTGGACTATGTGGGCACTGGCTGTTCCCTTGGAACCTATAGATGGCCTTGAAGATGGAACATGGGGCCTTTCCCCCTCCATCTTCCTCTAGAACAGGGACTCGTGTAGCTGGCTGGCTGTGAACTTGCTCTATAGCTGAGGGTGACCTTGGGTTTCTGACCCTCCTACCTCCACTTCCTAAGGGCTAGGATTATAAGCATCTTTCTTATTATCAAGTGAAGAACATGGAATCTGGAAGGCAGGCATGTTTGAGTTTTGTGTCTATTCCTCACCACCTGCACCAGTGTTATCTTCAAGAATTTCTTTCCAATACTTGGTGCCTGGCCTTCCTCATCCATAAAACACCCTGTGGCTGCACGCTGATGGAAAAAGAACTCATACATGAGCCGGGATGCTGGCTCGGGCCTATATTCCCCTCAGTGAAGCTGAGGCAGGGTTGCCATGAGCTCTATGTCAGCCTGTGATACTGTGAAGACCCCATCTTTAAAACACAAAATAGCCAAAGGAGAAAAATAAATACATCAAGCAGTGTCTGGACACAGTGGTTTACTTCTGTGCAACTGTGGACTGTGGTCCTACTGGGGACCATACCTTAATCCACGAAGCCCCAGAGCTCCTATCCTACCCTACCCTACCCCCCTCTACTAGGACTTTCTCTTCCTTCATTTTTCCCTTCTGTTCAATCCATGACCAACCTCGAGAGGAGTGTTCCAGGCCAAGTAGACCATGTACTTATGTTTGTCCATCCAACTTTCCGCCACTCTCAGGGCGTTCCGCCGCAAGGGAATCCCTGGATCCATGGCATAGGGCTTATGGAATCTCTCCAGGTGAGCTACCCGGGAGCAGGGTAAGATTTCAATCTTCCCTCCGCACTGCCACACCTGCAGGAGAGGGACAGTACCCCTGTCCGTCAATACCAGGCTCCTATAGCCAATGAACTGGAAAGGGATCCCATTTAAGACCCCCTGCTTTTTTCCCTCCCTTCAAGACAGCATTTCTCTGTGTGACAGCTCTGGCTGTCCCGGAACTCACTTTGTAGACCAAGCCTTGAACTCACAGAGATCCGCCTGCCCCTGACTCCCCAGTGCTGGGATTAAAGGCCTATGCCACCACCCTGGGTCTCACCCTGTAGCTCAAGTTGGCCTGGAGCTCACTATTTAGCCCACACTGGCCTCGTTGCAATCTTCCTGCATCAGCTCCTTGAATGCTGGGATCAGGGACATGAACTACCACAGTCAGCTTGGAAAACTTCCTGCTCCCACCTCCATGGCATCTCCCCAAATTCTTACATCAATCCACCTAGTCTGCCAAACAGCTCCTCTCGTGGTGTCAGTCCAACCTCCTTCTGGAAGTCTCCTGAAAGAGGCCCAAAGAAGGGACTTGCCTGCCACTCAGAATGAGGAAGCCCAAGAAGCCAGAACCTCCGTGACCTGAGCCATTCACTAGACAGCTTCCCATAATCCTTTTCTGCTAACATGTCAGACACATATTTGTAGGATGGGCAGATGCCAGAAGCCTCCTTGGTCCCCCCTCCTGGAGTCAGCATCCTCCCCCAACCCTTTCCCTTGCTCATGGGCCTGCTGCCTTCCACCCAACAAACCAGGCAGAGACAGCAGAGTGTTTTGAATATGTGTACGGTTGTGTGAGAAAAAAAAAGCATCCTGCTGGAAGACATAATCTTTCGCTGGCTTTGAAGAAGCAAGCCACTGTGGGATAAGCTACCAAATAGGGAGGAATACATATCCAGAAAGTAAGAGTGGCTTCCAAGTGCCAGTCAGCAAAAACCCCCGAATGTTGCCTCAGTTGGTAAGACTTGACTTTTGCCTCAGCTGACAGGACGTTAAGGTGCTGAACGCTATCAACATCCTGTGACCCTAAAAGCAAACGCTTCCCCAGTCCAGCCTGAGTGAGAGCCCAACACTGACTGGCCATTGGTTTCCAGCCTTGCACAGACTCCTAACCCCAGACGCTATGACTTTATGCATGCATCTTGCTGGGAGACACATGGAAAGATCTTTCCAGGACTTCCTGGCCCGGGTCTGTCATTCCAGCTACCCCAGAGGCTGCCGGAATATCTGAAAGTCAACGCTTATCTGAACTACAGAGTCAGTTCAAGGCTAGCCTGGGCAACTCAGTGGGTCACATCCCAAGGCCGAAAGTAAAAAAAGGCCTGGGAATACAGCTCAGAAGCAATGAGTCCTCAAGGCTTAAGGACAAAGAAAAGAATGCACCCTGCTCTAAGGTATCTGACTTGACCTAATGCTGTCACGCAATGATACAGAACAAACTTGTGATCTGACTGCGAATACTCAGCTCACTCTCTGAACATATGTGCTCATATGTTGTTTAAATGGTATGAGTGTGTCTGGTGTGGGGAAGGGGGGTAGTGTGTGCATGTGAATACAGGTGCCCACAGGAACTAGAAAAGGACATCAGATCCCCTGGAGATCGAGTTAAAAAATCGTGAGCCGCCTGCCATGGGTGCCGAGAACCGAGCTCTGGTCGTCTATAAGCACACTACATGCTCTTAACCACTGAGCCATTTTCCCAACCCTCCCCAAGTAGTTTTGGTGACAATGAATAAAAGAATTTTCTCATCCTTCTAGGCCAATGTCGTATTTCCTGTGTCTTCTCTTCATGGTGACCTCAAAGGGTGGCAATTTCTGGCAAAATCCTGTCAAGTTGCTTCAGTTTAGTTTGGCAGCCTCCCGCACCCTTCCCTGACCCAAGAGCCATACCCTGCCAATTCATTTGGCACAGAAGAAGTGTGTCCACCTGAGGAATGAGTCTTAAGTGACATTAAGGAGCTTTCCTCCTGAACAGTCAAGCTTGGAGTCAGGCTGGCCTGTGTTCACATCCAACTCTGCATCTGTCTGGCTGGACAAAACCCCACCTTCCCTCTGATGATACATGCACAGAGCCAGCCACCATCTCCACCATCTGGGCTGTCGGGACAACTCAAGGACATACCAAGTGCAGCAGCTAGTAGTAAGAAAAGAATAGCTTTTTCTCCAAGTCCATCTCTATCTCCTCTCGTTAGCTCTTGTAGATATTATATCCTAATCTAATTTGTTTCTGGTTTTTCTTTTTTCCATTCAATCATTTAAAACTTAAAATTCAAATACTGGGGCCTGGAGGAAGGGCTCAGTGGTCTAGAGAACTGGTCCCTGTCCCAGATGTCCTAGGTTAGATTCCAAGCACCACATGGCTACTCATTAACTGTAACTCTAATTCCAAGAAGATTTGATGTCCTCTCCTGGCCTCCAGAGGTACTGCATACATGTGGTGCACAGAACAGGCAAAACACCCACATGCATAAAAAAAATTTTTTTTAATTCAAACACAAGGTAAAGTATGTTGGCTCATGCCTATAATCCAAGCACAAGAGACGCAGAGGTAGAAGATCCCCACGAGTTCAAGGCCAGCTTGGACAAAAAGCAAGACTCTGTTCAAAAACAAAACAAAATGAAAATTTACCTTTTATTTCAGGTTTTACAGTTGATGAGATTCATGTAAGTTTAGGAAATTTAAAAAAAAACCCGTAATAATTTGCACAAGAGTCTTTGCATACATATTAAAAATAAAGATTGTTTATAAAATAATAAATTTTATCAATTGTTCTTGCTGAACACTTTTAACTTGGCTATTTCAATGAATTTGTTTATTCATTAGTTTATTTATTTTTAATTAAAATGTAATTATAAGTGTTATGCTTGCACATGCTTGTACAGCTGTGTATACATGTGCAGACCCAAGTTGACCCTGAAAGACTTCCACCGGACCTGAAGCTCATCCACTGAGCTAAGTCTCTGGCCAACAAGCCTTCGGGGTCCCCTTGTCTGCACTACACCTCCTTTCCCAAGACTGGGGTTACAAGCGTGCACCATCATGCTAGGCTTCTTATGTGAGTTTCAGGGACGCTAATGCAAGTCCTCGTGCTGGGTTATTTGCTTATAATATATTATTCCATTCTTTGAAACAGGGTCTTACTCTATAGCCCAGGCTGACCCTTGAACTCCTGGTAATCCTGTCTGAACCTTTTGTGTGCTGGAATTACAGGCACAAACCACCACCTCTGGCTTTACTATCCCAGTGTATTCTCATTTTCCAATCTCTCACCCCTTCCACAGACATGAAGTTCCTGCTCAAAACACCTGTCCTAGTACTTTTTATGATTTAACCCTCACCATGCAGAATACGTGGGAATTAATTTTAATCCTCATTTAATAACTTGTCCATGTTTGTCAGTGAGTATGTGACAGCCATATTATGAGCCCGGCAGTCCACATGTCACTCTCTGACACAATGCCTGTGATACAGGTGCTGCATGAATGCCATGTTCTTTTCTATCCATCATTCCTACACACACACACACACACACACACACACACACACACACACACACACACACACATCCACAGGCACAAATAAAACAGTGAGGAGTCAAGCACTCCATACCACTCTGATATTCTCCAGGTTCTGCTATTAAAGAAAGGCAGATCTGAGGCTGGAGAGATGGCTCTGTGGTTAAGAACACTATCTGCTCTTCCAGAGGTCCTGAGTTCAATTCCCAGCAACCACATGGAGGCTCACAACCATCTGTAATGAGATCTGATGCCCTCTTCTGGCCTGTAGGCATACATGCAGACAGAACACTGTATGCATAATAAATAAATAAATCTTTAAAAAACAGAAGGAAGGAAGGAAGGAAGGAAGGAAGGAAGGAAGGAAGGAAGGAAAGAAGGAAGAGAAACGAAGACAGGCAGATCTTCTTGGGTGGCTACAGGCTACAGGAAAATGACGAGTACATTACCCATCAAGAACATGAAAAATTAAAATCACAAGTTTATGTCACTTCTTCCTGTTAGAATACCTTCTATCAAAAGGACAAAATCAGCAAATGCTGCAAAGGACCAGAAGATAATGGAGCTCTTACACACTCGGATAAGAATGTAAGCTATTAGGACCATCATAGAAAATAATATGCAAGGTCCTTATGGTTATTGGGGAAAAATTTGCCCCCAAAGAGAGTGGTGTTATTAGGAGGTGTGGCCTTGTTAGAGGAAATGTGTCACTGTGGGGTGAGCTTTGAGGTCTTTTGAGCTCAAGCTTCCCTCAGTGAGACAATCAGTCCACTTCCTGTTGCCTCTGAGTCAAGATGTAGCGTTCTCAGCTCCAACACCACATCTGCCTGCATGCCACCATGCTCCCCACTGTGACTATAATGGACTGAACCTCTGAAATTATAAGCAAGTCACACCAATCAGTTTTCTTTTAAAGAATTGCTGTTGTCATGGTGTCTCTTCACAGCAATAAAAATCCTAAGGTACTAGGGACTAGGGTATTGCTGTGACAGGTCTAACCATGATGTTGTTTGGAGCAATATGGACTTTGGTATTTTGGGTTATAAAAGAAGTCATGCTGCATCCAGGGCCATGCAGATCTGGATGGTACGTGCTGCTATCTGATGCTATGGTGATGTCCATGGGATGTGGCTGGGAGCTTGGTCTGGATCTGTAGCTGTATTGGTGATTTTGTGTGTCAACTTCACACAAGCTAGAATCATCAGAGGAAGGAGACTCAGCTGAGGAAATGCCTCCATGAGATCCAGCTGGAAGTCATTTTCTCATTTAGCGATCAATGCCGGAAGGCTCAGCCCAGTACCATCCCTGGGCTGCTGGTCCTGGGTTCTATAATAAGGTGGGCTGAGCAAGCCAGGAGCAGCAAACTAAAAAGCAGCAGTCCTCTATGGTCTCTGTGTCAGCTCCTGCCTCTGGGGTACTGCCCTGTTTGAGTTCTTGTCCTGACTTCCTTTAGTGATAACAGCAATGATAAAATGTAAGCCAAATAAACCTTTCCTCCTCAACTTGCTTTTGGGCCATGGTGCTTTATCTCAGCAAATAGAAACCTAACTAAGACAGTGGCCCTACTATAGCTGGGGTCTGTGTTGATGTCCATGGCTCCTGTTGCCATGAGGTTCATGCAGATCCCCGGAGTCTGGACCGCCATGTGGGGCCATGTTCTTCAATTATCAAAAGCCATGTAGATGCCTGAGATCCAGGGCCATGTTAGTGTCTGAGAACCAGGCTGCCTCTAGGGCTGTGCCCATCTGAGTGTCCTGTAATGCCACCTGAGGCAGTGGTGATATCCAGACCCAGAAGCTACTAAGAACTATGTCTGAGTCTGTGGTTCTACTGTATCTGGGCTCTGTGTTGATGTCTGAGACCTGTATTTCCACCAAAAGTTACATGGGAAGTCCAGAGTTGGGGCCGTAACCTGGGGCCGTGTTGGTGTCTGGAGCCATGCCACTACCAGAGTCGTCCTGATCTGAACGGCCTGTGCTGCTGGATTCAGGATGTTGTCTGAGCCCAAGGGCCATGTCTGAGTCCATGTCCTGCTGCAGCTGGGGTCTGTGTTAATGTCTGTGATCTGTGTCACCTCAGGGAGCCATAGGAACCATATATGATGAAATCAGAGGACCATATTAAGCTAGCTCCACCCTTCACTGGCCCTAGCATAGCTGGTTCTACCCCTTACTGGATGCTACAGCCACAGAGCTGTTTATGGGAAAGGAGATACAACCCCACCAGCTCACAATGAACGAAGGAGAACTGGTCCTGATGGCATGGGCATACGGGAGCTGGCTCCACCCCTCACCTGAGACAGGTGGCCCCAGTGGCCTGTACTGACCAGCTCAACTACCACCCAGGCCCACAGCCAGGCCTGGGGTTGGCCCACCCTAACATCTACACCAGCTAGATGTAGATATTGGAATACTGGAGCTACTAAATCCCATGAAGGGACTGGTCCTGTGGAATCGCCATAACCCAAAGCAGATGCAGAATATCTGAGAGGAGCTCCGATGAGGATCCAGAGATGATGGTGTACCAGAAACCAGGGGCCCTGAACCAGACCAGTGACTCATTGTAATGAATATCCGCAGGTAAAGCTGATTGGATAGTAGAGTATACTGCCTGACACACCTCAACTCCCGATGCCACCAGGATGAATGAAGAGGTGTTGGAGAAGCAGAAAGACAGATTAGTGAGGAGGATTGACTTTTGGGGGGGTTGGAGGGATTGTTGTTGTTTGTTTGCTTGCTTGGTTGGTTTGGTTTTATTTTTTAATTTTCTTTTGGGGGGGCTGTTGAAGTAGTGAGGGGAGGAGATGAAGGGACTGTGAGGTGAGCAGAATTAGGGTGCATGATGTGAAATTCCCGAAGATTCAATAAAGAAATTATGCTTTAAAAAAAGTCTATGATGGGACTAGGTGTAGCTCTGGGTAGAGTGGTTGCCTAGTATGAAGTCCTGGGCTCTATGACAAGAACTGCTATCAGCCAGCATGGTGACCCACAACTGCAACCCTAGCACGAGGCAGGGGATGGAGGATTGCTATGAGTTTAGGGCCAGCCTGATCTACATAGTCAGGCCTATATCATCTAGGAATACACAATGAGATTCTGACTATAAAAAAAAAAAAGAGGAGATTCATGGTTGGTTGAAATCCCAGCATCTTTCAAAGAGGCAGGAGAATCTCCATGAGCTCAGGGCTAACCTTGTCCACATAGTCAAAACCAGTGACACATCTTAACAGTGTACAAAAAGATTATTCCACAACAGCCAGGGATACACAGAGAAACCCTGTCTTGAAAAACAAAACAATTGATCAAACAAACAACTTCAACAACAAATGCCATCTTACTTTGAAAAGCAGAATTCAGCCTTAAAGTTCCCGCTTGAGACTTGGGGAAGCTGAGGCAGAAGGATGCAGTTCCAAAGCCAGACCACACAATTGGAAAAGACCTTGTCTCAAAAAAGGAGTTTGGATTGTACTTCAGTGGTAGGGTGCTTGTCCAGCAAGTCTTTGGACTTGTCTTCCTCAGAGATGGTGTACCCCAATAATTAAAAATGCCCATGATCCTCTGGAGAAAAAGAAATATATTCACAGCCTCAACTGTACCACTGACCACCAAAACTCTCAGATCATATAACACAGGCCTGTACTGGAAAGTTCCTCTCCAGAGTCCTGTTGCCCACCACTTGCTTGTCAGCCTAGGGACCTGGAAATGTGACAGTCTGTCCATCTCATGAGCAATGCACTCAGCTGAGTTCTAGGATTCCAGAATTCCTATGACTCTCCAATATGTCCCACAGAGAAGAAAGCAAGTACGTACCCTCAGGCTAAGTTCCACATTCTCTCCTCCATAGACCAGCATCCCACCATCCAGAGCCCCGATCTCTACCAAGAAGATCCTGTTGGCAGCCAGGATGCCCATGATGGAAGGACTCCTGCAGAGCACATGGCAAGAGGATTACTCATGCCCCTCCAAGAAACTGGTCAGCATGGAGGGGATGACTGGGAAGCCCCACCATGGTCTTCAGAACGCCTAAGTCTCTCCTTATCCCGGAGGCTTTCTGAAACGTTCAGGCTAGATTGAAGATGTGCTCCCTGCGCCATCACCACCCATCACAAATGATACTGGAATGTCCTCTTTTCTCGTAGTCTGATAATGCTCCAAGTTGCCTCAAATACTTTCTAAAATGCTAAATACCTTTGATTTTTGTCTGAAAACCTAGCTAATGCCAAATGTCTATGGTTTCTAATCTGGAGTCAGGCCTTTGGTGTTTTTTTTTGTTTTGTTTTGTTTTCATTGCTATATGTTTTTCTTATCCTCATCTGTTCCTCCGCCTTGCCTCCATTATGATCGCCAAAGGTAGACAAGTCCTGTGCAGTTCATTCTGACTAAGCTCTCCCAGCTTACTCATACTCACTTTATTGGAGCAGTGGCATCACCCGCATCCATCCAGGCTTGTGGTATAGGATCGTACTGGCACCACAGCTTCCAGTCAAACCCAACTGCTGCCAGTTCGTACCTTTCCAGCTCAAACGTATTGAAGTTAATATTGTCAAACACAGGGGACACAACCAAAGTGCGGTCTTCCTGAATCCGAGACAAAATGGGTTCAGCCCTAGAGGAGAATACAGTAAGTACAGCATTGTGGATCAGCCTCAGGCTGGAGCAGACAGAGACATGGTGAACCTCACCCTCACACGGAGGGCATTCTTATTTCAGTTGGTTTGGAACTAAATAAGACTCTCTAGAGTCTAGAGAATTTCTTGGGTTCTGGGTAGCTGGGGCTCCTGGTCACTGAGCCAGGCCAAGAGCAGATTTGAAATTAGTGTCCAGCTATCCCATCCAAGCCATTGTGAATGAGGACTGGCAGTGTTCTACCTGAGTTTACACTATTCCTGTTTCCAAACGATGTCTGTCTTCTGTGTGATTCTCCACATTGCTCATGCAATCTTTACTTCGTGTCATTTAAGAGCTGGGCATACTGGAGGAATTGCCAGCGATTACATTCTGCATTTTAAGGATAAATATACAAGTTTCTAGTATTCAAAATCACAAAATATTTAACAAAGTCAGGGACCGGTCATCAATATTTCAAGCCCTCACCTTTTGTGGGATATTTGATGGCACTATGAAACCCAAGACTGTGTTAATAAAATCAACCTTGGACCAGGGCATGGAGCCAGCATGAAAGGAATTAGCCATAGAGAGTCCAGAGGAGCCAGAAAGACATAGAGATGCACAGGAAGGAGCAGGGAAGGACTTGGAGTTTTGTGGTCTTTTTGGTTTGGGGCTGCAGGAGAGACATTCTCTTGCTGGGCTCTGGCCAAAAAGGAAGGTCAGCTGGTTGCTTCTCAGCCTCTCTGAGCTAGTAGGTGTGGTGATTGGTAATGGTTTATTAAAGCTTGCCTAAGGATTCAGAAAGCAAAGTCAGCCACAAGCCATAGAAGCCAGGCACACACCTTTAATCCCAGCAGCCAGAAACTAGGAAATGGTGATAAACACCTCTAATCCTAGGACTCAGGATTAAGAGATAGACAGATTTCTGAGTCCAAGGCCACCCAGATCTACTCAAGAGTGAATCAGACTAAAAGAGAATTATATCTTACACCTTTAATCCCAACATTAGGGAAGTATAAAAGGCAGAGGCAAGGTCTCAGTATGAGGCATTCATTCCCCAGCCACGCTGAGGAGAGGTCACAGTCTGAGGCTTGATGAGAGCTCGGGGAGACAGAATCAGCCCATTCAGCCTGAGGTAGAGGTAAGAAGCTAGTGGCCAGCTGCTATGTTCTTCTGATATTCAGCTTGAATATCAGATTCTGGGTCATTTATTAGTTCATGTTACAAGCAGGTTTTCACCATAGCATCTGACTCGAGTATTGGTAAATAGAACGATACTTAGTAAAAACTACATTTGGTGGCAGCAGAGGGGCTGGTGCCAGCAGCGGAGTGGCGGGCACCAGTACTGCAGCCTGGGTGCCAGGGCGCTGACTGCAGGGCTCAGACGGTAATTAAAACATCAGTAGATTCAGGTATAGTCACTGAGCCGATGGAAAAGCAACACCCACCCACCTCTTTTCATGGTCTCATCCAGTTCTCTTATAGAGACAATGAGTACAAAAATGAATGTGATACAGAAATTTTACACCGTCCTGTGATGTGCGCAGTGTGCCTAGACTAGCCTTGACTTTGTGACCGTCCTGTCTCTATATCCCAATCATGAGATTAATTATGGTCATGTGTCACCACACCGGGTTTATACTGTCTCTCTATCCAACACGACTCCCCAAATGAAAGCTGTACAACCTGTCTTTGTTCAAGGATGTGGTGTCGGTGTTCCCTGCTCAACACCGTGCTGACTTGCCGAATACAATAGTTTAGTTCTGTCCTTTCCTGAAAGCAGCAGCCTTCCAGAACCTTACCATCCAACGTTCACTTCAATGTGAGCATCCAAGATGGCAACCACATCAGCTGCAGCAGCTTCCAGGCCAGTGTTGCGGGCTTGAGCCAGACCTCTTCTCTCTGTGTGCCTTATAAGTTTCAGAAGGACTGGATGGTTCTGGTTGTGAAGCTTAAGTTTTTCATCCAGCCGTGTCTTCAGTTCTCCTACACAACCATAGAGACACTGAGTGCAAAAATGAGTGTGATACAGAAATTTTACACTGTCCTGGAATAGTGGGTGGGTGATGCCGCTGAAAGGTAAGCAACTCCAGAGCCTTCACTGGGGATGCAGATACCATTTGCCCAGTGCCTACCCCCAGACATTTAGTATCATTCCTTGTTTCCTTTCCCCATCCTTGAATCTCCCTGCTAGGGAGATGCGGACCACTGGTCAAGAGTACACTTTATATACTGAGAAACTCACAGGCAAAGAAACAGGGCAGGCCTGGTTTGATCACTTAAGGTTCTAACACTGGTGGATGAGTTTGCTGAGACAGCCCAGAACGTCACAGCTTATCTGCAAGTCTTCCTAGAGAACCCGAATAAGCAGCTTTGCTTCGTTTTAAATATCCCTGACTGTTCTGATTACATCACAATGAGGACAAATGCTCACACTGATCTTCTATGCCAGCAGTTAGCTGAATCTAGCTGAAGAGTTTACTTTCAATATTATGCAAGCAAGACTCACTCTTCCCAGACTGTTTACAAAGTTTTTTTTTTTTTTCTCCCCTCCCCTCTCTTTTTGTAAAGCCTGTCTCTGCCTTTGCTAAGGCAGGCTACTAGTTGCCTTCTTTGCATATTTGAAAGCAACTTCATCTTTCACACAGATCACCAAGTAGCATGCAAACTAGCTAAGCAAATGACCCAGTTATCCACTGATGACATGTTTTTTGGCTTAGTTGGTTTTTGAGACAGAGTCTTACTCTGTTACCTAGACTAATCTCAAATTCAAAGTAATCTTCCTGCCTTAGCCTCGCAAGGGCTAGTATTACAGGCATCACTGATCATATTACTTACTTAATCATTTACAGAACCCTATAAATGATGGCACTAGAGCCTTTTCCATTTTGCAGATGAAGGGAAACTGAGACATGCGTAGAGCACAAAACTGTCCAAATCAAACATCCATTTAGTGGCACAACTGGACTCCTTTTTTCTTATTTTTAATTTTTTTTTCTTTTTAAGTCATAGTGTCTTAAACCACACACTGGCTCAAGGAACATGTGCACATCGGCTTGACTTTATTAAGCCCACTACCACCTTATTGGTTCCTCTCTCAAAAGATGAATATACACCTGAAACCTTAGGTAGCCAGCTCCTAAAAATCAACACATGGCTATGGCACTAAAATTTGTCTGGTTTTAGTTTTTATCTGTCTGTCTGTCTATTTATTTTTTAGTGGGGTTGCACACACACCACATCACATATGTGGAAGACCGGGAACAGCCTATGGGAGCCAGTTCATTCCTTCTATTGTGGGGTCGCTGGGGAATTAACTCAGGTCACCCAATTTGAAAGCAAGTAACCTTGCCCTCTGAGCCGTCTTGCTGGCCCTGGCCCCATTTTGTAACATTTCCTCCATATGTGCACAGTGGCATGTGCATGCCCACACCTGTTGTTAGCATCCGGGCACAACTTGGCGCCACCCCTTGGGGCACATGGCAAGCAGTACCCTGGCCCTGTATCAGGCACAAAAGGTCCCTTTAAGAGACAGGCTCTGCCCATCCTGCTGTCTCTGATGACCTCTGAAGAGGCAGGCAGGCCTTCTTTCTCTTTTCTTCCCGCCCCCTCCTTTCTCTCACGCCCTTCCCTTCCACCAATAAACCCCTCCACACAAACTCCACACAAACTCGGTCTGTGTTTGTCCCTCACCTGCCATGGGATCTGCCAAGGTCCCCCTCGAGCCATATTATATCAACAGCCCCTCACACAATAACAATAAATAGGATAAGTTAACAAAAATGTAATTTGATTCCAGGCCCAAGAGAGAGCTGCGAGTCATGTGACTGGCAGTTAGGATAACAGGAAGCTTTATCCGGCTTTCCTCATGAACCTGCCCTTGCAGGTGATCTTGTCTGTACGCTCAGCGCTGCTGACCCACTACAGAGTCTTGAATTAAGTTTCCCGCTATGTACCATGGGATTACAGAACTCTTGTGTCCGTGTGGGAAGTGGGTGGATTTTTTGAGATCATCCATCTCAACCTGTGCATCATTTCTGTGAGTCCCAGAGAAGTGAGAGGTCTTGTCCAAGGTTACTCAGACAGCACCAAATGGGGCCTGGGCCTTCAGCTGCCCAGGATGCATGTCTAGCTCTCCCTTTCTCATCAGCAGAACCAGGCTACAAGTTGGTGCCCATCTCCATGACCAGAAATGAACGAAACTAGTTCTCAGTCATGATTTCCAGTAGTATTTTGCTCTATCAATTTATCTTCTCCTTTCTCATTGAATTGGTTATAGCAGTAGAATGGGGATGTGTCTAAATGAAGAGTAGTGTTTTTCAGCAGTGGAGTATTTCACCCCACACCCTCTCTTTCTCTCTTTGCAATGACCTTCAGACTCAATAACCCATCTCATCACTCTCATCCTTAAAGATGCCCATCCTTAAAGATGAGGGAATAAAGACCTACCACTTCATAAGTTCACCCAACTTGAAAATCCTTCCTTATCATCAGCCTGGACCTTTGGGTCTATAATTAAATCTTAGTTTCTTTTTATTTAATACCCAAAATTAGTAGAACTAAGAAAGCAAAATCATGTTAGCTGTCCTTCTTAAGATGATTACAGTAATCAACAACCACATTTTACCTACAAAGAAAATGAATCAAAGAGATGTTATAGTTCGTAGGGATCTATCCTTTAGGGGTTATGAATTTAGAAGGCAAAGACTCAGGCCCACCATGGTGGTGCACCCCAGTAACAAAGCTGGAGAGAAAAGATGGGGCAGAAGGCAACCCAAGCTGCACCTTCATGGTTTGCGTAGCATTCAGGAAACCACAGATTCCATCCTAGCATTGCATGAAATGAACTTTGTGGTATATGTCAGTCATCCCAGCACTCGGGAGATGAAAACAGTGACCAAGCTTTGGACTAGCTTATGTTACATGAAGCCATGTCTTAAACAAAAAAAAAAAGGGGGGGGGAGCAATCAAACAAGTCTATAAATCTACAGTGTGCCATGTGTCCTAATTAGGTAGGCAAAACCTGGGGCTGGGCGGCCAGGGGACAAGACTTGCTGCCATTGTGAGTAATCCCAGGTCCCGAAGATTTCTTTCCTTCAGCCTTCCTTACCTGAGAAGTGTGGCCCTTGCCTTATATAGGAAGGTTCTGAATCCCTTCTTGGAGTCTGAGGGTCAGCTTGGGGTCTCATGCATCTCAACCCTCAGGTCTCCTTTACAGTGCATGCTCAGAGCCCAGGTGATTTTGGAGTCACATGGTTCTGCACCTGACCTCCAAATTCACACTGACCTGCCACACAATGTGGATACCCGATTCTTTTCCTGTGCCTTTGTGTCTTGTGCGTTTGAGATGATGAACTGTACTACTGGCACCATGAAATGTAAATGTGTCCAGCACAAATAGACCCTCCCTAAATTATCCTTTACTTTCCCCTCGGGGAGACCCTCACCATGTCCCAAACTCCCTCCTTCCAGCCAAGCTCAGATGACCAATGGTAATCATGCTTGCTTATCCTTCCCTCAGGAGCCTCACCGTGGGAGCTAAAGTCATCCACAAGGATAATCTCCTTCAGCAGCCGAGGAGGGGTCCGGTTGATAATGCTGGTGATAGCCCTCTGGAGGATGGACAGAGCTTCATTCATGAATATGAGGATGACACTGAGGGATGGGAGCTGGGCAGGGTATGTCTTCTGAAGACACCTGTAAGACACCATTCTTTGGAACACATTACTCTTTAATTATTTAAATATCACTGTCCAGTCTTCCTCTTCAGTGTATATGGCATTCTATTCATCAACTCACTAAACCTCAAACTCAGTGGGTGAAGGATAATCTCAGGTCTTTGTCCAAGAAGCAAAAAAGGTTTTTATCTATTTGTTCACTTTTTTTTTCCTGCTTACACAGAGGAAGCCCATCTCCGTTTCACTCATCTACAGACATGTTGTATAGCAGACGCCTTGAAGACATTCCTCTATTTAACTATGGCTTCAAATCTATCAACCAAGCCATCATTTAAAAACATAATTATTGAGAAATAATGTACATGCAATAGAGTTCACCTATTTAAGAGCATGTAATTCCCCTAACTTTGTCAGTCACAGAGTGGAGTAATGATTAGCATTAACTTAGTGGGGGTGAGGGGATGTATGTGGAGATCAGAGGTCAATGTCAAGTGCCTTCCTCAATTGCTTTCAACCTTATTTTGTTGATACAGGAATTCTCATTAAACATGCATCGTTTCAATTAGGCTAAGATGGATGGCCATGGAAACTCCATCTGCATCCACCTGCTGCCAGCCCTGGATGACAGATATGCTGGGCCTCTGAACTCAGGTCCCCATATTCGTGAAGCAACCATTTTACTCACCACACCATCTCCTCAACCTCTAATTATAGAAAAAAAATTATCATGTATAAAGAAAGCCTAAAACATTACCAGTTATTTGCTATTTCTCTCCAACCCATCTGTCTATGTCCCCTCAGCCATAGGCATACACTAATTGAATTTCCATTTTTATAGACTTACCTGCCCTGGAGCTTTCATGCAAATGAAAAACAAGTTATATATTCTATTGGGCATAATATTTTCATCAGTGTTGCAGCAGGTACCAATAGCTTTCCTTTTGTGGTCAATTAACATTGTACCAAAGAGAGCTAGCATATACTGCTTATCCATTTGCCAGCAGATGGATATCAAAGATATTTAGGATGTTTTTGCTTTGGGGCAATGATAACAGTAATTAGAGGAGCATTCTTTTATTTAGATTGTATTTTATTTATTTATTTTTTTACATTCTAATCCCAGTTCTTACTCCCTCCTCTTCTCCTGCTTCCCCCCACCCCATCTCCCATCTGCTCCTCAGAGAGGTAAGGCCTCCCCTAGGAAGTCTACTAAGTCTGTTGCATCATCTCTGTGGCAGGACCAAGCCCTCCCACCCAACCCCCATCCCCTGCCTAAGCGGCCTGTGCATTAGTGTTAGATCTTGGACCCACTGCCAGTGGCCTCATATATTGTCCCAGTCACACCACTGTCACCTATATTAAGGGAGTCTAGTTCAGTCTTACGCAGGTTCCCCCTTTGTCAGACCTGAGTCAGGGGTCTCTCACTAGCTCGGGTCAGCTGATTCTGTGGGTTTGCCCATCATGGCCTTGACTCCTTTGTTCATATCATCACTCCTCCCTCACTTCGATTGTACTCCAAAGAGTTCGGCTCAGTGTTAGTTGTGGATTTCTGCATCTGCTTCCATCTGTTTCTGAGAGAGGGTTCTAGCTTCTCTGGGATTGTGAATTGTAGGCTGGGTATCTTTTGTTTTACGTCTTGTATCCACTTATGAATGAGTACATAATAAATTTATCTTTCTGGGTTTGGGTTCCTCACTCAGGATTTTTTTTTCTCATTCTACCACATTTTCTCTACTCATTCTTCTGTTGAGGGACATCTAGACCATTTCCAAGATCTGGCTATTACAAATAATGTTGCTATGGACATAGTTGAGCAAATGTCCTTGTGGCGTGAATGTGCCTCCTTTGTGTATATGCCCAAAATGGTATTGCAGGGTCTTGAGGTAGATTGATTCCTAATTTTCTGAGAAATCGCCATACTGATTTCCATAGCGGCTGTATTGGTTTGTACTCCCACTGCAATGGAGGAGTGTTTCCCTTTTCCACATCCTTTCCCACAGAGTTGTCATTGGTGTTTTTGATCTTAGACATTCTGATCAGTGAAAGATGGTATCTCAGAGTTGTTTTGATTTGCATTCCCCTGATGACTAAGGATGTTGAGCATTTCCTTAAATGTCTCTGCCATTTAAGATTGGTATGTTGAGAATTCTCTGTTTAGATCTGTAACCCATTTTTAATTGGATTATTTGGTAGTTTGATGTCTAGCTTCTTGAGTTCTTTGTATATTTTGGAGATCAGCCTTCTGTCAGGTGTGGGGTTGGTGAAGATCTTTTCCCATTCTGTAGGCAATCATTTTTTCTTATTGGCCATGTTCTTTGCTTTACAGAAGCTTCTTTGTTTCGGGAGGTCCCATTTATTAATTTTGCTCCCAGTATCTTTGCTACTGGTATTCTATTTAGGAAGTGGTCTCCTATGCCCATGCATTCAAGGCTACTTCCCACTTTTACTTCTATGAGGTTCAGTGTGGATGGATTTATATTGAGGTCTTTGGTGCATTTGGACTTGAGTTTTGTGCATGGGGATAAAAATGGGTCTATTTGCATTCTTCTACATATCAACATCCAGTTGTGCCAGCACCATTTGTTGAATATGCTTTCTTTTTTACATTTTTAGCTTCTTTGTCAAAAATTAGGTGTTCATAGGTGTGTAGAGCAACATTCTTAAGCAAGCTTCTTTTAAAATTATTTTTAATTTATGTGTATGGGTGTTTGCCTACATATATACGTATTGTGCCATATGCATGCAGTGCCTTTGGAGGCAGCAGGAGGGCATCAGATTCTTTGGAAATGGATTTACAGATGTTTGTGAGCCTCAGCATAGGCAGTGAGAACAGAACCTTAGTCCTTTGTAAGATCAGCAAGTGTTCTTAACTGCTGAGCCATTTCTCCAGCCCTTGAACTTTGCCAGCATGCTTTCATTTCTCTTTCTTAAAATGATTCAGTCTATGAAAGACCACATATACAAACATGGTTGCTAAAGCTTTATGTTGCCCAATGATGTCTCAGCTGTCTTGGTTTGTGTAAACACACCCTATAACGTTTGTACTATGACAAAAAAATGACTTAATAGTACATTCCTCTGAACTCAGCCTATAACTAAGTGACACATGACTTTAATCCGAGTCACCAAAGTAAATTGGGAATGTGGAGGTTGAAGGGGTGAGTGTAAAGATTTCAAAACTACAATCTGAAGAAATTATAGCATATGACTTTTCTTTTTAAGCCTGGCATCCTAGAAGTTGACCTGGATCAGAGTGACTTACTGTTTACACTGTTCAGAAGTTGGGATGATGGCCTGGGTGACAAGAGGCTTCAGCTGCCCTTTGATGAATCTGTGTGTAGGCTGAGGAATGGTGATCAGCCTTTCTTGCCTGCTCATCTGGTTGTTGCTGGGTGGGTCCAGCCCAGTGCTCACACACAGGCGTGAGATCCCAGGGGGCTCTTCTTGGCTGTATTGTCCTAGCTTCTGTTAGATTTCTGAATGTTCCACCTTCGTGCACAATACTACCTATAATATGAGCCATGAGTTTCCTCTTAAATATTCTCCACCAAGAATGCATGGATAAGCAGGCATGGTGGTATCATGCCTTTAATTCCAGCACTGGGAAAGCAAAAACAAGTGGGTCTCTGTGAGTTTCAGGACAGCCAGAGCTACATAGTGAGACCCTAAATTAAAAACTGTTTCAAATGAGACCAGTTCCTTAAAAAGAGCAGGGAAGGTTTTCACTGGGAATTCCATGCTGGACAGAGCTTCTGCACTGGGCTTCAGGGTCTGAGGGTGCAGACAGCAGCTCACTTGCCCTGATCCAGTTACACACTGTTCTGCAAGCAGACACAAGGGACAGGAGGGTAGGAAGGAGGCAGCAGCCCTTGGGCTCCCCGACTTTACCATTCCAGTACAGAACTCCCTCTGTGTAAGCAAACTGGGCAAAGGCAGCTGGAAGCCAGCATTCTTGGTCTGGTGCAGTTGGAGTTAAAACTCTATCCTCAGAGCAGGTGTGAGGTGAAGGAGGAGGCAGAGCTGAGGAGGTTGTGGGAGTCAGGGTTGCCTCAGCCACCTCTGTAGGTAGAGGACTTGCATCTCAATGAGGGGGATGGGGAGGTGTGATGTGTTTTTAGTTGGTTTGCCCTTCCCAGGGCTGAAACTGCAGCCCAAGGTAAATACAGTGGCAAGAGGCCCCTTGACCACTCCTACCCAGAATAAAGAACTTGGCATAGAATATCATTCTCCAGAACTGGGGGGGGGGGGGGCAAACAATGGCTCACGGGACACAGCCTCCCACTGAGCCTTGTTGAGACATTCTTCACTTGCTGTGTATCCTCAAGATGATTTCTGGAAATGCTGCCTGGCACATGGCTTTCTCCAGTCAGATGGTTGTTTTGTTGGAGGGGAGAGATGTTTCAGCATTCTGCCACTCTGGTAGGAAATCTCAATCCATACTTAAAAGAAAAATGAAAGTGGTCGTCAATTTAGTTTTACTTAGCCACATTTGTGAAGCCTTTGTATTAAGAACTTCTCTCACTGATCTGACAAAGTAAGAGGCAACTTAAGGGGAAAAGGTTCAAGAGGGTACAATCCATCATGGCAGGGAAGGGTTGACAGCTGGGACAAGTAACCGGGGCTCCCACATGCCACACACAGATCAGGAAGCTGAGGAGACTGTGCTACTGGCACTGCTGGCTTTCTCCCCCTAGAAACCAGCTCAGAGAAGAAAAACAGGGAGGGAGGGAGGGAGGGAGGGAGGGAGGGAGGGAGGGAGGGAGGGAGGGAGGGAGGGAGGGAGAGAGGTTGCAGTTCAGTAGAAAAAGAATGCATCCAAATAGACACTTCTGAATGAAAAAAAAAAAAGACATGCAAATGGATAAGAACATAAAAAGGTGTTCATCAGTAGACCTCAAATTTTTAAATAAATAAATAAATAAAACACAACGAGATCCCATCTCACAACCAGCAGTGTAAGGATTCAGCCATGCTGGCCTGCCCCTGTCACCTGGGAGAATGCACTCAGGCAGTACTCTGGTCAGCCCAGGGTTCCATGAGTACTAGTCTGCAGCCAGGCTTTCAAAAGGCTAAATACAGAGTTACATATGGACCTAGCAACTCTACTTCAAGCATCCACAAAAGGAAGACGTTCGTTTGTTCTCATACAAACTTGCACATGAAACAGCCCTTCTTTGAAAAACCCACACCCATGTTTCTGGGTGTGTCTCCTCCCTTTTGAACACCTCTCCCTCCCCTCACCTTTGTGGTTAACATGTCTGTATCAAACCCCAATTCAGCACCATTAAAAAAGCAAAATAGGATGGCATTAATCACAGTAGCCCACACCTGGAAACAACAGAACAGCCATCAGCTAATTACTAAAAGCAAAGTGCCACATATCAATATAAAGGGGAAATATTGGTTCACATTATTAGCTATTAAGTGGATAGTACTTTGGACACACTATAAAAAATGAAAGCACACACACACACACACACACACACACACACACACACACGTATACATGATTCCATGCTAAGAAAAGTCCAGAACAGACAAATCCATAGAGATGAGGAAGCTGAGGGGGAAATGAACCGTGAAGAGTACAGGGATTCTTTATGAGATCAAAATGTTTTCAGATTGTGCGGCTTGTGCACAACTCTGAACATACTAAGAACCATTGCTGGACATAGAGGTTCATACCTGTAATACTAGCACACTAGTGGTAAAGGGGATCTCCAAAAGCTGCAGGTCAGCCTCAACTATGTAAGGAGACCTGTCCCCATTAATTCATTATTTAGAATAGAAGCCACTTATTTGTATCTGTCAGCAAATCTATACACCTCTAATCCCAGTGCACAGAGGGCTAAAATGAGAAGATCAGGAGTTCAAAATCATCCTCAGCCACAGAGAATTTGAGATCCGCTTGGGATATATAAGATGTGTCTCAAAAAACAACAAGAACAACAACAACAAAGAGTGTTTTTTGTTTGTTTTGTTGCTGAGATTTTGTTTTGGGGTGGGGGGGGGCATAAAGAGCTAGAGCAATGGAGAGGGAAAATGGGGGCGGGCTGCACCCAGGACAGACTCTACACATAGATTCAGTAAGGAACAGGAGGACCCAAGCAGAGAATGAGGAAAAGCCAGAGCTCTGCCCTGGGGTCTTTGTTTGGGAGAGGATTAGTCCCATGCTGTGGGATCTCTTCCTGGGTGTCCTCTCCCTCTCTCCAGGGAGCTAGAGCATTTGAATTAGTCCATTCCTTTCTCTGATGTGCCATCATAAAAAATTAAAAACAAGAGGCCAGGCAGGCATGATGGGAGGGCACACTGTAATGGAGCCCTGAGAGAGCTGAGGCAAGAGGATGTCTAGTTTGGGGCCAGCCCTGCCTACGTGGTAAGAACTTACCTCCAAACAACAAAACTAAACTAAACACATCAAGAAAGAAGTCTGCTCATCCCCTTCCCCACAGGCCTCCGCCCCTCACCGGACTTTCTACTCCTTCACTTGCACGAGGCAAAGTTCATCACCAAACTACACTGAGGTCCGGCAAAGCCACCCCTGGTCCAGAGCACCTGGCATGGCGGGTGTCAGGGATGCTTCGGTTATAAGGCAAGTGGTCACTGAGGAACACGTTGTAACCGAACTCCAGGAACAAGTACTGAGCCTCTTTCTGCTGTGCCTCGGAGAGTTCCTTCCCCCGTTGCTGGAAGAGCTTCTTGAGCGCCAACCTGGCTTTCACTCCTTTCCAACCGGGGTGGAATTCAGCATTTCCCCATCCCATGTGGCCTTGTTGCTTCATAATCAGTTTCAGACTCTCTCCTGCAAATAAAGAGGACGGGGTGGTGTGAAGACATTTCAGCCCATCCTTAGGGAAGTGGGCACTGCTTTCCAACCTAACTTCCTCTGGACCGTTTTCTCTCTGCTACACTTTGCACCTGCAATGTTCCTGCAAGAGGCTCGGGGTTCTGAGGCATGGTCGTCTTCTCCAGTGCATTAGAAGGGTGGAGACTTCAAGAGATAAGCTTAATTAAGCATCTTCCAAGTGTATGGGGACTGCCCTTCAATGGGGCACTGGAGACCTGGCCAGTGTTTCTTTTGCTTCTCACTTTCTTGCCGTTATCTGCTTCCTTCACGGGCACCACAACATGGTGTACTGCTTCATCTGAAGCTCAAAGCAACCGTGCCAACCAATATTGCCAATCAACCATGAACTAGACTTCCAAAGTGCCGAGCGAATATACAACCTTTCTTTTTATAACCAGATGGGCTCAAGAATCTGTCACACTATAGAAAGTTGATTGGCATATTCTCCAAACATTAGACCTTATAAGCTCTTGTCCCCGGGAAGATGATTGGTAAAGAAAGAGTCCTTGTCAAAGCTGTTCAAGACTTCACTAGATGACATAGCTTCCCTCTTCAGCACCATCAAAACCTACCCACATCTCACCTGAATTTGATCTCAGAAATGACTCATAATAAGACTATTTTTCAGAATGATACCTGAGAGTCACATAAGAAATATCAATGATTGATTTTCTTGTTTTGGGGCATGTGTATTTAATGTAGAAATTCCCCAAATCTATCAAATCAGAATCCCAGGGCCAGGTAAGGGGACAGACAGACAGAAGGTACTAGAATGTTCACTTGTTTCACAAACATCACGCTATTAGTAGCTAGCAAAGACATTTTAGAGTGTCTAATCAACCACCCATCCCCTCACATCTCACATGGTTGATAATATCAGGAACTTTTAAGCTAGGGATGAATTAGGCCTACATTTCTAGTTTGTTTGATTATAATATTATCTTCAGGTGCTCATGGAAAATGCAGGATCCCAGGCCTTTCCTAGACACACTGATCCATTGGTCTGGGATACAGTATAGAAGCGGTTCAATTGGTTTAGCTTGGTTTGTTTTCCACAGTTGCTCCTGATAATAGCCACACTCATTTGAGAATCATGATCTTAACCGAACATAATGATCAGATGGTGATACAGGTAGAGAAATGTCCACACAGAGGAGGCCTAAAGGGCACAGTAGATCAATAATAGCAATGATGCATCCCATTCAGAAAGTGGCCTGCAGACTCCACCGCTTCCTCCACCCCTGTTAACTTCCCCCTGACAACCCCAAAGGGAGGGAGGAATGAAGAGAGAGAGACCTTGAGACAATGGGGACGAAGGCTTCCCACCATAGAACCACTTGCCCCTCCCCCAGCTCACTTTAAATTCCAACCAGACTGGCAGGACCCCTTTACCCCATCCAGAATCTTCTTTGTGTGTTAGACAGAAGTATAGTTCTCCTGGATGACTGCAGCCCAGGCTTCCCAGCCCAGCAAGGCACCATCCCTCTGCATGGCTCCTCCAAGACACAAGCCCATCCCCTGCACCACAGCACATGGCTTGTTGAGCATGTGTGTGTTTGAGTCCAGAGGCATGCATAGCCCTCCAAGATGGCAACAGGAAAGGCTACAACTGGGAGGCGAATGTGTACAGGGGATGACATAAGATGGGCTCAAGGAGACAAGGGGGAGCACATGGTCTCCAGTCTGATACCTGGGAAACCATAAGACCGACCCAGACCCCCTGAATGTGGTGTTAGTGAGGAGGACTATGCAGTCTATGAGTCCTCTGGTAGTGGATCAGTATTTATCCCTAGTATACGAATGGACTTTGGGAGCCCATTCCACATAGAGGGGTACTCTCTCAGCCTAGACACACAGGGAGGGCCTGGGCCCTGCCCCAAATGATGTGACAGACTCTGATGATCCCCCATGGAAGACATCATCCTCCCTGGAGAGCAGAAAGGGGATGAGAAGGGAGTTGGGGGGGGGCAGGGGAGGTTGGGAGGGTCTGGAAACTGGGGTTGACATGCAAAACAAGCTTGCTTCAAATTTAAATAAATATATACATACATACACACATTTACATATACATACATACTTCAAGGAGAAGAAATGAACAGTAAGAGATATGCTCAAGATAAAAAACCTGGGGGGAAGATAGTGTTTGGTCTTTTAAAGGAGACTGTAAATGCCCTGCATGCTTGCTCAGGTGGAGAAGAAAAGTGAGAACTTGGTGCAGAGTGTCCCAATCAAATTCCACTACTATTCATACTGTCCCATACCAAGCACATGTTTACACAATGGTGCTGAGTGTCCCAATCAAATTCCATTATCATTCATACTGTCCCATAGCAAGCACATACTTACACAATGGTGCTGTGTCCCAATCTAATTCCACTACTATTCATACTGTTCCATAGCAAGCACATACTTACACAATGGTGCAGAGTGTCCCAATCGAATTCCACTACTATTCATACTGTCCCATACCAAGCACATGTTTACACAATGGTGCTGAGTGTCCCAATCGAATTCTACTACTATTCATACTGTTCCATAGCAAGCACATACTTACACAATGGTGCTGAGTGTCCCAATACAATCCCACTATTATTTGTACTGTTTCACACCAAGCACATGCTGACACAATAGTTCCTGTTTCCCCTGGCCTCAGAACCCATCTCTGAATCTTTTTATTTGGTTAATTAATTTGTGTGTCTTTGAGAACACACACGAGCCACCCCTCTCCTTCACTCTGACCGATGATAAATGCTCAGGTCTCATTTTATTTATTTGCTTCCTTGTTTGTTTATAAGAAGAGTCTCCTATATCCTCTGCCGTGTTGTCTATGGTGACTTTGAACTCTTGACCACAAGTATATGGCACCTTGTCTGGTTGTCATGTCTCCATCTTTTTAAAAGAAAGACACTTTTCCTGGACATGACAGCACATATTTATAATCCCAGCACTCTGAACATTAAAGCAGGAGGGCTGTAAGCTGCATGTCAATAACAATAACGGCACTGTCCTTAGTTCTGGCTCCACACTGGTACCTCCCCCCCCCCCAGGACCACACTCCTAATCTGGGTTTACACAGTCAATGCCTCCTTTAAAGGATCAAGCACTTGATTCCCAGATGCAGGCAGCAGAGACACAGAATCACAAACTATCCCAAAGCACTTTGAAACCTTACCCTGAAGTTTAAATAAATAAGCTAAATTTGAACATATATCAGTCATGTATGGTGGTGCGCACTATAATCCCAGAACCAGGAGGCTGAGGCAGGAAGATGGCAAGTTCCCGGACAGACATGGCTACATGGAGACTCCCAGACCACCGTGAGCTATAAAGCAAGATCTGGTGTCAAAAAAGGAGGTGGGGTTGGGGGTGGAGGTTCATATTACTTTCTGTGTACCCCCTTTGAGGGTCACTGTCACAGTCTTCACTTGCTCAGAGTCGCACACCATATGTCCATATTAGATCCTTGGCCCTCTAATAAGTCCACTATATAAGCATGATAAGAACTCTGCAAAATGAATATCTTTGCCTTAGATGGCCCTTCTCTCAACATTCCCACTGTTATATTATTTTGGGATCACAACCTGTACCCCAAAGTCAGATCCTCAACGAGCCAATTAAAAGCGGAAAAAGGAGACTTATTCAACATAGCTAAGTTGGCAAGAGAAACAAAGAGATCTAGGGGAACCTCCCCCAACCCCCGCTGTCAATCAATTTTCTGTGTCCTGAAGTCAGATAAAGTTTAAGTAGAGGTCCAACAACATGCACATCTAAGCTGTCGATTGTCAAGATGTTGTTGCCACCCACCGCTAACCCATTCTTGTCTGGGCTCCAGTCTCATCTGTATTGGTGATATGACAAGTTATTAAAACCGTGTGAAATCTTTCCCAAGATACCCCTCTGGCTGATACCCTTACCTTCTCCCAGCATGAGATTCCTGGGGGAAATTCCCTTTTCTTTGGAGTCCATTGTCCAACAGTGTATCGTCAGATTGAAGACTTGGCCTCTACCTTGGTTTTTTTCCTCCATGCCCCCCCTTTTTAAGTTCTTGAAGCTCCTTCAGCCTGCACCCCCTAGAGTTTCCCTTCCCAATGGGTGTAGAACTTACCTGAGCGGTGCACATTGTTCTCCAGGGCCACCACAGAGTCCTCCTTGTGGAGGCTGCCCACAACCCAGTTGTGTATGGTCCTCTTGCTGTAAAGCACCAGCAGGATGTTGGCTGCGACCAGAGTGAGCACAGTGCACAGGGACTTGGAGCAGTTCCTCCTCCACAGCCTCATCATAAGCCTGGGGAGCCTCACTTGCTCCCTGTGGCTAACCAGGCAAACCCAGGAGCAGAGCCCACCAGCCAGGCTGTCTCAGCTGGGTGGCAGCCTAAAGATGACACCCTACCTGCTAAGCCTATGTTCTCTGGCTGGAAAAGCTGTCACAAGCTGCCTGGTTTGTCTCTAAAGAGTGTCAGGCTTGGGCAATGGACCAGGGCAGCCACCCAACAATTTCGAGATCACTTGGATGCACTCGGCATCATCTAAGAAGTCAGGGGCATGGCAGTGGCTCCTCAAATTGCCTAGGGGAAAGCCCTTCTTCCATTGGACTTTAGGGTTCTGCCTATCAAGTACAAGGATTAGGTAGTGAGCCATCATGTCTGGTTAATGTTTTGTTTGCCATGGCCTCTTCCTGTGAAGTATGCAGATGAGCTAACTATTTTGGGCAATTAAACAGGGGTTGGGTAGATTAATTTAAAGTGAGGTTTCTACTTTTCACCTGAAATGGCAAATTGAAGAAGCCAGTAGTCAGTCAGAGATGAATTATATGCAAATGGCGATGAGAGAATCATGAAGTATCTTAATTGCAGCTGTTGGTCACTGGAATCTATAGGTGACACATGGCATAGAAATATGTACAGTGTTTGTGTTAATGGTTGTAAAAATATATCCTCTGGGTTGGCAAGATGGCTCAGCCAGTAAAGGCACTAGCCACCAAACCCGATAACCCTAAATGAATTCCTGAAACCTACAAGACAGAAGGAGATTATGGATTCTCACAGGTTGTCCTCAGACCTCCACACACCGTGGCATGGGCGCTCGCAGACACACCCACTGCAGGAAACAGGGTAACAGGAGACCAAAATATGTCACACTGTCTTTGCAAAGTTTTTTGATCCTCTCAATACCTCAAAATTTAAAAACTTCAGAAAGCATGATCCCTCTTCTGCACAAACTGACCACTAAGCCATGTAAGAACATTTCCTAAACCCTTTACTAAAAACACGCAACCAAACATATGCTGATCGCCTTCGGGAGGTGGTGGATGCTGGCAAGCTGAGGAATAGATGTGGGAACGAGAGTGGTGTTCACAGTACAACATTTACGATTTTGTATCATGTGCATGAATTATGCATGAACAACAAATTGGTAGAAATGACTTTAGAACAGGAATTGTTTGTTGGTTTCTGCAGTAGTTCACCTGGATAAAAAGATAACTAGATTGCTTTCATTTCTTCTTCTTTTTTTTTTTTTTTTTCTTTATGCTTTTGTTTTATGGCTGTTTCGCTTTGTTTTCAGGGATCTCACACGGCGCTGGCTGACCTTGACCTCACTGTATAGTCCGGGATGACTTTGAACCTCACACCCTTCTGTCTCCAGCTCCCAGGTGCTAGGATTACAAGTGTGGGCTTGCATTCCCAGCACACGTGATGCATTCTCTGTAGCCCTTGCACCTGCTGTTGTCCACAACGAGAGCAGAGGGCTTCTTGGGAAGGAGAGGTGTGGGTGGCTTTCTAGAAAAACTAGGTGTTCTCATATGCATCCCATCAACACCCAGAATGCTCAGGCAGTGGTTCTCCAATGATGATGTGGCAGGAATCATCTGGACTACTTGGTAAAAATGCCGATTTAAGGGCTGGAGGGGTGACTCAGAGGGTAAGAGCATTGGCTATTCCTCCAGCAACCACATGGTGGCTCTCAACCACCTTTAATGAGTGCCCTCTTCTGGTGTGCAGGCAGAACACTGTATACATAATACATAAAATCTTTTTTTTTTAAATGCAGATTTCTAGGTTCCTCCTGACAATTTTAACTCTATCTCTAGTGTGAGATTCTGACACCTTTATGTTAACAAATGCCCCATACCAATGCCTTCCCTGGCTGTGCTCACAAATCCATGTAGACTGAATTTCATCAGTCAATGTGCTTACAATCCTGTAGTGTCCCCTGTAGAGCCAAGGGCCACAGAGGGAAAGGGGGGCCTGAGTGTGTGATAGCTTCAAAGACATGCAAGTTTCAGTTGCTCTAGCAAAACAAGCATGTGTAAGGAAAGTTACTGGGGCAAGAGACTGCACACACATCATTTCATGAAGAATAAATCGTCAGTGAAGATTAGAATGGCATGATGGAGGCCGGGGAAAAAATGAGATGTTCTTACCTCATATGCATTTATAATGCATAAGCATCATAGTTGCCATTGCCATTTTCTCTGTCTTAGATACTTTTCTATTGCTGTGATAACACACGACAAAGGCAACTTATAAAAGAAACCATTTGATTTTGGCTTTGGGCTTCAAAGGTTTAGAGTCCATGATGGCAGGGCAAAAACAAAACAAAACAAAACAAAAACAAACAAAAGCTGAGGGTTCACATTCTGATTCATAACTGTGAGGCAGAGAAAGCACTGGGAATCCCAGGAGTCTTTTGAAACTTCAAAACCCAACCCCTAAAGACACACCTGTGCAACAAGCCACGCCTCCAGTCCTTCCCAAACAGTTCCACCAACTGGAAACAAGATACTCAAAATCCTATGGGAACCATTAGCATTCAAATCACCATAGTCACCACCACCACCACCATCATCCCTATACATCACAACCAGAAGAGAATAATTAAATATTGTGTAGTGTTTGATGGGTTAGATTCAATTAGATTACCACAGGCCCTGGGAGGAGAGTTTTGGGGGCAAGTATGGATGGTAGTTTAAGAGAGTGAGTTCATTACTCACTAGTCAGGAAGACCAAGGCAAGCTAGCTCACCTCTCTGAACTTTATTATTCTTATATGGAAAATGAGGGTTTATAAGACTGGGGCTGGAGGTGTCACTCATATTTGCCAAGCCTGGGTCTGCTTCAGCAAACAAACAGGCAAACAAGCTAGGCAGGATGAGTTTTTCCCTGAATCTGGGCACTCATGAGCCTGAAGCAGGAGGATTGCCACAAGTTTGGGGTTATCTTGGACTACACAGTGAAACTTTGTCTCAAAACAAACAAACAAAGCAACAGTCTCCTTTGCAGTGTGGTTCTGGGAGGGCAGGCAGCCTTGTAAAGGGCCCAGCATTATTTAGTAAACATAAGATATTGTTGTCACTGTGGTGTTCACTTTTAAAAAGAAGAACTTTTGAAAGCCAAACTGTGATACCGAAAGCTGCTCATAATAAAATGCTGGCTAGGGACAGGGACCTCAACGGATGACCAAGCAATCAGTCGTGCACAAGGCCTTGGGTTCCATTCTGCAATAACTGACAATTCAAAACAAAATTATAATAGGGAGATGTGGGAGGTTAGAATATGATTAGAGACACCTGTAGTTGAATTTTTTAACTCTTTGAGGGACTGCTCCCAAATAAACACATGGAGTCTAATTCTTACTTACGAATCCTTGACCTTAGCTTGGCTCATTTCTAGCCAGCTTTACTACATTAAATTATCCCATTTCTCTTTGACTACAGTTTGCCCCTGGGCTTTTTACCCTTCTTTATTCTGTATGTCTTTCTTTCTTACTTACTCTGTGGCCGGCTGTGTGGCTGGTCTCTGGTGTCTTCCTCTCCTCCATTTCTCAGGCCTCCATCTTCTTTTCTTGAGCCTAGATTTCTCCTCCTGTTTATTCTCTCTGCCTGGCAGCTCCACCTATTCCTCTCTTGTATTTTGATGGTAGTTTTAGCCAGGAGAGGCAACAGCAGACAGTATGACTCAAAAAGGAAATCCTAAGGTAAGTACACTTGCTGGCAAGAGAATTTCCAGGTTCAATTGCAGCTTAAGGGCTCTCTCTCTCTCCTGCAGAAGTCACCGGGCTCAGTCATATGTCTCCACCATGGCAACAAAAGGGAACGAATTGTTACACAGAACTGGATTGTATCCCAACCAGATGTGTTTGTAGACACTGTGCAAATTAAGTAAGTCAGTAGTGCAGCTACAGCCAGAATGTTTGATACCTACTAACTTTGGAAAGTGTATCAGCCCAGAGTGCCTACAAGAAGAAAATGTCCCAAAGAAAAACATTCATCTGGAAAACAGATCAATATAGACTACAGAATAAGGCAACAGAAGAGAGCAGAACGTGGGATTTTTCATATATTTGTTTTGTTGTCGTTGAGTATCTTGGTTATGAGTTTCATCCAGAGACAAATGGGAAGCCTTGGTCACAAGGAACTATTCCAGCACATGCAGCCCTATGTGGTCATGAGATTCGTTTTCACAAGCTGTTAAACTCAGTTCTCAGGGTGTTATTGGAAGGGTGAGAATGTGAAAGATTGCCTTAGCTACCACCTGCCAGTGACTAGCTTAGCTTCCGTCTCATTCAGGCATTCTAGTGAGACTTAAAATAATTTAAGGAGAAACTCTCAGTTTACACCAAAACTGAATGATGCACTTAGGACAAGATACTGTGGGCTTTCAGGCAGGTAAAGGTTAGTTTGATGGGTGGGAGAGAAGGCTGTTCCTGTACTGCATCACACTGAGTAGTGGATAATTACGAAGAACCAACACATACTTTTTTTTTTATGATCAGGAGTCATCTTCTGCTCCCAGCTAAGATGCAACACCTGAGAGTGGATTGATTCTCCTGTCAAAAACACCTGCAAAACTATACAAAATCGATGAGATAACTGTTCTCAGATCACAGGACGCAGAGGAATGTGACCTCTGAAAGGTAGGACACAAAAGGGGTGCTCTGTCATTGTCCCAGGGGCACAATTTCACAGTCATGACTTATGTGGCAAGTCCCAAGAGAGTCCCACTCAGCAGGAGAGTCAAGAAATACATTTTGTGATCTGCTATAACATGGCTTAGAGTAGAGAGGACCAAAGTTAAAAGCTGCATAAAAGGGGGGGGGCAGGACAAGTGACAGGCCACACCAGGTCTAGTTGAGAACAATCACTACAGGGTTAAAAGATAACAGCAACATTAGAGGTCTCAGAGTCCCTGATGATGATACCTTGCTAGCCTATTTCTTCTGGAAGGGCTTTTGTCTCGTGGATTTCAGTGCTGTGTTATATTAGGTGTACACATGCTAAATCCATTATGCCTTCCCGAAGTATAGACTATTCCTGTCTCTAAAGCTTGTTTGTCTGAAACTCTCACTTTCTTCAGGACAGTGTTAGTGTGGAATGACTTTGTACACTTTGAAGCAATAATGTCAGTGTTCTCATACTCAAAAAAAAAGTGGACTTCCCACAGACAACATATAGCTGGATTTTGGGTTTGTTCCACTCTGATGCCTAATGATCTCTTTATAATATTGGCTAAACATGTGTGTGTGTGTCTGTCTGTCTGTCTCTCTCTCTCTGTATGTGTGTGTGTGCGTGTAAGAGAGAGAGAGACAGAGAGAGAGATCTGAGGCCAACTTTAGGAAATTGATTCTCTCCCCTTCTACCATGCCAAGTGCCTTGACTGGCTGGACCATTTTGCAGGCCCAACATTTCTTTTTCATTTAGCTCCTTTAATGAGGAACACTGTAACAGAACGTTACAGGACATAGGTCCATGACCTCAGATTTCCTGAACTCTAGAAGAAACTAGGAAACAGAAACTAGGGAACACAATGGATTTATTTGTAGTTTGGTCAAATATGAGGGAAAGCATCTGCTTTCTCTCTCTTGTGTTTGTGTCAGGGTTACAACTACAGGGAGCCATGAGATCAAGGGCAGGAGGCAGAGAGATTTGGTTATGAAATCAGTTCCCCATTTTTTTTTGTGGGGAAGGTGATTGTCCTGAAGTTGTTTTCAGTGTCTCTGTTCTCAGCCACAAGAGCCTGTTACATTTTGTAAATCATGCTAGCATAGAGGTTTTTATTTAATTCAGGCTTCAAGAAAATGGTGTGAACATTCCATCTTAAAGAGACACACCCCCTCCAACTTTCAAAGGTGAAGAGAACTGAAGGGCTCTTATGGGTCATGGGAGGGAGGCCCAGTCTGCTTACTTGCATGCCTGGCAGAGCTGTCTACCAGTCCACTCCTTTGCTAAGTGAGTGTAGGGCAGAAACCTTATGAAAAATTTCCTTGGAGGCCAGCTTCAAGCTCCAATTCCTGTCTACCTGTTCCACATGCTGATTTTGCAAAGTGAGAAAAGACAGTAGTCCAATAGCAAATGGCTGGAGCTCACACATCTCTTTAGAATCAGGAGCAGCTACCCTGCCCTGTCAGGACCCAGCCCATTTTCTCCCAACAAGACATCAGCCAACAGTAGCCATGTAAAGCACAGTGCTAAAATTTCCACCCGTGACTGTGGAGTATGCCTATAATCCAGCTAATTGGGAGGCAGGTACCTGCAAGTTCGAAGTCGCATACATATGTTCAAACCTAAACCTGCTTTGTGGCTATTTTAACATACTAATTTGAAAATATTTCTTTATAAAAGAACTGTCTGTCTGTTGGCAATCTCCACAGCAAATGTCCATTATGCTATAATTTTTGATGCTTAGCTGGTGAAAGGCTGCAAAAGGACTCTTCACTGAGGGGCTTTTGTCCATTCCTATGTCCCCTTAATATTCCCTGTCTGTCTATCCTGCCTCAAAGTGATGGCAGCAATAAGATTTTTTGGGCCACCTTGTAGTCGGAGCTGTTACTATTGGTTGCTGGCTCCCAGTGTTTGCGGGTTCCTGGCATCTTACACAAAGGTCTGAAGAAGTGCATGCACTGCAGAGTGTTGAGCAGGTTCATTCAGAAGCAACATACAGGTCAGTAACCAAGGCAGTGCAGACCAGACCTGCTGCCAGCCAGCAGTCAGCCCCACGAGCTAACGTAATCGGGCATTGCTTACTGTTTGGGGCTGGTGCAGCAGAGGTTTGTTGCTAAGGGTTTACTGTGGGTGACTGGCAGGCTTGAACGATGAAAGTCTTTGCCCAGCTCATTGTGCATGCCCTTTCTCAACACACATCATCAGGTTCTAATCATATGAACACCTCAGTTATGCATAGACAAAGGTGGTAAACAGAGTCACCCTGCAGAGATTATTTGACTTATTGTGCTTGCACCCAAACTAGTTCCAGTCAGAGAAGTCTCCCATTCCCAGCTCCTGGCTATGTTCTGACCCTATCTTAAATGGAAAGTGGCTGTAAAGGGAGTCACCAAGGGAGTATTAGGGAACTCTTTGGAGTAGGGTATGTAGGTTGCTAGGAGCACTGTCAGGTGAGTGTGCACAAAGACCAAGTCAAATGGGGTCCTAGGTTGCTAAGTTTCCCCTATACCTGCCTGCCTGCATGTTAAGACTGATCAATTAGATGTCTCTTTGACCAGATTTGCTTCAGTAAACACACCTGCTGACCTTTGCCTTAACTCCTCTATTTAAACTTAGAAGTTCACATCAGCACCCAAAAGATGACATAGGGGACTAGGCCCCTTTATCCATTCTCTGTGCGGTCATGTGTATGGAATCTCTCTGCTTCTCACCTTCAACTGCCATATGATGATGTGCGATGAGGCTGGCCCATTGGAGCCCAGCCTTTCACCCTACAACTCCAGTTACTTCCTCCAAATTTCCTACCTCTGTTTCCATCCAGTTCTCACTCCAGCCTCATCCATAAACTAGTCATCCTTTTGCAGCCATTTAGATCCTTACTGATAATACATAACTACTTTAAGTTATGCTAAAGTGTTCATGGATGGATGTTTCATTAACAGAGTACTCTAAGCCTCAATGTCTCTTCCTATAGCTTCAGTTACCCTCTCAAATGATCATTTTGCCAAAAGTACCCTCATGATAACAACTTTAAATAGAGGTTGCTTAAGGAGACAAGGTATGTGCCACAAAGACCCTCAACTCCTCTAACCTCCCACTCAGTGCCAGAGAGAGGATGCTTCAGGTTGGCAAGCTGGAATGAAGATAAATGAGACTGTAGGATGTCAGCCAACCATGCTGCCTTCTTACTCTCCAGCTGGAGCTCAGAGAGGAGACTCAAGGGTACTCAGCAAGGTTTGAATGATTACAGGGGTTGGTCATCCTAATTATCAAATATAACCCATTATAAAATTGGCGGTTTTATCACAGAATTTAAATAATTACAATCAATCCTAGCTTAGCAATTACGATTTAAATTCTTATTACTTGGGGGTCAGATGGACTTTTCATTTGTTAACTGAGAGTAAAATTTAACTTGGTTGAGAACAAGGGAAAATTACATTTGCTTGTTGATAATCTGGGAGACACAAATCTAAATAACCTTGAATTGTGATCTAAGGCATGAAGATCTACCGAGTGCCAGGCCAGTTTAGGCAACATACTGAGGCTATTCAAACCAACCAACCAATCAACCAACCAACCAACCAACCAACCAACCAACCAGGCAATGAGCTGTCATGCAAGAAAGGGTTTGGGTACAGCCCGGGTCTCTGGGTAGTTGGCAGAAAGCAATTTAACAGACCAATGCCCCAAGAAACTTCCTCTGTCCTTGTTCACAGGTCAGTGCACCCGGGAGCATGGCTGGCTGTAGTCTAAGTGCAAGGGTAACTTACCTAGCGACCTGTCAGAAACCCAGTGCAACAATGGTCTCTTGGCTCCATTTGAGATGATGCAAACCCATCCTAACTTCATTTTTCTTTTTGCTTCTTTGATCCATTTAAATACAAGGACAGAATCTCACTAGCTCTCTGTCTTAGGGTTTTATTTCTGTGAAGAGACACCATGGCCAAGGTTGCTTTTTTCCAAGGTAGCCAACATTTAGTTGGGGCTGACTTCCAGTTTCAGAGGTTTAGCCTATTATCATCGTGGCAAGAAGCATGGAGGCATGCAGGCAGACATGGTGCTGGAGAAGGAGCTCAGAGTTCTGCATCTTGATTCACAGGCAGCGGGAAACTCACAGGAGGCCTAGCTTGAAGATATAAGACTTCAGTGTCTGTCTTCACAGTGACACATTTCCTCCAAGACCCTGACACCTTGCTCTCAGATGCAAAAACCTCTCCTGTCGTTTGTACAAGTTTATTTGTCCTTTCAATAAGTAAACACAGATAGCCCTAGACTTCCTGTACACAATCCCGCTGGTCTCAAGTGCCTGAAGACTCCTCCCAGCAGTCCTGGCCACTGCTCCAGCCCTCTGTCCTCTACCAGTCAGTCCCCTTTCCTCCCTTGTAGCATCTTTCCAGATACAAGGATTTGTTTTCCTTGGATACCCTCGACCTTCCTGACTGAGCGTTTCTCTCTCTCTCTCTCTCTCTCTCTCTCTCTCTCTCTCTCTCTCTCTCTCTCTCATATATTCTCTTGGACCTCTTCTGATGGGAGATGTTATTCTCTTAATATGTTTCTCTTATTGGTTAATGAATAAAGCACTGTTGGCCAATAGGAAAGCAAGACAGGTGGGACTAGAAGTGGAGGATTCTGAGAAACAGGAGTAGTGATGTGATCTCAGGAGAGGATGCACATGAGTCCGGCATTCTTGGTAAGATAAGATCATGTAGAAATACATATATTAGTAATTATGGCTTAATAATTTAGACAGAGCTAGCCAATAAGAAATGCTAGTAACCAACCAATAGTTTCTCCATTACTACAGCGCCTCTGTGTGTTATTTGGGGCTGATGTGGCTGTAGGACCAGGCTGGTGGGAAAGTGACCATGACACTCTTCCTTCACAGGGAAGTTTTCGTCAAACACATTTTGTATTCCACTATACCTCCTGCACATTTCCTGACTTCTGGAATGTAAATCTGACAGATTTTGTCCATGCTTTCTTCCTTTTCCCTGACACAAAAGCCATAGATTTTACAGTGAGATTCAGAAACCCAACTCGGATGGATGAGGCCATTTGCCTTCTCTTAGTCCCTGTTATCACTCGGAAAACTGATGTCTCTTTCTCCCTTTTAGAAACAACCACTATGTTTGTTCTTGTATCTCTTGGGGTGGAATCCAAAGCTTTGCACACTAGGTGAGAACTAGCACCCCAAGCCCTTTAATTTTTAAATTTGTGTGTAAGTGTTGCAGCCACCATGTAGGTGCTAGGGACTGAACCAGCAAGTGTTTGTATCCACTAAGCCATCTCTCCACCACCACCCCAGCTCTTTTTAAAGTTTATCTTAAAACACACAAGCCCAGCATTTCAAATGCATTAGCTCATTCAGCTCCTCACCACAATCCCAGAATGTAGTTACTGTTATTGCCTGATTTTCCAAACAAGAAAACTAAGGCTGAGAAAAAAAAAGGGGGGGGGGGGAGGACTGGCAGACTTGCCCAACTTTTACAGCAAAGTACTAAAATTCATACCTCTTTTCTACATTAAAATTTAGTATATACAAAATAACGGACTGCCTTATGTATATGAAATTTTCATATACATCTTTGTATCTTACTCATGTTCATTCCCCTCCTTGTCCCCCATTTTCCCCATCCCTGCTGATTTTTCTCTACCCTCCCCCTCAATAGCAGTGGCTCATATTTGTAATCTTAGTACTTCGGAAACTGTGGCAGGAAAAATGCTGCATGATCAAGGCTAGCCTGAACTACATAGTGAATTCTAGATCATCCTGAACTAGAGTGAGACTCTGCACACAAAAGAGAAAAGGGTCTGGCAGCATGGTGTAGCAGGGAAAGGCACTTGCTGCTAAGCCAGATGACCTAAATTTGATCCCTGAGACCCATGTGGTGGAAGAAAACCAATTTCACAAGTGTCCTCTGATCTCTACATGCATGTTGTGACACATACAGCATGACATGTGTGCATATGCACATCACTCACACACTTAAAACTAGACATGAAATAAAATATGCAATATTATATTTTTATGCCCACCTATTACCTTATTCCTCCCTCTCCCTCCCACCCTCTCTCCAGTAGGCCCATCCTACTGTCATGAGAGCCCACATGAGCAAAAATGTGTTGTGACATGTTATTTATGATCTGTTAAAGACTGACTGAGGATTCAGAAAGCAAAGTCAGCTACAAGCCGTAGAAACCAGGCACACACCTTTAATCCTAGCAGCCAGAAGCCACTAATTCTAGAACTCAGGCTTAAGAGATACGTGGATCTCTGAGCCCAAGGCCACCCAGATGTACACAAGAGTGAATCAGAGTAAAAGAGAATTATAGCTCACACCTTTAATCCCAACATCAGGGAAGTATATAAGACAGAAGCAAGGTAACAGAGAGGCATTCATTCCCCAGCCACACTGAGGAGAGGTCACAGTCTGAGGCTTGGTGAGAGCTCGTGGGCATCTAGAAGATTGCATACCTTGATTACTGTGGACAGTGCCTCTACACACATGGATGTGCAGGGATCTCTATGGTATGCTGACTTCGGCTCTTCACTTGGGTACTCTAGAGTGGCACAGCCGGGGCACAGAGTAATTCTCTTTTTAGTCTTCTGAAGCTCCTTCGGGCCTCTATTTCCATAGTGGCTGCACTGGTTAACATTCCCACCCACAGTTTCTCTTAGAATTCACATTTGAAGCCAATTTGTATAGAGAGCATCTAAAAGATAAAGGCTAGACCCTCATACCTGCCCTGTCCCAGAACACGGTCTCCTCTTGAGAATTACCTTCACAGTCATGCCGCAGGCATCTGTGCATACTGTTCTCTTCAGAGAACAGATGAGTGACTGGCATGCAAATCTCTCTCTCTCTCACACACACACCCCATATGCATGTAAACACACCGTACTTGTACCCCCCCCACACACACATTTCCTGGTTAGACCCAAGACTCAACTTAAAACATTCATTTTCTATAGCTTTTTCTCCTGATCTGTCCAGAGATGGCCTCTTCCTCATACTCTGAGCTCTTTGTAGACATGACAGAACTTATGTTTCTAGCAGGACACAGTTGAAGGTTGAAGGGCACATGAGACCGGCTCTGAATGAAAGGAATTCAGAGTAACAGCAGAGGGAAGACTGGTGAATTACACAGGCTGGATGGATGATATGATAAGCACCAATGATTAATGACAATGAAGTGATCATGGGGCCGAGTCCTGCAGGCTCGAGTCAGCGATGAGAATCAGGTAATGAGTAAGTTGAGGTCAAAGACTGTAAGCTGTACACTCACCTCCATGAGGGCACACCTGAAGTCCTCACAGGAATAATCCCTACAATGGAGACTCCATTCAGCCCTCTTCCTCCCGAAAAGATCTACCTAAGCATGTGTCTCAGAGCTCAAGCCATTCACAGTCCCCCTCCCCCATGTGTAATCTGCACTCAAGAGCGAATGCCATGAGCTTGGAATGATGAAACCGTTTCCTTAATTGGTCTTGGGGTTTGAAAAGGGTGCATCCCTCCAGAGTTCATATGGAGGCTTAGTTCCAGCACAGCAGAGCCCCTGGACTTGGTTAGGTCACTAGATTTTTAAGAGCTGCGGGGCCATGAGCGATTACTGTTGCCACAAAAGAGGTTGGGGGGCAAAGGGTGTGTCCCAGTGGTAGAACGCTTGCCTTACATACACACTGCTCTAAGTCTCATCCATCCCTAGCAAAAACAAAAATATTGAATTCCCTGCTCCCTGTCTGCCCCTTTGTCTCTTTCCACCATTAGATGACATAAGGTTCATTCCACCGCCTGAGAACAACAGCCCAACAAATTCGGAACAGTTTTAAATGTATACGTGCTCATTTATACTGAATACTTCTATACAACCATGCATTCCCTGAGATCATAACAATATCTTGATTTTCAAGGTAGGGCCTTGGTCTAAGAAATCTAAGCCTTCCAACTTCTCAGAGAATAGTCATATATGTCAATACTATAATATTGCCATTTAAAGAAAACTGGGCTCAGTTCTGAATGGCTGAGAGTTCTCCTCTGATTAATCAAGAAAGAAACATGCAGCAGACTGAACCCTCAGATATTTAATAGAGTGACCTCATTTACTATATAATGTGCTCTAAAGAGCACAGGTGGCTAGGATTTCTCTAATAGTTAACTGTCTTTGCAGGCTTTGTTTCCTCGATCTCAGTAGACAGCCAGCGGTAGGTGCGATGCCGCCGCAGCACTTCAATGGCCTTGAGTTCCAGTGGTGTGGCCTGAATGCCAAGATCTTCCAGGCCAGGCAGGTCAGGCTCTATCACATCTGAGATGTGTATCTGTGAACAAAGGACCACAGAGGATGCTGAAAACAGAGTGCTGCCCCTAAAACACACACACCCTCAAGCCGGCCAGAAGCTCGCTACTGAGGCAAATACCTTTAGAGAGTCCATGGCAACCTGATTCTGGAACTCATTAAAGCAGAACAAATAGTGAAGATCATCAATGACCAGAGGTCTCCCATACCACCCAGGAATATAGGACAGGGACCCTGGACCAGCAGACCCACAGGCACATGTATGCAGAAGTGAGGGAGACAGGTAAGAGCAAAAATGGAATAAGTCCACCTACCCCCCCACCCACATTTAAGTTGGGTTTCTGTATTCTAGCTCTCTACTTAAGTTTTAACTCTTTATTCTGTTTTGGTTTCAGAATTGTTTGACACAGTGTTTCCCACTGTGACCCTAGGAACCCTTTGTATAACCCAAGCTAACCTCAAACTTGTGATGCTTGTCTCAGCCTCCCAAGTGTTGGGACTGGAGGTTCTAACACCATGCCCAGCCCCATTAGCCTTCTTCACTCTAATTATACTCAACCTGGCTTAAGGAATGCTCACTACAAAGCCAGAAGCCAAGCTTATCTTGTTTAGGGAATAATATGATGAGAGATGTCATTCTGTAAATATGTTCCTCTGATTGGTTAATGAATAAAGCCCTGTTGGCCAATAGGAAAGCAAGATAGGTGGGACTAGGAGACAAGGAGAATTCTGGGAGAGATAGTAGAGTCAAGATATAGAGACTTGAGAGAAGTCTGGACCCTCTCTCCAGCGAGATAAGACCACATGGAAACACTTAAGATTAATAGAAATGGATTAATATTTAAGACAGAACTAGCCAATAAGAAATGCTAGTAACAGGCCAACAGCTTTATATCAAATACACTGTCTCTGTATGTTATTTGGGGCTGATGAGGCTCTGGGACCAGGCTGGCGGGAAAACTGCTTATAACAAGAGTTAACAGGACAGCCTCACTCATCAAAAAGCTCCAAAGCAGACACCTCTATACACAAAACTGCACCAGGTCCCACCTCATTATCCCTCCCCTACCCCCCTTCTCCCAGTGAGCAACACAGAAGGACCAGAGTGTTTACTGGGTACTCTAGGGCTTTCTGAAAACCAAACCCAGAGATCCCCTGCCCACTAGACTCATACCAAGATAAGAGTCACCAAGGTAAGAACAGCAAGTGTTAGACAGTGGGGCTCTCAAGCACAAGAAGGGCATCATAGAAATGTCTCTGCTTCTTGGCAGTCTGTCAGAGGGAGGCTAACAGCTGCCCACTACCTGTTCCCTGGGACTGTTCAAAACTCTTTGCTATGCTTTGGCTCTTAGGGGACAGTGTGGCCACGTCCTGTCAATAGAAAGAAAATCCATGGTACTGGGGCTGAGATGCTGTCATGGTTTTATTTCATTTGACATCTTCCCAGCAAGATTTGGGCACGCAGGGAGCAAATAATCAATGAGTCAGACAAGCATATAGATGCGAGAAAGAAGAGTCAGGGCTCTGGAGCTCAGCGTACTGCAGGCGGACGAGAGAGGCAGCAAGAGGCTCCCAGAGAGGAAAAAGGACCGTTGCCTGGGCTACAGTTAGCACTCTGGGTTCAGTGCATGGCAAACATCCAGTATTACCAGAAGCATGTTCCTAATGAAACACTAGATGAACAGGTAGGAGTTAGGAGTGGCCTGACCTGGCATCTACTGACGGTCGTTGGGGGTCTAGCCCTTTACCATCTAACAAGTGTGATTCAAATTCCAGTTTCAGTGAAGTAAAATTAACAAGAGCTCAAATCTGAAATCTGCCACCATGGTTGTCATGTATCATCCCTCCACATCACTGCTGCTGTGGCAATGTGATGGCACTGAGAGGCCACTCTGAGCACTGAGGGAAGCCCCGTGGGCAATGCGGGTTTAGGTCTAAAAAGTGAATAAAAGCTGTGGGGAATTACTAGAAGTTTTATGTGAACATAGAAAGGGCATCCCTGAGAGCCTGAGGACAGAACACAAGTTCCCAACAGCAGGGCATGGAGATGTCATCGTAGCACCTGGGAGGCTGAGACCATCAACATGAGTTCAAAGTCAGCTTCGGCTGCACAGTGGGCACTAGGCCAGCTGGAGGCACACAGCAAGACCTTATTTCAAAACAACAAAAACACTAAAAAACAAACAACAACAATACCCACAAAACAACAACCACAACAAACAAGCTGCAGTACTAGTTACAACATGTTACTGAGTCTGCACAGTTCAACAGGAGACTCCAAGATGAGAAAAAAGCTGTAGCATGGTCTCTATCAGCAGCACCTGGCAACTGGCAGAATAACTTACAGGCAGAAAGGAGGACAGTGAGCTGTGACCTCAGCAGAACTCTCAGCAGGCAGGACAGAGGGCAGCAGGGACAGAGCCTCCAGCACAGCGAAACGGGAGCAGGGAAAGCCAGAGAAAGCAGCCTGGGCCAGACAGGTGCAAACGCACATTTCAAATAGAGTAACAAATGCCGCTCACAGCAGCAGTGAGATGAGGTCAGAAAACTGACCGAGCAGAAAACTGACCGAGCGGTGGCAGTATGGGGCCGTGGGTAGCCTTGGGAAGAGCAGTTTTAGGGCAGAGAGAGAGAACATTTGATTCTAACGGATTGGAGAGAGAGAGAGAGAGAGAGCGAGAGAGGGAGGAAGAAGCCAGAGTCTGTTGGGAACAGGTGCGGACAGCTCTTCAGAGGTTAAGGTGTGAAGGGAAAGCCAGGCAGGGTGACACACCTGTAATCCCGGCACTTAGAGGCAGAAGTAGACAAATAGGAACCCAAGGTCACCTTCACCTATATTGTGAATTTTGAAAACTGAAAGGGCTGTATTTGAACACAACAAATAGCAAAGTGACTAGAGGAGAAAGTCTTCAGTAAGGGATGGCTGAGGGGCAGGGGAGGAGAGGGAGTCTGGCCTTCAATAGGGGATGGAGAAGGGGAGAAAGTCGGGCCTTCAGTGAGGGATGGTGACCATTATGCCTGTCTGAATGCTGACAGGAATGATCTTACAGAAAGGGAACTGTACTACCCGAGAGAAGACGGTGGAGCAGGGTGAGAATGAACTCATGTCAGCCGAAAGCAGAAGGGCTAGCCCTGGCCAGCAGAGACAGTCCCCACAGGAGCCTACAACCATCCAAGCCAGTCAACCAAGCTGAACTGGCATCTCCACCTCTGCAACGCTCTGCCTGCCTTGCTATACCCAGACTTACCCGCTCCACTTTGTCCCTTGATGTCCAGGGCTCAAACGGACTCAGTTCAAAGAATCTGCTGATCCACCTGGAATGGAGACAGGTGTGACAGGTGAAAAGCGTCTCTGTGCCGGGTTTCAGCTGGTCAGATCCCCGGGGAAAGAGGGACTACTGAACACAAGAACTCACTGAGGGTTTGTCATCGTTGTTTTCTGAGACAATGACCAACTCCGTGCTCTACCGTGTGAAGACATATCTAATTCACCCTTCCTCCATCTCTTCCTTGCCTAGATTTTTAAACCAGGGTCTCGTGTACCCCAGGCTAGCTTCAACGTCACTATTAAGCTTGACCTTGAACTCCTAATCCTCCTGCCTCTACCTCCCAGGTACTGGGATTAAAGGCATGCGCCACCACACCTGTCTAAAACTACAGCTTTTGGGCAGTGGTGGCCAGGGGAGGGGCTAGGAACCAAACTCAGGGCCTCACATGTGCTAAGCAAGCATTCTACTCCTATGAGCAATGATCCCAGCCCTGAGCTACAGCTTCTTAAACGCTTGAAAGAACATTCTCACTGTTAAAATAAATCCATGAAAAAGGAAGCCTGAAGTCTGCTCAGAATTTCCTTAGCAGTGTATAAAATCCCAATTATAGTCACCCTTCCTAAGAGCAGCTCCCATGTCTGGGTCCACACTAACAGATCTCATATGAACTATGCAACATCCTTAGTGGGCCATGCCGCCTATACCTGTCAACCCTGACTTAACTCCCCGCTTCATGTGCGTCATGAAATGCCTCCCTGCCTCCTGATTATAGCTCTCCGTTGTATGAAAGCTGGCTCCAATGACTCCATGTCCCTTTGTGGAGTTCCCTTGTTCTTTACATCAGTTGACTTTTCACTAGCATGTCAGTCCACAAATATTAATGGAGGGGCCTTCTGTGCACCAGGCACGGTGCTGAGGCACACAAGCGCAGGGCATAAATAGTTCAGTAACCTCAGAGTCTAGCTGGATTTGGGTTTTGCACATCTGCCTCCTCTCATAATGCACTTGGCAGCCTAGCTCCTTCATCTGCCCGTATTACACATACGAGAACATCTCCAAACACTGGACATAGCAACTTTGGACCCCTACCTGCATCCTCTCTGAATGAACTAAATTTCTCCTCCCCTAACAACCATCAAATTTGGGACAGTTTCTTTGCAAATATATTCCCAGTGCACTTGGGTACAAAGACTGGAAGCTCTGATCCAGTTTGAACTGGTTTCAGATGCACACAGAGTGAAGCAAAATCGGGTCCTCAGGAAACTTTTAAGGAGGACCAATTTGCCATCTTACATCTATACAAAACTGGACTTGTATGTGACTAAAAATCAGTGCATGGAGGAAAAATAATTATCTGCTAATCAAAATAAAGAACTCTACCAGTTACACTCCTTAGCAACCAAACTCCTTCTTCTCTTGCACTTCATAAAAGGAATCCCAAAACAATAACTGGTGTCGCCAAGTATGTTCCCAGCCAGCTATCAATATTAACAACATGCCCATCTCCAATCTGTACCACCTCCCCCCCCCCTTGCTTTCAATAGGTTAATTACTATTTTTGCAAAGTAAGCCCTTCTACCCTTTGGATAAGAGATCAAGAAACACCTAGCCTGATTCCTCTGTAACTGTTCTAGATACTGGAGAAAGGGTGTGAACAAAAGGGCAGCATTCTCTCCTCAGCTACTCAAGCTTTTCATCCCCTTTAAAAAGGTACACACCCGTGACTCAGAACTCTAGAGAAAGAGGCAGGAGGAGGATTGCTCTAAATTCAGTCAGTCTAGTCTACCTTGCAAGTTCCAAGCTAGCATGGTTTATGGAGCCAAGAAAGCAAACAAAACTACTTTCCCTCTCAACCTCCTTTGATGTCTTGAAAATCCTCCATCAGTGGTTTCTTATCTTCTGCTAGCCGTTTAGTGGAGGCAGTCTTTGGTCTTCTAGGCTTTCTCCTCTGCCCTCTTTGTCCATACTCTAACCCTGTCTAGTATGTACAGTCACTATGAGTATTAAAGAAGTCAAAGGAAAGCCTCCAAAGGAGAATGATCTCAATAAACAACCACCATCACGTCGTGCTGTGGTTTTGTTGTTTACATTTTTTGTCTTGCTTTTGTGCTACGGATTGAAGGCAGGGCTCAGCACGCTGTACACTCACTGAGCTACAGCCTACAGCCTATAGACCACAGCTACTCAAGTGTTCACTGTCATATCTTAGGTGCCTAGAACACTACCTGAGAAGTAGAAGGCTATCAACAAGTATTTGTTGAGTGAATGAAGAAATGGACTGCCATGTTGATTCATAAATCCATCTGGCACATTAGATGTGAAAATCTTCCTCCAAGACTACTAAGATGTGCCTTGATGGGTCCAGGATGGAGGACACACCCAGCAGAAGAACGAATGTATGTTTCCACATGGGGAATGAGTCCAGGACCTTGCACTTGCCAGACAAGTGTTTTGCCACTGAGCTACCATCCCCAGTAGGTCTAAAATTGTAGTCCCCAATGGGAAAAAGCAAAGAGCAAAAGAATGAATGAATGAAAGGAGGGGAGGGAGGGAGAAAAACTAAAGATGCAGGTCAGGGTCCTCCTCTCCAGTTACACAAAAGAATGCTTAACAAGAGGTGGGAACCTTGACCCCAGTGGGCAGCTGCAAAAAAGCAAACACTTCCCCAAATTAAAACCCAGGTTTTTACTGTTGCTTATTTGTTCAAGATGCTGGGGACCAAACCCAGAGCCTCACATGGCCACAAATGCTCTGCCTAAGACAGATTCCCAGCCCAACCCTAGGACTTTAAGTTGGAGAATCTGAAGAACAATCCAACAAACACTGTTAAAATCATCCTTGCTTGTTAAGGTCACTGACATTTTCTTTCTTGGCCAGTATGAGTAGCTTCATTAGAGGTGTGGAGACTGGCCTTCTGTAGAAGTACTTCCTGTTACCCAGGGAAGGGATTAGGAATAAGATCCCAAGTCAACCCTCTCGTGGGTACACATGGACAGGCAGCACTGTGCTTACCGATATGCAAATCGTGGCAACGGGTAGGGGATGAAGGTCCTGTGGGCCATGCCATAGATGTACTGAACCAGGTGAAAGAGCAGGTACCGATTCGGCCTGGAAACCAAAACACAGAACTTCACATTATTTGCCCTCTGCAATTTTTTTAAAAAACAATGAAACTTTTCTTACAAAAAAGGAAACACACTGACACAGAGAAGCAAAGAAAAATCACCTGTTAACCTTACTGCCAGACAACCTATTTTGCATACACTTCTTATCCTCATGCATATGTTAATGATACACCCTATTCACTAACCTATTTGTTCCTTTGAGACAGGCTCTCACACTATGTAGCCCTGGCTGGCCTCAAACTCACAGCGATCTTTTGCCTCAGCCTGAGTTACCACCTGGTTTAATCAGCATTTCTTTGATATACAAGATTACTTTTTCTTCATATGTTTGTGGCCATTTATCCATCTTTCTTTCCTCTGATAGTTTCTGTCCCTTCAGTGATCAAAACCAACCCTATCTTCTGGACTGTCACCCTTTCCTCATAGGCAGCTTTCATGCTGTCATAGCTGTCTACATCTCGACACAGCCTCAGCTTGTCCCTGTTAAGGTGAAGAAAGGTGGGTAAGCCCTTCATTTGCACTCTGTCGCCAAATCTTCTCCACTCCTGGAGCCTTCATGCCTTTTACTACTCTGTCCCTAGAATCATCAACTGTTAGCTCTTCACTGGATCATTCTTACCAACACACAAGCAATCTTTGCGATCTAAACGGACTGTATATTCATCTGCCAGACCCCTTCATGACATGTATTATGTGAGTGGTCACAATGTGTGTCACTGTGAACATTTGGGGGTCAGGAAAACTTGCAGGAGGCAGTGCTTTCCTTTTACCATGTGGTTCCAAGACAACTCAGTCAGTCAGGCTTGGCGTCAAGTGCCATTACCCCATAAGCCATCTGGCCAGACCTACTACCACCTCTTAGCACATTCTTGTTGCTTGTCCTTAGAGCTGTTTGCCTACTGCCTCCACCTCCTACCCTCCCAGTGAGACCCCACCTCCTACCCTCCCAGTGAGACCCCACCTCCTACCCTCCCAGTGAGATCCCACCTCCTACCCTCCCAGTGAGACCCCACCTCCTACCCTCCCAACGAGACCCCACCTCCTACCCTCCCAGTGAGACCCCACCTCCTACCCTCCCAGTGAGACCCCACCTCCTACCCTCCCAACGAGACCCCACCTCCTACCCTCCCAGTGAGACCCCACCTCCTACCCTCCCAACGAGACCCCACCTCCTACCCTCCCAACGAGACCCCACCTCCTACCCTCCCAGTGAGACCCCACCTCCTACCCTCCCAGTGAGACCCCACCTCCTACCCTCCCAGTGAGACCCCCACAGTCCAAAGCTGGCCCTGTCTCAACGCTCCAGTCAGGCTGAAGTCCAGGGTGGCCATAAATCACCACGCTGCCATTCCTTCTCTGCCAGGTTCTCTATTTCACTGGGCTCTCCTTTTGGGAGTTTATTATACATGGCTTTGCTTATTACTTATGGGTGTCATAACTAGTCTATCAGCTCCATAAAAGCAGAAGCCTTTTCTGTGTCATTCATTATTTTAGAATATTCTATACTATAAATTTCATTCATTTTAAGTTATAATTCAAATTTTTAATTTATAAAATTTATGCCATAACCATAATCTAGCCTTAGATTATTTTTCTTTACCCCCCACCTTCATGCCCATTATGTTAACTTCTGCTTTGAGACAGGGTCTTACCATGCCCTTAACTTTTGATTCTACTAACTTAGTTTCTAGAATGCTAGGATTATAGGTACACCACATCTACCTTATGTGGCCAGCTATGCAATTACACATTTCCACCAGCAGCAGTTTGTAAGATTTCCTATTTTTCTACATTGTACCTATCGTTTGCTATTAGTTCTGTGTAGTTTACACTTCCCCTAGTAACTACAAAAGACAACAGCCATCTCAGTATGTGCTTTTTCAACAGTCACACAACCTTCTTGGCTGAAGTTTCTGTTGTAAATTTAATGTGTACAAGTTTTTTGTGGGCATGAATATCTATATACCATGTGCATGTCTGGTGCCCATGGAAGCCAGGCAAGGGTATTGTGAGGCACCATTGGGAGTGGGGATGGGGGCTGGGAATGGATAGAAAGGAGTGTCTTAACCTCTCAACCATCTGTCCAGTCCCAGTCTTTCCATTTTTAAATGGTGTCATTTGAAATACAGAAGTTACAAATTCTGATGAGTCGTACTTAACTTTTTTCCTTTTATGGGTTATGCTTCTGATGATAGAGCTAAAAACATCTTGCTTAACCCAAGGTCTAGAATATGTTCCATTCTAAATATTTATAATTTAAAGCTTACATTTATTTTCTTTTCTTCATAGTATGAAATAAAAGGCCAAATTCCTATTTTTCAGTCTTTTCTTGTTGAAAATACTACCCTCTCCCCACTAAAGTGGACAGCACTTTTGTCCATAGTCAACTGTGCATAAATATGATTTGGAAGCTGATTTGGCATAGTGCTGCAGAGTTATAATCCCAGGAAGAGGAAATGAGAGGATTTTGATGTGATACTAGCCTTGATTACATAGTGAGTCCTACAGCAGCCTGGGCTACCCAGGAGGTTAAGACCCTGTCACAAACAAGCAAACAAAGGTTATTTCTGGACTGCTGGTACTGATTAATTTAGCACAAATTATCTTGATAATTATAGCTTTAGAGTAAGTTTTATAATTGGGAAGATCAAGGGTTTAGCCTATTACTGATTTTATACTGTCTTTATATTACCACTTAAACTTAGGGTTTATAACTTTTTACAAAAAGCAGCTGGAATTTCGACAAGATTTAATTTATAGACCTATTTAAGGATAACTGCTATTTTATCAATTTTTATACTCCCAATTCAAGAATTTGGAAGGTCTTATCATTTACTTCTCACTTCCTTTCATGGTATTTTTTAGGTATATGTCTTATCAAATTTACCTAATGTTCTACTTTTTATATTGTTGTGGACATGACTTTCTTAGGTGCATGTACATGTGTGTGAGTGCACCTGCAGCACACAGGAGGGCCAGAAATCCTCTACCACTCTACACCTTGTTCTTTGAGGCGGAGCCTTTCACTGAACCTGGAGCTCACTGACTGAGCTAGGCTGCCTGGCTAATGAGCCCCAGGGATCCTCATGACTACACCTCCCCAGAGCTGGGGTCACAGGGTCATTCATAGGCCTGCTTGGCTCTTTTAACCTTTTCACTGTGTGCCTGGAAAGCAAACTCAGGTCCTACTGCTTGCATGACAAGCCCTTAACTGCCTGAGCCATTTCCCCAGCCTGTGAGTAAGATTTACTCAGTTCTGACTGCAGATTAGTTACTCGTTGGTATATAAAAATCGATTTTCATATTGATGTACTTGGTGTCTTTACTGAGCTTGTCTATTAATTCTCATATGTATGTGTATGTGAGTGTGAGTGTGTCCCTGTGATTTAATGGATGACAGAATAAAGCAATACCATCAGTACTACCAGGGATCTAAAGGCGCTGGGGAGATGGCTTGTTGGTCAAGTGCTTGCTGCACAAGTGTGAAGAGGGTGTGGATTTAGATCCCAGCACCGATGTGAAAAAGAAGCTGGGCACAGCCAAGTACGTCTGTGATCTCAGTGTGGGGAGGTAGACACATGCAGGTCCCCTGGGCTTGCTTCCCAGACTGTCTAGCTCTAACAGTGAGCTTAGGGATTAGGGGAAAATGGCACATCTTATGTGCAGACATTTTCTTCCATGATTTTTGTTTTACTTTGCTTTTTGAGACAGGGTCTTACTATGTGCTCAGGGAAGCCTTAAACTCACCATGTAACTCAGCCTGCCCTTAAACTTGTGGCAATCCTCCAGTCTCAGCCTCCTAAGCGTTAGGATTAGAGGTGAGAGTCACCATGCCTGGATTCCTTGAATATTTTATCAAAAAAGTTGAATCCACAGACACCAAGTGCTGACTGCTTTTAGAGTAGTGCAGGGCAGAGGTTCTCAGAATGGTGCATGTTCAGGCAGAGTCCTAGGCTCCCCCAGCTGCTGAGTGCGAGCATCAGATGAGTGACTTGTTCAGGAAGTACTGTTTTATAAACCACCATCATCTTTTCACCAAGGCCAACTCTAGGCACTTACCCGGCAAAGGCAAAGGTTTTTCCTCTGGCATCTGGATCTTTAGCCGCATTAATAATTCCTTTGGAAACATCTACAACCTATGCAAATCATAAGACATGTTTAAGCAATAGTTGAGCTAGGATATCAGACCTGGAGAACCAGACCCATAACCTTGGTAGCTGAGAAGATGAGGCCAGAAGTATCAAGTTCAAGGCCTGGCCGGCCTACACACTGAGTTGAAGGCTAGCTTGGGCAACTTGGAGCAATGGGTCTCAATATTTTGAAAGTGGGTGGTAGTACTGGGGTAGAGTGTTTGCCTGACATGCACACCGTCCTGGCTTTAACCCCAGGGTCAGAAACAAACACACATAATTGTTTAGAAAGATATGGAAAGATAGGAGGAAGAGGAAGGAAGAAAGAAACGCAGGTGCTGCGTTCACAGGGATGGGACTAAACAATGCCACCCTCCCCTCTCAGATACCTCAAGGAACCACCTACCTACTCTGGTGTTCAAATAATCACATTCAAGGCTCATCTGGGTACTGGCCTCGTCAGAAGTCTTACCTAGTCAGTCACAAGCCTTTTTGACTTGGCCAGGCCCCCATCTCACCACGTGAGATCTATCACCACTCTTCCCCATGCTGTCCTAAGCCCCCAGAACCTAGAGGCTGAACCACAAGGAGCTGCTGATGTTCTGCCATTCTGACTTTCAAAATAGGAACTGCATACAAGGAGGCTAGACCCAGAAGCCACAACCAGAAATTGTTTATGGTTCTAGAAAGTATCCAACAACTATGGATTTTTTTTTTTTTTTTTTTTTTTGCCATGGAGGGGGCGGGATATGGCTGCTCAACATCCTACAAGGAAGAACTGAAGATTTGGCTCCAAGTACCAGTAATGCCAGTTGAGAAATTCTAGTTGTTATGCCAACATGACACAAGGTAGGGTCATTTGAAAACAAGGAACCTTAATCAAGAACATGCCTCCATAGGACTGGTCTGTTGGGCATTTTTTTTTTTTTTTTTTTGACTGAAGATTGATGTGGGAGGGCCCAGCCACTCTAAATGGTGCTACCCCTGGCCAGCTGGTCCTGGAGTAAATAAAACAGCAAGTGGTCCCAAGGTAAGCCAAGGAGACAGGCCAGGAAGCAGCACCCCTCCATGAAATCTGCATCAGTTCCTGCCTCCAGACTCCTGACCTATTTGAGTCTCCATCCTGGCTTCCCCAAGTGAAGATCTTACAAGCTGTAAGGTGAAATAAACCCTTCAGTTTCCAGCGTACTTTTGGTCATGGTGTTTTGTCACAGCAATAGAAACTCTAAGACAGAAACCCTGGTCCAACCCAGCCCAACCCAGTATGGGACCCAACCTTCTCTTTCATCTCTGGGCCCTAGTCTGTACTGTTCCCTGTTTGTGAAACAGAGTCCCATGCCATCAGCTGACCCTGAACCAGTCTAAAGTTGGATTTCATGGCCTTTTGATACCTGGCACCCTATGTTTCGGGGAATATAGGAAGGCTAGCCTGTCCGACACACATTTTGTCAAGTTCTTCTCAGGTAAATAAAACAGCCCCTATTCAGTGAGATAAGTGCTAGGAGAGGATTTGTTATTGTACCAAAAGGCCGTGAACATGGGTGCCAGCACACTATATAAATCATAAGGCATGTTTAAGCAATTCCTGAGCAAACTCATCAGACCTGGAAACCCAGGGCTTTAACCTTCGTGACCCGGGAAGACGAGGCCGCAAGTATCAAGTTCAAGGCCTGGCTATGCTACACGTTTGGCTCAAGGTTAGCTTGGGCAACTCGGCACAACCTGACTCAATTAAGCATTCTTAGGTGAATGGACAACAAAGACATTGAGAAGACATGCACCTCTTAGGTAAACTGAGGCAACCGGTTGAAACAAGGAAAAAATGAAGTCAGTACATGAGAATACAATCAGACAACTGAACTGAATCTGAATCAAGCTAACACCCATTGCTAAGCTTTTATGCAGAGTACTTACATATACTGGTTGCTTCACTGTCTTAAAGCCCAAAGAAATAAGAGGCACACCGCCAAACCAACGAATATCTGCAAGAAGAAACGAGAAACTGTCCTGAGAATGTATAGGCCATTTACACAATAAAAATAATTTAACAAATAAAACAGACTCTGAGGGATCTGGACTGAATAAATAAACAAGAGAACAAATAAGTACGTAGAAAAGGAGATAAGCTGTGATGGTTCATAAATAAACAA